>NC_044031.1:415883869-416508244 GCF_901765095.1 Microcaecilia unicolor
TTCCGTCTTTTCGAAGAGAGGATTATCCGAGGGAGTTTGCCTCGCTACGTTTCCTGAACGTGTGGAGAGCCTTGTTTCGGTACTTGCAGATCGCTAACGAGTTTCGACGCTCTGATCATCTCTTTGTGCTCTTGTCGGGATCGAAAAGAGGTGAGGTGGCTTCTAAGGCTTCCGTTGCTCGCTGGATTAGAGAAGCCATTGGAGCGGCGTATCTGCTACAAGGGCGGGCGTCTCCAGTGACCCTGAAGACGCATTCTACTCGGGCACAGGCAGCTTCTTGGACGGAGGCGGAGGCTTTATCTCTGGAATAGATTTATCGGGTGGCTACTTGGGTGTCCCGTCATACTTTTGCGAAGCATTATAGGCTAGACGTGTCTACTCGGGAGGATGCGAGTTTTGGGGCAGGAGTGTTGGCGCGGGAAGCGTCGGCTTCCCACCCTACTTAAGGAATGCTTTGGTACATCCACTAGTTCCTGGATTCATCTGCTGCAATTGACAAGGAAGGTAAAATTATGTCTTACCTGATAATTTTCTTTCCTTTACCGCAGCAGATGAATCCAGGATCCCTCCCTAGTTCAGCCGACGGTTTTTTCATTTTCTGTGCAGTGTGGCTATTTTTTCCTTCCGGTTTCTCTTTTGCAGAGTTCAGACATGTGTGGGAACATAGAAAGGATTCCGATTTCTGGATCAAGTTGCAGTTATTTCGAAGTTCTTATTTGGTTCTCTGTTTTTCATAGTGAGGATGGTTTCTGGTTGTTATTGGTTTCATATTTTTGGCCTTGGCAAATGCTTACGAATGACATACTAACTGAGGAAAGAGCTGGCCATCTGGCATCCACTGCCTTTAGTTTGTTTATCTCTATCTCCACCTGCTGGTAGGCGGACTTAACCCACTAGTTCCTGGATTCATCTGCTGCGTTAAAGGAAAGAAAATTATCAGGTAAAACATAATTTTACCTTTGCCATCTGAATCCTGGTGTTCAGATTGAATGCCTGGTGTGCAGACTTTCCAACCATTTTGGCTTTTCTGCAGGAACAACTAGATCTTGGATTGGCCTGATTCTCTCAAGGTTCCGGTTGTGGCATTGGTCTGTAAAGGGTATTTCTCTGGCCCCATGTGGATGATGGCCCTGATAGTTGCTGGAGAAGAATACACGAGATATTCAATTATTTGTCGCTGGTTGTTTACGTTGTAGACGGATTTGAGTGTGTAAGCTGTTGGAAGTATTTCAATAGGATGGGCGGTTATCATGCATCAGTAAACAAGCTGTAGAATCTCCTGCTTCTGTTTGGCCAGCGACAAATAATTGAATAGTAACATATAGCAACATAGTAGATGACAGCAGAAAAAGACCTGCACGGTCCATCTAGTCTGCCCAACAAGATGAACTCATGTGTATACCTTACCTTGATTTGTACCTGTCTTTTTCAGGGCACAGACCGTATCAGTCTGCCTAGCAGTATCTTCGCCTCCCAACCACCAACCCCTCTTCCCCCCACCGGCTCCGCCACCCAATTTCGGCTAAGCTTCTGAGGATCCATTCCTTCTGTACAGGATTCCTTTATGTATATCCCACGCATGTTTGAATTCTGTTACTGTTTTCATCTCCACCACCTCCCGCGGGAGGGCATTCCAAGCATCCACCACTCTCTCTGTGAAAAAAATACTTCCTGACATCTTTTTTGAGTCTGCCCCCCTTCAGTCTCATTTCATGTCCTCTCGTTCTACCGCCTTCCCATCTACGGAAAAGATTTGTTTGCGGATTAATACCTTTAAATATTTGAACGTCTGTATCATATCACCCCTGTTCCTCCTTTCCTCCAGGGTATACATGTTCAGGTCAGCAATACGTCTTGGAACGCAAATCCCATACCATTCTCATAGCTTTTCTTTGCACCGCTTCAATTTTTTTTACATTCTTAGCAAGGTACGGCCTCCAAAACTGAACACAATACTCCAGGTGGGGCCTCACCAACGACTTGTACAGGGGCATCAACACTTCCTTTCTTCTGCTGATCACACCTCTCTCTATACAGCCTAGCAACCTTCTCAGTACGGCCACCGCCTTGTCACATTGTTTCGTCGCCTTCAGATCCTCGGATACTATCACCCCAAGATCCATCTCCCCCTCAGTACCTATCAGACTCTCACCGCCTAACACATAAGTCTCTTGTGGGTTTTTACTCCCTAGGTGCATCACTTTGCATTTCTTCGCATTGAATTTTAACTGCCAAACCTTAGACCATTCTTCTAGCTTCTGCAGATCTTTTTTTTCATGTTTTCCACTCCCTCCCGGGTGTCCACTCTGTTACAAATCTTAGTATCATCCGCAAAAAGGCAAACTTTACCTTCTAACACTTCGGCATTGTCACTCACAAATATATTGAACAGAATCGGCCCCAGCACCGATCCCTGAGGCACTCCACTACTCACCTTACCCTCCTCCGAGCGAACTCCATTTACCACCACCCTCTGTCGTCTGTCTGTCAACCAGTTCCTAATCCAGTTCACCACTTCGGGACCTATCTTCAGCCATCGAGTTTATTTAAGAGCCTCCTGTGGGGGACCGTGTCAAAAGCTTTGCTAAAATCTAAGTAGATTACGTCTATAGCATGTTGATAATTCAATTCTGCAGTTACCCAATCAAAGAATTCAATGAGATTCATTTGGCACGATTGCCCTCTGGTAAAACCATGTTGTCTCGGATCTTGCAACTTATTGGTTTCCAGGACATTCACTATCCTTTCCTTCAGCATCGCTTCCATTACTTTCCCAATAACCGAGGTGAGGCTTACCGGCCTGTAGTTTCCAGCTTCTTCCCTATCGCCACTTTTGTGAAGAGGGACCACATCCGCTGTTCTCCAGTCCCTCGGAATCTCTCCCGTCTCCAAGGATTTATTAAACAAATCTTTAAGAGGACCCCCCAGAACCTCTCTGAGCTCCCTCAATATTCTGGGGTGGATCCCGTCCAGTCCCATGGCTTTGTCCACCTTTAGCTTTCCAAGTTCATACACACTCTCTTTCGTGAATGGTGCTATATCCACTCCATTCTCAAATGTACTTTTGCCAGTCCCTCGTGGTCTTTCTCCAGGATTTTCTTCAGTGAAAACAGAATAAAAGTATCTATTTAGCAAATTGGCTTTTTCTTCATCATTATCTACATAGTGGTTCGCTGTATCTTTTAGTCTCACAATTCCCTTTTTAGTAATTCTCCTTTCACTAATATACCTGAAGAAATATTTGTCGCCCCTCCTTACATTTCTTGCCATTTGTTCTTCCACTTGCGCCTTCGCCAGACATACCTCTCTCTTGGCTTCTTTCAGTTTCATCCGGTATTCCTCCCTGTGTTCCTCTTCTTGAGTTTTTCTATATTTCAGGAACGCCAACTTTTTAGCCTTTATTTTCTCAGCCACTTGCTTGGAGAACCATATCTGTTTCCTTTTTCTCTTGCTTTTATTTAGTCTCCTTACATAAAGGTCTGTGGCCCTATTTATTACTTCTTTCAGCCTGGACCACTGTCCTTCCACTTCTCGTACGTCCTCCCAGCCCATTAGTTCCTTCCTCAGGTATTCCCCCATTTTACTAAAGTCAGCATGCTTGAAATCCAGGACTTTAAGTTTAGAGTGGCCGCCGTCCACTTCAGCCATCATATCAAACCAAACCGTTTGATGGTCACTGCTTCCCAGGTGTGCACCCACTCGGACATTTGACACACTATCCCCATTTGTGAGCACCAGATCCAGTGTCGCTCCCTCCCTCGTGGGTTCCGTCACCATTTGTCTGAGCAGAGCACTTTGGAAAGCATCCACGATGTCTCTGCTTCTTTCCAATTTCGCAGACGGAACCTTCCAATCTACATCCGGCAGATTGACATCTCCCAGCAACAGCACCTCTCTCTTCTTTCCCAACTTTTGAATATTCGCGATCAGGTCTTTATCTAATTTCTATAATTGTGTCGGAGGTCTGTAAACAACACCCACGTGGACAGAGGTTCTATCATCTCTCTTTAGAGGTGATCCATATCGCTTCTTCCTTTCCCCAGATCCCGTCATTTCAGTCGCATCTCATTTCTCACATATAGAGCTACTCCTCCACCTTTACAGCCCTCCCTATCCTTCCTAAATAGATTATAGCCTGGTATGTTTGCATCCCATTCATGAGAACTATTTAGCCACGTCTCTGTGATTGCAACAACATCTAAGTCTGCCTCCAGCATCAGGGCTTGAAGGTCATGAACTTTATTGCTTAGACTACGAGCATTTGTGGCCATCACTTTCCATCTATATTTCCTGGTATGTGTTTCAACATTAGTGATTTGGGGGTGTCTTTTCACTTCGGGTACCTTCATAT
Organism: Microcaecilia unicolor; assembly: GCF_901765095.1. Classification (NCBI taxonomy): domain Eukaryota; kingdom Metazoa; phylum Chordata; class Amphibia; order Gymnophiona; family Siphonopidae; genus Microcaecilia; species Microcaecilia unicolor. The sequence goes on from NC_044031.1 coordinate 415,888,221, forward strand.
CTTTTTGTTCCAACTTCATTGCTTTTTCTTCTGCCTCAGTTCTATTTTCAGAAATATCACAGTGCTGTAATGGAATGAAAGAATTCTTTAGGGGCAACACTTGTGCGGGTGGATGTTTCTGTGTCACATGACGAAGTCTGCCTGAGCCCACCGTGAACCATCTATTCTTAGGTGGTTTTATTCTTTGAGGCAGTGGTGAGAAGTTATGATTCTGTGTAGTCCTAGAAGCTGCTTTAAGTGCATCCAATTCTTGCATTACTTTACTGAGCTCCTGTTTTAAACTAGATAGCTGAAGACAGATAGGACAAGCCTTAAGTCTCCAGATGATTGGCCTTGAAACTAAAGCACCACAATTATTGCAGAGAATAAAAGTCATGCTGATTGGTTGAAATGGGTATGAACAGGTGTACTATGTTGGGGTTAACAGTCTGCAAGGCTGCCTGTGTATGATTGAGGAGTAAAGTTAATGAGGTTTGGTTTGTCTATAAATGAGTGGAAAGCCCTGCTGGGGTGGGTGGGATTATAAGTCCCAATGTGTCAGCTAACTGCTGTATCAAGGAAATTCTCTAGATGGGACCAGAAATGGTACAGTCTGATCAAAGAATTTGCAATTGATTTAACTTTCAAATTGCCCTAGAATATAACTTTCCTTTTGGAAAAAAATCTATATATTCCCAATAATTATAGCAGTTTCAGCAATGTAAAATGCAACTTTATAGCCACAGTGCAATGCAGTTTGAACAGCCTATCCTCTCTATCAGAGCTTGGCAGGAAAGGAAAGAAAGAGGGTTCACAGGGCAAATTAATTAAGCAATAAGCATTAAATTAAAGAGAATATCAGGTATCTCACCTATAGCCACAAAGTTGAGAAGTTTGGAATTTAAATAGTCAGAATTTACTTTACTTTGCAGGAGTTTGGTTCAGGTCCAGCACCTGGAATATCTCGTGCATTCTTCTCCAGCGATTGCTCTTGTTAGGCATAAGGCCTAGACTCCTGAGGCAGGCCTGTGGCCGAAACACAGTACTGTGTCGAGTCTACAATAAAGTTTGCTCCTTTATATACCACCACAGTCTCAGCGTCCTGGAGTCATTTGTCCACTTCCCACTTTTTTTTAATCTAATTCCCATTCTATCCCATCTTGAGATACAGTTAGCAGATAGTATATGAAGATGGCAGTACAAGAAAGTCATGGAAATGCAGTATATTTCAATGAGTGAGAATGACAAATCAGTGCAAACTGGAACAGTGATATAGTCTTGATAAGTGGTCTATGTGTGGTAATGATTGGAATCTTGAAAAAGCTAACACCTTTATAATAAATTTGTGTTGGAGAAGAAGGGTGGGTCGGGAGAGCAGACATGCTATGAAAAGAATTATTGTCCAGCATAAAAGATAGAAAGGGAGAACCTTGCCTTTCGAATTTAATGATCATTCAAGAATAATGTTTTCTAATTAAAGAAAATAATTTGCTTTTAATGTTTAAAGACTTTGCCGAAGCTGAAAACCCTTGGCAAAAGTGGCAAAAACAGCCCAGGGACAACAAAGAAATCTGCCAAAAACAAACAAAGTGTGATGCAGTGTGATGAATTGAATACTGAGGAAGATAAGAATCAAAGAAGGCAGGCTTCAAAGAAAAAGGAACAAAAAGAGGTAAAACAATTGTAGCCAATATATATTTTTAATGTACTGAATTTACCCCCTCATACATATTGCAAATTGCTAGCTGGAATCTGATCTTCAGATAGCCATGCTCTCCATGTTACTGTTACTTGTCCTCTTACGGGGTCTCTGTGTCATTTTGTGTAGAATTTGCTGTTTTGGTTTAACATTGTGCTCCTTCCCTCTCAACTACACCCCCTTTTCTCATGTCTTACTCCATACTTTCAGCACTCTCTCTCTCTGCTTGTACCTATACACTGGAATCATAATCAATACTGCTTTTTCCCACATTGAAAAGGCTACTAAATATACTTACTGATTTTATCAATATGGCCTTATAACATTGTAGGACTCTGAGTACATTTTACGCCAGAAGGACTGATATGCCAAGGAAGGATGGATTGTTATCATAACTGTTTTGAAAGTACTATAATGTTCTTCATTAGATGCTTACAAACACGTAGAAGAGAGCAATATAAAGGCCAGACTTGTTCTTGTGTCAGTAAGGGGAAATTTCCCTATAGAAATCTAGAGGGAAATTTGCTTCAAAATTATGTGGGACAAGTCCTGATCCTTACCGTTCTCTTGTCTGTTTGCAACATACTTGCTGGAAAGTAGGAAAGTTGTGTAGACAAACTGATCTCGCATGTTTTATTGTGACATATTCTCTCTTCATGAATATGAGACTTCAAATGGCTGCTGGTCCTTTTTCTCCTCTCTTTTTGTGTTTTTTCCAAGGACAAATAGGCCATTAATTCTCATGGTCCGGAGCTTATAGCAATCTTTACAGAGCTTTGAGGAGGTCGAGACATACTCCACCACACATGCATGAGTGTCTTCCCGCTCACAGCGAGGACGTGGTTACTGCAGTTCTTTTTGTACCGCGGTGAAGAGAGGGTATTTTTTTCGGTGTTGTCTCTTCACAGGTCTGGTCTGGAAGAGCTTTTTGTGCCTTTCAGTGTTCTTTCTTGTGAGCATTTTTGGTGTGCTCATATTTGGGTCCCTCTTCCCTTAAATTTTTATATTTATTTTTGTCCAATTTTTAAGTTTTCTTTGTTTTCTGCATCACTGAGCCATGTTTAGGCCTTGACCTTGACTTCAGCTGGGTTTATCCCTTTCTTTTTCCTGGTGCCTTGCCCCTTTTTTCGGCACCAGTGCTTCGTTTGATTTGGCTGCAGACGTTTTTCTGCCCATGTCCACTCAAGTTCCCAGTTGCTTCAGGCGCTGTATCCGGTGCAGTTGGACAGTCTCTGGTAAGGACACCCATACTTGATGTCTTCAGCAAATAGGGCCCGACCGTAACCCTGCTAACTGTGTCCTCTGTCATCAGATGCAGACGCGGACCTAGGTTGCCTGAAAGGGTCAATATGAGAAGATTTTTTGGGCTGTCCAATTCCTCTGCATCAGTTCACATGGCTGCTACTGGACCTTGTGACACTGGGAGCAATAGTGCATGAGTGGGTCTCCATATGCCTCAATGCCGATTGCTGTGCAGGACCCCCTTGGTCGTCCAGCATCGGACACGACCCTGAGGTGACATGAGGATTCGACATCCTCGTCAGTACCGAGGAGTCTAGATGTGGAGCATTTGGCAAAGGCCAAGAAGCATCAGTCGTCCTCGACGCACGGTGCCGGGACGCCGAGGGATTTGGTACCCGAAAAGCATTTGTGCCAGGAGGAGCCAACTCCTTGATGCCTCTCTCGAGGACATAGCTCCTCAAGGGCAAGGCAAGCCCAGTCTCAACCTGTTTATGAGGAATTGCAGACTGATACCAATGAGAATCATTCGTGAGACAGGAAGATCCAAGGTACTTTTCAGGGGATTAGTCCTATGGCATTCCCTCTGAACCCTCCCCTTTGCTAAAAAGGAGAAAATCTCCACCGGAGAGCCTTTCATTCTCATCTTTTGTGAAGGAAATGGCTGAGGCTATTCCATTTCATTTGGAAGTGGAGAATGAGCCCAGGGACTACGTGTCCCCTCCTAGGGGGAGGCTGTGACTGTCCCTCTCCACAAGGTACTCAAGGAAGTCCTTGATATGAACTGGGAGTCCCCTCCCTGACATGCCTAAGAAGATCGACACAGTGTATCAGATCCACAGCAAGTCTAGTTTTGATAGACCCCAGTTGCGTCCAATTCCATGGTGGTGGAATCCAGGCGTTCTAGAGACTATGCCTCGGCGACCCCAGGCAGAGAAGCTAGGACCTTGAACTCTTTTGGGAGGAAGATGTTCCAGGCCTCAATGCTCGTGTCCCATATACAATTGTACCAGCTCTTTAAGTGTGTACTTGTGGTACTCAGTGTGCAAGCTGTTGGACTTGACGGACTCTCCCACCAGAGCAGGCCGAGTCAGTACGCCAGTTTGCTAAGCAGCAGAAGGTGTATCATAAGTTCTTGGCCAGGGGCGCCTATGACACCTTTGACGTGGCATCCAGGATCTCTGCTCAAAGTCTAGCAATGCGCAGACTCTCATGGCTGCGTGTTTCTGACATGGAACAGTAGATTCAGCAGAGGTTGGTGAATGCCTCATGCCTGGGGAATTAACCTTTTGGAGAGGAAGTTGAGGAGGTCACTGACCAAATTTTTAAAAAACACACACACATACTTCTTCTTTCTCCTACCAGGCACCTTCTGGGACGGTGCTCAGGAGTCCATGTGGATTACTATTCGGGTGCTAGAGCTACTAGGATTTGTTAAAAACTACCCCCAAGTCCAGTCTTCACCCTGCTCAACAAATGGAATTCATTGGAGCCTTCCCTGATACATGGCATGTTCGAGCTTTTCTCCCGGGACCAAGAGTGGACACTTGTCGCTCTGGCTTCTCAGGTTTGAGCCTCGCAGCGGGTCACAGCTCGGCAGATGTTGAGGTTGTTGGACCCACATGGCTTCCACAGTTTGTGACACCTATGACACGCCTTCACATGAGATCCGCCTAATGGACCCCAGCCTCCCAGTGGTGTCAGGCTACGGGAGATTCAGTTTCTCTTGGATTACCATTCCAAATTCCTCAGCCTCAAAAGGTTCTTACGACGGATGCGTCTCTTCTAGGTTGGGGAGCTCATGTAGATGGGCTCCACACTCAAGGAGCCTAGTCCCTCTAGGAAACAGGTCTTCAGGTCAATCTTCTGGAGATCTGGGTGATCTGGTGCGCTCTAAAGGCTTTCAGAGATTGGTTGTCTAACCAAATTGTGCTCATTCATACAGACAAATCAGGTTACAGTGTATTACACCAACAAGCAGGAGGCCATCCGAATGTGGTGCTGGGCTCGTTAGCATGGCATGTTCCTTCGGCCACTTATCTGGCAGTCAAAAACAACACCATAAATATTAGAGAATATATTTCACAATAAAATGATATTTTCTATCCAACCTTCTTTCTATGTTATCAAAATCTGTATCAAACTTCTTCCCATTTCTTTACATTTAAAACCCCTGGTATTGTAAAGTATCACAAACATTTTCTGGGCTATTATTGATGAAAGTAAAAAATGTTATTCTCGCTTGATTGCGCAGATTAATGTTATTGTCAAAATCTCACTTAACTTTCTTAAAATGCTCTTCAGCAATCTTTCCTTTGTAAATCTCAAGTCCATCATCAAACTCCTCTGCTCACAAAGAGTGTACTTTGCCCAGGGAAACCTTTATTTATCCCTTTGTGCTCAATCTAAACATGCTCGATTCATCAGTCAAATGAGTGAGAAATCCATCAAGTAACGTTCAATCAGTAACTCAGATATTGAATCTACAGCTTGAGAAATCCATGGAATAATGTAAAAACAGTAACTCTGATATTCAGTTTGCAGCTCAACACAGTGCTGTGTTTCAGTTTACAGCGTCATTAGGAGGTGGATATCATGCCACAATGTTGCATTTTTCAGCAGATCACAAGCTGGATATCTATACAAAACGAAACTAAATGAACACCTGCCGCAACATTATTTACATCACAAACATTTTAAATCTAATAATTCTTATTTTAATCATACCTCAAATCGTTACATCGTACTTTTAAGCAGGTACTGCTTCGGGAACTCTCCCGCTTCTGAATGAAAGACACCGACACATGCGCGGTTATATCAACCATAATGCATGCGCCCTGCATTATAATTCATGACGTTCGATATCTCTTTTTAGGCCCAACAGGTGGACAGTTTGCCAGGAGTAAGTTATTCTCTGTTCACACATTAATAAACATCCTATATAATAATTTCCACCTCCAGCGTTCTGAAGCTGACTCCCATGGCACTAAAGGGTACGTAGGCGGTTCCTGGGGGAGTTCCTTTTCTCTCAGCTGTGGTCCCGCCCTCATTTCCTGTTTCCGCACGGGCGGGACCACAGCTGAGAAAGAGAGAGAAGGGCCGAGCCTGCACGCGTTTTACCGCTGTTGCCCGCCGCCGTAACCCAGACTTGGTAAGTGAAGGTGACTTTTAAAAATCGGAGGGAGGGGGAACTTGCCGGTTGGGGGGAGGTAATATGCTTTTCACCAAAGGTGGCCTCTCATAACCTCTGACCGGTGGGTTCTTCAAATAATCCGGTTAGGATATTCCCTCAGTCTGGAATCCAAATATCCAAATTGTCCACCGAGAGCTCATTCGTACAGCTTCCAACATGTGCAGGTACTTGCAGAGGAACTCTCAGCCCTTCTAAAGGCCCATGCGGTCGAACCTGTTCCACCAGGGGAAGAAGGGCGGGGATTCTATTCCAGGTTCTTCCTTGTGCAAAATAAAACAGGGGGGATGCGTCCCATCTAGACCTAAGGGCCCTGAACAAATTCCTAGTTTGAGAAAAGTTCAGGATGGTTTCGCTGGGCACCCTTCTTCCCATGATTCAGGAAAACGTTTGGCTATGCTCTCTGGACTTGAAGGATGCTTACACACACATTCCAATACTTCCAGCTCACAGGAAATATCTTTGATTTTGGCTGGAAACGCAGCACTTTCAGTACCGCGCACTGCCATTTGGCCTAGCATCAGCTCCCAGAATTTTCAGAAAATGCCCAGCAGTAGTCGCAGCGTCGCTACACAGACTGGGAGTGCATATGTTCCCTTACCTCAACGATTGGCTAGTGAAAAGCTCCTCGGAGGACAGTGCTTGGGAGTCTATGCAGATGACTGTTTAGGTGCTGGAACTACTGGGGTTTGAAATAAATTACATCAAGTCCCATCTCACTCCTGTTCAGAAATTGGAGTTCATTGGAGCACTGCTGGACATGAGGGCGGTTCGCGCCTATCTTCCTGAGGCACGGACAGACAATCTTCTGTCCCTAGTGTCCACGGTTCGAGTGTCTCAGCAAGTCACAGCTCGGCAGATGTTGAGATTCTTGGGGCACCTGGCCTCCACAGTCCATGTTACACCCTTGTCACATCTGCATATGAGATCTGCTCACTGGACCCTAGTTTCTCTGTGGTATCAACTGCGGGGAATCTAGAGGATGTAATCTATCTGTCCACCGACTTTTGGAACTCTCTTCAGTGGTGGACAATCCGACCCAGTTTGACCATGGAACGACCATTCCAAATTCCTCAGCCGCAGAAAGTGCTGACGACGGATGCATCCCTCCTGGGTTGAGGAGCTCATGTACTACTACTAGTACTACTACTGTTTAGCATTTCTATAGCGCTACAAAGCGTACGCAGCGCTGCACAAACATAGAAGAAGAAAGACAGTCCCTAGATGGGCTTCACACTCAGGGAGCCTGGTCCTCCCAGGAAACGGGTCTTCAGATCAACCTCCTGAAGCTACGAGCGATCTGGAATGCTCTGAGGACTTTCAGAGATTGGCTGTCCAACCAAGTTATCTTAATTCAAACAGACAATCAGGTTGCGATGTACTACAGCAACAAGCAGGGGGGCACCAGATTTCGCCCTCTGTGTCAAGAAGCCATCCAGGTGTGGCTTTGGGTGCACCATCATAGCATGTTTTCTCCAAGCCATTTATCTGGCAGGCGTAAAATGGAGGAGGTTTGCCGTTTGGTGTGCCAGCAAGGCCATAGATCCCCTTTCCTGTCCTACATAGACCCTGCTTAAATACCTTGTACGCTTATCAGAGTCTGGTCTGAAGACCAGCTCTGTAAGGGTTCACCTTAGCGCAAGTAGTGCTTATCATCAACGTGTATGAAGTAAGCCTATCTCTGGATAGACTTCAGTTGTTCATTTCATGGAGGTTTGCTTTTATCAAAGCCCCCTATCAAACCTCCACCATTATCATGGGATCTCAGCATTGTTCTCACCCAGCTGATGAAAGCTTCTTTTGAGCCACTGAATTCCTGCCATCTGAAGTACTTGGCCTGGAAGGTCGTTTTCTTGGTGGCTGTTAACTTCAGCTCGTAGGGTCAGTGAGCTTCACGCCTTTGTAATAAATGTACCTTATAGTAAGTTTCATCACAACAGATTAGTCTTATGCACACACCCTAAGTTCCTGCCGAAGGTGGTGTCAGAGTTCTATCCGAACCAGTCGATTGTCTTACGAACATTCTTTCCCTGACCTCATGCCCATCCTGGCGAAAGCAGCTTGTACACCTTGGACTACAAGAGAGCGTTGGCCTTTTACATGGAGTGGATTTAAAAGCCCTGCAGTCTACCCAGCTTTTTGTTTCCTTTGATCCCAACAGGATGGGGGTTGCCATCGAGAAATGCACCATAACCAATTGTCATGTCTGTGGTTGTGACCCCTCTCAGGCTTACCTTATTTCTGGCGGTCAGCTTCTAAGCTGGCTTCTGTCTGGTCTTTCTGTGTTAGTTCTGGCTCTGTCTCTGTGTGCTGGCTGCTTCCAGCATGGCTCTGATTACTCCACTATACTGTCTGTGCTGTTTCCCGTTCCAGATTTCAGCCCAGTCCGGATCTTCCGGCCTGCCAGACTTGCTTGTCTTGTTTGAGCCTGCACAGCACCCGTAGCTGCCTGCTGATTGCTGCAGCTGAATCTCAGCTGCTGCTGGGCTTATTAGCCATTTGGAAACTCTCTGCTTTGCCTTTGCATCGCCTAAGGCCCTGGTTTGTTGGTGCTTGCTGCACTTCTGCCTAGTCCAGTTTATAGTATGTATTCTTGCCTGATTCTAGTTTAGTCTTTGTGTAGCTTCTTGTACTGTATTGCTTGTTTCCCAGTCTTGTTTCTTGTTTGTATGTCTTTGTCTAGTTTTGGGTTGTCTGTGTTTCTTGTTCAGTGGCTGCCTGGCATCTTTCATTTCTGTCTCTTATCTGTCAGTGTTTTTTTTTCCCCTGTTTCAGTGGCTGCTTGCAGCTTTCAGTTCTGTCCCTTGTCTGTCTGAGAGTCCTAGTCTAGTATTCTGCCTAGCCTCCCTGTGTGTTCTAGTCCCTGTGTGTATCCTGCTGGTATCCAGTTCCGGCCCTGTCTTGTAAGTCCTGCCAGCCACCTGCACTCAGGGGCTCAACTCCTGAAGAACGGTGGTCAAGTGCAGGTGAAGTCTAGCTGGCCCTGTCAGAGTTCTGCGTTATCCCTGTGTGGGGTGGTTTTGCCTGCCACTGCCGCTCCTCGGCAGTGGCCCAAGGGCTCACAATCCTAGTTCCTGCTTTTCGAAAATGTGACAGAATGCAAAGGCCATGAGCTCGGCAAGATCATCCTACCTGCTGGGCCTCCAGCCTAGAACTTCTGCTCCTGCTTCCCATGTGAAGGTCGGTTCCAGCTGCATTAGGGTTTTTGATCCGTTCATGACACTGTATAAGTATTGTGCAACACTCTTGTCTGATCCAGCTTTGAAGAGACTCCCTGAAGCGGCAGCAGAGAGAAAGCGTGTCTGGGAGCTTATGATCGCGGAAAACCCAGTGTCTGCTATTGACCCTTCTACCCCGATCTGCGAATACCGCCGCCTACTTGTCTCCTGTCCAGCCCTGCGGAATACACCAGAGGCCGCCGCTGAAAGAAAGCGTCTTGAGAATCCCAAGCTCCAGGCTTACCTGCAGTCCAGCCCGAGGGGCACTTCTAGCCTAGCTGCTGAGTCCAGTCTGAGGGACATTTCCCGCCGAATTGCTTCTAATTCCAGTGTCCGAGTGGCACTTCGAACCGAGCCTCCGATTCCAGTGCGAGTGACGCTTCCAGTCAAGCCTCTGAGTCCAGTTCGAGTGGTGCTTCTAACTGAGCCTTCGATTCCTGTTCAAGTGGCACTTCTAGCCGAGCTTTTGCCGAGTTCCAGTGCCAGCCAAGATGATGCTGAGCCCACTCCGAGCTTGAGTTCCAGCCAAGATGATGCTGAGTCCACTCCGAGTTAGAGTTCCGTCCAAGATGCTGAGTCCGGCTCGAGTTGCAGTTCCAGCCAAGATGCTGAGTTCGGATCAAGTTGCAGTTTCAGCCAGGAGGCTGAGTCCCAGCCGAGTTCCAGCTGCGGCCAAGATGCCGAGTTCCAGCTGCGGCCAAGATGCCGAGATCCAGCTCCGGCCAAGATGCTGAGTCCCAGCCGAGATCCAGCTCCGGCCAAGATGCTGAGTCCCAGCCGAGATCCAGCTCCGGCCAAGATGCTGAGTCCCAGCCGTGTTCCAGCTCCGGCCCAGCTATCCCGGTCATGTTTTGAAGCTCCTCTGCAGGTTTCACCATTGTTACCCATGGAAACCTGAGTGCTTCCGTGGGGACACGGGAGCCTTGAGGGGGCACGGGAGCCTTGAGGGGGAGGTACTGTCATGTCTGTGGTCGTGACCCCTCTCAGACTTACCTTATTTCTGGATGCTGCTTTTAAGCTGGCTTCTATCTGGTCTTTCTGTGTTAGTTCTAGCTCTGTCTCTGTGTGCTGGCTGCTTCCAGCATGGCTCTGATTACTCCACTATACTGTCTGTGTGCTGTTTCCCGTTCCAGATTTCAGCCCAGTCCAGTCCGGATCTTCCGGCCTGCCAAACTTGCTTGTCTTGTTTGAGCCTGCACAGCACCCATAGCTGCCTGGTGATTGCTTGTCACGTTTTCAAAGCTGGAAACTGGGTTTGTGGGCCCTTGGGCCACTGCTGAGGAGCGGCAGTGGCAGGCAAAACCACCCTCAAACCATAGGCAAGGCAGAAGTCTGATAAAGAGCTAGGCTTCACCTGCCCATGGCCACCTTTCACCAGGAGTTGAGCCCCTGGCTGCTGGTGGCCGGCAGGACTTATAGGACAGGGCAGGACTGGATACCAGCTAGGCAGCACAGGGACTGAGGGTCAGAGGGAAAAGGAATAAACATGGGCAGCAAAGCAGGAAACTGGGCTAGGACTCACAGAATAGACAACACAACACAAGGCAGGGAATGGACAAGCTAGGGGACAGAAACTGGAAGCTGCAAGCAGCCACAAAAGCAGGAAACAAACACTGACAAACAAGGGAAAGAACTAAAAGCTGCAAGCAGTCACTGAAGACAGACAACACAGAAACCTAAGCACTACACAAAGAACTACAAACAAGGAGCAAGACTAAGAACCAAGCAAACCCTAAACTAAACATAGACTAACTAGAAACAGGCAAGAACTTCAGGCAAGAAACTAGAACAAGGAAACAAACTTAGGCTGAAGTGCAACAAGCACCAACATACCAGGGCCTTAGATGATGCAAAGGCAGAGAGTCTCCAAATGGCTAATAAGCCCAGCAGCAACTGAGGCTCCGCTGCAGCAATCACCAGGCCACTACAGGAGCTGTGCAGGGTCAAACAAGACAGACAAATCCAGCAGCCTGGAAGATCCGGACTGGACTGGGCTAGTCTGGAACGGGTGATAGTCCATAGCAGCCACCGGTTCTGTCCACCAGAGGGCGAGGTGAGCACAGACGTATTATTGCTGCAGTTGAATCTCAGCTGCTGCTGGGCTTATTAGCCATTTGGAAACTCTTTGCTTTGGCTTTGCATCGCCTAAGGCCCAGGTTTGTTGGTGCTTGCTGCACTTCTGCCTAGTCCAGTTTCTAGTCTGTATTCTTGCCTGATTCTAGTTTAGTCTTTGTGTAGCTTCTTGTACTGTATTGCTTGTTTCCCAGTCTTGTTTGTTTGAATGTCTTTGTCTAGTTCTGGGTTGTCTGTGTTTCTTGTTCAGTGGCTGCCTGGCATCTTTCATTTCTGTCTCTTATCTGTCAGTGTTTTTTTTCCCTGTTTCAGTGGCTGCTTGCAGCTTTCAGTTCTGTCCCTTGTCTGTCTGAGAGTCCTAGTTTAGTATTCTGCCTAGCCTCCCTGTGTGTTCTAGTCCCTGTGTGTATCCTGCTGGTATCCAGTTCCGGTCCTGTCCAGTAAGTCCTGCCGGCCACCTGCACTCAGGGGCTCAACTCCTGAGGAACGGTGGTCAAGTGCAGGTGAAGTCTAGCTGGCCCTGTCAGAGTTCTGCGTTATCCCTGTGTGGGGTGGTTTTGCCTGCCACTGCCGTTCCTCGGCAGTAGCCCAAGGGCTCACAATCCTAGTTCCTGCTTTTGGAAAACCTGACACCAATTGGCTAGCAGATTGCATTTCTTTCGCTTATGCCCAGGCTGAGCAAACTTTGGAGGATCATGTCATGGCTCATAATGTTAGAGCCATGGCTGCGTCGGTAGCCCACTTGAGGTCAGCCTCCATTGAAAAGATTTGCAGGTCTGCGACATGGTCTTTAGTCCACACATTTACATCTCACTACTGCCTTGACAGTCGGTTTGGTCAGTCATGTTGCAGAATCTGTTTGGGGTCTAGAATCCAACTTCACCCTCTAGGCCCATTTTATTCTGTTCCAGGCTGCACTCTCATTCAGATTGGTTATAGTTTCAGGTTACTACTACTACTACTTAACATTTATATAGCGCTAAGGTTACGCAGCGCTGTACAATTTAACAAAGAAGGACTGTCCCTGCTCAAAGGAGCTTACAATCTAAAGGACAACATGTGCAGACAGTCAAATTGGGGCAGTCTAGATTTCCTGGATAGAGGTGCCGAAGGTGACATTGAAGAGATGGGCTTAATCTGTGTTATATCTTCGCCATTGCAAGATCCAGTTTACCAGTGTTTGTTTGTTTTGGGTGAGTCTGAATGCTAGGGATTCCCCACTTTTTGAGAAGAAGCAAGGCTGCTTGTCCTCGGAGAAAGCAAAAATACTTACTTGAAGCAGGTATTCTCCGAGGACAGCAGGCTGCTTATTCTGACGATACCACCCACCTCCCCTTGGAATTGTCTATTTGCGTATTTTTATTTTTTGCTTTTGTATTAAACTAACGCAGGCGCATTCGCGTGGCAGACGGGAAGGCACTCTCGCATGCACGCTGGAGTGCGCCTCGTGCTTCTTAAAGTTCTAATTTTTTCTATGGTATATTTGCCAGACCGGTCGACGCGGATCGGCATCTACCCACTTGTGAGAATTAAGAAGTCTGCTGTCCTCGGAGAATACCTACTACAGATAAGTATCTTCGCTTTTTCAACAGTGGACTGTATAAGAAATCTGTGTGTATAAGCTGCATGATGACTATCTTTTTTGTAGCATGATTAATATTCTTAAAATCTGTGAACCTCTTCTGTGACTTCATATCCATCAAATTGCTGTGTAGCTCTTCAAATCTAGCTAATTAGGTATAAAATAAAATAAAAAATTTGCAAATCCTATGGTCAGGTAGGCTGTTCTTTGGATGACCCTGTACTAAGCTTTCTTTTCAAATAGGGAAAACAGCCTTAATAAATCAGGCCCTAAAGGGCTTCAACAGACATTTGGAGGGGGTTCCCCTCAACCCAGAAGGGATGATGAAAGAGGTCTTAGCTGCTGGTTTCTTGGTTCTTGAAATAAAATAATTACCTTGGTAGATGTCTTTTATATTGCCACAATATTGTTTTGTAGGCAAACTTTGCAGATTAAGGAACTGGCTTGGATATAGGGCATGTTGTTATTTTGCAGAACAGTAGCATATATAACAAAACTGGTGTCTGTACACTGTAATGTTCTTATCCACTACAATTCTTTCTACAGCCAACCAAGAAGACTACAAAAAAAGAAACGTCTAAACAAAGAGCTAATCCAAAAAGCAAAACAGCTGTTAAGTCTGCTAATATCAAGAAAGCTGACAGTAGCACACCTAAAAAGAATCAGAACAATGCAAAACGGGGTAAGGATAAAATTTTGTAGCCTTGGTTGCAACTGTTTGTAATTCAGTATATGCTGTCTTAGTTTGAAAGTCACATACTCCCCTGTTTACTAAGCTGAGCTAGCGGCTGCCATGTGTTAAATTCCTGACACAGCCCATTCATTTTGGGCCCTTTAAAAAAAAAAAGAAAAAGAAAAAGTGAGCTAACATCATAAGTCATATAGCAACACTGCAATGTGGGAGATCAGGTTCAGGTCTCACAACTCAGAATTTGTTGGATCTAGACAGGAAGATAGATGCTGAAGATACATATTGGAGGTGTTCTTATAGACAGGTGGGCTGACAAGTCATCTAAACCTTTTAGACATTCTATCTAGGTAGTAGGACTCAAAGATGGCATGGGGAGAAAGATTGCCTTGTTAAATGTCCTCTGAGAAAATAGGGGGCCAACTGGAATGAGGCCATGATTGCGTTGGTAGTAGAGAGTTGCGTGGGGTCAGAAATTTCACCCGTCCTTGCCCTTCCCTGCTGGAATCCAACCCATCCCCACAAGTAATCTCTTCCATCCCTGCCCAGCCCTTGTATTAAAATAACCTGACCTGTGGTAAAATAACCCAACCTATGCCATTGTTCTGGAAGAACTTTGCTCTGTATATTATTTGAATTATTGTAAATTGCTGAGATCTGCTAGTTAGCCATGGTGGAACAGTAAATCTAATTAACTTTAACTATAAAGAAGCATCAGCATTGCACGAGCCCTGTAAACACAGGCCTGCACTGAAGCACCGCATCTTCCCACCTTCCTCTGACAAAGTCTGCCTTGGAAAATGGTGGGACAAAGTGGTACCTCATCACCTCCTGTAGGCATGCCTCCCAATTTTGACACCAATTAAAGTGGTGCATGAGAGGCCAGTAGCATCCATTCTTCTCAATACTCCACGACTCCCAGTCAGGATTTCGGTCTAACCACAGTACTGAAACAGTACTAGTTACTCTCATTACCAAATTCAAACAAATCAATTGCAACTGGAAATAACATATTACCTCTACAATTTGACGTCAAGCGCTTTTGACATGGTTGATCATGGAATACTACTACATATCCTTGAGAACTTCGGAATTGGAGGTAACGTTCTCAATTGGTTCAAGGGATTCCTAACCACACGATCATACCAAGTGACATCTAACTCGATTACTTCAGCCACATGGATATCTGAATGCGGAGTCCCACAGGGATCCCCCTCTCGCCAACTCTATTCAACAATGATGATTCCCTTGGCCAAACTTATTATCAAACCAAAACCTCAACCCATACATATACGCAGACGACATAACGATCTACATCCCATTTAAACAAGACCTAAAAGAAATTTCCAATGACATCAACCAAAGTCTCCAGATCATGCATTCATGGGTGGATGCATTTCGGCTGAAACTTAATGCAGAAAAAAACCCAACGCCCAATACTCACCTCTCAACATAACAAGGACGAATTCACCGCCATTAACACACCAAATCTGAACCTTCCAATTTCGGAAACCCTAAAATTTCTTGGAGTTACCATCGATCGACACCTAACACTCGAGAGCCACGCGAAAAACACAACCAAGAAGATGTTCCACTCAATGTGGAAATTAAAAAGAGTAAGACCTTTCTTCCCAAGGACTGTTTTCCGTAACCTGGTACAATCAATGGTGCTCAGTCATGTAGACTACTGCAACGCACTGTACGCTGGCTGCAAAGAGCAAATAATCAAGAAACTTCAGACAGCCCAGAACACTGCAGCTAGACTCATATTCGGTAAAACAAAATATGAAAGTGCTAAACCCCTACGAGAAAAACTACACTGGCTCCCACTTAACGCATCACGTTCAAAATATGCTCCCTAGTCCACAAAATCATTCACGGAGATGCACCAGCCTACATGTCAGACCTGATAGACTTACCACTGTCATGTCTGTGGCCGTGACCACCCTCAGCCTTACCTTCTTTCTGGTGGTCAGCAGCTCTGCTGGCTTCTGTCTGTGTTTGTCTTGTCTCTAGTCTCTGTCCTGGTGTGTTGGCTGCTTGCAGCATGAACCTGATTGCTTCACTAGACCTCACCTGTGTGGGCTATGTCTCTCTAGGGAGCCAGCATCTAAGGTGGCTGCCACCGGCTCTGTGCCAGCTTCCAAGATGGCTCCTGCCTGTCTTTCCTGTGGGCTCACTTCCTATGTGTGTCAAGCCTCTCTTTGGGGTCAGTGTACTTCCTGCTTCTGCCCTGTTGCTGATGACTCATCAGTGAGAGCCTTCATAAGGAAGTGCTGTGCTGGCAGTCAGGGCCTTTGCATAAATGTTATGCTCTTAGGTCAGGTTAGTAAGTGTCTGCTGCACTACTGCTTAGCCTCTCTCTGGGTTCCAGCCCAGTTTCTTTCTGTGTCTCTGTTGTCCTCCGAAGAATCGTGGAGATTGGAGTGTTTTCCAGCCCTCATCACAGAGAATGAGTGGTCACTTCCACATCTCAATCTCCAGTCTCTGGTTCTCACGGCCTAGATGTTGAGAGTCTAGAATTTGTTTCCTTGGTTCTGAGGGTGTCTCCCGGGTCTTGCTGGCTTCCAGGAAAGATTCCATTAATGCATAATTCTTTTAAATGGAGGTGGTTTGACATCTGATGACAGCAAGGCCATAGATCTCCTTTCTTGTCCTACACAGACCGAGCTTGAATACTTTCTACACTTATCAGTCTGGTCTGAAGACCAACTCCGTAAGGGTTCACCTTAGTGCAATTAGTGTGTATCTTCAACATGTGGAAGGTAAGCCGATCTCAGGACAGCCTTTAGTTGTTCGCTTTATGAGAGGTTTGCTTTTGTCAAAGCCCCCTGTCAAGCCTCCTACAGTGTCATGGGATCTCAATGTCGTTCTCACCCAGCTGATGAAACCTCCTTTTGAGCCACTGAATTCCTGCCATCTGAAGTACTTGACCTGGAAGGTCATTTTCTTGGTGGCAGTTACTTCAGCTCGTAGAGTCAGTGAGCTTCAGGCCCTGGTAGCCCAGGCCCCTTACACCAAATTTCATCACAACAGAGTAGTCCTCCGTACTCACCCTAAGTTTCTGCCAAAGGTCGTGTCGGAGTTCCATCTGAACCAGTCAATTGTCTTGCCAACATTCTTTCCCCGTCCTCATTCCTGCCCTGCTGAACGTCAGCTGCACACTTTGGACTGCAAGAGAGCATTGGCCTTCTACTTGGAGCGGACACAGCCCCACAGACAGTCCGCCCAATTGTTTGTTTCTTTTGACCCCAATAGGAGGGGAGTGGCTGTAGGGAAACGCACCATATCCAATTGGCTAGCAGATTGCATTTCCTTCACTTACGCCCAGGCGGGGCTGGCTCTTGAGGGTCATGTCACGGCTCATAATGTTAGAGCCATGGCTGCGTCGGTAGCCCACTTGAAGTCAGCCTCCATTGAAGAAATTTGCAAAGCTGCGACGTGGGCTTCTGTCCACACATTCACATCCCATTACTGCCTGCAGCAGGATACCCGACGCGACAGTCGGTTCGGGCAGTCAGTTCTTCAGAACCTGTTTGGGCTTTAGGATCCAACTCCACCCCCCGAGGGCCCTGTTTGTTCTGTTCCAGGCTGCACTCTCAGTTAGTTGGTAAATTTTTTAGGTCAATCTCAGTTATCTCCTCGCCGTTGCGAGGCCCAATTGACCTTGGTTGTTGTTTTGAGTGAGCCTGGGGGCTAGGGATACCCCATCAGTGAGAACAAGCAGCCTGCTTGTCCTCGGAGAAAGCGAATGCTACATACCTGTAGAAGGTATTCTCCGAGGACAGCAGGCTGATTGTTCTCACAAACCCGCCCGCCTCCCCTTTGGAGTTGTGTCTTCCCTTCAGAGTTTTGTCTTGCTACATACTGGACTGGCCGGCTCGAGCCGGTTTCGGGCGGGAAGACGGCCGCGCATGCGCGCGAGGGCTAGCAAAGGACTTTGCTAGTGAAGATTCCGATTGGAGGGGCTGCCGTGGACGTCACCCATCAGTGAGAACAATCAGCCTGCTGTCCTCGGAGAATACCTTCTACAGGTATGTAGCATTCGCTTTTCCCACCTTTATTTATTTATTGGTTTGTTAGATTTGTATCCCACATTTTCCCACCTTTATTTATTTATTGGTTAGTTACATTTGTATCCCACATTTTCCCACCTTATTTATTTGTTACATTTGTATCCCACATTTTCCCACCTTTATTTATTTATTTATTGGTTTTACATTTGTATCCCACATTTTCCCACCTTTATTTATTTATTTATTTTATTGGTTTTACATTTGTATCCCACATTTTCCCACCTTTATTTATTTATTGGTTAGTTACATTTGTATCCCACATTTTCCCACCTTATTTATTTAGAGGAGATTGCAGAGCTGCAACATGGACTTCAGTCCACACATTCACATCTTACTGTCTAGCTAGAACATGACTCCAAATATGAAAGCCAGTTTGCTCGGACAGTCCTTCAGAATTTATTTCGGGTTTAGAATCCAACCCCACACTCCTAGGCCCATTTCTTTTCTGATCTAGGCTGTCAAAAAAAAAAAAAAGCTGATGGTTCTTTAGGAGTTATGTTAGGCCTCACCAGTTGCAGGCCTCTCTTTTCCCTTTTTTATTTCAGACAGCTTGGTAGCTAGGGATTTCCAGCATTAAAAGTATTCTCATCCTTCTTGTCTTCAGAGAAAGTCAAGATATTCACCTGTAGCTAGTGTTCTCTGAGGATTGCAGGATGAATATTCTTATTGTTCTGCCTACTTTCCCTTGGAGTTGAGTTCTCTCAGCTATTGTATTAGAACGAGCTGGTCCCGGGTGACGATGACAGGCAGGAAGAAGCACATGTGCAGTGTGCTACTTCCAAAAGCTTCAAGAGAATGCTGTGGAGCTTATATTTTTGTTTTTAATGCTGTATTTAGTTGTTCAATTTGTTACTCGACTTGAAACTGCTTTGTCAGGGATGTGGTAGGATAGAAGTACTGAACATAACGTAACAGATGACATCACCTATCAGAACATTTATCTTGCTGCCCTCGGAGAACACCTGCTACAGATAAGTAACTTTATTTTACCTAACTTACTTTGTTCTGATCATAGCAAATTTTTATTATAATAAAGGCTACATAAATTTTTTTTGTTGAGGTGAAGTTCAGTACTCTTACAAAGAAGCTTGCTATGGAGGCTGACTGTTTAAACTTTGCAAGTGCAAATATTATTTTGATTTATGAATCTTAATTAAAATATTTATTTTTATAATCTTAAAGGTGCAAAAGTGCTACATTCAGAAAGCGAATCTGATGACAGTTCAGATGATGAACCTCTCATCAAAAAGTTGAACAAGCCACCTACAGATGAAGAACTAAAAGACACAGTCAAGAAGTTGCTTGCTTCTGCCAATTTAGAAGAAGTCACAATGAAACAGATTTGCAGAAAGGTAAGTATATATTATGATTTTTAAAACTTTCTAAAATATTCACTGTATTTTTTTTTCTTTTTTTTCTTTATAATTTTTAAAATAATACATTAATATCTATATAAATGCAGGATTAAAGATTAAGTTATAGGCAAAAATAACATTTCTCTTCTTTTCCCATATTTAAAATAAAGAAAAATAGAGACAAGAAATTTAGTCATATACATATTGACCACCATAATTAGGGAACAAGATATAAGAAAATCAATAAGAAATAAGCAGTCATTCAGAGGGGAAAGCGTTATTAGCCCACTAGAAGGTACAAACAGCATCATATCCTATGTAGTCATTCAGGGTTGAGCATTCCCCGTTTCCTTGGCAATTATAAATTCAGTCAATTTCTTTGGTCCAAGAATACATAACTAACATTTTTTATTGTTACCAGACATCTACAGGGATACTTCAAAATGTATATCCCTCCTAAAGCGAGAATTTTTGACTTTAAGGCCAAAAACTCTCGCCTTCTCTTCTGTGTATCTCTGTTTAGGTCTTTATAAATCTGAATCCCCCCCCCCCCCCCCCCCAAATTGGTTTGCATATGTTAAAAATATAAGCGAAATACATTATTCTCCGAGGACAAGCAGGCTGCTTGTTCTCACTGATGGGTGACGTTCACGGCAGCCCCTCCAATCGGAAACTTCACTAGCAAAGGCCTTTGCTAGTCCTCGCACGTCCATGCGCACCGCGCGTGCGCGGCCGTCTTCCCGCCTGAACCGGCTCGTGTTCGTCAGTCTTCTTTTGTCCGCGCTCGGTACGGTCGTGTTTTCGCCGTGTCGGGCCCCGCAAAGTCGACCTCGCGCGTTCGTCGTGTGTTTTCGAAAAGAGAAAAATTATTATCCATTCTGCGTGGGAAAAGACTCTTGGTCTTTTCTTCCCCCGCTATTTTCAGCTTTTCGCCCCGGTAAATTTTCTTTCGTCGTCGGGGTAGGCCGCTTTTAGGCCTCGGGTCGAAGTTTTCTTCCCCTTGTTTTTTCGGTGCCTTTTCCGCCATTTCGACTTTTGATCTCGCCGGCGTGATTTTTCCGCCCATGACATCGAAGTCTACCAGCGGCTTCAAGAAGTGCAGCCAGTGCGCCCGGGTCATCTCGCTCACTGACAGGCACGCGTCGTGTCTTCAGTGCTTGGGGGCTGGGCACCGCCCGCAGGCCTGTAGTCTGTGTTCCCTTTTGCAAAAGCGGATTCAGGTAGCGAGATTGGCCCAGTGGAACGTTTTGTTCTCGGGCTCTTCGTCGGCATCGGCACCGGGGGTATCGAGTGCATCGACGTCTTCTTCAGCGTCCAGAGCTTCATCCTCGGCCGCCAGTGCATCGAGTGCATCGGCCCTCTGCATCGGTGCCGAGACATCGGATAGCTGCATCGACGTCGGTGGTACCGGGACCTCGTCTGCTGATGTCGTCGGACGGTGGTGCTTCGTCTGGAGTGCAGGTGAGGGCTGTCCATTCCCCTGCTGGTGGCGGTGAGCCTTCGGGTGGGTCTCCCCCTACCCTGAGGGCTCCTGCGGTACAGCCCCCCCGAGACCGACCTCCTTCGGCCTCAGCCCCGAGGAAGCGACGACTGGATTCTACGTCCTCCTCGTTGGTGCCGGGAAGCTCCGGTGACATGCTTCGTTCCAAGAAATCGAAGAAGCATCGTCATCGGTCTCCTTCCCGGGTGGGCACCAAGAGCTCTGGGTCGCCGAGGGAGTCGGCACCCAGCAGGCATCGGCACCGAGAGGACCGCTCACCCTCTGTTCAGGAGGTGTCGATGCGCTCCACTCTGGACAGCCCGGAACAGCCTCCACGCCCGGAACAGGTTCTGACGTCGACGCCTGCATCGACCTCCATGCCTTTCTCTGCAGCCGCTCTGAACGAGAGCCTCCGGGCCGTTCTCCCAGAGATTCTGGGAGAGCTGTTGCGCCCTACCCCTCCGGTACCGGCGGTGCTTGCGCCACCGGTACCGTCGAGCGTGGCGCCGGCTGGCCCATCGCCCGAGGTGAGGTCTCCGGCGTCGGTGCCGCGTGCGGTACCGGCTGCCGTCGCCTCCCAGGAAGGCTCCCCGACTACGTCGGCGGAGGGAGCTTCGCCGATGCGGGCGAGGGAGTCTACCTCTCGACGCCCCCATTGTGGACGTGGCTCCACAGAGTCGAGTCGGGCACGGTTGCAGACACAGGTCCGTGAACTTGTGTCTGACACTGAGGGTGAGGCCTCGTGGGAAGAGGAAGAAGACCCCAGATATTTCTCTGACGAGGAGTCTGAGGGTCTTCCTTCCGATCCCACTCCCTCTCCTGAGAGACAGCTTTCTCCTCCCGAGAGTCTGTCTTTTGCTTCCTTTGTCCGGGAGATGTCTACGGCCATCCCCTTCCCGGTGGTTGTGGAGGACGAGCCCAGGGCTGAAATGTTTGAGCTCCTGGACTATCCTTCTCCATCTAAGGAAGCGTCCACTGTACCCATGCACCATGTCCTAAAAAAGACATTGCTGGCGAACTGGACCAAGCCTTTAACTAATCCCCACATCCCCAAGAAGATCGAGTCCCAGTACCGGATCCATGGGGACCCAAAGCTGATGCGCACCCAGTTGCCTCATGATTCTGGAGTTGTGGATCTGGCCCTAAAGAAGGCTGAGTTCTAGGGAGCATGCTTCGGCGCCCCCGGGCAAGGACTCTAGAACCTTAGACTCCTTTGGGAGGAAGGCCTACCATTCCTGTATGCTCGTGGCCAAAATTCAGTCCTACCAGCTCTACACGAGCATACACATGCGGAACAATGTGCGGCAGTTGGCGGGCTTGGTTGATGCGCTCCCCCCTGAGCAAGCCAAGCCTTTTCAGGAGGTGGTCAGGCAGCTGAAGTCGTGCAGAAAATTCCTGGCCAGAGGGGTGTATGACACCTTTGATGTTGCGTCCAGGGCCGCTGCTCAAGGTGTGGTGATGCGCAGGCTCTCATGGCTGCGTGCCTCCGACCTGGAGAATAGAATCCAGCAGCGGATTGCGGACTCGCCTTGCCGTGCGGATAACATTTTTGGAGAGAAAGTCGAACAGGTGGTAGAGCAGCTCCACCAGCGGGACACCGCATTCGACAAGTTCTCCCGCAGGCAGCCTTCAGCCTCTACCTCTACAGGTAGAAGATTTTTTTGGGGAAGGAAGACTGTTCCCTACTCTTCTGGCAAGCGTAGGTACAACCCTCCTTCTCGACAGCCTGCGGCCCAGGCTAAGCCCCAGCGCGCTCGCTCTCGTCAGCAGCGTGCGCCTCAGCAAGGCCCCTCGGCTCCCCAGCAAAAGCAAGGGACGAGCTTTTGACTGGCTCCAGCAGAGCATAGCTGACATCCAAGTGTCAGTGCCGGGCGACCTGCCAGTCGGAGGGAGGTTGAAAGCTTTTCACCAAAGGTGGCCTCTCATAACCTCCGATCAGTGGGTTCTCCAAATAGTCCGGCAAGGATACACCCTCAATTTGGCCTCAAAACCTCCAAATTGTCCACCGGGAGCTCAGTCTTACAGCTTCCAGCACAAGCAGGTACTTGCAGAGGAACTCTCCGCCCTTCTCAGCGCCAATGCGGTCGAGCCCGTGCCATCCGGGCAAGAAGGGCTGGGATTCTATTCCAGGTACTTCCTTGTGGAAAAGAAAACAGGGGGGATGCGTCCCATCCTAGACCTAAGGGCCCTGAACAAATATCTGGTCAAAGAAAAGTTCAGGATGCTTTCCCTGGGCACCCTCCTTCCCATGATTCAGGAAAACGATTGGCTATGCTCTCTGGACTTGAAGGATGCCTACACACACATCCCGATACTGCCAGCTCACAGACAGTATCTGCGATTTCAGCTGGGCACACGTCACTTCCAGTACTGTGTGCTACCCTTTGGGCTCGCCTCTGCGCCCAGGGTGTTCACAAAGTGCTTGGCTGTAGTAGCAGCGGCACTTCGCAGGCTGGGGGTGCACGTGTTCCCATATCTCGACGATTGGCTGGTGAAGAACACATCCGAGGCAGGAGCCCTGCAGTCCATGCAGATGACTATTCGCCTCCTGGAGCTACTGGGGTTTGTGATAAATTATCCAAAGTCCCATCTTCTCCCAGTGCAGAGACTCGAATTCATAGGAGCTCTGCTGGATTCTCGGACGGCTCGCACCTATCTCCCAGAGACGAGAGCCAACAACTTGTTGTCCCTCGTCTCGCGGGTGCGAGCGTCCCAGCAGATCACAGCTCGGCAGATGTTGAGATTGCTAGGCCACATGGCCTCCACAGTCCATGTGACTCCCATGGCCCGCCTTCACATGAGATCTGCTCAATGGACCCTAGCTTCCCAGTGGTTCCAGGCTGCTGGGGATCTAGAAGACGTAATTCAACTGTCTACGAGTTTTCTCGAATCCCTGTATTGGTGGACGATTTGGTCCAATCTGACTCTGGGACGTCCCTTCCAAATTCCTCAGCCTCAAAAAGTGCTGACCACAGATGCGTCTCTCCTGGGGTGGGGAGCTCATGTCGATAGGCTTCACACCCAAGGAAGCTGGTCCCTCCAGGAACGCGATCTGCAGATCAATCTTCTGGAGTTACGAGCGATCTGGAACGCTCTGAAGGCTTTCAGAGATCGGCTGTCCCATCAAATTATCCAAATTCAGACAGACAACCAGGTTGCCATGTACTACGTCAACAAGCAGGGGGGCACCGGATCTCGCCCCCTGTGTCAGGAAGCCGTCAGCATGTGGCTCTGGGCTCGCCGTCACGGCATGGTGCTCCAAGCCACATATCTGGCAGGCGTAAACAACAGTCTGGCCGACAGGTTGAGCAGGATTATGCAACCTCACGAGTGGTCGCTCAATTCCCGTGTAGTGCGACAGATCTTCCAGGTGTGGGGCACCCCCCTTGGTAGATCTCTTCGCATCTCGAGCCAGCCACAAAGTCCCTCAGTTCTGTTCCAGGCTTCAGGCCCACGGCAGACTGGCATCGGATGCCTTCCTCCTGGACTGGGGGGAGGGTCTGCTGTATGCTTATCCTCCCATACCTCTGGTGGGGAAGACTTTGTTGAAACTCAAGCAAGACCGAGGCACCATGATTCTGATTGCTCCTTTTTGGCCGCGTCAGATCTGGTTCCCTCTTCTTCTGGAGTTGTCCTCCGAAGAACCGTGGAGATTGGAGTGTTTTCCGACCCTCATCACGCAGGACGAAGGGGCGCTTCTGCATCCCAACCTCCGGTCCCTGGCTCTCACGGCCTGGATGTTGAGAGCGTAGACTTTGCCTCTTTGGGTCTGTCAGAGGGTGTCTCCCGTATCTTGCTTGCTTCCAGGAAAGATTCCACCAAGAGGAGTTACTTCTTTCTGTGGAGGAGGTTTGCCGTCTGGTGTGACAGCAAGGCCCTAGATCCTCGCTCTTGTCCTACACAGTCCCTGCTTGAATACCTTCTGCACTTGTCTGAGTCTGGTCTCAAGACCAACTCTGTAAGGGTTCACCTTAGTGCAATCAGTGCATACCATTACCGTGTGGAAGGTAAGCCGATCTCAGGACAGCCTTTAGTTGTTCGCTTCATGAGAGGTTTGCTTTTGTCAAAGCCCCCTGTCAAGCCTCCTCCAGTGTCATGGGATCTCAATGTCGTTCTCACACAGCTGATGAAACCTCCTTTTGAGCCACTGAATTCCTGCCATCTGAAGTACTTGACCTGGAAGGTCATTTTCTTGGTGGCAGTTACTTCAGCTCGTAGAGTCAGTGAGCTTCAGGCCCTGGTAGCCCAGGCCCCTTACACCAAGTTTCTTCATAACAGAGTAGTCCTCCGCACTCACCCTAAGTTCTTGCCGAAGGTGGTGTCGGAGTTCCATCTGAACCAGTCAATTGTCTTGCCAACATTTTTTCCCCGTCCTCATTCCTGCCCTGCTGAACGTCAGCTGCACACATTGGACTGCAAGAGAGCATTGGCCTTCTACCTGGAGCGGACACAGCCCAACAGACAGTCAGCCCAATTGTTTGTTTCTTTTGATCCCAATAGGAGGGGAGTGGCTGTGGGGAAACGCACCATATCCAATTGGCTAGCAGATTGCATTTCCTTCACTTACGCCCAGGCTGGGCTGGCTCTTGAGGGTCATGTCACGGCTCATAATGTTAGAGCCATGGCAGCGTCGGTAGCCCACTTGAAGTCAGCCTCTATTTAAGAAATTTGCAAAACTGCGACGTGGTCATCTGTCCACACAATCACATCTCATTACTGCCTGCAGCAGGATACCCGACGCGACAGTCGGTTCGGGCAGTCAGTTCTTCAGAACCTGTTTGGGCTTTAGGATCCAACTCCACCCCCCGAGGGCCCTGTTCGTTCTGTTCCAGGCTGCACTCTCAGTTAGTTGGTAAATTTTTTTAGGTCAATCTCAGTTATGTCCTCGCCGTTGCGAGGCCCAATTGACCATGGTTGTTGTTTTGAGTGAGCCTGGGGGCTAGGGATACCCCATCAGTGAGAACAAGCAGCCTGCTTGTCCTCGGAGAAAGCGAATGCTACATACCTGTAGAAGGTATTCTCCGAGGACAGCAGGCTGATTGTTCTCACAAACCCGCCCGCCTCCCCTTTGGAGTTGTGTCTTCCCTTGCTTTGTTTTGCTACTTATGGGACTGACGAACACGAGCCGGTTCGGGCGGGAAGACGGCCGCGCATGGACGCGCGAGGACTAGCAAAGGCCTTTGCTAGTGAAGTTTCCGATTGGAGGGGCTGCCGTGAACGTCACCCATCAGTGAGAACAATCAGCCTGCTGTCCTCGGAGAATACCTTCTACAGGTATGTAGCATTCGCTTTCCTATCAACTTCAAAAGCAAAGGAAACTAACAAAGTCATTCGTTGTGTCACAGTCTCTAGAGAATTTTCCAGAAAAGCTGTTATGTTTAAATCAGGTGGTGGCTCTGGTATAGCAGATTTTGCTCCAAAAATGTACTGGGCTTTGACAACTGGTGGGAAACCTTCTTTAGGAATATTTAAGAAGACTTCAAAATATCTCTTAAGCATATCTATAGCTGGTATTAAAAGTGTTTTAGGAAAATTAAGAAGCCTTAGATTGTTCTTTCTGGCCTGGTTGTCAAGATATTCAACTTTTTTTTTTTTTTTACCAGAATCTCCTTATCTTTAATCATTAAACTTGTTAAGTTATGCAAGGATTTAATTTCACCTTCCAAAGTTCCAATTTTCTCTTCATTTTTCTGAGCTTGAGAAGCAATAAGAATTTGAGAGGATTTAATAGAAAGAAGATATTCTTTTATTATATCAGTTACCTGGACTAGGTTGCTGTTCATGCCCTGAATGGCGTCCCATAGACTCTCAAGAGTAGTTACTGCTGGTTTAACAATTCCTCGAATATCCACGGAGGCAGCCCCCAATCCACTGGCGGAGACAGGGTTTTCCACTCCATCTTTCCAGGTAGTAATCACCACTGGGGTTAACGCTGTTGTAGGTCCTTCTCTCACTGCCTGAAGGCTTGACACTTCGGTCGGCCTGTCACGCTGTGATCCTACTACAAGCGAATTGCTTCCGGGTCGTGAAGGGGCAGTAAGTGAAGGCGGGCTTAACGAAGCCCCTTCGATGCTGCAGTCCGGCGATCCAACGCCGGAACTGACCCTCATGAGCGTCTGTGGCTCAAGTCTCTGGACTCCGAAGCTCTCGAGCGTCGGCCGATGGGGAGTGAAATTCACGGGGCCAGAGGAGGTTTGCAATACCGTTTTCCCCTTCCTTTTTCCCATGATGTTCGTCGGGTAAGGCTTGGTTCCACCGAAAGCTTATGCGGAGGTCAGGAGCTCAGAAACCAACATCCTCCCTGGACGCCATCTTGTTCCTCCTTCCTCACTGTATTTTTCTTAAACGAGCACCATACCTCTTCACATGCATGCATTTTTCACTTTCTGCTGTCTTAAAAAATGCAGTTTTAAAATGCATTAAAGCAGAAGTTTGTTACATGTTATTGGAACATACTTTACAGTTTCTATGTGGGAAAACAATTATAGAAAATTAAAAAAAAAGAAATTAAGAATAAGAAGCCAAAAAGACTTAATTGCATAAGTTTGCTCACCTTGTTTTACAGCAAATCCATATTAACTGTTTTCTAAAGCTGCCTTGACAAGACTAATAATCCTATATATTAATTTGCACCTCCAACGTTCTACGTCTGGATGCCTGGGTTCATAACATCAACTCCCATTGGTCCGCCCTCATGTCAAAACGTAATGACGTGAGAAGGAATGGAACGCTGGAGGTGAGCTGACGTCAGGAGGGATGTTACGAACAGAAGCCAGCACCAGCCAGCTAACCTGCGCTGCCCGCCCAAGTTGCAGGCCCCCCTCCCTCTCCTCCGACTGCTAGCCCGACCTGCGCTGCCCGCCCTCTTCTCCTAGTCCTTTATCTGCTCCTCGCCTTCCTGCGTGCCACCCAGAATTTAAAAGTTCTTACCTCGGGGTCCAGCGGCAGCAGTGAAAGGCGAGCAGGCATGGCGCTTCAGCCTGCCTTCCCTTCTCTCTCAGCTCTGCCTCTGGTCCCGCCCTTGCGGAAACAGGAAATGAGGGCGGGACCAGAGGCAGAGCTGAGAGAGAAGGGAAGGCAGGCTGAAGCGCCATGCCTGCTCGCCTTTCACTGCTGCCGCTGGACCCCGAGGTAAGAACTTTTAAATTCTGGGTGGCACGCAGGAAGGCGAGGAGCAGGCAAAGGACTGGGAGAAGAGGGCGGGCAGCGCAGGTCGGGCTAGCACTCGGAGGAGAGGGAGGGGGCCTGGAACTCGGAGGAGAGGGAGGGAGGAAGGGGGGCCTGGAACTCGGAGGAAAGGAAGGGAGGAAGGGGGGCCTGGAAATCTGAGGGAGGGAGGGCGGGGGCCTGGAAATCAGAGGAGAGAAAGGGAGGACAGGGGGCCTGGAACTCGGATGAGAGGGGGGAGGGAGGGGCCAGGCTGGAACTCGGAGGATAACCTCGCTAGCACCCATTTCATTTGTGTGAGAAACGGGCCTTTTTTTACTAGTAAGGTTAATAGAGCTGACTTGTGTCTAGTCAAAGTATTTTCAGCAAGTTTGAATAATTGTGTATGAAGACTCGAGCTGTTTCTGTTGTATGACGTGAATTTGGTGCAAAGGTCTAAACATGCCATGCACAGAACTGCCAAGAGAATTCTGGGATAGTAAATAAAGATATAGATTGGGGAAGCCTATAAAGCATTTATTGTTAAACATCCACTTAATATACCACCTAAACAGTTGGGCAGACTGGACGGAATGTACAGGTCTTTATGTGCCATCACTTGCTGTGTAACTTGTGAATGCACAAAGTGGTTTGCATACTAATTAAAAAGAAAGGAACACCAGCATTCAAGTAGAACAAAATAAAGAACTAAATTAAAACTTTAAAAAAAAACCTAAAATAGACTAATTAAAATATAAAATAGGGCAGACTAGAGACTGACCCAAGTCAAAAGGCCTGAACCCGAGGCCTGGCTCAGCCTGAAATTCCATAAGCTTTTTGGAACAACAGTTTTTAATCCTGATCTAAATTTCAAATAAGGAGGCTCTGAACATAATAACAAAAGGGCAGAGCATTCCAAAACACAGGATCAGTACAAAAGAACGCTGATTGTCTGATAGATGCAAACTGGGAGGAGAAAACCAAGGCAATAGGTAGCCATGATTTATAAGCAAAATGAAGGGATCAGGCTGGGATGTAGATCACAGGAAAATATGCATAGTCTGTTGAATAGAGAATTTAAAATCTTGAACTATATCCTGAACAGAACTGGAGCTCCGAGTAGTCTGGAACGCTCTAAAGGCTTTCAGAAATCAGCTGTCCCATCAAATTATTTTCATTCAAACAATCAGGTTGCGATCTATTACACCAATAAGCAGGGGAGCACCAGATCCTTGTCCTCTGTATCAGGAATCCATCTAGATGTGGCTTTGGGCACGGCATCACGGCATGTTTCTCCAGGCCACTTATCTGGCAGGCATAAACAACAGCCTGGCCAACAGACTGAGCAGGATAATGCAACCTCACAAGTGGTCTCTAACATGGGTGTAGCCCACAGGGTCTTCCGAGCGTGGGGCACCCCCTCGGTAGATCTTTTTGCCACTCAGTTAAAACATAAGATCCCTCAGCTCTGTTCCAGGCTCTGGGCCCACAACAGACTAGCGTCCGATGCCTTCCTTCTTCATTGGGGGACAGGCCTTCTGTAGGCGTATCCTCCCATACCTCTAGTGGGAAGAACTTTGTTGAAACTCGAGCAAAACCATGGAACTATGATTCTGATTGCACCCTACTGGCTGCATCAGATTTAGTTCCCTTTTCTTCTGTAATTGTCCTCCGAAGAACCGTGAAGATTGGAGTGTTTTCCGACCCTCATCATACAGAATGAGGGGTAGCTTCTACATCCCAACCTCCAGTCTCTGGCTGTTATGGCCTGGATGTTGAGAGCCTTGAATTTGCTTCTTTAGGTCTTTCAGAGGGTGTCTCCTGATTTTTGCTGATTTCCAGGAAAGATTACACTAAGCGGTGTTATTCTTTTAAATGGAGGAGGTTTTTCTTGGTTTGTGCTCCTCTCGCCCTCTGATGGCCAGAACCGGTGGCTGCCATAGACTTTCCAGAATCTCTTTTCAGTCCAGTCCAGATATTGTAGCCCTCCAGTCTTGGAAGTTTGGCAGCTAGCCTCACCCTTAGCTGCCTTAAGATTGCTGCAGCTGAGCCTCAGCTGCTGATGGACTTGTTAGCCACCTGGAAACTTTCTGCTTTGCCTTTGCAACGCCAAAGGTTGAGGTTTGTGTGCTTTGTGCACTTCTGCCTTGTATTTTGCCTTGTTTCTTGTCAGTACTCCTAGTCTTAGTCTATATTCCTTGCCTGTTCGAGTCTCCTGAATCCTGTCTTGAATCCAGTCCTGATTGCTCCCTCCCTGTCTGCTTTTGGCTTCCTTTCCCTTCTGGTTGTGAACCTTGTGTTTGTTTCCTGCCTGTTTGAGACCCTGTACCTTGTACCCTGTTCTAGCCAAGCTTGTGGTTGTTTCCTGCCTGTTTGAGACCTTATATCCTGTATCCCTGTCTAGCCAAGTTTGTCTTGATCCACTCCGTCCAGTAAGTCCTGCCGGCTGCCTGCACTTAGGGGCTCAACCCCTAGGGAACGGCGGCCAAGCGTAGGTGAAGTATTGTTCCAGTCACGCTAGTTCCTGTATCCTGCTTGAGAATCCTGTATCCTGTTCAGTCCTAGATGGTGGGTTTTTGCCTGCTGCTGCCACTCCTCGTCAGCAGCCCAAGGGCTCACGATTCTAGACTATCCATGAGAACCTGACACTGTCGGGTGTGACAGCAAGGCCATGGATCCCCTTTCTTGTCCTACATAGTCCTTGCTCTATTACCGTCTACACTTATCAGAGTCTGGTGTTAAGACCAATTCCATAAGGGTTCACCTGATTGCAATTAGTGCTTATCATCAGCGTGTGAAAGATAAGCCCATCTCTGGACAGCCTTTAGTTGTTCGTTTCATGAGAGGGTTGCTTTTGTCAAAAGTTAGAAAACTGGTCCAATGTTTGCCAGTTAAAATTTAATGCAGAGAAATGTAGAGTAATGCATTTGGGGAATAGAAATCCAAGGGAGCCCTATGTCCTAGGAGGTGAGAGGCTGATATGCATAGACAAGGGAGGATTTTAAAATAACAAAACATTGTAACAAGGTTGAATGGGCTGTGTCAGCAAGGCTGTGTGGAAGCACTAGCACGGCTTAGTAAACAGACCCCTAAATTTGTAGGTTGATACACATTAAAATGACTTTGCATGCTGTAAACTTTAAGATGCATTAAATCAAATGTGTGCTAAATGCATGCACATCTGTATTTTAGATAGTAAAATGTGGAAATGTACAAGGATGAGAAGAATAAAAACTAGAACATGAAAATTTTCATCTTATAAATCTTATACTTCTGTGTATTACAACTATTTTAAATCCATGCATGTGGTAGAAAAAGAATTAAAGGACTTGGTTTCCTTTGTTTCTACGATAAGTGTTTTTTGTTTTGTTTTTTTAGTTACAACTTCTGCTAGCCTGTGCTGATTTTGTGGTACCTGCTTTATTTCATAAAGGTGATTTATAAAGCTGTCTACTTCCTCCTCTTTAGAATACTGTAAAACAAACTGTTGGAATTTTGTTGTGTTGTTTGTTTTGCTTATTCTAGGTGAATGAAACCTATCCCAGATATGACTTGTCTGATAGGAAAGAATTCATCAAAGCAGCTGTTAAAGAGGTATTTAAAATTTTATTGTATTTTTTTAAGCTTTGGTACTAGAACAAGAACAGTCCTGGGCAGACTTCTATGGTAGAGAGTTGCATGGGGACTGAAATCTTACCTATCCCCGCGCATCCCTGCTGGAATCTTACCCATCTCCACAAGAAGTTAACCCGTCCCCACCCATCCCCGCAAGAATTTAATGGTACATAAAAGAAAATTCCGGTCAGTTCTCTGCCTCCCTCTGAATTTGAGCCACAGCATTTCAGGCAAGGAAGGAATGGAACTTGGAACACTCTGGTTCGCATATGTAAGTCTCTGATTCATTGGCACTGTGTGCTGAGAGGTCGCCACATGCACGCGCCAGCAGGTTAGGTGACATCTGATGCTAATGCCTGGGTCAGAGCTGAGTCTACATATTAGCCCAGGAGCAGAGAGGATTAACAGTAACATAGTGACGACAGGTAGACCTGAACGTTCCATCCAGTCTGCCCAATAGTCACACTCCTTCAATTCATGATTAAATCAACAAGTGTGATATTATAAACTTGATTATGGTCATTCTTTGGTGTTTCTGGGGCGTAGATCATAGAAGTCTATCCGGCTCTATCCTTATGTTCCAACTGCTGGAGTTGCCGTCAAAGCCCACTCCAGTCTATTCATCTTATTTGTGAGACACAGACCGTAAAAGTCTGTCCAGCACTGTCCTCATGTTCCAGCCACTGAAGTTGCTGTCTAAACCCTTTCTAGCCCATCCTAAGCCAGATTGCCATATATGAGACACAGACCATACAAGTCTACCCGGTATCGGGCCTAGTTCATGACAGCCAGAGTCACCATCTAAGTGTCACTTGGGTCATTCCATGCCAAGTGGTCTAAACCTTCCCACCATCATGTCTCCAGTTTTGTTCAAATTTTATCTGTTGTGCGAGTCAGGTGTTAAACGAAGTTTCCCAAAATTTGAGGTCTCTAACTGCAATAGTTGCAGATTTAGACCCCCTTTTCTGAAAGGTTGTCAGTCCATGAGCGCGCGACATTTACCAAAATGCCATTTTTGGGGTCTAATAAAATCCAAACACATAATGACTAAAAAATTCAAATCCTGTACAGTTTTTGATGCTAATTCTGATGAAATACATTTTAACATTATGGATGCAAAATCCAGTCAAACAAGTTTGTTTACTTATTTATAGTACATTTCTACCCCACATTTTCCCACACACGCGGGCACAATGTGGCTTACATAGGAGAATTAAAAATGACAATGCAATAAGAGAAAACGGTAAGAGACAAAAATAGGCAAGGGAGGGGAAGGGGGCAAACAGATGCAGGGGTAAGAAAGTGGGACTATTGATCGGTAAGAGAGTGGGGGGAGTAGACCAGTCCAAATAGGTGGGTTTTCAGCAGCCTCTTGAACAGCTGGTGATCATTTTGCAGCTTTAAGCATTTTGGCAAACCATTCCAATTCTTGGCACAGGAGTATTGGAAGGACGAAGTGAAGATCTTCTTTTATCTAACACCTCTGCAATTTGGAAAGTGCAGGTTGAGATACGACCTCGAGGTGGCAACTGCATTCCTGGGAGGCAGGTCGATAAGGCGAAGCATATATTCCGGAGCCAACCCATATATGATTTTGTGAGTTAGGGAGCAGATTTTGAAAGAGATACGTTCCCTCACAGGCAACCAGTGGAAAGTTGACTCAAAGTGTGCATCAAAATTGGTCGCGACTCATCGGAACATATTTGGACCAATATTCAGACTGCAACAACTTCCATGCAAACAAAGATACGGACTTAAAATTTTGAGCAAGCATTATGCTTGTGCTGGACATAATACTGCCAGATTGCAACTAAGCAGCATCTGTAACCGCCCTGCAGGATCTCTTCAAAGTTGCAACTGTCAGCGCAAATGGTAAAATGTACCAAAGTTCAAAGTCAGTTATTAAAAAAGAGTCTGCCTGAATCAGATTGTGAACAGTATCATCTGAAAGAGAAAATTGTGCTCTACAACATATGTTTTTGTTTTGCAATGCCACCATTAAGTAGCCATTTACTCAGGTCAAAAGTATGTTATATTTAGTACGCTTGATGCGCTAATTTTTCTTCATTTCTAGGAAATTGAGTCTTAATAGTCGCTTAAAAGTATTGATATAATTATTCGTATTTTATTCGTTGATTGTCCAATCGTTTGTGCGCTGTTATCAGTTTGGTCGTGCCATCTCAGGTGAATATTCCAGCTTAATAAAATCTTTTAAGTGTGTTTTATTATCTGTTGTACCATCCATTCAAGAAGAAGAATCATAATGTAAGAGCTGGACTTAGAGTGATTGATATTGAAACAGCTGGCAAACTTCGTGAGCTAAATAAAAAAGAAGTGATAAATATAAAACCAGGTCAGAAGCTTTGCCCTGCCTGCAAGTCGACACTAAATAAAATCTGAACAAGATTTCACAATGGATTAAACTGAACCATCCATCAACAAAAGTTTATGATTTATTGGTGCTTCACCACTGAAAAGGAGACAACTTAAGTGACAGAGTTAAGCCAAGCTACGCAAAAAGAAAAATTTCTGAAGCACAAAGTTTAATTGGAAACCAAATTGCTGCTGCTGTGGGGATCAGTTACCACGAACAACCACGTAAAAGTGGGCCAGGATGTAATAATTGTGCAGATCTCGATAATCTTATAGAAGATTTGAAAGAAAAAATTTTAAAGTATCAAATCATAAGGAAAAGGTTCAAATATTGACCTTAGTTCCAAGAAGCTGGACAATTAAAGATACAGAAACAACATTTGATGTATCAGAAAGAATGGTAAAGCAAGCCAGAAAACTGAAGGCTGAGCAAGGTATTTTAGCTGTTCCAGCAGATTGCCAAGGAAGGAAGCTCTCATCTGAAGTTGTTAAAGTACAAGATTGTTTTGAAGATGATGAATTCAGTAGACTTTGTCCAGGGAAGAAAGACTGTGTGCCTGTTAGAATTTCAGGAACAAAGATGTACAAGTAAAAATGGTTGCTGCTTTGCAATTTAATGGAAATGTATGTCTTATCGAAATCAAAATGGACCAGAAATTGGCTTCTCAACACACAATCAGGCTTGGGATCCTACAGTAAAGAAACCCACAATCAGGCTTGGGATCCTGCAGTAAAGATACCCACCCGTGGCTGTTACTGCATGGCTATCGGGCGTGGCCCCTATGGCAATGGGGATACTGGTTTCAATGTGATAATCAGTAATGGCTCAGCCATCGTGGACCAACACAATACATCGTGCACACAAAATATAACATACTTTGACCTGAGTAAATGGCTACTTAATGGTGGCATTGCAAAACAAAAACATATCAGTGCTGTAGAGCACAATTTTCTCTTTCAGATGATACTGTTCACAAGCTGATTCAGGCAGACTCTTTTTAATAATTGGCTTTGAACTTTGGTACATTTTACCATTTGTGCTGACAGTGCCAACTTTGAAGAGATCCTGCAGGGCGGTTAAGGATGCTGGTTAGTTGCAAATCTGGCAGTATTATGTCCAGCATAAGCATAATGCTTGTTCAAAATTTCAAGTCTGTATCTTGGTTTGCATGGAAGTTGTTGCGGTCTGAATATTGGTCCAAATATGTTCCGATGAGTCGCGACCAATTTTGATGCACACTTTGAGTCAACTTGTTTGACTGGATTTTGCATCCATAATGTTAAAATGTATTTCATCGGAATTAGCATCAAAAACTATACAGGATTTGAATTTTTTAGCCATTCTTATAAATGTGTTTGGATTTTATTAGACCCCAAAAATGGCATTTTGGTAAATGTCGCGCGCTCATGGACTGACAACCTTTCAGAAAAGGGGGTCTAGATCTGCAACTATTGCAGTTAGAGACCTCAAATTTTGGGAAACTTCGTTTAACACCTGACTCGCGTAACAGATAAAATTTGAACAAAACTGGAGAACATGATGGTGGGAACTTTTTTTAATTTCAGACCACTTGGTATGGAATAACCCAATTGACACATCCACACACATGCAGCCATTTAAGGTTAGGTTTTTTATAACTTCCATTTTCTAATTAGAGATCCTCTGTGTTCATCCCATGCCTTTTTGAATTCTGCATTTGTGCTGTTAAAGCAAGGAGGAAGAGGGGGAGGAGACAGCACTCGAAGACCTTGGTAATCGGTAGATGAGAGGCTGGCGCAGGTGCAGTTTACACTTCCACGGGAACCCCGCAGGAACTGCTTCCGTCCCCACGGGAACCCCGCAGGAACTGCTTCCGTCCCCACGGGAACCCCGCAGAACCCCGTTCCCATGCAGGTCTCTAGTCTACAGTCTGTGCCCTGAGAATGGCAAGTCCCAAAAAGCAGAAAGGCAATCGATCCACAAGCACCAAGATGGAAATGGTAAAAGCAAATCAATGATAGATATATATAGACTTTATTCTAGCAATTAGCAAACTCCTTGCATCGCCCGACACTGGCCTTGTTTCGCCCAAAAAGGACTGCCTTAGAGGCTACAAACATTAAATTAAAAACAATGAATTGATTAAAAAATAAAAACAAACATCATATGAAATCAATAAACAATTGAAACAAGCTCAATATAGAATAAATAATAATAAAAACAATAAATATACAAATAACCATGACATGACATGTTAACATATTAGATATTGCATTGAAGTCCAACTAAAAATATCAGTGGCAATAACCGAAAATAACAATGGCAATAACCATGGCAAATACTGGCACATAAAAATCATAAATATATATATATGTATATAGCTAAGTAAATTACAAGTAATGTCTCAGCAATTACAACGTATATAAATAACAAAAAGAACAGCGCGTCAAATAAGTATGAATGAGACACATACCTATCCTGTGGTTTTTACTGGCAAACAAATATATGGGACGTAGCAAAAAATAAATAAATAGGAATGTGAGCAACCAGATAAAATCTTTAGATAATAAGAAAATGATAAGTGTGTAATGGACTCACTCAGCAAACTGTTGACAGCGTCCACGTTGAGAAAATAACCAGCACAAACACTATTGTAGAAATGAAGTTCTGTGAGGTAAACGATGCAAGTCAAGATATCATGGCATCTCAGATATGACTAGAGAATAATGCAGTGTTTCAAACGTTACTCGAAAAGTAAACGATGCAGGTCAAAATATCATCCATGTTTTTCAAGGCAGTCTTCTTAAATGTGACTCAGTAGAACCCTGAATACTCAACTCTTCAAATATAACAGGTTCTAGATATCCAAATTAGTTCTCCTTCTTACTCCTTTCAAATGTTATAGAGCATTTTTTTAAAACATTTGTATTTTTTCTAACTTATAGCCTCAGCGGTGCTCATCACCAATAGTTTACACTGGCAATGGAATTAGCACCCACCTCCTCATCGGCTTCTCTTAAAGCTGTTATTCTTTATTGTTCTTTTAGTTCATTTTCTTAAACTTAATTATCTTTATTATCTTTTTTTGATAGACTGGGGGTTTAAGCTTGTCCGACATGCGTGTTTCGCCTAATCACTTGGCTGTATCAAGGACTTCCCCCTCAGCCGTCTTCGGTGCCAGCCTTGCTATTATTTTTGGGATCAACTGTCGCAAAGATCTGACTTGGAACAATCTGTTCAGCAGAGGTTGGCAGATGCCCCATGCCGGGAGGATAATCTTTTTGGAGAGAAGGTTGAGGAGGTTGCAGACCAATCAAAAAAACACACTGATACCATCTCTTCTCTCTCCACCGGGCGCCTTCTGCATCAGCCTTTTCAGCTAAGAGCAGTTTTGGCAAGCCATAGAGAAGTTCCTATTAGTATCCTAGGCATAGGTACAACCTTTCGGCTCGACAGCTTGCTCAGGCTCAACCCCAGCACGCTCATTCACGTCAACGGTGTGCACCTAAGTCAAAGCAAGGGACGAGCTCCAGTAGTTAGTGGGGTTCCTCAGGGGTCAGTGCTAGGACCGCTGCTCTTTAATATATTTATAAATGATTTAGAGATGGGAATAACTAGTGAGGTAATTAAATTTGCTGATGACACAAAGTTATTCAAAGTCGTTAACTCGCAAGAGGATTGTGAAAAATTACAGAAGAACCTTACGAGACTGGGAGATTGGGCAGCTAAATGGCAGATGACGTTTAATGTGAGCAAGTGCAAGGTGATGCATGTGGGAAAAAAGAACCCGAATTATAGCTACGTCATGCAAGGTTCCACGTTAGGAGTTACGGACCAAGAAAGGGATCTGGGTGTTGTCGTCGATAATACACGGAAACCTTCTGCTCAGTGTGCTGCTGCGGCTAGGAAAGCGAATAGAATGTTGGGTATTATTAGGAAAGGTATGGAAAACAGGTGTGAGGATGTTATAATGCCGTTGTATCGCTCCATGGTGCGACCACACCTTCAATATTGTGTCCAATTCTGGTCACCGCATCTCAAGAAAGACATAGTGGAACTGGAAAAGGTGCAGCGAAGGGCGACTAAAATGATAGCGGGGATGGGACGACTTCCCTATGAAGAAAGACTAAGGAGGCTAGGGCTTTTCAGCTTGGAGAAGAGACGGCTGAGGGGAGACATGATAGAGGTATATAAAATAATGAGTGGAGTGGAACAGGTGGATGTGAAGCGTCTGTTCACGCTTTCCAAAAATAGTAGGACTAGGGGGCATGCGATGAAACTACAGTGTAGTACTATAGGAGAAAATTTTTCTTCATCCAACGTATAATTAAACTCTGGAATTCGTTGCCGGAGAGCGTGGTGAAGGCGGTTAGCTTGGCAGAGTTTAAAAAGGGTTTGGACAGTTTCCTAAAGGACAAGTCCATAGACCGCTACTAAATGGACTTGGGAAAAATCCACAATTTCGGGAATAACATGTATAGAATTTTTGTGTGTTTGGGAAGCTTGCCAGGTGCCCTTGACCTGGATTGGCCGCTATCGGGGACAGGATGCTGGGCTCGATGGGCCTTTGATCTTTTCCCAGTGTGGCATTACTTATGTACTTATGTAGTAACAGTGTACGTCCAGGATAACTTGCCAATTGGGGGAAGATTTAAGTTTTTTTCACCAAAGGTGGCCTCTTATAACCTCCAACCGGTGAGTTTTTCAATTAGTCTGTCTCGGATATGCCCTCAATTGGTATCTCAAACCTCCAGACTGCCCACCGAGTGCTCATTCGTTCAGTTCTCAGCACAGGCAGGTACTTGCAAAGGAACTCTCCGCCCTGCTGATGGCCCATGTGGTCAAACCCATTCCACCAGGGGAAGAAGGGCAGGGATTCTATTCCAGGTACTTCCTTGTACAGAAGAAGACGGGGGATGCATCCCATCCTAGACCTATGTGCCCTGAACAAATTTCTAGTCCGAGAAAAGTTCAGGATGGTTTCCTGGGCACATCTATGATTCAGAAAAGCAATTGGCTGTACTCTTTGGACTTAAAAGATGCATATACTTTCGGTGGGCTGGAAGTATCGGGGTGTATCTTTGATTTTGGTTGGGAACACATCAATTTCAGTACCACGTGTTGCCTTTTGGTCTCCTGTCAGCTCCCAGGGTCTTCACCAAATGTCAGCGCTGCGTATGCCTTGTAGCGCTATAGAAATGCTAAATAGTAGTAGTAGTAGTAGTAGTTGCAGAATCACTACACAGACGAAGTTCATATGTTCATCTCAACATTTGGCTAGTGAAGAGCGCCTCAGAGAAAGTTGCTTAGGAGTCCATGTGAATGACTATTTGGGTGCTCGATCTACTAGGGTTTGTTTTTAAACTACCCTGTCCTATCTCCGCCCTGTCCAGTGATTGGAGTTCATAGGAGCCATGCTTGATGCTCAGATGATATGAGCCTACCTCCTGGTTACAAGAAGGGACAATCTTCTCTCACTCGCGTCCAAAGTTCGTGTTTCTCAGCAGATCACAGCTCAGCAGATATTGAGATTGTTGGGCCACATGGCCACCATAGTGTATGTTACACCCATGACACGCTTTCACATGAGATCTGCTCAATGGACCCTGGCTTCTCAGTGGTATCAAGCCATGGGGAGTTCTCTGCAGTGGTGGACCAATAGATCTAGTTTGACTCTGAGATTTCAATTCCATATTCCTCATCCACAAAAAGTGCTGACAACAGATGCATCTCTCCTGGGAATGGGGACCTCGAGGAGTTTGGTTCTCCCAGGAAACAAATTTTCAGATCATTCTCCTGGCACACCAGGTGATCTGGAACGCTCTTAAAGCGTTCAGAGATCTGTCTCACCAAATTGTTCTCATCCAAACAGACAATCAGGTTGCAATGTATTACACCAACAAGCAGGGTGGCACCGGATAATACGCTTTGTGTCAGGAGGCTGTCTGAATGTGGCATTTGGCTCGCCAACAGGGCATGTTCCTTCGGTCCACTCATCTGGTAGACAAAAACAATACCCTGTCCGACATACTGAGCAGGATAATGCAACTTCGAGTGGTCTCTCAGTATGGTCATTACCCGCAAGATCGTCTTGAGTGTGGGGCACCCCCTCGGTGAATCTTTTTGCCACTCAGCTCAACAGCAAGTTCCCTCAGTTGTGTTCCAGGCTTCAGGCCCATGACAGACTAGTGTCAGATGCCTTCCTCCTCTATTGAGGGACAGGTCTTCTGTATGTGTATCCTCCCGTACCTCTAGTGGGGAAGACTTTGTTGAAACTCGAGCAAGACAGCGGAACATGATTCTGATTGCGCCGTACTGGCCGCGGCAGATGTGGTTGCCTCTTTTTCTGGAGTAATCCTCTGAAGAACCGTGGAGGTTGGAGTGTTTTCCATCCCTCATCACACAGAACTAGGGTCGCTTCTTCATCCCAATCTCCAATCTCTGGCTTTCACAGCTTGGATATTGAGAGCCTAGAATTCGCTTCCTTGGGCCTTTTAGAGGGTGGCTCCCGGATCTTGCTGGCTTCCAGGAAAGATTCCACTATGAGGTGTCAACTCTTTTAAATTGAGTTTGCCGTCTGTTGTGAGAGCAAGGCTCTAGGTCCCCTTACTTGGCCTACACAGACCCTGCTTGGATACCTTCTACACCCCAGCACCGATCTCTGAGGAACTCCACTGCTTACCTTCCTTTCCTCTGAGCAGATTCCATTTACCACCACCATTTGCCACCTGTTGGTCACCCAGGTTCCTATCTAGTTCACCAGTTTTAGTCCTAAGTTCGGTCCTCTCAGCGTATTCACGAGTCTTCTGTGGGG
The DNA here is from genome assembly GCF_901765095.1 of Microcaecilia unicolor. NCBI lineage: Eukaryota > Metazoa > Chordata > Amphibia > Gymnophiona > Siphonopidae > Microcaecilia > Microcaecilia unicolor. Next base: position 415,928,728 of record NC_044031.1, read on the forward strand.
GACCGTATCAAAGGCTTTGCTGAAATCCAAGTAGATTACATCTAGCCCACGTCCTTCATCCAGTTCTTTGGTCACCCAGTCTAGTCAAGATTTGTTTGACAGGCTTTTCCTTTGGTAACACCATGTTGCCTCGTATCCTGGAACCCTGTTGGCTTCTAGAAAGTTAACTATCCTTTCAGCAGCGACTCCATTATTTTTCCTACCACCGACATCAGACTTTAACAGTCTGTAGTTTCCCAGTTCTTCCCTGTCTCCACTTTTGTGAAGAGGGACAACATCCACTCATCTCAAATCTCGTGGAACCTCTCCCGTCTCTAAAGATCTGTTAAATAAATCTTTTGGAGGTCCTGCCAGAACCTCTCTGAGCTCCCTCAGTATCCTGGAATATATCCCATCCGGCCCCATAGCTTTGTCCACCTTCAGATTCTCAAGCTGTTTATAAACTCTTTCTTCTGTAAACGGCGAAATATCTACTCCATTTCCAGATATTCCCTCGGCAGCCAACCGTGGTCATTCTCCAGGATTTTCCTCTGTGAACAGCAAAGAGAAGTAATTGTTTAGAACGTTCGCTTTATCTTCATCACTCTGCACATAGCCATTCTCATTATCTTTCAGTATTTCAATTCCATTCCTATCTTTTCTCCTTTCTCCAATATATCTCAAAAAGGTTTTGTCACCTCTCTTTACATCTTAAGCCATTTTTTTTCTTCCGCTCACACTTTTCGCTAGCCGTATTTCCCTCGTCGCTTCTTTGAGTTTAATCCGATATTCCTTGTCACTGGCAGCAGATGAATCCAGAAACTGGTGGGTTATGTCTGTCTACCAGCAGGTGGAGATAGAGATAAACAGAACTGAAGGGAGTGATACCAGACAGACAGCCCCGTCTCAGTATATCTCTGTCTCCAGCAGGTGGTGGACGGCTTGTCTTCAGCTCCTGGATTCAAGGCCACTGAGGGTGCTCCTGGGCCTATGGACAGGGTGCCTGACTGAGGGTGTCAGCTTCAGAGGCATACTTACTTGTTAGGTCCCTGCCTCACCGCATATCCCTCTTCACAGGCTGCCTGGCTGTCTCTCTTTAACCTTTCTCCTACCTCCTCACTTAAGAAAAAAGCCAAAACAAAACTTAGAGCTGTTCCAGTTTGGTGCCTGTCTGATTCTGCCTTACAGAGCCGGAGTGCTTTTCTTCAGCTCCATTCTGTTCAGTCATGCGCTTTTTTCTCTGTGCAGCAGGTAAGTGCTAGTTTTCTTCTTCCCAATCGGGTTAATGGCGACGGAGACAGTCAAGCGCTGTTCCCGCTGCGGGAAACGGCAGTCAGCAGGGGGATTTTGCAGCTCAGACTGCACTAACTTTTCGGAGGCAGACGGGGCAGCTAGTTCACCAGAGAATATGTTTCCCCTCCCAGAAGCGCAAGGGCTGCACACCATTTCTAAGAATGCCGCCGAGGCGGCTCTAGTAGTGGTTCCTGGTAGTAGTGCTAATGCGGCAGTGGCAGCTCTTTCGGAGAGGGTGGAAACTTTGGCTCCTTCCTCTGTTCAGGCTCGGGGGGCTTTTGCTACTTTGGGAGAATTTTTTTTCCCCGGAATTTGTTCTGTTAATGCACCAAGCTTATTTGCTTAAACGGAACCACCCCACTTCTGGCCTGGTTCCTACTCTAGAAATTTCTGCTGGGTCGGGAGTGAGACAGGTCTCTTGGGGACAGTTCCAGAGGATGGGACTTCTATTAAAAGGAGACTGACCTCTGCGGTTCTTAAGGAGGGCTCCTTGATTCCAGTGTCGGCTACTCCATCTCTTATAGCCCCATCAGAGGGCTCCTGGAGACAGGCGGCCTCAGAAGACTAAGAGGAGACTGACCCCCCTCAGGATCAGGCGGATGACCCTTCAGCCGTTTGTCCCTTTCATAAAGAGGAGTTGTCCTCTTTCATCTCCTAAGCCTTGGAAGCCTTAAATATTGAAGACCCAGAGGGGGGTGGCTTCTCACAATGTTAACCCTAAAATGGTTAGTACTAGACGACCGTCCAAAGCCTTCCCAGTGCATGAAGCCATTGATGAGTTAATTTTGGCACAGTGGACTGATCCTGATGGTGCCCTTAAGGTAGCCAGAGCCATAGCTCACCTTTATCCTGTCGCAGCTACTCGATTAGAACAGTTTGCCCTTCCTAAAGTGGATGCCTTGGTGACAGCTGTCACTAAAAAGACTACCCTGCCAGTAGAGGGAGGGGTAGCACTGAAGGATATGCAGGACCGCCGTCTGGAAGCTTCTTTAAAACGCTCCTATGAGGTGGCTTCCTTGACGCTTCAGTGTGTAGCTCCTATGCGGCGAGGGCCTGTCTTAGTTGGCTCCATATGATTCAGGAGTCTATTGAAGACTCTCAGACAGCTGAGGTTCTTGTGTTTTCTCACATGGACGTAGGTTTCGCCTATTTAGCAGTGCTCTGTATGATTTTATTCGTTTTTCAGCTAAACTTATGTCTTTGGCTGTTTCCTCTCGGCGCCTTTTGTAGCTCTGGTATTGGTCCGCAGATATGGCATCCAAGCAACGTCTGATACGTTTGCCTTTTCAAGGTAAGTTATTGTTTGGAGAAGATTTGGAAAAAATTGTTAAGGACTTAGATTCCAAGTCCCAACGCCTACCCAAGGATAAACCTAAGCCTTCGGCTAGGCAGGGGCCCTCAAAATCCAGGTTTCGAGAGGCGTGCCGCTATCTCTCAGGCCGTTCCTCGGGATCCTTTCAGCGTCCTCGCTTCCAGCAATGATCTTCCTTTCACAATGACAAGCGACCATCGGGACCATCTGTTTGTCAAGGAGCAACTCCTCACATCTTCCACTGGCCCAGTCTGCGGGGGAGCAAATGGGTGGGGGGGGGGGCGGCTCTCACTGTTCCTTCTGGAGTGGGCCAAAATAACTACAGACCAATGGGTCCTCAACGTCATGCAAGAGGGTTACAAGTTAGAATTTGACTCGCCCGTCACAGAATTTTCTCTGGAATCTCACTGCTCCAAGTGGGTGGCAGTTCTACACACGTTACAAGATCTTCTGCACTTGGGGGCCATCGTTCCAGTGCCACCTCTTGAACGGCTCAAGGGACGCTATTCCATTTATTTTTGTGGTTCCCAAAAAGGGCAGAGCCTTTCAACTGGTTTTCGATTTAAGGAAGGTGAACCAATTTTTAAGGGTTCGGCACTTTCACATGGAAATGTTACGGGCCTTTATTGCGGCATTGCGGCTGTGCAACCGGGCAAGTTCTTGACTTCTCTCGACCAACGGGAAGCTTATTTGCATATTCCAATTGAGCGACCTCATCAGCAGTTCCTCAGATTTACAATTTTGGGCCTGCATTTCTAGTTTCGAGCCCTTCCCTTCGGATTAGCCACTGCCTCACATACCTTTTCCAAAGTCATGGTAGTACTGGCGGCCTTTTTGCAGAAGGAGAGAATTCAAGGCCATCCCTATCTCGACGATTGGTTGATTCGGAGACTGAGTCAAGCGGCTACCGACAGAGTTATTTCTCTCCTTCAGTCGTTGGGCTGGATTATTAACAGAGCCAAGAGTCAACTGCTGCCTACTGAGACCTTGGAATATCTCTGAGTGCTCTTCGACAGGAGGCTGGGGAAGGTGTTTCTTCCAGATGCACGACAAAACAAATTAGTGTCTCGGATCCGGGCCGTGATTTGTCTTGCCATGCCCTCATATTCAGGATTATGTTCAGGTCCTGGGGTCCATTTCAGCCACTCTGGAGGTGGTCCAATGGGCGAGGGCTCACATGCACCCCCTCCAACTGTTTCTTCTGAGCAGATGGTCGCTGACCTCCCTGGATTACCAACGACAGCTGTCCTGGACCGACACAGCTAAGAACAGTTTGGCCTGGTTGCTCCTCCTGTCCAGCTTGCAGAAGGGCATGCCGTTGGCCTCCCCGACGTGGGTGGTAGTGTTGATTGATGCCAGTCTGTCGGGATAGGGGGCTCATTGTTTGGACAGAGTTGCCCAGGGACTTTGGACTTCGCTCAAGGCGTTGTGGTCCATCAACGGTTTGGAACTGAGAGCAGTCATGAATGCCTTGATCTCCTTTCAAGATCTGATCGAGGGGGAAGCTGTTAGAATATTGTCAGACAACTCTACGACGATGGCCTACATCAATCGGCAGGGGGGGGACTCTGAGTCCACCTCTAGCAGAAGAGGCATCCCGTCTGATGATGTGGGCGGAGTCTCATGTTCTGTGTCTCTCAGCAGCGCACATTGCAGGCCAGAAAAATGTCCAGGCGAATTTTCTCAGTCAAACACTCCTGGACAAACCCATTCTCGAGGCCATGGATCTTCAAAGTCGATGCGGGCCCGTTCTCAGGCTTCCCTGAAGGAAGTGCTATGCGACACCGAGGAGGAGCGTTCGTGGGAGTCTGAGGAGGATTCCAGGTACTTTCCTCCGATGAGTCCTTTGGGATTCCTTCAGAACCTTCCCCTCCACCTGAAAGACGGCTATCACCACCTGAGATCCTCTCTTTCACCTCAATGTGGAAAATGGCTGAGGCCATACCCTTCCCAGTAGAAGTGGAGGATAAGACTAAGGCTAAGATGCTCGAGGTCCTGGACTACACCTCTCCACCTAAGGAGGCGGTGATGGCCCCCCTGCATGAAGTACTGAAGGTAGTCCTCATGCGGAACTGGGTATCCCCTGTGGTCCCCAAGAAAATTGATGCCCAGTATCAGATCCACGGGGAACCTGGGTTGGCGAGGTCTCAGTTACCCCCCAACTCCATGGAGGTGGATTCTGCTCTCAAGAGAGACAAGAATACTAGGGACTATGCCTCGGCTCCCCCAGGCAGAGAAGCTAGAACCTTGGACTCTTGTGGGAGGAAAATGTATCAGGCCACGGTGTTCGTTGCCCGTATACAATCATACCAGCTCTTCACAAGCAGCTACTTGCGGAACTTGGTGAGGAAGCTGTCTGACTTGGTTGATGCACTCCCTCCGGAGTACGCCAAGCCTTTTCACCAGCTGGTCAAGCAGCAGAAGCCGTATTGCAAGTTCTTGGCCAGGGGAACTTAAGACATTTTTAACATCCAGAATCTCTGCCCAGGGTATAGTGATACGCAGACTCTCATGTCTGCACATCTCTGACCTGGACGATTCGGTCAAGCAGAGGCTGGCGGATGCCTCATGCTGCGGGGATAATCTTTTTGGGGAGAAGGTAGAAGAACTGGTTGAGCAGATCAAGAAGCGCCTTTTGCTGCCAACTCCTCATCCAGGAGGCATTTTGGTGGGTCTCAGGATAATACTTTTGCATATTATAGGTATAGGTGTCCCCCGGTGGCTCACCAGCCTACTCAGGCTACACACCAGCGCATTCGTTCTCATCAGCGTGTGCCTAAGGCCCCTGCTGCTCTCCATCAAAAGCAAGGCTTTTGACTGGCTCCAGCAGAGCATAGCCACCATAAAAGTATCCATGCTGGATGACTTATTCCTGGTTCGAGAAAAGTTCAGGATGGTTTCCCTGGGCACCTTTCTTCCCATGATCCAGGAAAAGGATTGGCTATGCTCTCTGGACTTGAAGGAAGCACATACACATATCCCGATACTTTCAGCTCACAGGAAGTATCTTCGGTTTCGGGTGGGAACACATCATTTCCAGTACCACGTGTTGCCTTTTGGCCTTGCGTGAGCTCCCAGAGTTTTTACCAAATGTCAAGCGGTAGTTGCAGCATCGCTACGCAGACTGAGAGTGCATATGTTCCCTTATCTCGACAATTGGCTGGTGACGAGTACCTCAGAAGAAGGTGCTCAGGAGTCTATGCGGAAGACTATTCAGGTGCTCGAGCTACTAGGGTTCATAATAAATTACCCCAAGTCCCATCTCTTCCCTGTCCAGTAATTGGAATTCATAAGAGCCCTGCTCGATACGAGGACTATTTGAGCCTATCTTCTGGAGGTGCATGCGAACAACCTTCTGTCCCTCGAGTCCAAGGTTCGGACATCACAGCAAGTCACAGCTCAGCAGATATTGAGGTTGTTAGGCCACATGGCTTCCACAGTATGTTACACACATGGCACGTCTTCATATGAGATCTTCTCAATGGACCCTGGCTTCTCAGTTGTATCAGGTCATGGGGAGTCTAGAAGATGTCATCCGAGTGTCCCCCAAGCTGGTACACTATCTTCAGTGGTGGACAATTCATTCCAATCTGACCTTGGGACTTCCATTCCAAATTCCTCAGCCACAAAAAGTGCTGACAACGGATGCATCTCTCCTGGGGTGGGGGGCTCATGTAGATGGGCTTCACACTCAGGGATCCTGGTCCCCACAGGAAACAGATCTTCAGATCAACCTCCTGGAACTCCAAGCGATCTGAAACGCGCTAAAGGCTTTCAGAGATCGAATGTCCAACCAAATTATTTTAATTGAAACGGACAATCAGGTTGCAATGTATTACACCAACAAGCAGGGGGGCACCGGATCTCGTCCTCTGTCAGAAAGCCATCCAGTTGTGGCTCTGGGCAAGCCATTAACAGCATGTTTCTACAAGCTACTTATCTGGCAGGCGTTAACAGCCTGGCCGACAGGCTGAGCAGGGTAATGCAACCTCACGAGTGGTCTCTGAACATGGTTGTAGTCCACAAGATCTTCCGAGTGTGAGGCACCCCCTCGGATCTTTTTGCCACTCAAAGCAATCACAAGGTCCCTCAATTCTGTTCCAGGCTTCAGACCCACCACGACAGACTAGCGTCAGATGCCTTTCTCCTACATTCGGGGACAGACCTTCTGTTTGCGTATCCTTCCATGCCTCTAGTGGGGAAGACTTTGTTGAAACTCAAGCAAGACCGCAGAACCATGATTCTGATTGCGCCATACTGGCTGTGTCACATATGGTTCCCTCTTCTTGTGGAATTGTCCTCCGAAGAACCGTGGAGATTGGAGTGTTTCCCGACCCTCATCACTCAGAACGAGGGGTCTCTTGTACATCCCAACCTCCAATCTCTGGCTCTCAAGGCCTGGATGTTGAGAGCCTAGAATTTGCTTCCTTGGGTCTCTCGGAGAGTTTCTCCAGGGTCTTGCTTCCAGGAAAGTTTCCACTAAGAGGTGTTACTGTTTTATGTTTCAACGTTTTTTTATTGATAGTAAATAAAACACATTTCCATCTAACAAGCAAATTTATAATACAGGATATAGATGTGTGATCTTCTTAAACATAGAGTAACTTTCTACCATCAAACTTTTCTTCTATTTTCTCCCCCCTCCCCCCCATCTTCCCTCCTACAAATCACAGCTTCTTATATATATATAACTCAATTATAATTACCGAAATCAGAACTACACTTTCAGTGTTATAGCATAACGCATACTGCACATAACCTCCGCTAACATAGTAATATCTAACCCTGGAGTACATTATGAAAGCTCTATACTGCTATCTTACCACATACTTAGTTATTAACCCACCTTATGAGGTGTTACTGTTTTAAATGGAGGAGGTTTGCTGTCTGGTGTGACAGCAAGGCCATAGATTCCCTTTCTTGTCCTACCAGATTCTGCTTGAATACCTTCTACACTTATCAGAGTCTGGTCGTCAAGACCAACTCTGTAAGGGTTCACCTGAGTGCAATTTGCACATACCATCAGAGTGTAGAAGGTAAGCCTATCTCTGGACAGCGTTTAGTTCGCTTCATGACAGATTTGCTTTTGTTAAAGCCCTCTGTCAAACCTCCACCAGTGTCATTGGATCTCAACGTTATTCTCACCCAGCTGATGAAAGCTCCTTTTGTGCCACTGAATTCCTGCCATCTGAAGTACTTGACCTGGAAGGTCGTTTTCTTGGTGACTATTACTTCAGCTCTTAGGGTCAGTGAGCTTCAGGCCTTAGTAGTGCATTCAACTTATATTAAGTTTCACCACAACAGAATAGTCCTCCGCACGCACCCTATAAGTTTCTGCCGAAGGTGGTGTTGGAGTTACATCTGAACCAGTCGATTGTCTTGCCAACATTTTTTCCCCATCCTCATGCCCACCCTGGCGAAAGCACCTTGCACACCTTAGATTTCAAGAGAGCGTTTGCCTTTTACGTGGAGTGGACGATGCCCTTCATCCCCCCCCCCAGTTGTTTGTCTCTTTTGATCACAACAGGAGGGGAGTCGCCATCAGTAAACGCACCATTGCCAGTTGGCTAGCAGATTGCATTTCCTTCGCTGTTGCCCAAGCTGTGCGTGCTGATTTTGGAGGGCCATGTTACAGCTAATAATGTCAGAGCCATGGCTGCATCGGTAGCTCATTTAAAGTCAGCCTCCATTGAAGAAATTTGCAAAGCTTCAATGTGGTCTTCAGTCCACACGTTCACATCTCACTACTGCCTTGAGCAGGATACCCAACACTACAGTCGGTTTGGGCAATCAGTGTTGCAGAATCTGTTTGGGGTTTAGAATCCAACTGCACCCTCCTAAGCCCGTTTTATTCTGTTCTAGGCTGCACTCTCAGCTAGTTGTACATAGTTTCAGGTTGATCTCAGTTAATTCCTCACTGTTGCGAGGCCCAGTTGGCCAAGTTTTATTGTTTTGGGTGAGCCTGGATGCTAGGGATACCCCACTTGTGAGAATGAAACCAGCCTGCTTGTCCTCAGAGAAAGCAAAGTTACTTACCTGTAACAGGTATTCTCTGAGGACAGCAGGCTGATCATTGTCACAATCCAGCCCATCTCCCCTTGGAGTTCTTTTTGTTATTTTTCTTTATGCTTTTTTATTAAACTGATGAAGAGTGTGGTCGTGTGGCGGGCAGGAAGGCACGCGTAGTCGAGTGCGGAGTGCACATCAGAAGGCTCTAGCAAATTTTTTGCTATGTATTATGCCGGTTTCCAGGCCGACGCGGAATGTCGACCAACTTGTTAGAATGATCAGCCTGCTGTCCTCGGAGAATACCTGCTTCAGGTAAGTAACTTCGCTATATGGGGTGACGTGCGGAAAAGTGTGCTGTCCTATAGACCCATCTCCACACCTCCCTTCCTACCTTGAGTATCAGATGGTAAGATAATGTAATAGGGGGTAATTTTCTAGATGCATGTAAAATTTGGATAAAATGTATACCTGGGGAGCAAGGATGTTTCAGCTGTGGTGAGGGGAAGACTGTGTTGTGCCTCTGTACCAGTCATTTATATGTCGCATCCCACTAGCAGCCGCCAGATACCTCATATTAAGAAGTCCCATCCCCCAGTGGGCCTTAGTTGCTTGTATTACCCTCAATGACAAACATTGTTCATTACTTTTCCATAGATATTTTTGAAGCAGTTTATTTAGTATCTTTTCTTCCCAAACTTTTAGAAAAAGCGCCAGTTGTTGAAAAACATATAGCCATTGTGGCACTAGTAACATATTGAAGTGGTGAATCCGTTCCCACAAACTCAAAGGAGTAGCTTATTTTTTGTGTCTTATATTAAGGGAGTAATATTTTCCTTATAAAGTGAACATAGATCCACTGGCAACCATATGCCAAGGTATTGCAACATGGTATTTTCCTATGAGAAAGGAAATGGTCCCTGCCAATTTTGTTTTAGGTGAGGTGTCAAGGAAATTGCTTTTATTTTATTTTTGTTACATTTGTACCCCGCGCTTTCCCACTCATGGCAGGCTCAATGCGGCTTACATATTGTATACAGGTACTTATTTGTACCTGGGGCAATGGAGGGTTAAGTGACTTGCCCAGAGTCACAAGGAGCTGCCTGTGCCTGAAGTGGGAATTGAACTCAGTTCCCCAGGACCAAAGTCCACCACCTTAACCACTAGGCCACTCCTCCACAATTGCTTTGGATTTGTCATAATTTAACGTAAAGCTTGAAAAGGCACCGAATGTCTCTAATAGGGAAAGCAAACTTGGCAGGGACTTCTGAGGAGCTGTGAGACCCACCATTAAGTCATCTGCTTAGGCCAGAGCTTTAATAGGATAATTCGATGCCTTCAATTGAGGGAGAAGTATTTAGCACTCGGAAGAGTGACTCTAAAGATAACACAAACAGGAGACGGGACATCCCTGACTCGACACTCGCTGTATAGAAAATGTTGAGGATCTCCCTCCTTTAATCAGAAGGCAGGCTTGAGGGAGCTGGTATAAAGTCTGTACCACCCAGTCAAACCAACCTACAATCCTTATGTGGTGCATGACTTTGAAAAGATCAGAGATCGGCTTTCCAGCACGGACCATCAGGAGTGCCTTGGAGCAGACGACCATCTATCCACGGGTGCCTATTTCTGACCGGCTGGTTGTTCCTCGAGCCAGACTTGACGATACCAGGCTGATCAGGTGAGAGACTCAAGCACAGAGTCAACCGGAGTGTAACATCGGAGACGGCGCAGGTGAACAGCCCGTGGCAGCCTATGGCCTAGCGGGAACTGAGTCGAGATCAAATAGCCTTCCCTTCACAACACGTGGAGGACTGCAGTCAGCTTTTAAAGGAGGCCAGTGACTCAAATGTACAGTTTGGAATCAAATATCGGTATTCAAGCAGCTCTCTACACCTAGAGCTTAACATATACGCTGAATGCTCCACCACTTCAACTTAGAATCTTTGCTAACTTGTGAAGTTTTTGTGACTACTTTGAATATTGAATGCTGAATATTGAACCTCACCTAGAGTTCAAACATATACCCTGACGACATTGAATGCTAAATATTGAATATTGTATGAAGTTTTTGTGACTACATCGAATGTTGAATGCTGAATATTCAATACACCTCCTAGAGCTTAAACATATAACATATAGGCTTCTCTAGAACCATTTTAAGATCAAATATCATACCTTGTATAGCACTGTAATGCTCATGTCTATCTGCTATCTCTAAGCTATATGCTCATGTTTACCTATTATTTGTAAGTTATTTCCGCAAGATCTATGATCCATCTGAAGCTTCCATTGGAGTATAAATTGCTTTAAATAATATACCTAACCATAATCATGACCTACTAACATAACACACCTACCAATTAACTTTACACTAATCCTGACTGACACCAAAATGGAGGCAATCAAACTGCTTCTAATCTACTCCTTATCCCTGAAACATCATATACTAACCACACCCTTTACTGTCACCAAGAACATGCCCGCATTATATAATAATAGTTCAGCCACCAACAATATATCTCACCAAAATAATTATAACCAGTTTAATGGAAGATCCGCTACACGGGGACAAAATCAATACAAAGGAAAGAAAGGATCAAACAAACCTAAACTACAAGATAATAAGCAATTAATAAAAATTAATTTAACTTCAAATCAAACTGACCCTTACCAAACAATTCTACTGGGTTATATTAATGCTAGATCAGCTGTTAATAAAACAACTATAATAACAGACTGGATCACGACTGACAACCTCGACCTCCTATTCATCACTGAAACTTGGCTTCATGACCAAAATGACCCTACAATTTTAGACCTATGCCCCCCAGTTTATAAAATCACTCATTGGACAAGAAAAGGAAAATGAGGAGGTATAGCATTAATCCATAAATCCCAATTCATCATTACAACAACAGCCGAGTCTATAACGCCGCATCTTGAAATAGCCTCAGTAAGAATCCATCATACATCCTTGGTCAATCACCTGAATGTTGTTCTGTTTTATAGACCACCAGGAAACTGGCTTGAGTGCCAACCACTACTTATGGAATTTATATTGAACACGTGTAGCTAACTCTAATGTTCTGATTATAGGGGACATAAACTTACACCTAGATGATTCTAACTCAACCAATGTAAGTGAATGCAAAGAGTTCTTTCAACTATGTGACCTTATATGGCCAAATATACAAGCAACTCACACCAAAGGACATACTCTTGACCTCATTACATTCAAATTAACATCAGATCTTAATCCAACCCTAGTAGATACACAATGGGAAGAAGTACCTTGTTCAGATCACCATAAATTAAACATATCCTTACAATGGAGAAGAAAAAACACACGCCATAATCAAGAACGTACAACCTACTCCTCAAGAGGAAAAATAGATCCCACGACATTCTGGCAACAGCTCTACAACGACGAATGGACAATACAAACAGACTCGAATAATTATCTCCAAGACTGGGACATTAGATGCAGGAAAACACTAGATAATATAGCACCTTTACGAACAAGATCCTCACGAAGAAACAACTCGATACCTTGGTTTAATGAAGAATTGAAAAAGTTAAAAACCCAAGTTAGGAGATACAAACGAGCATGGAATAAAAGGAAAAATGAAGACACATTAAACTCCTGGAAACTAATCCAAAGGAAATACAAATATGCCATACGTAACTTCAAAAGATCGTACTACAAAACAATAATTGGACCAGATTACAAAGACACACAAAAACTTTTTCTACTAGTGAACAAATTACTAAATACCATCCCAGTCACTTCAACTACCATAGATACCCCATCAGCAGACAATCTTACTAAATACTTTAATGAGAAAATTGCTAAGATTCGATTCACATTATCATCTATTACTACTAACCATAAAATATTTTTCGACTGCTTGGATCCAATGCCAGAGGAATATCCAGCTGACAGAATTTGGTCTAACTTCACCACCCTTACTAAGGAATCCGTCACCCAAGTGATCAGTAAATTTGCTAAATCCCACTGCAAGCTTGATGCATGCCCCAATAACCTAATAAGATTCGCCCCTCAACGATTCATAACAGACCTCACAAAGCATTTAAATTATATGCTACAACATGGACTCTTCCCCAGTGATAAAGGAAATATAGTACTCACGCCAATACCTAAGGACCTAAAGAAAAAAGTAAATGGTATAAGCAATTACCACCCAGTAGCATCCATTCCTTTAGCAGTCAAACTAATGGAAGGCATGGTAACCAAGCAGCTCACCGATTATTTAAACAAGTTTTTGATTTTACATGAATCACAGTCAGGATTTCGATCTAACCACAGTACAGAAACTGTGCTGATCACTCTACTAACCAAATTTAAGCAAGCAAGCGCAACCGGAAACGGCATACTTCTCCTGCAATTCGACATGTCCAGTGCGTTTGATTTGGTCAATCACGAAATACTACTAAATATCTTAGAATACTTTGGAATAACAGGAAATATACTTAACTGGATCAAAGGTTTCTTAGCAACAAGAACATACCAAGTGATATCAAATTCGACTATTTCATCACCTTGGAAACCAGAACGTGGAGTCCCTCAAGGATCTCCACTTTCACCGTCTCTTTTCAATCTAATGATGACACCATTAGCCAAAACATTATCCAACCAAGGCCTTAATCCTTTCATTTATGCAGATGATGTTACGATTTATATCCCATGTCTCATTCTCTCATCACAGCACAACAAGTACAAACCCACTAATTTAATTATCCCTAACTTTACCCTTCCCGTATCAGAAACTTTGAAAGGGAAAGCCATGCGAAATACACAACAAAGAAAATGTTTCATTCAATGTGGAAACTCAAAAGAATTAAGCCTTTCTTCCCAAGAGAAGCATTCTGCAGACTGGTGCAATCATTGGTATTATGCCAGCTAGACTATTGCAATGCCATCTATGCTGGGTGTAAAGAACAAATTATCAAAAAACTTCAAACTGCACAAAACATGGCAGCCAGACTCATATTTGACAAAATGAAATATGAAAACGCCAGTCCCTTACGAGAAAAGTTACACTGGCTTCCATTAAAAGAGTGTATTGCTTTCAAAGTTTGCACCCTGGTTCATAAAATCATACACGTTGAAGCTCCAGTGTATATGTCAGACCTTATTGACCTACCTACCAGGAACTCTACTAGCTCATCACTTACATTCCTGAATCTCCACTATCCAAACTGTAAGGGATTGAAATACAAATTAACGTATGCATCTAGCTTCTCCTACATATGCACGCAAATCTGGAATGAATTACCAAAACCCATAAAAATAACCCACGACACAGTGAACTTCCGTAAACTATTGAAAACTATTTATTTAAGAAAGCTTACAATAACAACTCATCCTAAATGCCAACTAACAAAACGCACCTATACAAAATACATTCTTTATATCTTAACTGTTTATGCTAAATTACCCTGATTTATAGTTTAATATTCCTAATTGTTCAAGTTAATCTGTCACGAATGAAGTTTAACCTAATACCTTTCAGTTCTTATCATAAGACGAACTTTCCTTCCTGTAACCTAATCCACTCTATCTCCTCTTCCTCAACTGTGTATCTCTCCTCTCCGGAACTGGTAATCACCACTTACGGAACTATGTAAGCCACATTGAGCCTGCAAATAGGTGGGAAAATGTGGGATACAAATGTTATAAATAAATAAAATAAATAAATAAGGCCTGCTGACCTGGACAAAGGCTTTTGTTGCATACAAACTCACAAGCATAGCTAGGATACTTTGGGTTTTGCAGTACAACATAGCCAGCAATGTGCGTCTAGTATTCAGCATAGATTGCCTGCCTGGCAGAAATCCCACTTGTGCAGGCCTACTGATGTCTGGTAAAAAAAAAAAAACCTATGCCAATCTGGAAGGAGTAATGCCTTATTTTCATGTAAAGGGAACTCCATGGAGTCTACCACCGCTGAGTAGTAAGTAAGTAAATGGGGCAATGAGTTGGTACTGTAAAATTTTATAGAATTCCCTGGAAAACCCATCCGCCCCAGGTGCAGAGTAAGACTTTAAACTTCTAATTGCCTGCTGTATTTCTTTTGCCTATAAAGGCGATTTTAGAGCTTCTTGAGCTATTGTGGTTAAACACGGGAGTTGGGCTTGTTCCAGAAAAGCTGCAATCGCCGCAGAACCAGAAGGCAACTGTGCCTCGTATAAATCGGTAAAGTGTGCTAAGAGGATACAGGCAATTAAATCTGGATCATTAACCACATGCCCCAACCTGTCTTTCAGTGCATCAATGGTACGGGTGCTGCCCCCCCCCCCCCCCCCCCAAAGATTTAACAAGTCTAGCCAGCAATTTGCCCAGCTTATTGTCAAAAGTTTGACATCTGTTTTTTGGGGTCTGTTCATGTATAAGGGATTTTAAGGCAGTTTATAATGAGATATATGTGTCTCTATTCGGTGGTGAGGGGGTGCTCAGGTACTTCTGCCTTGGCTTGTGTAATTGGGCTTTCATGTGGGTAATACTGGCAGCCACCCTTCAGCGTCTGTTAGCTGTATATGCAGTTATGTCCCCACAGAGTACTGCTTTGGCAGCACACCAAAAAAAGCTTTGATTGTTTATGTACTGTTGATTATATCACCTATACTCTTCCCATCTGGACATTAGGTATGTTTGAAAATCTGGGGAACATGATAGATATGCTGGAAACCTCCAGCCAACTGAGGTCTGACGCTGTGCTGGGGCCTCCAGGTCTATCCAAACCATTAAGTGGTCTGATACCGACTCAGGACCTATTGTTGCCTTCCCGACCAACAGCAATAAGGTAGTGGAGATACAGATATAAGCTAGTGGTGAATGTATCATGAGCCCTAGATCTATGCGTGTAATCTCTGTCTTCTGGATGTTACATCCGCCAACTGTCTACCAGAGATAGTGATTTGCAGAATGTCCTGAGCACTCCGTGACCTGGTTGGGCCCCCAGTCTATGTAGTTGACCAGTTGAGCTGTATAAAGTTGCATCCACTAAGAGATTGAGGTCTCCTGCAATCAGCAAAACCTGTCAATGAATTTGTAGGAGGCGTGCCAATAGAGTGGAAAAGAACATATGATCATAAGGGGTGGGCCCATAAAGGGTTAATAGATAAAGCTCCCATCCCTGTAACCATAATTTAAGAAGGGTGTACCTGCTGCGTGCATCCATCTCTGTTACCTCAGTTGTGCATGCTAGGGATTTGTGTATTAGCACTGCCACCCCGCTTTTTCTGTTCCCTGATGATGCAAAATAGGTCTCCCCCACCCACATTTTCTTAAGCTTCATTGGTTAGTCACATCTCCTGTAGATAAGTACGCAAGTATTGCCATACTGGGAAAGACCAAAGGTCCATCGAGCCCAGCATCCTGTTTCCAACAGTGGCCAATCCAGGTCACAAATACCCGGCAAGATCCCAAAAATGTACAAAACATTTTATACTGCTTATCCCAGAAATAGTGGATTTTCCCCAAGTCCATTTAATAACGGTCTATGGACTTTTCCTTTAGGAAGCCGTCCAAATGGCCATGCATTCTCAATTCCATTAGAATCTTCGTCCTTTTTATGGAGGAGGTAATGCCCCCCACATTCCATGATATTATTCTGCTACGCAGGGCCGACATCCCAAATCCACAGGAGAGAAATAGCATCTATACAACCTCTCCTCCTTTGTTGGTCTGGGTGCCCAGCCCTCACCCAGTCCAAAATACTCTCTACATGCCCATCCCATGTTTCCACATACATCAGGGGGAGCCACCCCGAGAGAACAACACTCCCATCCTTTCCCAACCTCAAATACCAACCCTGCAACAACATCCTGAACCCATCCAAAACATACCCCCCTCCCCTGCACTGAAATCTCCCAATCTCCCCAACTCCTTCCCCCCCCCCCCCCTTGCCCACCCTCCCATTCAATCCCTGGTCTCTGCCCCTGATTATGGGGGACAGAATGGAGTCACATTATGCAAAGGGTCCTGCAACTTCCCTGCCTCTTCTATAAGAGAAATCAACAATTAGTATCTACACATCAAATGTTATCACCAGAAGTTAAAGTTTACACATTCCTCAAACTATTACCAGTCACTGTGAGGTTGACAACCCATTAAGGTAACTTTGAGCAGCCACTGGTGAATCAAAAGTATGCCTCTGGCCCTCGGTGTTGACTTTTAAAAGTGCTAGGTATAATAGCAGAAAACACAGCCCCTTAGAATGGCATGTGGTGCAAGCGTGGTGGAATTTTCTGCGCTTCTCCTGTAGCGCCAGTGAATAATCCTGAAAAATCAAAATCTGCTCTTCATACTTGAGCGAGTCTCTCTTCTATTTAAATCCTCTTAGAGTTTCCACCTTGTGACAGTGATTGTGCACTTTTACAATTACTACTTGCAGTTTTTGCTGTTAGTTAGCGCAAATTTGTTACTCTTCCAGTTTTCCAGAAGAGCTCACAGATTCCTCTCCGGTATAGACTCAGGGAGCCCCACTATTCAAAGATTGTTGCATCTAGACCTATTCTCTAGGTCCTCCAGATGTTCTGCGTGGTCCTTGGACCTTCTGCTTGAGATGCTAAAGCTCTTGCTCTATGCCCCGCCTCATCCTCCACTCTGGACACTCGCTGTTCTAATTCGCCTGTCCTGTAGGTCGTTTCTGCCAACATAGACTGCAGGTTAGAAAGCTGGGTAGAAATCTGTCACTGTTACTGCAGTTTGTAAGTTGGTTGAGTTGTTGATCTGAGAAAGAGGGTGGCTCCAAGTCGCCAGCTGCCACCATTTTGTCCACACCACTCTGTTGCTTTGGAGTGTCTTTTTTTATTGTTTTTCTCTGCCATTTCGCGCTCTGTCTTAAAAATATATTTGACCACATGGTTACCTCTGAGATACGAGAGCAAGATGTTGTCTCAGGCAGCAAAGAGCAACAAATTCCGGGCGATGAGGCACAGGACCCCAGAGAAGGCTTGAAATGCATCAGTCCTTCTCAATGCATCATATGACTCCCCCTTTTTATTATAGTATAAAAAGGAATAATATTCTGAACTGTAAGCAAAAATAGAAGATACATCCCCCCCCCCCCCCCCATCTTTCCTGTCTCCTCCCCTTTCACAAACATCCCCTCCCCTCTATTCCCTTCCTGCTCCACCTACAAAGGTGCCAGAATAATTAACTTATGAACTGGACAACATTACCACATTTAGACTGAACTTCTGTATGAAGGAAGCCCTTCTTTCATTACCTGTCTGTGAAATAGTAGTAATAAAAAAAGGCAGGTACATTTTTATAATATACCACTGCATTCCCTCAAAACAAAAGGAACATATAGGCACAGGAAACAAAGATGATAAATGCTCCCAGGCCAGGTCTCAACCTAATTAATGATTTTTTTAAATTATAAAGAGTAACGTAAATCTGATTTGTTGAGCACCTGAACTCATATGTCGTCTGTGTTTTTTGGTGACCCTTTACTAGGTGAAAACATCTCTGCAGGGACTCAGGGTCCCTATAACCTTCCCCTCCAAATGAACTAATTACTATTCTAACCAATGAAATCAATAATACTTCTTCTTTGTACATCCATATTCTGCACAAGCCGCCATGTTTGGGGGGGGGGGGGGGCCTTATCATGATCATCACAATCTCCAAGTGTACCGTGTGTTCCTCTGGGCTCGCGCTCCTCGCGCTGAATCCTTCCTGGGTGAGTTCTCTGGCGAAGTCCCAAGTCGACTCCCGACTCCATCCTCGGTCCTCTCTCCTCTGCTGCTGATCTGCCCGCAACCACTACTCTCTCTCTCCTTAGCCTGTACTATTAAGTACTGTACGACGACGTCAGCCACTCTACCACCACCGTCCACCACACTGAAAAATAACCCACCAAATGACTGCTGTGGTGGCATGCTATTTAACAGTGTGGTTCTGGTTGACAGTGCAGAATGAAACGAAGAGGCCAATCAGAGTTCTCTCTTCTGGTGATGTCAGCATGGTGGGCAGGGAGGGGACTGTGATGTGCTGGCGTTCAGTGGACTGTGTGCATGCGCATGCATGCCTGCGCATGCAGGCAGGGAGGAGGAGCAGAGCAGCGGTAAAAGGTAGGCGTCTGTTTTACACAGGTACATGGAAACTTTCTGCCGTTCCTACATTGTAACCACAGATTATCGCGGTTTACCACAACTACCCACTCCCGTTTCATTTTCTAGTCCTGATATTTGCACTCCAAGTCATTAATGTGCCCTGAACACTCCTCCACGTGGGTCTCCGCTTTCTCCAAGCACACACCTAGCTCCTGCATATCAGCCCTGATATCCGTGCTCAATGTTATTCTAGCATCCCTTGTAGGAGGCCTGCCAGGAGCCCCTCTGGCAAAGGCCCCAGACCACTAGTGGCCAACGACATATTGCCATCGTCTCTCCACAGCTGTGACCCACCGTGGTAGGCGAATTCTTGTAGATCAATATGTTTCTTTCTTGCTGATCATGGCACAGATCTGTGCTCCCAATATTTGTATATTAGAAGAAATGCTTTATGCTTTGTTAAAGGCATTTTGTTAAACGATAGATGTCTATTTTTCCTGAGGGAGTAGAGAGCAGTGGAGTTAAGCCTCCATTTGGCCTGATGATGTCATTTCCCAGGGGGGATGATGTTGAATTGCAGGTGGGTGGGGGGGGAGGAAGATGGCAAATCATGCCAAGGACAGGCTAGGAGTGGAAGAGAGCAGAAGAGATGTTTGGAGGAAACAGAAGACACTGCAACTTGATTAATTATTTTTTAATTGTGACTAATGCATTTATCATAGCATTAACTGCGATTAACTTGCAGCCCTAGTTTTTTCCTGTCCTTCACAGGACTGACAGTAGGATTTGAAACTTGGCTTCCCTGATTCTCAGTCGATAGTGCTAACTAGTATGTTACTTCTTCAAGCTAGAAAGATAATTGTCAATGCAGGAGTGACCCTTCTGGGGAGAGTTAAATTTCAAAGGCAATCTTTTTGCCACACCTCCCTCCCAGTCAGTTCTGTGGTTATTGTGGGATGGGTTAGAAGAAAAGTATCTTCATATTAAGCTGATGCTGTATATGCAGTTTGTGAGAAAATGGAAGAATTTGTTGGAAAATGTGTGTGTGCTTTTTTTTGCAGTTAATTTCGTGATCATCCTTCTGTTTGTGTGGAGAATTGGAGACTGCTGACCCAGGTCCCTGTGACTTGCAAGCTCAGAAGATATAGCACCAGCAATGGATTGTGCTCTTTTTTTTTTGTTTTTGTTTTTGTTTTACCACTTGTGGGTAGACTTTTTGTGTATTAGGCAGCTACAGTTCTGCTTTTTCTGGGTCCCAAACTGCCAATGTAAATTACTTTATTAAAAGTATGCTATTTTTAAATGCTGTTTTGAAGATTTTATGATACATGGTTTATGAATGTGGGAGGGAACTAGCATGATCTGTTGTGGGGGCTTATCATTTATTTCCATTTTGTTTTCCTATGTGATGAAGTAGCTGCTAGAACTTAATGTAGTTTTACTATGCTGTAATGGATTATTATCATTTTATTAATCCCATCAAAAAACAAGGAGGGAACTAAAATGGCAAAGGCTGATTTTTGACTATTACAGTATTTTTGCATGCTGCTTATTTGAATGCAGACATATGTTTAGAAAATTCTGGAAGAAAGTACTTATTTGTACTGTTCTGAAGAGTTACTATACATGCCATAAATACTTGCTATGAAACAAATGTGTGTACACAATGAAGGATTTGTTTAAAAACCTGAAATTAGCACATAAATGTTTTTATATTTTTAAAAATTTGTGTACATAAAACAAGATTTTTTTTATATATATGTATAGGGGTTGTGTTTAAACATTTTTATTTTTACTAAATCTTGCAGTGTTCCATGACAGGATAGGAAATTAAAATTGAACAATAGTGTCATCCCATTTGACATCTTGTATCTTTTAAAGGTATTCCACACACTAATTTCTCACATTGAGAATATGCTGTTCTATGATTTCTTATGCACTGTTTAAAAAAAAGTATAATGTTGAGGGCTTACCATATTTGCCTCTTGGGATTTGCCAAAACCTTCAATAGTGGCTCTGGAATGATCCAGTATGTATGTGTGGTTTTCACAGTAACATTACAAGAATACAGCTTTAGAACTGGTTTGAATTAGCTGTTCAATTTAGGCATATCATATGTAAACTGTCCACTCCACTTAATGAGAGGTTGGTTTTTTTTGTGTGGGTTTTTAAAAAAAACTTTTTATATGTTCATGCTATCATAAAGAATTTCCCTGTGACTGATAGTCCACTTTGGCTTTTTGTATTGGTTTGCACACTGCAAATAGTTATTAGTACTGGATCTTTGAGGGATTGGAGTATGGCTGTATACTGTTTTAAATTCTTATTCTGAAAATAATTTTATAAGAATAAATTTTGATGAATAAATATAAAAAAATGTTTAAAGCAAAGACTATTTTGCAGTCTTTAAACATGTTACTAAGTCTGATAAAAGTTTTTGTTTTGATTTTTAGTTTATTAATGGCAATGTATTTAAATATATATTTTAAGAACAATGGAGAGTTGCACATCATATTGTCCATTGCAAGCTAAGATTTTGAAGGGAAACTATACATTTTTGTAGGCGATATTTAAGATAATGCTTTAATACATTTGACCCTCGCAGTTCAGGGCTTAATCAGAAATTTTCCCCAGTCTTAAATCCTGCCCCTCCTTAGTGTGAAATACCTTTAACAGTACAATCCAATGTATTATACAGTTTTATACTGATTTTACTTTTTCAATATTAACCTTGTGTAACTACAAATACATTATACTGCAGTGATGTGTCTTGTGTATCTAAATAAAAAAGTCAATGTACAATTTTTAAGGCTTTGTAAATACAATAGATCTGAGTTTTTTTGTATGTGTGAGTTAATTTTCAAGGACTGTACTAATGCACAGATCAAAAGTATTACATTCCTCAAAATTTGTTTCAAGTATTGGCCCATGTTCATCTTATTAAATTACAAGACAAACTGTTACAAGTTTGTTTGAGAAGCAGCAGTGAATAGTTTTTGATGAGTAGTAAATTTGTTTTGTCTCTTCACCTGTCTAGATCTTCAAGTATTTTGCCCCACTGTAGGTGAATTCCCAGGTTCAAAATTTCAGAAGCAATGACAGATGAGCAGAATTTTTGTCCCATGTTTCCCAACTACTTAGCTGCTCTCCAACCAGTGGTGATATTAGCAGCTTTTTTTCATCTTCAAGAACAGAGGAAGAGAAGCAAATTTAAAAAAAAAAAATCCACAGTGCTTTTTTTTCTTTCAGTAGCAAAGTTGAATCAAGATCAGCATCTGAAATGGAAAACGTAGTACCAGTGAAGCAGCATTCATGTATCACAATGGAAATAAATGCCTTGTTTGCCACTTGAAAGATCGAGTCTGCTAGTTGTGGACATCTTGTGGACTCTACTGTTAGTGGTTTTGGGAGAAAACAACGAAGCAGATCAGTAGTAAATGTAAATAAGCTTTATTAATAAATTAGAGTATACTGCCCGACACAGGCAGTGTTTCGCCCAGCAGGGCTGCGTCAGGGGCTACTCAGTGATCCTTACTATAAATACTTTCTGACAAATATGTGTTCCAGTAACAATTAAAGCTCAGGAAACAAAAGGAATAAATTGACTCACATGCTCAGAGTTAAAAAAAAAAAAAAAAAAAAAACCCCAGCACAAACCATATTAATAATATTAATTAGACAGATGACAACATATAGAGACCGTCATACACCTTTACATCTCAGTAGTGACTGGAATTACGTCATTTGATCAATATTCCAGTGATCTCACTTCCGTCCCCTTTTTGGCGCCTTTTTTCTTATATATCGGCGTTTGTTTCCCCTGCTCCTTTCTTATATTTGGGCTCCATAGATAGAGCTGCGATACGTGTTGTTGAGATTTCAAGCCCCCAGGTCTTTTTCAAGGTAAGACTCTTTTCTGCACCAGCGGTTTTCTGTTACTATTCCATCAGTTGGTTCATGTTAATGGTTTCCCACACTGCCTAACTTTTTTTCCTGCACCAGCGGTGTCCAACAACTTTTTCTGCTACGATTTCATTAATTGGTTCATGTAAATGGTTTCCTACTCTCCCCATCTTTCTCACCCCTCTTTTTAATGCTAACCACTGATAAACACCATTATTAATATTATCTTTTTTTCCTTCCAGACTTCTTTATTTCTCAGCAACATTTTATTTGACCACACATTACAGAGGTTAGTTTTTTCTCTATCTGTCTCTGACACACACTGTTGATAAAGTTAGGTCTGATGCATCCACATATTCCTCATACACACTGTTGATAAAGTTAGGTCAGATATATCCATATATAACATTCAGAATGCAGATTTATATCTATCTAGATGTCACTTCATTATTAACTGAGATTAATTGATACGGTTGCAATTTGTTTTATACTCATTAATTCATGTCCTTATGGACACGTACCATCTTGTTGGATGCTTTATAACAATCATTTTGTCTTTATAAATCTTTTAATAACATGATTTGAGTATAAGCATTGTTCACTTTTGATACAAATTATAGCACAGTCTCATGTTATATTTCTGGCTACTACATACGAATGATTTGATAGTTGCCATTGATAGTTGCCATTTTTCCTATGTGATACACTACATATATTCTGCATTTTTATTATTTATGTTGTCTTATATTTTATTTTATATGTTTTACAAATTTATCATACATATTGTCTCACATGTTATTTTACCTGTCTTAAGACTCCTGAAGCCTGTGCCCAAAACACAGATCAGTGTCGAGTCTGTAATAAGATTTCTTTGTTCGACCCTGCTGTCCCCAGTCTCTGCCGTCATTGGTCCACTTCCCACTCCTTTTTATTGTTTGTTGGTTTTGTGGAATTTTGTTGTTCATCCACCTAAGTGGATTACCCATTCCTCATCTACAGGACTTACAGAGAGTGTATTTCCCTTATTCTTTGAGCACACTTTTGTCTCTCCTCCACCAGGCTCTCCTATAGAGCAGTAGTGAAAGTGTGGGAAAATCTTCCTGGTACTAAAGCTTCATTTTACTCCAGAAAGCGCAGCTGTTATGCTACTCCGACGATAGGGGGAACCTTCTTCACCCAAAGGTGGCTGGTTTTGGAGGTTAACAGAGAAGGTTTCACAATTCCTTGCTGTTCTGGTAAGCTTCTATTACTTAACTTCTGAGGAAGCTCAATGTTTTTTGCCCATTTTTTTTAAGCTGCTGAACTTCCACAGAATTGTTTTCAGTTACAGTACACAGCATAGTTATTTTACTACTACTACTACTTATCATTTTTAAAGTGCTACTAGACGTACGCAGCGCTGTACACTTGAACATGAAGAGACAGTCCCTGCTCGACAGAGCTTACAATCTAATTAGGACAGACAAACAGGACAAACAAGAGCTAAGGGAATATTAAAGTGAGGATGATAAAATAAGGGTTCTGAACAAGTGAATAAGGGTTAGGAGTTAAAAGCAGCATCAAAAAGGTGGGCTTTTAGCTTAGATTTGAAGACGGCCAGAGATGGAGCTTGACGTACCGGCTCAGGAAGTCTATTCAAGGCATATGGTGCAGCAAGATAAAAGGAACGGAGTCTGGAGTTAGCGGTGGAGGAGAAGAGTGCAGATAAGAGAGATTTACCCAGTGAACAGAGTTCCCAGGCAGGAATGTAGGGAGAGATGAGAGTGGAGAAGTACTGAGGAGCTGCAGAGTGAATGCACTTATAGGTCAATATGAGGAGTTGGAACTGTATGCGGAAATGGATAGGAAGCCAGAGGAAAGGGCTAATATGAGCATAACGACACTGGAGGAATATTAGTCGTGCAGCATAATTTTGAACAGATTGAAGAGGAGAGAGATGGCTAAGTCGGAGACTTGTGAGAAGCAAGTTGCAATAGTCTAAGCAAGAGGTGATAAGAGTGTGGATGAGGGTTCTGGTAGTGTGCTCAGAAAGGAAAGGGTGAATTTTGCTGATATTATAGAGAAAGAAACGACAGGTTTTAGCAGTCTGTGGAAGATGTGCAGAGAAGGAGAGGGAGGAGTCGAAGATGACCCCAAGGTTACGAGCTAATGAGACAGGAAGGATGAGAGTGTTATCCACAGAAATAGAGAATGGGGGAGGAAGAGAGGTTGGTTTGGGGGGGGGGGGGGGAATAAGAAGCTTAGTCTTGGTCATGTTTAGTTTCAGATGGCGCTGAGACATCTAGGCAGCAATGTCAAACAGGCAGGCTGATACTTTGGCCTGGATTTTGGCTGAGATTTCTGGTGTGGAGAGGTAGATCTGGGAGTCATCAGCGTAAAGATGATACTGAAAACCATGGGATGAGATCAGAGTACCAAGGGAAGAAGTATAGATGGAGAAACGAAGAGGTCCCAGGACAGATCCTTGAGGTACACCAACTGACAGTGGGATAGAAGTAGAGGAGGATCCACTAGAGTATACACTAAAGGTACGCTGGGAGAGATAAGAAGAAAACCAGGAAAGAACAGAGCCCTGAAATCCAAGTGAGGACAGCGTATCAAGGAGTAGGCTGTGATCAACAGTGTCAAAAGCAGCAGATAGATCAAGAAGGATGAGGATAGAATAGAGACCTTTGGATCTGGCCAGGAACAGATCATTGGAGACTTTAGCAAGCGCTGTTTCAGTTGAATGAAGGAGGCGAAAGCCAGATTGAAGTGGATCAAGAATAGCTTGAGATGAAAGAAAGTCAAGGCAACGGCAGTGAACAGCACGTTCAAGTATTTTGGATAGGAAAGGGAGGAGGGAGATGGGGCGATAGTTGGAAGGACAGGGTAGGGTCCAATGAAGGTTTTTTAAGGAGTGGTGTGACTACGGCATGTTTGAAGGCATCAGGAACAGTCACAGTGAAAGATTGAGGATATGACAGATAAAAGGGATGACAGTAGGAGAGAGTATTAAGTAGATGGGTGGGAATAGGATCAGAGGAACAGGTAGTTAGTTTCGAGGAGGAAAGAAGATGTGCAGTTTCCTCTTCAATGATTTCAGAACAGAAGGCAGGGATTGGAGGGTTGAGAGAATGGACTAAGGGAAGGAGAGATGGAGGAGACCTGGAATCACCCAGTGTTACCGGTTCTTTGTGATTTATCAAAAAAAAAAAAAAAAAAGCTAGAGCTAGTACTAGGAAATACAGGAAAAAAATCACCAAAAACTAACTAGACTTTTTTTAAATTTCTGAAATGGATGTTTTTTTTTTGTTTGTTTCTTCTGAAACTTCATATAATTAATCTCACACCTAATATCTAATAGAAGGGAGTTCCACCAATAAGCATCAAGATAAGGAATTGAAGAGGACAATATTTCCTTGCGTTTAATTCCCTTCACTGAAGGATAATGTAATAATGACCTATATTGATGGGTAAGATTACTAGAAGGTTCAAATTCTAATAGTTCCACCAGATTTACTAGGTCATAATCATAAGTCCTAAAAACAACTGTACATAATTTAAATAGGATTCCTGCCTCTTTAGGCAACCAGTGTAACTTCATCAAAAGCTTTATAGATCATACAAGACAAGATTCCATAATTAAATTCCAGAGTTCCAATTTTTAATTTAGTTGTGGGTGGGAAGAACTAACCCAAAGAAACTTGGTTTTATCTTTATTCAGTTTAACTTTATATGTGATTGCCAATTTTCAACCTTCATTATGCAGTCTTGCACTAGCCCATTTTATTTTTTTTTTTTTTCGGAAAGCCGACAATCGCCCAGGAGCGCATGGTTCGGTGTGGAGTATCCTTGAAGGGATAGTATTGAAACAGTAAAATAAAGAACTCTCTCATGTAGTGGCATAAAATAGTAATTTCAACAGTAGACTATGGATTATGTAGAGTTCATCTAATTTAAGGGACATTAAGGGAAAAGCCTCTGAATTTAACCTAACCTATCCCCATCCCAAGTAGTTGTTTAGTAATAGCAAGGGTTGAGAAGACTTTTGTTGGGAATCATATCATCGGCAAAAAAAAACAAAAAACCTTTAATTCCAAAGTAAGTAAAAAAAAGGCTAAAGCTCAACAGAGTCAGCTCGGGATCCATACAGCATGTGAAAGTCAAGTATTCATATTTGAACTATGAACATTTTAAGCTTTAAAGTTTAAGTTTTTGGATCCTATTTACACGTTTTTTTATTTTCACGTATTCAGAGTTTTTTTCATTTATATATTGTGAAGAGGATGATGAGGGGGTGGATAAAATGGAAGTGGGAGAAGGAGAAGTGAAAAGGGTTCAGAGTAAAGGGGGGCAGAACAAAGTCTACCTTCAGTATTATCCCAGAGGGAAAAAAGAAAGGGGTTCCTTCCCACTGGAAAATGGAGGCCGGAGAAAAACTACAATGCCCATCAGCCCTGGGGAAAACCCTGGTATGGAAACTACCCTTCCCAGCAGCCTCCAAGGGAGAGCCAGGAAAAGGCAAGGGAGTTGTTCCCCAGGGTTAATCAAGAGGAGGAGGAGGGGGAACAGCTGGGTGAAGGGTGGGACGAGGAGCCCATGGAGTGGCAAGAGTCTGGAGGAGGGGGAGGTGAAAGAGAGGAGGAGCCCATGGACATAGCAGCATGGGCTCAGTCATTGGGAAAAAAGCTCAGGAAGCAGGTAACTTCTTGGTATGGAAGCTGGACTGAAAGGGGAAAGTAAAAGGGTCATGCGGGTGGAGGGTCAGTGATAGTGAATGTGGGACCATTATCTTTTCCCATAGAGTTCAAGCGGTTGTGAACTGTGTGCTGCTGAACTACGCAGAGTGGAGAATGTGTTGTTGGGAAGGGGTTATTTTCTCCCTGTATGAACTGCTCAAAGCTAAAGGGAGGTGTTTTTTTGAACTGTTTGCCATTGCACCTGAGAAAGACGTTCAGCAGTGATTTTGCCTTTTTGAACTGCAGCCTACAGGTGCTCCCCAGAGATATAAAGCGCTGGGCTTTAGGACTGTTTAAGGGGAGAGGACTGAGTTTTTTGGGGAGCAGTGGTGTTTAGGTTTCTTTTTACCCTGCTGTGCTCAATCCACTGAAGAGTGAAAGTGGGGGAGCTGTGTTTTGTTTTGTTTTTTTCTGAACTGCTGTACTGAGATCGCCTGGAAAATAAAAAGTGTGTGTGTTTTTTGGAAACTGCTGGCTACCGGAGCCTTACCCTGTGGATTACAGTGAGTTATAATGCTGGGCGAGAAACCTTGTCCATAGCTGAAGTCTCCAAGGAGGGGACAGGATCCTGCCCAAACCCCTGGAGGAGGGGCAGATCTCTTACAATATCTACATATATATTTACCACATGTTTTTTTGTCTTTGAAGGTTACTCACGCCTTGACAAAGCGTTATTTGCGAAACCTTGGCCAAAGTCAGTGTGTTGAACCGATGACCCACTTGTTGCTTTGTATCTGCACTTGAAAGCTAAGTTACTCTTTTTGACTTTAACATGCTGTATGGATCCCGAGCTGATTCTGTTGAGCTTTAGCATCTCTTTTTACTTAGTAATTGAAGGGGTTTTTTTTTGCCTGTGATGATGTAATTCCCAACAAAAGTCTTCTCAACCCTTGCTATTACTAAACGACTACTTGGGTTGGAGGTTGGGTTAAATTCAGAGGCTTTTCCCTTAATTTCCCTTAAATTAGATGCACTCTATAGAATCCATAGTCTACTGTTGAAATTACTATTTTATGCCACTACATGAGAGGGTTTGTTTTGTTGTATATTTACATATAATACCCTCTTTTCCTCGAGTTGTGATATATAGTATTGAAACAGGCCATTTAGGGACTCCCAGTCGAGAAGTTTCAACAATGCTGAAAGTAAGCCATGTGTGCTTAATGAGAGAGCAGGATAAGGCTACACTTTATCCCCTTCAACTTCTAAGCAGTTGCGTACTATTCATGTCTAACCTTTCCTCTCCACTCATTATTTTATAGGCCTGTATCATATCTCCCCTCAGCTGTCGTTTCTCCAAGCTATATCATTTTCATTGCCTTTTCTATACCTTTTCTAATTCTATATCTTTTTTGAGGTTTTGAGATCACAAAGGAGCAGCAGTGGAATTTGAACCAGGCACTTCTGGATGTCAAGACCAGTGCTCTAATCACTAGGCCACTCCTCACTCCTCCACTAGTTGTTTCTCTGTTGAAAGTATCACAATAGACAATAGATATGTGATTCTCAAAGTAAAACATTTTGCTTTCAGCAGTATGGTAAGAAAATTGACTAGCAGTTCAGAAGAGACCAAAATGTTATGGGATCTGCAACAGAATACATATAAGAAGAAATTTGAAGACTTGACTATGTGTATCCTAGAGGAGAGGAGAGCCAGGGGAGGTATGATACAGATGTTTAAATACTTGAACGATATTAATGAAGAAACAAATCTCAAAGACAGGGAAGCCATGGAACTAGAGAACATGAAATGAAGCTGCAAGGAGGTAAACTAAAAGCATCATTAGGAAATACTTTTTCACAGAAAGAGTGGTGGATATCTGGAACATCCTACCAGTAGAAGTGCTGGGGACAAAAATGGTGATGGAATTCAAAAAGGGGTAGGATATGGCAAGTGCATGGAATCAAAAGAAAGATTTTCACGTCAGAAAAGGTACAGAAGGATATAACCAACATAGAGCGGCAGGTACAACCTTAAACAAAGGCATAGAAGAGGTACCTTGCACATTCTACACAGAACAGCAAACACAAATCTAGCCACTTTTACTGGGCAGACTAAATGAACCATGCTGATCTTTATCTGCCGTCTGTTATTATGCCTTTTCATTTCTAGTAACATGTTATTATGTTACCATTGAAGAGAGCCTAGGGTAGTACTATGAGGGGCTAGCTCTTTTGAGCAACTGAGGGTACTGATAGTTATGAGATTTTATATATAACATTTTTGTTTTCTCTTTCTCTCTTTTGAATGATTGTTGTCTATCCTGTGGAATACTGTAGTTCCCTTCCTTTTTTTTTTTTATATACAACTTGAACAGGCAATACGGATTTATATTAATTAACTGATAACATTACTTTCTAGAAGCATATTGATTAGTCCTCTGTTCCCTTCCTTCTTTTCTTTTTAACTTGTTGCTTTTGTGAACTGCTTTGGTGTGCGAGTCAGCAAAAGGCATTATGTTGAATAAAGATAACCTAACCGTACAATCTAAAAAAGGCAATTCTGTAAAGGGCACCCAAATTTAAGTACCAATAGCATGCACATATTTATAGAATGCTAGCAATTACGTATGTGATTGGTGTCAATAATTTCAATTATGCATGTAAGTGCTAGGCTCTATTCTATAAACGATGTGCCTACATCACTTAGAGGGGCATTTTCGATATGACATCTGAGTCTGACTTTGGACATTCTGCAAAAAACGTTCAAAATCTGAATAGCAAAGAAGGTCATTTTCAAAAAAGAAAAACGTCTATCTTTTGTTTCCGAAAATCGAAGGTTTTGTGATTTGGACGTTTTATTTTTTGGTCCATTTTCGAAAAAAAAAAAAACGCCAAGTGCAAAACGCACAAAAATCAAGCCATTGGGATGTAGGAGGAGCCAGCTTTTTTAGTACATTGGTTCTCCTGACATCCTAGGAAAGCAATAGGGCACCCTAGGGGGCACTGCAGTGGACTTCATAAAATGCTCCCAGGTACACATCTGACCATTGCTCCCTTACCTTGTCTGCTGAGCCACCCAAAACCTACTACCCCCAACTGTACACCACTACCATAGTCCTCATGGGTAAAGTGTGGGTGCAGTGGGTTTCTGGTGAGATTTGGAGGGCTCACAGTTTCCTTCATGAATGTAACAGGTAGGGGGAGGTAGAAGCCTGGGTCTACCTGTCTGCAGTGCACTGCACCCACCACTGAGCTACTCTAACAAACTGCACCCACCACTGAATGCTGTTCTAACAAACCTGAGTATAACATCTGAGGCTGGCAAGTAATGTTTTTCATCACATTTTTGGGGGGTGGGAGGGGGTTAGTGACCACTGGGGGAATAAGGGAAGGTCATCCCTGATTCGGTCATCTGGTTATTTAGGGCCCCTTTTTGTGCCTTATTCATTATAAAAACAGGTCTAGCTCAAAACGTGTTAGTTTTAGTCCTGGATGGTTTTGTTTTCTTCTATTATGGCTGAAAAACGTCTAAATATCAGGAATGCCCAAGTCCTGCCCTGAACACGCCCCTGATATGCCCCCTTGAGATTTGGACGCACTTCTGACGGACTTTAAAGCAAAACGTCTAAAAATAGGTTTTGAACATGCTGATTTGGACATTTTTGTGAGAAAAACATCCAAATGCAGCTTTATGCCACTTTTTATATGTTTTTTGGCTTTGAAAATGAGCCCAGTAGTGCATAACTACAAGGGGGCAATAACATTGGAGGAGTATGGGCATGATGTCATAGGTGTTTCACCTAGTGATGCGCCTAGTGGTGTGTGTTGTATGACACACACAGGTTTGCCCATTTATTCCTGCTATTGAAATGACCTACATGGCTGCGTTTAAATTTTTGTGTTCCAAAGCAGCTTTGCACTAGTATTCTATAATGGTTTAGGTGCACCTTTAAGCCATTATAGAATTGGCACTACATATGCCCCTTGTGTTTAGCTGACAGAAGTTTCATATGTGTCCAGATACTTTGGATCTACTTTATTCATTTAAATATTGCTTGAAACATCAGATAAATCATTAGACCCAGGTATTAACATTAAGATGTCATCCACATGAGAGGAATAATTCACCTGATTGCAAATCAAGATTTACCAGGGTTGACATAAAATAGTTAAAAGAGCAGTGGTGACAATGGAGAACCTTGTGGCACTCCACAACCTGGTGTCCAAAAATTAGAAATCAAATTGTTTCTTAGAGGAATACTGGCAACTGGATGCTAATTAGAAGATAAAGTTAGATCTAGTTCTGTACCCTTAAGTATAGGTGTTAAAGCAATTTGTTCCATATCAAGTGGTAGAGAACCAGAAAAAAAATGTAAATCATTAATATCACAAGTAAGCCATTGCAAAACAGACTTGAGGGATGGAGGAAAACAGAGAAACAGGACACGTGTCAAGAACACATTGTGAACAAGAAGTTTTCTGTAAAATCCTGTGAACCTCCCCAAATTTGTGAAAAGTATCACAAATGCTTTCCCAGCCTAGGCATATGCACTAATGGTATAACACTGCAGGTAGATTTAGCTTGGAAGTAGTCCAGACAAATTTGAGCCACCTTATTTGAGAAAAAATCAACAAGATCCTGGGCCGAAGGTTGCAATGGTTGAGAAGCCGTACCTTTAGAGGGTTTAGCAGTTTGATCTTTTACTAAATTTATTTATTTGTTACATTTATATCCCACATTTTCCCACCTATTTGTAGGCTCAGTGTGGCTTACATAGTACTGGAGAGGTGTTACAGACTCCGGTGTAAACAAATACAAAGTCATGTTGTGGTAAGATAAAGTGACAAATACAGAAGAAACCAGTCTTCGCAAAAACAACAATAATAAACAAAAACAGCGAAGATGACTCAAAATAGCAATAAAGTGAATAAATGGAAAAGAAGATGAAAACAGGAAAAAACCAAAAAATGTACAACGAAAAAATGTAGAAGTGGCAAAAATATACACATAAAATAAAAGGAAGAAAAAAGAAGAAAAAAACAAAATATGTGTATAAACAAAATCAAAAATCAGAAAAGGACGACACAAGAATAATACAAAAAATGATGAATAATTAAGATAATTTATTAAGGTGATATGACTCGACACAGCTGTGTTTCGGCCCAACCGGCCTGCATCAGGAGTCTAAATAAAACAAATTTAATTTAATTTAAAACATCTCAATTTTTATCTCTTGAACTATAAATTAATATATAATGGAAACAAACAACAAACAGTGAAGAAACAAATATATTACAATAAATAGTCCATTTCTCTTATATTATTTTTTTAAAAGGTTAAAATCAATGTTATGACAAAGAGATACGTGAATAAATTACATACTTGTTAAAAACTGTAGAGAAATTATATATATATATCTCCAGAACTCAATTTTCATTTTATCTAACAGTAAATCGCGTGTCATTAGTGAGAATTAATTAGTTATATAAAAGACAGAATTTCTGCAAGTATTAAGACTTAAATGTATATATACATATGATATGATGCAAATTAATAATCATTGTGAAGTTAAATTATTAAAAATGAACAAAGTTATATATAGTCTTAATATTACAATACATATTCAAAAGAAGAAGATTTTTAAAAAAATTTTTTACCTGTTACACCATGTGTGTATTCTCTGGCAATCTGAATTCTTGCAGGGAAATCAATAAAATTTTATTCAACAACACTCTACCTTTATAAAGGCTGTGTGTGTAATTTGACAACAATCTATATGATAAAAAAGGACAACAATCTATATGATAACACTCCCAGAAGAAACTTTAGGAGACACAGTATTCTTCGGACACTATCCGTGTGGGAAATGCACAGTGTGCAAACATTGCATTACTTTACAGAATTTCACACATCCAGTGACCAAAAAGATTTTTTCATTACAACATTCCACAAATTGCACAACTACTCATGTCATATATGTAATCAAGTGTCCGTGTGACCGTCTATATGTAGGCAAAACAAAAAGGATGATTAAAACAAGGATCATAGAACATAGGTCCTGCATAAGTAGAAACATTACGACAGCTCCGTTAGTCAATCACTGGTATGAGGCAGAACATACCATAGATGATTTAAAATTTTTTATCATTAAACACATTCAAAAGAAATGGAGAGGTGGTAATATAGATAATATTTTATTGAAAGAAGAACAACGTCTCATTTATACACTTAACACTGTCTCACCACATGGTCTTAACATGGAACTAGATTTAATTCCTTTTGTGTGATAGTACACACTGTTACACACTATTAGGTTCCCCGGTCCACTTCTGTTAGGTTTTTGTCATTTTACATTAGTTTTATAGAGGTATGTATCTATTTCAGACATTAATTGTTATACATAAACTATAATATATTTTTCATAAAGATTCAGATTAATTTATTTTTTATTTTTTATTTTTTATTATTATTTTTATTCCCCGTATCATTTTTGTTTTTAATTTAATATGTTGTTCATTAACACCTGTTCAAATTCTATTTACACAAATACAAGATTACAATATTTCATATTTTATTAGTATTGTATGGTTACAATATTTAAACTATTACTATTGAAGTTGCTTAAGAGTAACATAAAAGATTTTGTAATATTGTTTATCAACAAATTTGATTATTAAAAGTACAAGATTATAATATTATATTTCATTAGTACTTGATGGTTATAATATTTAAATTATTACTATTGAAGTTTTTACAAGAGCAATACAAAAGATTTTTAATTTTGTTTATCCATACAATTGATTTCAAAATTACCAACACATCTTGATTTCGTCAACATATTGCAGTTTTCTAGTTAGATAATATACAACACTCTTATACACATTTTAGCTCGTTAGAACATCTAAAAACTACATAAAGTCTTCACGTTAAATTTAATGAGCAGTAATCTTCCATTCACTTTCCAGATTAACATTTTTAAGTTTTTTTAAATAAACAACGATATATTTACATCAACCTCACAATGCATTATTTTTTTAAAAAAAATATATATCGGTAATTGTACATTTTGGACTACATCGAATGTTTTTATATAAACATAATGTGTTGATTTGTAGTTAACTACATAAGAAGAATCGTTACAGATATTAAACCAATAAAAGATACGTAATGCAGCCTAATCTTATCTCATCGAGTTAGTCAATGTTCGCTTTATTCAAAGCCACACATTATGGTTGAAACTTTCAATGACGTCCAATCTTCAAAATTGCTAAATTGACTGCTCAATTATGAGTATAATCATTTCGTTTAATTATTTAATTATTAAATTATCAACTTCACAACCTAAAGGTATTGCACAATACAAGTACTTATTTAATAAATAATTTATAATACTTTAACGAGTCTACTTCATCATTTGTGTTCCATCTTGATTATACGAAAAGAATTTACATTTGTAATCATCTGTGATTTGATTGAGGCAATATATATCATTACTTAAGTGAGTCAAGGTATAGGAAGTGACATGGATAGGCTACAGTTTACTTTTGGCGGGAATAGACACTTCAAAAAATGCGGATATGACGTAAACAGTGACGTTTTCAGAAGTGGTCAAATCTCTATAAAGGAAAATACACACGTCATTTAAATTGATTGCCAGTGAACGCCAGCAGCGTGGAATCTCTGCTCCACAAGATATAACTACATTTTTCACACTAGAATTCTTTATTACGGTAAGAAATCAAAACTATATTCATAGTATTTACCATAGCAGCCATTTTTATTTAAATTCCAGTGATCAGATCTCTCTATAAATATTACACTTCATGCAGTTCAATAAAGAAAAAATCTTCATTATTCACAATTTTTGTTCTACTATTAGATCCGTAACAGCTAGATTCAGTTGGAAGACGCTACAAGTAATATCTACAAGTTTTTTGTGGATAGATTACTTTGTCTTCAAGACACCTGTTATCTATGTTATAAGAAACATCGTGTTCCGTTATTATTACAAAACATCATATCATTGTTCTGCCTAAAGATAATGTAAACGATCCTCACAAGATTTTTATCTGCAGACACAACACTCCGTTTCTTAGACTCCTGTTGTATATGTTACAGTAACATCGTTCCCTGCCATTATTACAAATATATGTATTTCCTAATAAATAGAATTATGTTTAAGATAATATACGATTCACAAAAAGAAATAAAAAGAACTATAGTAAGATTTAGAACATCTATCTCTATAGTTGACATATTCTCTCCTTTTTTATCATATAGATTGTTGTCAAATTACACACACAGCCTTTATAAAGGTAGAGTGTTGTTGAATAAAATTTTATTGATTTCCCTGCAAGAATTCAGATTGCCAGAGAATACACACATGGTGTAACAGGTAAAAAATTTTTTTAAAAATCTTCTTCTTTTGAATATGTATTGTAATATTAAGACTATATATAACTTTGTTCATTTTTAATAATTTAACTTCACAATGATTATTAATTTGCATCATATCATATGTATATATACATTTAAGTCTTAATACTTGCAGAAATTCTGTCTTTTATATAACTAATTAATTCTCACTAATGACACGCGATTTACTGTTAGATAAAATGAAAATTGAGTTCTGGAGATATATATATATAATTTCTCTACAGTTTTTAACAAGTATGTAATTTATTCACGTATCTCTTTGTCATAACATTGATTTTAACCTTTTAAAAAAATAATATAAGAGAAATGGACTATTTATTGTAATATATTTGTTTCTTCACTGTTTGTTGTTTGTTTCCATTATATATTAATTTATAGTTCAAGAGATAAAAATTGAGATGTTTTAAATTAAATTAAATTTGTTTTATTTAGACTCCTGATGCAGGCCGGTTGGGCCGAAACACAGCTGTGTCGAGTCATATCACCTTAATAAATTATCTTAATTATTCATCATTTTTTGTATTATTCTTGTGTCGTCCTTTTCTGATTTTTTGGTTTTTTCCTGTGGTAAGATAAAGTTCATGTGGCACAGCCACATTAGGGAATTGTACAACAGAAGAGTTGTGTTATGGCCATTACGTTCTTTAGTTTTGTTGTGTTGCAGAGATCAGGCATTTATGTTGGATCAGTAGGGTATGCCTTTTTGTAGTTTAATATCTTTTATTGGATTTCAACATAATACAATAGAAGCAAGAGCTCACCACAGGTTAGTTTTTAGTGTTTTCCGGCAGTTTAGGTGGTCGTTCATAGTTTTCAAGGCTTTTGATAATGCATTCCACAGTTGTGTGCTTGTGTAGGAAAAACTGGGCGTGTAAGTTGATTTGTATTTGAGTCCGTTGCAGCTTGGGTAATGCAGATTTAGGTACGTTCGTGTTGATTCGGATGTGTTTCTAGTTGGTAGGTCGATCAAGTCTGTCATGTATCCCGGAGCTTCACCGTAGATAATTTTGTGAACCAGAGTGCAGGTTTCCAGAGTGCAGATTTTGAAAGCAATGCATTCTTTGATTGGGAGCCAGTGTAGTTTTTCGCGAAGGGGTTTTGCACTTTCAAATCACGTTCTTCCGAACATAAGCCTAGCCTCCGTGTTTTGAGCGGTCTGAAGTTTCTTTAAGATTTGTTCTTTCCATCCTGCATAAATTCCATTGCAGTAGTCTACATGGCTTAGTACCATTGATTGTATCAGGTTGTGAAATGTTCCCCTCGGGAAGAATTGTTTCACGCGTTTGAGTTTCCACATTGAGTGGAACATTTTCTTTGTTGTGGATGTCACTTGGCTCTCTAGTGTTAAGTTGCAGTCCATTGTAACGCCGAGGATTTTCAAGCTGCCTGAGATAGGGAGGGTGTAATCTGGGGTGTTGATAATTGTGGGGTTATCCGCGCTGTGTAGGGATGAGAGGATGAGACAGTGTGCTTTTTCTTTGATTAGTTTTAGTTGAAATGCATTTGCCCAAGAGTCCATGATGTTCAAGCTGGTCTTGATTTTATTGGTGATTTCTGTCAGTTTAGATTTGTAAGGAATGAATATTGTGACATCGCCTGCATAGATGAAAGGGTTAAGGCCTTGGTTGGATAAGGACTTGGCTAGTGGGGTCATCATTAGGTTGAAGAGGATCGGTGATAGCGGTGATCTTTGTGGTACTCTGCAGTCTACTTTCCATGGTGATGATATGTTTGAGTTTGATTTTACTTGATATGTTCTTGTGGTTAGGAAACCCTTGATCCAGCTAAGTATGTTTCCACCAATCCCGAACTTATCTAGTAATCTTATTAATATATTATGGTTTACCATGTTGAATGCACTAGACATGTCGAATTGGAGGAGAAGGATGTTTTTGCCTATTGCTATTTCCTGCTTGAATTTGGCTAGGAGAGTGAGTAGTATTGTTTCTGTGCTGTGGAGGGGGCGAAAGCCTGACTGTGATTTGTGTAATATTGAGAATTTGTTTATATAATCTGTAAGTTGTTTGGCTACCATGCTTTCCATCAGTTTGACTGACAATGGAATGGATGCTACTGGACGGTAGTTAGTGATTTCATTTGTTTTTTTTCTTGGTGTCTTTTGATATCAGAGTGAGTAGGATATTGCCATTTTCCTTAGGGAAGAGACCTTGCTGAAGCATGTAGTTTAGGTGGGATGTGAGGTCTGCTATGAAGCGGTCAGGGACGGATTTCATTAGGTAGTTGGGACAGGTATCTAGTTTACAGTGAGTGTTGGAGAACCTGCTGATCGCCTGTGCAACTGCATCGACGGTAAGGAGGGCGAATTTTAACCAGGTTCAGTCAGCCGGGTATTCTCCAGTGGTTGGGTCCAACTCATTAAGGAAGATTTTGATGTCAGTGTTGTCCTGAGGTAGCATGTTGCATAGGTTTGTAATTTTTTCATTGAAATACTTAACAAGTTTGTCTGCAGATAGGATGTCTGTATTCGATGTAGTGACCAAGTTGGTGTCTAGGAGTTTGTTCACGAGTTGGTATAATTTCTTCGTGTCTTTGTAATCTGTCCCTATTTTAGTTTTATAGTATGATCTTTTGGTCTGTCTTACTGCGTATTTGTATTTTCTTTGTGATTGTTTCCATGTGTTGAGTGTGTGTTCATCTTTTGTTTTTCTCCATGCTCGTTCGAGTTTCCTGGATTGTGTTTTTAGTTTTTTCAGTTCATCATTGAACCATGGTATAGAGTTATGCTTACGTGAAGTTCTTGTTCGTAAGGGTGCTATTTCATCTAGTATGCATTTGCATCTTTTATCCCATTCCACGAGGTAATATGTGGAGTCTGTGCTGTCCATTCATTGTTGTATATCTGTTGCCAGAATGTTTTCGTGTCTACTTGACCTCTTGTGCTGTAGGATGTACGTTCTTGTATTTGGTGTAATCCCTTCTTTCGCCAGTGTAGGGATAAATTTAATTTGCAGTGATCAGTCCAGGGTGTTTCTGTCCATTTAAAATCTGCTATTAATAGGTTCTGGTCTGTTGAAAGTTTGTGTGAGATAAGATCAAGTGTGTGCCCT
This sequence comes from Microcaecilia unicolor, assembly GCF_901765095.1. NCBI lineage: Eukaryota > Metazoa > Chordata > Amphibia > Gymnophiona > Siphonopidae > Microcaecilia > Microcaecilia unicolor. Next base: position 415,967,479 of record NC_044031.1, read on the forward strand.
TTAACGTGGGTTGCTTGCATTTGTGGCTATTTGAGATCCCATAGGTGGAGGAATTCCTTACATTCTCGTGCGTTGATTGAGTGTGGGTCTTCTAAGCGAAGGTTGATGTCTCCTAATACTAGTACATTGGAGTTGGTTACACATGTGTTTGAAATGAAGTCCTTGAAGTTAGTCTGGCCTTTGTTCCAATTACCTGGAGGTCTGTAAAACAAGACAAAATTGAAATGACCGTGTAGGGTTTTGTTGTGGATTCTGATTGAGGTAATTTCAAGTTGACGTATCATAGACTCGGCAGTGGTTTCGGTGGTAAAGTGGGATCGATAGATTAGTGCTATGCCTCCGCCTCTCTTTTCCTTTCTGGTCCAGTGTGTGATTTTGTATCCTGGAGGGCACAGGTCTAGGATTATGGGGTCCTTTTGGTAGTGGATCTAGGTTTCATTGATGAAGAGTAGGTCAAGGTCTTCCGCCATGATCCAGTCTGTTAGTATTGCTGTTTTGTTTACTGCGGATCTTGCGTTGATGTAGTCCACTTGGATTGTTTTGAATGGGTTTTCTGTGTCTGCTGTTGTGTGGACTTTATTAGGTGTCGTTCCTTTGCTGAGGTGAGTTTGTTTGGACCCTTCTTTGCATTCTGTAGTGGTTGTCTGCATGTTGGTGTTCCTCCTTTGTTTAAGTTGTTGTTGGATTTAACAGATTTTCTTGAACAGTCGATGGATAATACAGAGATTAGAGCAACCTTTTATATCGTTTGTTTTCTTGCAAGATAAAGAATCTTTATTGAGACTTTATTTTAAAAATATTCATCCAGAGTTTAAAGGAAGCAAGGTCTCTGTGTTCCCAGACATTGCTCGATGGACTCAACAGAGGCGGAAAAAATTCCTGGATATGAAGCAGGAATCTCTGAACATTGGGGCTGTTTTCCAATTACGATTCCCCTGTAAATGTGTTTTGATATTCAAGGAGAAGAAATATGTATTTTTTGAACCTGAACATTTGCCCTCATTCCTTGATATGAAGAAACGCCAGGGTTAAATCCAAATATTGAGTTCCGTTAATTAAGGGGAACCACTGCTTGTTTCTTTAAACTTTAATGTTTTGTAGCACCAACTTCCTTTGGTATAATACCATCTTGAATCCACTTTAATTGTGGACTTTCGTAACCAGCTTAGAAGAATTTGTTTGTATAGTTTAGTTTCTTAATTTGAAGTGTTTCTTAAAACTGGTGTATCTTTTCAAAGAATTATCTTTGTATTACTACTTAAAATAATAAAGTATTTTTAAAAAAAAGTCAATTTGATGAGGTGTGATATATCTGATCAATCTTTGATGATTGCATAGTATGCGTATAATGCTACTTTCTGCAAGAGGGGTGGTTAGTGTTAAGTGGATCAGGAGTAGATTATTAGGAGTAGTTTGAAGGTATTCATCTTGGTTTCTTTTTGCTGTGGGCTACTAATAAGACCGAGTTTTGATGACTGGGTGCGTGATAAGACTTTTTTTCTTTGGTGTGGGGTCTGGTGTTCTGGTCTTGTGTGTTATTTCAGGCTTAGTCTTTGGTTAATATCGTGGGGTTATATATTTGTGTGTGCATGATTTGGTTTGTGTATGACTGAGATCTTGTCTGCCTGCACTATTTCTCAGTATGTTTTCCTTGGGTTAGGTGATGTGTGGCTGTGTGGTACCTTTTGGTTGGGCTGTTTTGGGCCACTTTCGTTGTCTGCCTCGTCAGTTCATGAATTTGATCTGCGGTTCGAAATTCCTGCTGTTGATTTTTTTGCCAGCTGTTCTGACCGGTCGCTTTTGTTGGTTTGTTTTATTGATTAGGTGAGGAGTCTGCTCTTGTATGAGGGGAGGCTAGAGGTGTACAGACTACTCAGTATGAAAGCTGTGCTGGGACTTGCTTGCAGTTGCTTCCCTCTCTTCACTGACTTAAGAAGAGGGTCTGCCTTTCAAGCTGTTGAAATCAGTACTAGATTAGGTTTCAGTGATAAGATAATGAGCAGAGGAGATGGGAGGGGGGAGAGTAGCTTTGAGTCAGGGTCCTCCCTCAATCAACTAATTGCTTCCCACCCTCCTTGCCCAGAGGGTCTTCAGGGCTCAGCTTTCTGGCTTTAGCTGGAGGAAGAAGGGAGTTGAACTGCCATGTTCCCTGTTTACGCAAGGTATGGGCATCTGAGGATATGGTGGCCATCTTGGATTTGGGCATCTCCAGGCTAGGGCGGCCATCTCAGAGGTGGGCGCCTTAGGATGGGGTGGCCATCTTGGAGCTGGGCAGCCTCAGGAAGGAAGCCCATATTTGGGCTTGAGGGCGTCTCCGGTGGGGGCAGCCATCTTGAAGACAGCTGTGCATGTTTGGGCTTAATTCCTGTCCTATTTAAAGCCCTTCCTCCAGTCCTTCCACGCTTCGGCTTCTATTCAGTTTCCTGGGTAGTTGCAGTGCTTCTGGTTTTGCTACTATTTGCTGCCTGGTTTTGACCTCTGCTTGATTCTGGACTTGCTACTGTTTGCTGTCTGGTATTGACCTCTGCCTGATCCTGGACTTGCTACTGTTTGCTGCCTTGTATTGATCTTTGCCTGTTCCTGGATCTGCTACTGCTTGCTGCCTGGCACGGACCACTGTGTGCTCCTGGTCCTGCTTTTGCCCATTGCTTGGCCGTGCCCCGTGGACTTTGTCCTGGACTCAGTTCTCTCTGCTGTTTGCTTCCCGCACCTGGGGGCTCAACCCCTGGGGAACGGAGGGGGGCACAGGGAGAACTCTGGGTTGGCCAACAGCCCAGTGAGGAATCCTCCTCCATCGGGCACAAGGGCTCACATCTCCACTGGGCGAGCCTGACAGGAACTTCAGAGCACCTTCAAGGTAATTAGCACAGCATTGTGACAAATGCAACACAAAGAACTCAAGTTGGAAGATTCCATCTCACTCTGATATCCTGCTTCAAAGTTTCTGATCAATTCTGCAACACTCACTTTAAGCTAATTTCATTTCTTAATCCTTCTTATACTTGCTTAAAATGTTAAAATCTTCATAGATTTGCCAATACAAAAACAGTTTTCCTCCTGACTTCTCTGGCTTCCTTTGATTGCTGACAACCCAGAGGGGAGGGGTTGCTCTTGAGCAGGGAAAGGTACTTGAAATACAAAAGGAAGGTACTTGACTTAATTGCTCTTAGGAATGTGGTCAGTGCTAGCACAGTCTCTCAAAGATTCTGGTTTTAAACTTCCACAAATATTCTGGGTTTTTTTCATAAGCTTAACTTTTCTGATAAATGCACTTAAACAGTCCCAAACATTGCTTTTCTTAGCTACAAGTTCACATGAATGCAGATCAGTTAACATCCAGAATAATACAAGCAGAGTTACTTGATTCACCTTTCCTTTCTGGTTTGATTAACTCACACAAATCTGCCTCTTAACAAACTTAACTCTTCTGATAAATGCACTTAAACAGTTCCAAACATTGCTTTTCTTAGCTAAAAGCTTGCTTGTGTGCAGACCGGTTAACATCCAGAACGTTTGGTTTTTACTTGATTCACCCTTTCATTCCTAGTTTGATTAACTTACATGAAACAATACAACCCTTTAATATTGAAGGAACCAGATCCAATGAGCTTACTATAATAGCTTTTTCAAGACTCAACTATCCTCTTTTTTTTATATAACCTATAAAGGGATTTCCAGGAAAGCTTGTCATCCAAGTCCCTAGTTCTTTGCCAACACTGCTCTTAAGTGTCAACAGTCTTGTTTCAATTCAAACTATTAAGTTAACATATAAAACATGGAGCATATCTATTTTGTCTAACCCTCTTATAAGTCTGAGGAGCAATACCATCCAATATTAATTTAGATGCTACATCCCAACAAGATTTTAGAGAACCATTATATAAGGAACAAGATGTCACCATATCTTCCATTCTAGACCAAAAAAGACATATATCAATCTTCTGCCTGATAATAATGGTTTTGGGGTGATGTTTCTTTATAGGTCTAATCAGACAAATATTCAAAACAAAATCAAGTTGAAAATTATCAGACCAAGGAATAATCTGCTCCACATGGAAGGCTAAGGCATGGAAGGCAGCTCAAGGTGTGCAGTGTACTTTCATCAGGATTGGGCCTGATGTTTTGGGGAAAATGTTTGCAGGACAATTGACTGGTTAACATGGAAATCCAACACCATCTTGGGAAGGAACTTAGGGGGAGGAATGCTGGCTTCGCCTAACCCCTGGTAAGCCTTTCCTCAGCTGAGAGGTGCCCAGCTCTACCACCGGCTGCCTTTCAGGTGCTGTGGAGGACTTGCAGCTCATCTGCATATCCTTTACAGCCTTCTCCGGGGTGACACCCAGGTCCACTCCGATCCACTCAGGGCCTCCACTCTAGGCGCCGCGTGCCGTTTCTCTTTACATCTATTTTTCTCCCAGTTACTACTAATGGCTCCAGTACACTTTTTCGTCTTAGCACTGTCCCTTCCTAATTTGTTTCTCCATCTTAAACCACTGTACACTGCAGGAACACATTTTCCACCGTCTGTATTCATCATCTCACCATCTCTTTTTTCCTCTTCCTTTTTCTCAGCTCTCAACCTTAAACATTTCCTTCCTTCTATTCATCCATCTCTTTTCTATCGAGTACATCTCGCCTTCGTTGCTCTCGTCGTACCTCTCCTACTCTTCTCCATACTCTCTTACTCCTTCTCCTGCTCTCCGCTGGGGACATTAATCCCAATCCTGGCCCTCCACATCAGCTCTGATCTTATTTATGCAGGTCACACCGTGATATCTCATCTAATTTCTGTTCCTCTCCTCCTCCCCCCCTCCTTCCCTGCCTTTCTCTTGCACTCTGTGGAATGCCCACTCTGTCTGTAACAAACTTTCCTACATCCATGACCTCTTTATCTCTCGTAAGCTCCATCTGCTTGCCCTAACTGAAACTTGGCTTTACCCTGAAGACTCTGCTTCAGTCGCGGCCCTATGCCATGGAGGCTACCTTTTCTCCCATACTCCTCGCCCAGTTGGCCATGGAGGTGGTTTTGGGCTACTACTTTCACCCTCTTGTAGATTTCAACCTCTTCTTCCACCTCAGTCTCACTGTTTTTCTTCCTTCGAAGTCCACTCCATCCATCTATTTGCTCCTCTGCCTCTCCGATTAGCAGTCATTTATTGACCCCCTGATAAGTCTTTCTTCCTTTCTCACTGACTTTGATGCTTGGCTTTCCTTCTTTCTTGAACCTTCATCTCCTTCGCTCATTCTTGGGGATTTTAACATTCATGCTAATGATCCCTCTGACTCTTATGCTTCGCAGTTTCTTGCTTTAACATCCTCTTTCAATCTTCAACTGTGCTCCACTGCCCCCATTCACCAGAATGGCCACTGTCTTGATCTTATCCTCTCCTCAAACTGCTCACTCTCCAGTTTCTGTGCCTCAACTGTTCCCCTCTCTGACCATCATCTGATAACTTTCACACTTAAACACCCTCCTCCCCAGTCCCGTCCAGTCTTAACCAATACATTTAGGAATCTTCAGGTTATTGACCCTTCTGCTCTCTCCTCCAATGTTTCAAATCTCTTCTCTACCACTATGTTATCCAAGTCTGTCAATGAGGCTGTCTCTTCCTATAATACTATTCTCTCCTCTGCTCTGGATACTCTCGCTCCTCTCATTCCCCGTTCTGTAAAACGTACCAAACCCCAACCTTGGCTGACCTCTAGAATCCGCTACCTACGTTCCTGTGCCCACTCTGCCGAAACCCTTTGGCTGAAATCCCGTGCCCATGCTGAAGTCATACATTTCAAATTCTTGCTGACCTCCTTCTAGTCTGCTCTTTTACTTGCCAAACAGGACTATTACATCCAGTTGGCAAATTCTCTTAGCTCAAACCTTTGTCGTCTCTTTGCCACACTGAACTCTCTCCTCTAAGTGCCTTCACCTCCAACCCCCCCTTCACTTTCCCCCCAGACTCTGGCTGAGTTCTTTCATGATAAGATTCACAAGATTAAACTTGAATTCTCAACCAGGTCACCTCCACCTCTCCTTCCCTTAGTCCATTCTCTCAACCCTCCAACCCCTGCCTCCTTTTCTTCCTTTTCCGAAATCACTGAAGAGGAAACTACACATCTTCTTTCCTCCTCGAAACTAACTACCTGTTCCTCTGATCCTATTCCCACCCATCTACTTAACACTATCTCTCTTACTGTCATCCCGTTTATCTGTCATATCCTCAATCTTCCACTGTCCACTGCGACTGTTCCTGATGCCTTCAAACATGCCGTAGTCACACCAATCCTTAAAAAACCTTCATTGGACCCTACCCTGTCCTTCCAACTATCGCCCCATCTCTCTCCTCCCTTTCCTATCCAAAATACTTGAACGTGCTGTTCACTGCCGTTGCCTTGACTTCCTTCATCTCAAGCTATTCTTGATCCACTTCAATCTGGCTTTCGCCCCCTTCATTCAACTGAAACAGCGCTTGCTAAAGTCTCCAATGATCTGTTCCTGGCCAGATCCAAAGGTCTCTATTCTATCCTCATCCTTCTTGATCTATCTGCTGCTTTTGACACTGTTGATCACAGCCTACTCCTTGATACGCTGTCCTCACTTGGATTTCAGGGCTCTGTTCTTTCCTTGTTTTCTTCTTATCTCTCCCAGCGTTCCTTTAGTGTATACTCTAGTGGATCCTCTTCTACTTCTATCCCACTGTCAGTTGGTGTACCTCAGGGATCTGTCCTGGGACCTCTTCTTTTCTCCATCTATACTTCTTCCCTTGGTACTCTGATCTCATCCCATGGTTTTCAGTATCATGTTTATGCTGATGACTCCCAGATCTACCCCTCTACACCAGAAATCTCAGCTGAAATACAGGCCAAAGTATCAGCCTGCCTGTCTGACATTGCTGCCTGGATGTCTCAGCGCCATCTGAAACTAAACATGACCAAGACTGAGCTTCTTATCTTTCCCCCTAAACCAACCTCTCCTCCTCCCCCATTCTCTATTTCTGTGGATAACACTTCCATCCTTCCTGTCTCATCAGCTCGTAACCTTGGGGTCATCTTCAACTCCTCCCTCTCCTTCTCTGCACATATTCAACAGACTGCTAAAACCTGTTGTTTCTTTCTCTATAATATCAGGAAAATTCGCCCTTTCCTTTCTGAGCACACTACCAGAACCCTCATCCACACTCTTATCACCTCTCGCTTAGACTATTGCAACTTGCTTCTCACAGGTCTCCCACTTAGCCATCTCTCTCCTCTTCAATCTGTTCAAAATTCTGCTGCACGACTAATATTCTGCCAGTGTCGTTATACTCATATTAGCCATCTCCTCAAGTCACTTCACTGGCTTCCTATCCATTTCCACATATAATTCAAACTCCTCTTATTGACCTATAAGTGCATTCACTCTGCAGCTCCTCAGTACCTCTCCACTCTCATCTCTCCCTACATTCCTCCCTCCGGAACTCCATTCACTGGGTAAATCTGTCTTATCTGCACCCTTCTCCTCCACTGCTAACTCCAGACTCTGTTCCTTTTATCCCTTATATGGCAGAAAGACCCCACCACCACAGTGGATCCCACGATGCACTGTGTAGGCCTGGATGCTGCCATTCTCCAAGAAGATGGTGCTAGAGGCAGGAGTGAGATAGCATGGCTCTTGACTCTGTCAGGTCTGGGGGTTTGGGAGGGGGCCTGGAAAATGGGTTGGGAGTTGGGGAGTGTCACTAGACACCAGGGTTTTCTAAAGTCTGGTCAGATCAGGGATGGGAGGGAGGGGTGTCACTAGACACCAGAGTTCTTTAAAGTCAGAGGGAGGGTGGGGGTAGTTGGCCATGTTGGGGGGGAGGGGGTGCCACTGGACACCATGAAAGTGTTATTTAAGTAGAGAGAAGGGAGGTATGTCATAGGGGTAGGAGGGTTCTGCTAGACACCAAGGAACTTAATTTCTGGTGGGGGCAAAGGATTCTGTCAGAGGGGAGGGAGATAGGACCAATGCCGTCCACAGATGCTCTCTATGCCGCCTCAGACATAGCAGTAGATTTCTGATATTGGGTCCTTAAGGTCTTGGCAGATTAAGTTGTTTGATGCGGAGGTGGTAATGAAATAGTACAGATAATACATGGAGAATCTCCGAACTATATGATAAATCTGGTCGACCTTCCAGCAAGAAACATGTCTGTATCCTCACGAAAGTACCTCAACCTGCACTATCCCAGCTGTAAGGGTCTCAAGTACAAAACTTATTATGGATCCAATTTCTCCTTCCTGGGCAGCCGTCTATGGAACGCTCTCCCTAGACCTATCCGAGCAATCCATGACCACCTACCATTCAGAAAAGCACTAAAAACCCATCTATTCAAACAAGCCTACCCAAAAGACCCAGATTAATCTCTACCTTACATATACTGAAGAGAAAACGACATTGACCCAGAATCTATCTTCCACCTTACCCTCCTCTCTTTATCACCTGTCTCTACCTACCTACCCATCCATTTACTACCCATCCATCCTTCTATTATACTTAATTTCCTACTTTACATAACAAAATTCTGTGTTACCTATTACTATGTAAGCCGCATTGAGCCTGTTTTTAGTGGGAAAGTGTGGGATACAAATATAATAAATAAAATAAATGAAACAGCCCTAGCAGCGAAACATATCATGTTGGACATTGTTCCCCCATCTGAGCATGTCGTCTGCCTAAGATAAATACTTTAAAGTATCATTGAAGAGTGAAAAACTAAATACATTTATGCATTAGATAAATATATCTAAAAGAAAAGAGTGAGCAATCTAAGTGAACCTTAGAAGAACCGGTGCCGAGGTGGGTGCTTAAATCCTTGTACTAAAAATCAAGATTATACAAGGTGCACTGCTGAGGTTTTTGGCTTCTGATAGAAGTTTACCAGTGGGGAGATAGTGAATGAATTATTGATAACGGGTTTGTCCCACGTCACATTCGGCCTTTCATTTGGGTCCCTAATGTAGACATCAGCACACAGCCCTGAATTGCTGTGGGGTAAATAATAGACTGTTTATCGTGATGGTGTGGAAAACATGAGGAAGGACCTAGCAGAGTTTGAGGAATGGTCTGGAATTTGACAGCTAAGATTTAATGCTAAAAAAATTTGGGGTCATGCATTTGGGCTGAAAATACCTGAGGGAATGGTACAGTTTAGGGGGTGAAGAACTTTTGTGCATGATAGAGGAACAGGACTTGGATGTGATTGTATGTGATGATCTTATGGTGGCCAAACAGGTAGAAAATGTGTTGGTGAAAGCTAGACGGATGCTTAGGTGCATAGCAAGAGGAATGGGCAGTAGAAAAAAAGAAGGTGATGATGACTCTGGTGAGACCTCATTTAGTAGAATATTGTTTACAATTCTGGAGACCACATCTTCAAAAAGATATAAACGGGTTGGAATCGGTTCAGAAAGCGGCTACTAAAATAGTAAATGGTCTTCATCATAATGCATATGGGGACAGACTTAACGATCTCAATATGTATGCTTTGGAAGAAAGACAAGAGAATAGAGATATAATAAAGACTTTTAAATACCTAAGCGGCATAAATGCACAGGAGGCGAAAGGAAGCTCTGGAATGAGGGGGTCATAGGATGAAGGTGACAGACTCAAAGGCAACCTGAGAAAATACTTCTTCACAGAAAGGGTGGTGAATTCGAGGATCGGCCTCCCGGTGGAGGTGGTGGAGACAAAAATTGTATCTGAATTTAAGAAACCTTAGGACAACTACATACGAAAGGGGGTGGTAGGGAAAGTAGTTGGCATGAGTGAGCAGATTGGACAGGTTATATGATCTTTATCTGCCTTCATTTTTCTCTGTTTCTATCATACATTTTAATAAGCTGTGCGCTGTCTGCTGTGGGAGTAAACTTCAGCAAAGAAACCCTTTTTACATACAGTGGCCATTAGGTAACAGGTAAGCTACTTGTTAACCACATGCTGCAGCCTGTGGTAGCTTTATGCACTGGTCCCTGAGGCTGTCTGGTGTTGACGTTTGGACCTGACCCTCCCCGTTAATGTCATCATGGGCCATTTAAAATGCAGTTCTGCTACCAGAATGAGTCACACCTGAAACACTTTTACTTTGCTCCTTCCAGCTGCTGATGGTCAAAACAAACATAGATGCTAGAGGCCATTAGCGCCGGTCTAGCACCTGCGTTTGCCAGCGCACCATGCTCAAAGGCCCCCCCACCGCCGGGAATGAGTATGCCAAGGGATAGCGCAGTGAGCAATCAAATTACATTAAAATGAGATTATTCCGTATTCCCTCCTATGCTCAGAGTAAAGCACAGAGCTGGCATTAGGGTTTCTGAAGAAGCAGAGAATCCAGTGTTGAGCCCAGCAGCAAGAAGAAGGGCTCATTATCGACAGTGGCTGTAGCAGCACCTCCAGACCAGGAACATCAGCTCCCTCCGAGCTCTGCCCCCAGCTCTGTAACGCTCTCCTGCCCTACTCTCAGCAAGCACCAGGTGTGAGTGCTGCTTCTTCAGCACCACAAACGTGACCCTGTCCTCATCCTTCCCTGTGGTTGACTTGTTTGGTGGGGTCAAGGGACTGCAAAAGGCTTGAACCTGCTTTATATGTCAGCGTTCCTCACCCGCCCTCTCCCCTTCACTTTCTCGTTGCAGCTCAATTTTCTTCCTCCTTCTCCCCCCCCCCCCCCCCCCCCCCCGGCATTCTAGGTATGCATTTAAGAGCTGTGCTTAACTAACAACTCTTGAGTGCATGCTACAGACACCATCCTCCCATGAAGTCCCTAATGCTCAGTGCTAACAGCGCACCTAAATTTGCATGCCATTAGGAAGCTGTGTTGCAGCGCTGTTGTGGTGGTATTTTTCTGGCATTGTACTGAACAGCAATGGAGTTTTGAGCATTGGAGCCCAAGTTTGCCGGAACCGGGATACAGTTATTTTGTGGGGGGGGGAGGGGGGAGGGAGGATTTAGAATTTCTTGGGTGGGATGTTATATTTCCCTTTGCCCCTAGTGAGTGTAGGGATAAGGAATAAGGAGTGATTGCAAGAACGTTTGCATATGTAATGTAATTTATGAGCTGTTTACACAGGGGCCGATATTCAGACTGTGGGAGTTAGCCCAGCTAACTCGTACAGTCAGCGCTAAACCCAGATATACAATGCTGAACCGTTTTCAGTGATTGGCATTGAATATCCGGTTAAGTTTTGGCCAGTTTGGACATAACTGGCTAAGACGACATTCAGATGTAGCTGGTTATATTTACACTGGTCACAAATGCTCAGAAAACAGCACCAGAAACAAAACTGCCTTACTGCTGCAAAAAATAACATCAGGTCAGAGCAAGCGTTAGGGTGTTGGAAGAGAGGATTCCCCATGATTCTCATGATTCTTTCTGTAAAATCTGCTGATTTTGATTGCTTTTGAAAGCAGAAGGAACCCCATGAAAGCCTTTAAGAGTTGGCTGTGAGAAACAGCAGCCCCACACAAAAGCATACATTGGCATCTGTTTCCTGCGTCTAAATTTAAAGCGTCCATGCTAAAAAAAAATTTAACGCTTATATTTTAGGCCGCAGAAAACAGACACCAATATATACTTCAAGTTCAGATTTTACCAGGCGCATGCGCACAGGACCCAAGCTTACTGCGTAACTCTTCTGCGCAAGTCAAAAGCACAATCCTCCTACCAAACTTCCTAATGCTCAATGCTATGAGCGCACCTATATTTGCATCTCATTACCGTTCAGCATTAGGGCATTGTTCTTCAGCGCAATTCTGGTGGTATTTTTGCAGTGCTATTCAGAATAGCGTCTGAGTTTTGAGCATTGGGGCCTTAGAGTGGCCTTACACCTGGTATAAATTCCTCACTACCAAAGTTGAGGGTGGATCCCTCAGGTATGTGCTATTCTATAAAGGGCATCCATCCCAGAGTGCCCTTTATAGAACACTGCACAGCACTGATGTTTTTCAGTACTGAATTTTGAGCGTCATTTACTGAATATACAGAATCCCAAGAAAGTAAAACTTTCATATGAGCCAAGTTTTGGCATGTTTATGGTAAACGAGTGAGGTGATTAAATTTGCAGATAACACAAAACTATTCAAAGTTGTCAAAACACTTGTGGATTGTGAAAAATTGCAGGAAGACCTTAGGAATCTGGATGACTGGGCATCCAAATGGTAGATGAAATTTAATGTGGACAAATGCAAGGTGATGCACATTGGGAAGAATAATCTGAATCATAGTTATTTGATGCTAGGGTCCACTTTAGGAGTTAGCACTCAAGAAAAAGATCTAGGGTGTCATTGTAGACGATATGCTGAAATCTTCTGCCCAGTGTGCGACGCCGGTCAAAAAAGCAAACAGGATGCTAGGAATTATTAGGAAAGGGATGGTAAATAAGAACAAGAATATTATAATGCCTCTGCATTGCTCCATGTGCGACCTCAAATTAAACATCATCTGCCATTTAGACACGTAGTCTCCCAGTCTCGTAAGGTCCTCTTGTAATTTTTCACAATCCTCTCACGATTTAACAACTTTGAATAACTTTGTGTCATCAGCAAATTTAATTACCTCACTAGTTATTCCCATCTCTAGATCATTTATAAATATGTTAAAAAGCAGCGGTCCCAGCACAGACCCCTGGGTAAGTGTCTGCCCTGTGCGCTAAACACAGGGCATATGCTTGACATATCCTCTCCATTTCCCGCATGTGTTTTGCACTGGCTGCAGCTTAACCTTTGCAGTTAAGGTGCGGCAAGGGCAAAACATACCACACTTTTTACTAAAAGACCCCTTTAATGTTCTACTTTCATTGTAGAGAGAAGAGGATTTTGAAAAACAAAATCTAGACAGAGTCAAAATGCAGCAGTATGGTAGAGGTCAAATTATTGTAGAATGACAACATGACCATGTTTCGGCTTACTTCTGCATCAGGGGCATACAGTGTGATCTATTATGATCAAGAATGCATATAAAGAAGGCAATTACTATACAGCAATTTGTTTCCAGATAGGCAATTAATCCTCTGCTCTCCAAATAACTTCCGACAGAGCAATCAGTATACATCAGCGCGAAGTCACCATCAAGGCTCAATACACTATTCCCTTTCCATATCCAGCATCTTCCCATCTCTTCCATAAACAGCGTCACTCACTCTTCTTCCTGAGGTGTCCATCATCTCTCTTCTTCCCTATCTCCCCTCTCTAAGCTGTTCAGCATCTCTTCCTATGAGGTGTTCAATGTATTCAGCAGCTTCCCTCTCTTCCTTACCACCTCCAGGGAGCACCAGCACTGATGTGGCAGTAACTGTCTATTGTCCATTGTGGTGCACATGCTCAAGTCCTGCTGGATCCCATTCTCTCCAAACTTTTCTTTTTTTTGGGGGGGGGGGGGGGGGGGGGGGGACGACCCATCTGGCCTTGAGCATACATGGGTATTTAAGGGCCTGCACAGGCCACAATGAATTCTCTACTGATACCATGACTGCCATGGCAGTACCACTCCCCAAAATGTGCTGCCCTCAATGGACGCCTAATCTGCCTGGTGGACAGGTCATCCCTGTGCAGTACAAGACCAGTTCCCTGGGTTTGACATGGCACAGGCTGGCATGGTTTCAGGAGCTGCCCTAGCAAGACAGATGCCCAGATCTGAGATTTGCAGGTAGTTAAAGCTATAAAAGGACTGGAGTTGGACAAGGGCTGTAGACCTGCAACTGGAGCCAATAAGCAGGCCACAAGGCTGGATCTGGAACCAGTAGCAAGCTAGAATTGGAAGCCTGAAACATAGAAACTTGCTAATAAAGATTTTGTGTGTCAGAAATTTGATAGCAAGAGAGCAGACTAGATTTTTGGTTTTTGCAAAAAGCATCCTCCTCAGCAGTCACTTGTAACTGGACTACAGCTAATCCTCTGTATCAAAGGGCTATGTGATATGGCCTTTCAGTCTTTGGCCTTTGCTTGCTCCAGATCACTGTGCAAGTACAAAAGGTACATACATAGTTGAATTTGAGCAGATTTTCAAAGCCAAAGTATATGCATATACTTCCACTTTGAAAATTACCCCACTTATATTTTTCAGGGCTAATTTATGGACATATTTTAAAATTTTCGAAAGAATGCACATAAGTGAAAATCCTTCCTTATACCTCATAGCAGTCCAGGTAAACTTACATGCAAACAGACAGTACATATGTAAATCTGCTCATAGATGGACAAGTTAATAAAATATCACTTCCATGAGTAAAGTATTTTTGCACCCAAAGAAATCCTTTTAAAAATTACCCTCCTTTTGCTCTAATGTAGGGGTTCATAATCTTTTTTTGGTTCCCGTACCCCTTTAACTAATCAATAAAACTCTCAAACCCCCTTCCTAAACCATGTGTCCACTAGTGACTACTGACAGTTACATATGTCACTGTTAGCCACTAACAGTGCTTATTGCTAACATGTTCCTAAAATTACAATAGTAAACAGGTATAATACTGCCCTAATAACTTGCCTTCATTCTGTTTAGAAAGTTTCAGTAAATTGCCTCAGATATTCAAGACCTTTCTCTGCACCCCATTTGACCTCTTCCAGCACTCCTAGTTAAGAACCCCTGCTCTAATGGTTAGAATTCCTGTGCTGAACGCCAGGCTTAACCTTAGTTGAAGCCCTTGTTGGATTTCTTCTGTCAATTTGCCTTTCATAGGTAGGTACCACCAAGAAAATAACAGGAAGCAACCCAAAGATCGTCACACTGTGGTTTATGGCCCTCTTAGAAAATAGAACTCACCCCTGATTTCTGTCCTTATTCTCTATATTCTCCTCACCTCCTTCCCCCCCCCCCCCCCCCTTTTACCCCTCTACCAAAGTTTCTCTTAGGACTGCTTGTGCTCTTCTTCCTCTCTGCTCTGCAAGAGTGCTATCTATTGCTCTTTCTCAGTATTTTTTCTTGTTCCATTTATCCCTTTCCCATTTATTTGAATTTAGCATACAACTTCTCAGTAGCAGATCAAGGTGATTTACATTCAGGAACAATAGGTATTACAGCTTAAGTTTGTAACTAAAGCAATGAAAGATTAAGTGACTTCCTCAAGATTGCAAGTAGCCACAGTGAGATTTGAACCTTGGCTTCCATAGTTCTTAGCTGGTTGCTGTAATCATTAGGCCCGCTTCCATTCCTTTTTAATCTTTTGCTTTCTCTTCTTTCCTTCCCTTTTCTGCACTTTTTTATAGTTCTTCCTTTCTTTGCTCTGACTTCCTTTTTGCTCTCTTGCCTTTTTACCTTTAATATGCATTTTGACAAAAGAATAGTATTAAGGTGCCATCTACTGGTGTTGGTTGATAACATCTTGGGTTTTAAAACAAATTCAACCACAGAATGTTAAAATAGCAATGCAGAACTGAGCAGTTGTTACATTTTTATTCAGATCACATTGAGGGGGTCTTTTACTAAGTGACAGTAAGCCCAACAGGGGCTTACTGCTTGCTAAACTGGAAGTACTGTCAGTCTACCGCAGCAGCCCAGCAGTAGTTCCCACCCCCAGTGCACGCCATTTCCAGCGTAATAAAAATATTTTTATTTTTGCAGCTCTAGTGTTTACCCAGCGATGACCCCTAATGTGGAACCTTGCATTACATAGCTATAATTCGGGTTCCTATTTCCCACATGCATCACTTTGCACTTGCTCACGTTAAATGTCATCTGCCATTTAGATGCCCAGTCTCCCAATCTCATAAGGTCCTCTTGTAATTTTTCACAATCCTCTCACGATTTAAGAACTTTGAATAACTTTGTGTCATCAGCAAATTTAATTACCTCACCAGTTACTCCCATCTCTAGATTATTTATAAATATGTTTAAAAAACAGCGGTCCCAGCACAGACCCCTGGGGAACCCCACTATCTACCCTTCTCCATTGAGAAAACTGACTGGTTAACCCTACTCTTTGTTTTCTATCCTTTAACCAGTTTTTAATCCACAACAGGACACTACCTCCTATCCCATGACTCTCCAGTTACCTCTGGAGTCTTTCATGAGGTACTTTGTCAAACGCCTTTTGAAAATCCAGAAACACAATATCGACTGGCTCACCTTTATCCACATGTTTGTTCACCCCTTCAAAGAAATGTAATAGATTGGCGAGGCAAGATTTCCCTTCACTAAATCCATGTTGGCTTTCGGGCTCATTTTCGAAAGAGAAGGACGTCCATCTTTCGACATAAAACGGAAGATGGATGTCCTTCTCACAGAGACGTCCAAATCGGTATAATCGAAACCCGATTTTGGACGTTTCCAACTGCAGTCCATCGCAAGGATGTCTAAATTTCAAGGGGGCATGTTGGAGGCGTAGCGAATGCGTGACTTGGGCGTGCCTAACACTTGGACGTCTTTGACCCATAATCGAAAAAAACAAGGACGTCCCTGACAAACACTTGGACGTTTTCTCCCGGACGTATTTTTATTATGAATAATGCACAAAAAGGTGCCTGAAATGACCAGATGGCCACCGGAGGGAATCGGGGATGACCTCCCGTTACTCCCCCAGTGGTCACTAACCCCCTCACACCCTCAAAAAACATCTTTAAAAAATATTTTGTGCCAGCCTCTATGCCAGCCTCCGATGTCATACGCAGGTCCATGACAGCGCATGAAGGTCCCTGAAGCAGTTTTAGTGGGTACTACAGTGCACTTCAGACAGGCAGACCCAGGCCCATACCCCCCCCCCCATCTGTTACATTTGTGGAGGAAACAGCGAGCTCTCCAAAACCCACCACAAACCCACTGTACCCACATATAGGTGCCCCCTTCACCCGTAAGGGCTATGGTAGTGGTGTACAGTTGTGGGTAGTGGGGTTTTTTTTTTGGGGGGGGGGGGTTGGGGGGCTATGTTCCTGGGAGCAATTTATGAAGTCCACTGCAGTGCACCCTAGGATTCCCGGTTGGTGTCCTGGCATGTCAGGGGGACCAGTGCACTACAAATGCCTGCTCCTCCCACGTCCAAATGGCTTGCATTCGGACGTTTTTTACATGGAAGTCTTTGGTTTTGAAAATCGCTGAAAGTCAGAAATGTCTAGATCCAAGGACGTCCAAATTTAAGGATTTTGACGTCTCTGATGGTATTTTTGAAATGAAAGATGGACGTCCATCTTTTTTCAAAAATACAGGTTTCCCCACCCCTGGATTTGGACATTTTGCAAAGACGTCCAAATCGCAACTTGGACTTTTCTTTCGAAAATGTCCCTCCACATCTCATTAATCCATGCTTTTGAATATGCATTGCAGAGTGAAAAGCAGGACACAACCTATCACATAGTCAGCTGGTATAGAAAGGGCAGCATACGCTCTTGAGCAGTGTACCAATAGTTATCTTTCAATATGAAAAAGATACTGCATAGTGCAGGAATGACCATATTATAACAGGGTAATATAAGAACCAATGCTGCTTAAAAAATGAATAATCAGAGATGTCATAATTGAATATGTTCCAGAAAAAAATGAACTTTCTTCAAAGTTTTCTTTCTGGTATAAGGTTTGTACTGGCCATTACCACATAGCACTTCAGTAGGAAAATATTCTATGCCTGACATACCAAACCAATATCAACTATTGTAGACAGCAAACTCTTATCATTCAGAAGCAAATCTTAAACTGTTACAAATTTTGCAGCTTAAATAAAGTTAGCACATTGGGTCGGTTGATAGAGTGTGCTCCTTTATAGTAACCCTTCACTTATGCGAAAGCATCACTTTAATCCTCTAGGGGCATCAATTGATGATATCAGTTCAGGCCTTGAAGCTCTTTTTAGACCTGAAGGTGAAAAACTGCACACTGCAAGAATTAATACGAATAGCAGCACAGTCCAGAACAAAAAGCAACCAGACTGCATGGCTATCAACTCTTCTCTAATCTAAGTCAAGCAGGAGCATTGCCTCAATGCTGTAGATGTGCCAATTGATCATCACATTCAGGCCTCTGAGCTTACTGGACTCAAAAAAGCAGCACAGTCCAAAAAAAAAAGCTCCCAGATTACACGGCCTGTGATTCTTTTCTAATTGTGAGGAATGGATCATGCTGGAAGCTGCCAGACACATGCAGATGAGCCCCTGAACTGAAAGCTAGCAAGCCACTGATAAAACATACCATTGTGAAAATGGAGGTGCCTGTTGCAAACTTCTAACCTTTCTGGTGCTTGTCAGTTAATTACTTAATGGTGCCCCACTGGAGAGTTGGCCATAGCAGGAGGACCATTTGGGATTACAACACTTGTGGTGGGCAAGAAAATGCTATTATTGGACACGGACCATATCTCAGCTGCCTGCTCAAGCATTTACCACGAAGGTCAGGGTGTTGCACTAATTCAACGGCCAGCATGGTGGCTGTAAACTGTGTATCAACGGATGGACAGTTTTATATATGCCCTCTTTCTCATTCACTTCATCTAAACAGAGGCAGGATGTTGGTCTGGATGAACCTACAACTTGCTAGAGTTTGGGCTAATGCATTCCAAAGCAGGGAAAGCATTTTGTCACACTGAAACAGGTGGGAAATCAGAAGACGAAAGGCAAATTTTGGTTCCAAACAAGGCAACTTTATTGCTAGCAAGTGAACAGCACCGAGTAGTCTCGGGACACTGTGTGTCATAAACCATCTGACACTTACATTTATACTTCCCTACTGGGCCTGCGCATTTGGCCCCTTACACGTCACAACCGACATGCGCAGTAAACATTTGTAGTTCTTACAGTACAAAATTGTAGTCTCAGTACGTACACACGTCATAACACTGAAATGATACTGGCAAGAAAAACGAAACTTAGCAGCTTATTCTTCACACACACAATGCTCCTTTCTAGCACAGGAGATAAGATTCGTTCGGCTCAGGAATGCAGGGCGGGGTGTCAGCACCCACCAAGGTCGTCTATTCAGATGGCGTTGCTACATGCAAGCTGGTCTTGTATAGGCCTTGCAAACTACTGTCACAAGCTATATGTCTAATAGCCCTGCATTCTGTCTGTACATTAGTAAACAGCAAACTTCTTTTGTTAGTAAACAGTAGAACTGGATAAGGCACAAATGTCCAGTGCAGTAATAGGGTGTGGCTAAACAGCCAAAAGCAGAGGTAGAGTGCATAAGTATAAGTTCATCAGTAGGCACAAAACATGAGGTTGTCCTGTTGCTCAGTAGTATTCATAGTATTTGAACAGTATCCGGCGTTCCACTCCTTCATTCCCCCCTTTTGATACTTGAACATCCATTTTGGTGGAGAGTATCACCTCCATGAGCCCTGAAAAGGAAAGAAAGGACAAGGGTAGTCAGCGAGAGAGGCAACAAGCGAGCCCTAAGCCCTTGCGCAGCCGTTGGTTGCTTCGCCGGGGTTGAGACGGAGGGCCCCTAGTGGAATCCCCCCCCCCTTTGTATCCGGTCTTGTGCTGACACAAGGGTAATGGCTCCTTAAGTGACTCAGGAGGTGGTGCACGTCAGCCACAAGGTGCTTCATCGTTAGCTTCATCAGACTGGGGAATGGGGGAGTACATCTGGAGAGCCATGAGCTGGGCAGCAGCCCGGCGGTCAGCGATGCTCTCCATGGTGGAGCGGAAACACCTGAAAACAAAGGGAAGAGATAAAGGAATTAGTAAACAGGACAACAAAAACAGGCCACCCATGACAAGGAGGCCTTGCAGGCTCCCGGAGGTTGGCAACCAGCTGGTTAGGGAGGAAGTCCAATCCCACGCACTGTTCCAGGTCTGGACGGGGACGTGGGCTAGTTTGACCATCCGGTCAGTTATTTCTCTGATGACATGGCTCTGGTCATCAATTTGTAAGCAGCAATTACTGAGGTTAAACTTGCCACACACCCCCCCCTCCTGGGCTAAGAGGTAGTCGAGAGCCAAGCGATTTTGGTAAACGGCGGTAATGAGCTTAGTGTTCTGTCGAGCTAGGATATTGAGGGCAAGGGCCGAATCGTTAGTAAGGATTTCGAGTACGGCCTGTAGGCGAATAATGCGATTCAGCATATAGATAGGGGTACGGTACCCGTATGTACCATCTTCAGCCCATGTGGCCGGTCCATAGTAATGAATGATGCGTTCAGGCGGCCACTCGTTGTCTTTCCAGTCTCCAATTTGGACTTTGGGCTTGGTGTCTAGGAAGGACCGTTTACGTCTGGCCGGGTTATCTGGCCCCTTTTCCACGTATAGGGGGATACCCAAGGTTTCGCCAACTCGCAGGGGCAAAAGGAAAAAGCTAGGTCGAACAGTGCCCAAGAGACAGGTACCGTACCAGCGGGCCGGGAGCTGTTCGTAGGCCCTGCGCCCGCAGATATAGTAGTAGCCCGCGGGGGCTACCCACTTGAGGGAAGCGTTGCCTCCGTATGTCCATGTCGTGTTCAAGGTGGGTTCTGTCCAGATAGGCTCCGGGGCGGGCAGGTTATCCGTTTGCCACCAGGTCGTCCGGCTTCCATTATACTGAAGGACCCCCGTGCAAGCAGAATCTCCCACTGGTACAGAGTACCGCTTCGATGGCGCTCGACTAGCGCAGAGGGTACCTATTATATTTGTTCTCAGGGCCCATTCGTACGGCTTCGGCCGTTGGGGAAAGGTAATGTTAGTGGTGTTGAGTGCATCCCAGGTTTGCTGTCGGATCTCTCTCGCTTCCCAGGGCCATTGTTCACCCATGTCGGTTCCTCCACAGACGAAACAGTTGGCAATTCCGAGGGAGAGGGCGATGTTTTCAGCCAAGTTGAGGAACATATTTCGGGCTTCTGGGGAAATGGGGAATTTAGTCTCGGTCTGCTCGGCACGAGCAATTTCATCGAATACGTCTTGGTAGCCGATGACAGTAGTTTGGTAGTGCGTAGGAGGCTTCGTTTCGAGACTCTGATATATGGTGATATATGTCAACGGATCCATTCCTCCGCCGTCAATACCGAGGCCCCACGTCCCTCTCCAGGGCATGTCGTGTCCTCGAATGGGCCAGTCAAGGGACACATAGTTACCAGAACCTCGACGAAACTCGCCCAGGCCGGTGCATCCGGCATATCCTCCTCCCGTATAAGCACATACTCGGTCCCAGCCCGAGGCTCGAGTGTCGCCGGCGCATGGGAGCCAAACCCACGGGGAGCAGCATCTCATGTCTGGACTGAAGGGGCAGACATACTTGTGGTCGTTAACGTATGCCTCACGCCAACTCTGGCTGCCACACTTGCGAGACCAAGGGTGTTTGTCCATGGCGGCACAGACGTCGAAGGTTAGGGTTGCTATAGTTTGGATGCCACCGACAAGGATGCGAGTGGAATTAATGTAATACAGAATGCCATCTCCTTCGACTCCCGGAGGTCCGGCCACATACGCGGGGAGTCCTACGCTGAGGGTGACATTGTAGTATCTTGGTTTGGTAGGGCTGTGGCAGATAGTGAGATTTCCTTGGAGGCATCTGTGGAACTGTTGGAGGCCGTTCGGAGTGATGAGGGCACAAGTCGGGAGAAGCTGGCAATCGCCTTCCGGGGGCTGCGTCTGGTGAATGAGGGTAGTGACTAGGTGATATCCTCCCTCTATACGGTGGCGCACGAGGCGCAAGCATTCAGTGCAATTCAGGCTCAAAGTGGCAGGATAGCTCGGGACTGCACACAGGAGAAGGAAGATGGTCAGCATTATATATGTGGTGGGAGGTATCCGAGCTTTTGCAGCAAGAAGATAATGAGGCCCACGATAAAGGCTGCGATGAACAGAGAGCCAAAAACGCAGTGGGTCCAGAAGCTGATTTCCTGTTGTTGGGCAGGCATGAATCTGGTGGTTCACGTCTTTCTCAGAGTCAGCCGTAATGGAGCGTCAGGATGTTGGTGCGCAGTCCAACGCTTCAGGGTGCTGCTAGAGGGAGCAGCAGGTTTCAGTCGGGTCCAATGTATCCACACTGGGCTTCCTGCAATTTTAACAGCGGTTGAGGTCGTTAGGAGAACAAGGGAGGGCCCCTTCCATTTGGGCTTTAGACAGTCAGATTCATCCCACTCTTTTACCCAGACCTCGTCTCCCACCCTGAACCTATGCGTAGGACTGGTGAGGACCAAAGGAGCTACTCTTTCAGTGTACTGCTGGATGTCTTGCACTACCTGGTGTAAGGCTCTCATCTGTTTCACTAAGGAACTCTCACCCTGTATCTGCAAGGAGTCGGGAAAGGAGGGTAGTGGAGGTGGCCTAGCATACATCATCTCGTAAGGAGTAAGGCCGGTAGCCTTGGGGGTACACCTAAGATGCAGCAAGGCCAGTGGAAGCAGGTCGGGCCATTTGGCTTTTGCTTCTTGGCATAGCTTGGCTAGCTGGTTCTTCAGGGATCGGTTAGCCCTCTCCACTACTCCACTGCTTTGGGGTCTCCAGGCACAATGCAACTTCCAATCGAGGCCCAGTCTGGTACTGAGCTGTTGCGTTACTTCGCTAGCGAAGGCGGGACCGTTGTCAGAGTTTATTTGCTTGGGGAGACCGTATCTGGGTAGGATTTGATGAAGCAGTAGGGAGGTGACTTCTTTAGCCATTTCCGTTCTAGTGGGCTGGGCTTCAATCCATCCGGTGTAGGTACACACGGCGACGAGGATAGCTTTGTAGCCTCTCGCCGGGGGCATGTGTGTGAAGTCAATCTGGCACACGTGAAAAGGGCTGGTGCCTCGAAGAACATGTCCTGGCATAGGGCCGGGCCCCGTTCGAGGGTTGTTCCGGGCACAAGTCGCGCATCGGCTGGAAGCGTTTTTTGTCCACAGGGATAGTTTGTTGATGTAGTAGGTCTTTTCAAGTAAGCGCCCCAGGGCGTCCCTTCCCAGGTGGGTACGGTCGTGAGCCTCCTTGGCCACCGTCCAGGCCAAGGCTTCGGGTATCCATATGCGCCCATCCTGCAGTATCCACCAGCCATTGCGTGACTGTAGACCCTCTTGTTGGGCCCATTCCGTTTCTTGGGGGGTGTAGATAGGGGTCTCCGTAGGGAGCTGGACGACGAGTACGGGGTCAGAAGGGTGAGAGGAGTGGGGGAGCTGACTTGCCCTTTTTGCAGCATCGTCTGCCCGCTGATTTCCCCGGGCGATAGGGTCCGTTCTTCCAGTGTGGGCCCTGCAGTGCATCACAGCCACCTTCTTCGGCTTCCATACTGACTCGAGTAATTGGCAGATCTCAGCGGCATTTGCAAGTCCTTTCCCCTCAGCTGTCAGAAATCCCCTCTCCTTGTACAAGGCTCCATGCACCTGGAGGGTGAGGAAAGCGTATTTGGAGTCGGTGTAAATGTTAACAACTTTTCCTTCAGCCCACAGGAGGGCTTTGGTGAGGGCGATCAGCTCCGCTTTCTGGGCTGACGTTCCGGGCGGCAGGGCCATAGCCTCGATCACATGGTCCTCAGATACGACAGCATAGCCAGCTCTTCGAATTCCCTCTATCACCTGGCTGCTTCCATCGGTAAAAAGGGTGATACCCCCTTGCCAGGGTTGGTCCTTCAGGTCAGGTCTGCTCGAGTGCACAGTGGCCATTACCTCCTCACAGTCGTGGAGTGGTGATTCAGGGGCCGGAAGGAGGGTGGCGGGATTAAGGTTGGTTGTGTCCAGGATCCGCACCTCCGGATTTTCGCACAGGAGGGCTTGGTATTTAACCAATCGGGAGTTGGTCATCCATCTGGGTCCGTGGCTCTCGAGTAGGCCGCGGATGGTGTGGGGTGTGGTCACAAAGAGTGTCTGGCCAAACGTGAGTTTATTGGCCTCGTGTATCAACAGACAGGCCGCCGCAATGCTTCGGAGGCAGCCCGGCCATCCTCGTGCCACGTTATCCATGCCCTTGGAGAGGTATGCTACAGGGCGTTGCCAGGTGCCGACCAGTTGGGTGAGGACTCCAAGTGCCAATCCCTTCTTTTCGTCGATGAACAAGTGGAAAGGCTTAGTCACATCAGGCAGTCCGAGCGCAGGTGGGGCCACAAGGGCCTCCTTGAGGTCCTGAAGGGCTTTCAGTTCGCTTTTCTCCCACCGGAGATCTTGGCCCTCGAGTTCAGGTCCTTTCAGTTTGGCGTACAAACTGTGGGTCAGGATGGCAAAGTTGATGATCCAAATGCGGCAATATCCAGCGGCTCCGAGGAGTGCTCGCAATTCCTTCTTATTTGCAGGAGTGGGTTGGTTGCGGATAGCTTGGGTTCGGGGGGTACCGAGCCTCCGGGTTCCTTCTCGGAGGCGGAAACCCAGGTATTCGACTTCGATCTCGCATATCTGGGCCTTCTTGCGACTGGCCCGGTACCCCTGGGCTTCCAGGGTTTTCAAGAGGTAAAGGGTAGCCTCTGCACAGTCCGTGTATGTTTCACGGGCCACCAACAGGTCATCCACGTATTGGACGACCGGCCCATACTCGTCCTGATACGTCTTCAGGTCCTGGGCGAGTTGGTCGCCGAAGAGGGTAGGCGAGTTCTTGAACCCCTGGGGAAGACGGGTCCATGTATATTGCTGCTTGGTTCCCGTCTGCAAGTCTTCCCACGTGAAGGCAAACAACTTTTGGCTGTCAACAGCAAGAGGGATGGAAAAGAAGGCGTCCTTCAAATCAATGACACTGTACCACTTAGTCTGGGATGGCACTTGGGCTAGGATGGAGTATGGGTTTGGTACAAGGGCAACTATGTCGGCTACCTGGTTGTTGACTTTCCTCAGGTCCTGGACGGGTCTGTACTCGGATGTTCCTGGCTTCTTAACGGGCAACAATGGGGTGTTCCACGCGGATCTAGTCGGTTTAAGGACCCCTTGTTGAAGGAGTTTCTGTAGGTGAATTTGCATACTATGCCGGGCCGCATAGGGGATATGGTATTGTCCTTGGGTGACAACTTGAGCGTTCGGTTTGAGCTCAATCCAGATAGGGATAGCGTTAACGGCCAGTCCTCCGGGGTTCACTTCTGCCCATACATCAGGCACTTCATCCATTATGGCTCGTCTCTGCTGGGCAAAAGAGGTATTCTGGTCGTAACGGCAGCTGCCAGGCCCTACAGTTGGGGGAGTGTGTAGTCTCCATTCTTCTCTTACTGGGCAGATGAGTGTCACTGGCCGATCTTCAAAGCGAGCTTCTACCTCACCCGTGGTCTTGAACTTCAAGGTGGCCTGGAGCTTACAGAGTAGGTCTCGACCAATTAAGGGGACTGGGCATCCAGGGATGTGTATGAACTGATGGGACACCATCGTCCCTCCGATCTGGACTTGGCGCTCTTTGAGGAGGGGGGCCGCAAGGGATTTCCCGGAGGCTCCCACAATTGGTATAGTTTCTTTCGTGGCTGGGGCTATGGCGGTGGTGATAACAGATCGCTGGGCCCCCGTGTCTAGTAAGGCCTTCATAGATTCTGTCCCCACCCGAATTTCCACCAGAGGGTCAGTGGGGACTCTGCCCTCCCGGTTTCTTCATGCTGTGCTGTCTCGGGTAGCGTCCACAGCCATCTGCCATTCCCTCCGGTCATCCCGTCCCCTGTCTCTTCGACCCCGGCTCCGGCCTCGTCTGGGGGCCCCTGCACGGTCGTCCGTCTCCTCCTCTCTGGGCTGGTCCCATGTTTCTTCTTCTCTCGGGTGGTCCCGTATCTCCTCTGGGCAGTCAGCCCACCAGTGCCCTTCTTTTCTACAATTTGCACACTGGTTACGTCCTATGGGGGACCGTGCTCCTCTTGTCTTTCTGCCCCTCCCCCTTGGTCTAGACCTCAAGCGTTCTTCCAGTACCGTGGCCAACACATCTGCCTTCTCCCGCATCCGTCTAGTCGACTCCTTCCGGGCCTCTGTCTTCTCTTCTTGGTCGCGATACCCGAATACGCGGTCAGCTATAGCTTTCAGTTGGCTGAGGCTCATCCCTTCGAACCCCTCCGTTCTCTGTAGCTTTCTTCGTATATCCGGTGCTGACTGGCTAACAAAACTCATAACCACGGTTGGGAGGTTCTTAGGGTCTTCGGGATTTATCGGGCTGTGCCTCCTGAATGCGTCCATAAGTCGTTCAAGGAAGTCCCCTGGACTCTCGTCCTTTTGTTGGACCACACTATGGATTTTCCCCATGTTGGTAACCTTCTGCTTTCCCTTCTTTAAAGCGGCCAGGTACGCCTGCTGGTATCGGCGGATAAAGGTTTGGCCTTCAGCGGTTCGGTAGTCCCACGTAGGGGCAGCGATGGGCGCCTCCGTTTCTATTAGGTTCTGTAAGTTGGCATGGGCCGGATTAGCATCCCGGATGGCTTGCTCCATATTTTGTTGTAAAAGGCGGCGTTCTTCAGTGGTCAGGATGTGGGCGCTCAACTGCCTAAGGTCTGCCCAAGTCGGATTATAACTGTATATAATGCCTTCCACCAGCTCTACCAACTGCTCGGGTTTCTGGTCGTAGGACGGCCCATGGAATTTCCAGTTATACAAATCGGCACTTGAGAAGGGAACGTGGCTATAAACTGTTGATTCAATGGGCTGGCCCCCCCCTTCCGCCGGGTTAGGGGTATAGGTGGTAGACTGTCGAACTGGGAATAAATGGGAGGTTCCCCCTTTTCGGCCGGACGGGAAGGCCTGATGCGGACTCGATTGGGGGAACCGAGTAATGTTCTTCACAACCCGTTTACTTTTCCGTGTGGTTGCGGGGCCAGGTGACTCAGGTGAGGCTGGGTGAGACGTCTCCCCGGCATCCGACTCTGACCCGGAAGTCTCGGCGTCAGCGGGGCCTTCTGCTAGGCCCGTGAGGTCAGGGTATATAGGGGCATATGGCGGCGGCGCAATGTCGTCTTCGTATGCTTCCGCCGTAGCAAGTATCGGGGCTTTTGGAGTCTTCTTCTCGGGCGAACCCTGAACTTTCCCTGCGGTTTCCTTCGGGGGTTTCTTTTTAGAAGGTGTGTTGGTAGTACTGGGCGTGGTTCGTGCCTTGCCTATAGTAGCAGGGGGCGTGGTCTCAGTGGCTTCAGTGCTAGGGGCGGTAGGCCGTATGGGGGCGGTCCCTGCGGCCTTCGGGACGGCAACGGTTGCCGAGCTTTGGAGAGCGAAGGCATGGGTCGGCAGGGTTCTAAGTTTAGTTTTCCGGCCTTTTCTCTGCTTTACCAACATGAGGGCGGCCTTTTCTACCTTCCGTTGGGCCCAAGCCGGCGGATCCCGGACTACATCCAACCACGCTTCTATGTATGGAATGTCCTCGGGACAGCCTGGGTTTCCCTCAATTATAACAATATTCATGACCGCCGCCACTTTTGCATACTCGAATGACCCTTCCGGGGGCCATCCAGCAATTCCTAGCCCCGGCCACATAAATTGACATCTCTGTATCATCCCGGCCCTGCTACATTTATCTAGGTCGAACACTTCGCTAAAGTGTTCCGTCATTAAATCTAACGGTGAAGACCCACCCCCGCCCATCCTAACCTGAGTGCCAAAGGACAGGTGACGGACAAAGGGGGAAAGGGGCGGTGGAGGAGTAAGGGGTCTCGTTCCACCAGACACAGAAGGGTCAACACTCGGCCTGACCAGGACGCGGTCGCCCGGCCTGGAACTGCAAGCCCATTCACACACTTTCATACGCCACAAGAAACCCTCCCGTTCGCCGCTCGGTTTCGTCGTCGGAGCCTAGTGAGTTTCTGGACCTAGTCGGATACCAATAGTCCGTATTAGTCACTGGCTAAAAGAGGGTGATCACGCCTCTTCTTCGGTCCTTACTGGGCCGGTCACTACGTAGAGTATACTCGCCTGTCCGCCGGGGTCGCAGGCCGCGCCGTCGTACGCTTCTCTCTGAAATAGAAAAGGTGCCTTGTCGGAACCACACAGCCCCCTCCACAGTCAGGCGGAGTTGATCGGCCCTCCTCCGGGAGATGGACGCTGAAATCAGCGGTGGCCACTCACCACCTTCGCGGGTGGGGGTCGATGACCCGGTCCGACCGCAGTGGGGGAGGGGAAGAATATAATCCGATTCCCCTTTCTACTTCCGTCCCATCTGGGTCGCCAATGAAACAGGTGGGAAATCAGAAGACGAAAGGCAAATTTTGGTTCCAAACAAGGCAACTTTATTGCTAGCAAGTGAACAGCACCGAGTAGTCTCGGGACACTGTGTGTCATAAACCATCTGACACTTACATTTATACTTCCCTACTGGGCCTGCGCATTTGGCCCCTTACACGTCACAACCGACATGCGCAGTAAACATTTGTAGTTCTTACAGTACAAAATTGTAGTCTCAGTACGTACACACGTCATAACACTGAAATGATACTGGCAAGAAAAACGAAACTTAGCAGCTTATTCTTCACACACACAATGCTCCTTTCTAGCACAGGAGATAAGATTCGTTCGGCTCAGGAATGCAGGGCGGGGTGTCAGCACCCACCAAGGTCGTCTATTCAGATGGCGTTGCTACATGCAAGCTGGTCTTGTATAGGCCTTGCAAACTACTGTCACAAGCTATATGTCTAATAGCCCTGCATTCTGTCTGTACATTAGTAAACAGCAAACTTCTTTTGTTAGTAAACAGTAGAACTGGATAAGGCACAAATGTCCAGTGCAGTAATAGGGTGTGGCTAAACAGCCAAAAGCAGAGGTAGAGTGCATAAGTATAAGTTCATCAGTAGGCACAAAACATGAGGTTGTCCTGTTGCTCAGTAGTATTCATAGTATTTGAACAGTATCCGGCGTTCCACTCCTTCAACACCACCCACCACAAATTGCCCTGAAGACACACTGCTAGATACAGTCCTTATTCTGAATGTCAAAGAGGGCTTTCTGACTATTATCATTTAAAAAGGGTACAGCAAGAGTACAAAAATACAACTCACTCCAACCTTCCCATCTGCATCTCCCGCCATTTTTGGAGCCTGTTACATGGATGCAAATCAACATGCGAGCTGTTCAGATTTTAAATACTTAAGACCTTATGGATTGTACGTATTCACAAAAACCCCCATCTGTTTCCTCCACTACTTGTAGTGGCATGGCCATCTCGTTCCTGTCCATGATTTCGCACTATCAAGAGGAGGTGAGAAAAAAATGTGAAATAGTAGTAATAAAAAAAGGCAAGTGCATTTTTATAATATGCCCCTGCAATACACAAAACAAAAGGAGCAAGTTCCCACATGCCATCTTTTTCTTTTGAGTAGGCACAAGAAAAAAAAAAAATGTTAAATGCTCCCAGGTTTCAAGCTAATTAATTTTTTTTTTTAATTGTAGTTATAAGGAGGTCACGTAACACCATGCTGGAGGACAGTCGCTAGGCTAAGTCTCTCCAGGCCCCTGGCTGTTTTCCCGTGAATTGTTATAAGCTAATTGGACCTCACACAGCTTAAAACTGCTTAAGGAAGCAAGACTTACAATCAGGATCACTGGAGCAGTGTAAATATTACTAATGGCAGCAAGATCAGCGCACAAAGACAGAGCCAAGGGGAGAGCCGCGGAGGACAAGATGGCGGCTCCTCCAAGACCCGTGGGCTCCACTGTTTCCTCGGCGTGGGTGTCGGAAATCACCACAGAGATGTCTGCAGTGATGGAGGAGCTATTAGAACGCCGATTTACCCCTTTGGATTCTAAGTTAGAGCGCATGCTGCTACAGCTAGCAGAGCTAGCTAAAGAATGTGTCACCTTCCAACAAAGAACCAGCGATGTGGAAGATCGGGTCACCGCGGTTGAATCAACCCAGGATTCCATGCTTAAAAAGATCACAGCATTAGAGGCTAAAGGGGAGGACCTCGAGAACAGGTCGCGAAGGAGCAACTTGCGCCTGGTGGGATTACCTGAAAGCATAATGGACAGAAATCTGGTGGACTTCTTGGAAAGTTGGATCCACAAAGAATTACAACAGGGAGATAGATTTGGTCCTAATCGAGTGGAAAGAGCACACAGGATTGGATCTCGACAAACCCAACATTCAAAACCCAGAGTGGTGATCATTAGGATCATGATCTTTCAACACAAACAAGCGATCTTGCAGGCACTACAAGCAGGGAAATCACTTGTGTATGGGAATACAAAATTCTTGTGCTTCCAAGACTACTTGGTGGGGGTGGCGGTGCAGTGCAGAGCTTTTGCTCTGATGTGTTCCAAGTTATTTGAAGCAAAAATAAGATTTGCTTTGCTGTACCCTGCCATACTAAAAATCACTTACAAGGGATCCATACAAACTTATACATCGGTGGAGAAATCACGTGAATTTCTGGCACAAATAGGTAATCGGGAGAGTGAAGGAGATATGGAGGTAATCTGGTGAATGTCTATTCAAATCCCCCAGATTGGTGGGACCGTGACCCATAAGTTCAACTGGACTGGGGCATTTAAATTCACGTTAGCCATGTTGGTGAGGAGGAATCTGGCTACAGGTCATTTTGAGCGAAAGCCAGAGGTGGTTGAAATGCTCGTGAGGGACACCCTTCTTTTTTCCATTATCAGCCGAGGACGTCCATCTCTTAACCACGCCCCTATCCCGCCTTCGGTACACTGCCAACACGCCCCCGTGAACTTTGATCGATCCCGCAACAGAAAGTAGTTGAGGACGCAAAAAATCGGCTTTCGATTATGCCGATTTGGGCGACCTCGGGAAAAGGACGCCCATCTCCCGATTTTTTTCAGAAGAGGAGCGTCCTTCCCTTTCAAAAATAAGCCTGATAGTGGAATTAGAAAAGGTACAGAGAAGGGCAACGAAAATGATAAAGGGGATGGGACGACTTCCCTATGAGGAAAGGCTAAAGTGGCTAGGGCTCTTCAGCTTGGAGAAAAGGCGGCTGAGGGGAGACATGATAGAGGTCTATGAATTAATGAGTGGAGTTGAACAGGTAGATGTGAAGCATTTGTTTACGCTTTCCAAAAATACTAGGACTAGGGGGCATGCGATGAAGCTAGTAAATTTAAAACTAATCGGAGAAAATATTTCTTCACTCAACGTGTAATAAACTCTGGAATTCGTTGCCAGAGAATGTGGTAAAGGCGGTTAGCTTAGCAGGGTTTATGCAGCCGGCTCTCTCTTATGCAGTTACGTGTGATAGTCAGCACTTAACCACTCAAGCAACACCACATAAAAATAGGATTGTGTTTTATGCGGTCTGATTTGGCTGCTTAATTTAGGAGGTTAAGTACAGAATATTGGCATTTAACCACGTATGTGCCAACTCTACCCCCGGACTGCCAACCAAAGAGTTGGCTTTCAGTTTAACAGTCAGTGCTGATATTCAGTGGAACTAACTGATTAAGTGTTGCTAAATATCAACAGATAGCCCCACACAATCAATTTAAGTGGCCTAGAGCCTCTCCTGGCCACTTAAACAGCGTTGAATATCAACTGTGATGTCTAGGATGCCCTCCTGGTCTCCCTGTTGTCTTTTTCATACCTGACTGCCACCAGCAGTGTACCGAGGGTGGGGCGGTCCACCCCGGGTGCACGCTGCAGGGGGTTGCAGGGAGTAGCCGCACGGCTGTCAGCTCCGCCAGTTCCCTGGTCCCTCTGTTACTTCCTGTTCCAGGGAACTGGCGGAGCTGACAGCTGCGTGGCTGCCCCCAGCAATCCAGGAGGTATGAGCAATGTGGGGGGGAAGGTGTTGGAGGTGATGTGCCAGGGATGGGGACAATGCTGTGCCAGGGGCTGGGGATGATGCTGCACCTGGGGGGGAGGTGCGCAGCGGCAATACGCCCCGGGTGGCAACCAACCAAGGAACACCACTGACTGCCACTATAAATACTATTTGAGGGGAGAAGAATTTACCTTGATAGCTGAGTATGCATCTCTTGAATGGTTGCAGCTGGAGAAAAGCAATCATAATTACCAAGAGGGCAGATTCTCAAGGTTCTAAACCCTTCCCAGTAATGCTTAGTGCTGTCCTTCCCAGGAACTGTCTCTGCACCCTCCATATGGCACAGAACCCCTAGAAGGAAGAAAATCTGGCATAGCCTCAAGAAGGAGGTGCGCCATACCTGTAGTGCTGTTCTTGAGGGAAAGGAGTCAGAGATGAGATGGGATTTAGATCAAGCCCAATTCCCTTGGCTCACTAAGCAGTATACCCTCTAACTCAAAGTGAGGCTGGGAAATGAGTGGGGTCCATTCGCAAGGTAAAAAGACTGATGTTGCCTGAAGACAGAAAGGTGAAAAAGGGAGCAACCTGTCTGAGGGGAGGAGAGACCTTCTTCAAGGAGAACTGGCTGCAGTGGTAAACAAGCTACCCAACCCAGGGGGAGGACCACCCCAGAATTAATACAGTGCCAGGAAGTGGGGGAAATGGAAGGACCTGGAGCCCGGTTCTCACCAGTGAAACGCTTTCATGAGACAGGGGCTGACCTGCCTGAAGAGAGGGGGGGGGGGGGGGGGTGACTGCCTGAACAAATGGAGTTTGTTCTGGAAAGGGGAGCAGTTGCCAGTGGAGGAGAATATGGGAATTTCTCCTGTACAACCCAAGGTATCTAGGTGTCATCATTGATGA
The DNA here is from genome assembly GCF_901765095.1 of Microcaecilia unicolor. Lineage (NCBI taxonomy): Eukaryota > Metazoa > Chordata > Amphibia > Gymnophiona > Siphonopidae > Microcaecilia > Microcaecilia unicolor. The sequence continues at coordinate 415,999,830 of NC_044031.1, forward strand.
TACGTTGAAAATGTCTGCTCAATGTGCTGCTGCGGCTAGGAAAGCAAATAGAATGTTGGGTATCATTAGGAAAGGGATTGAAAACAAAAATAAGGATATTATACTGCCATTGTATCACTCCATGGTGCGATCGCACCTCGAATATTGTGTTCAATTCTGGTCGCCGCACCTCAAAAAAGACATAGCGGAATTGGAAAAGGTGCAGAGAAGGGCAACAAAGATGATACAGGGGATGGGACGACTTCCCTATCAGGATAGACTGACGAGGCTGGGGCTCTTCAGCTTGGAGAAAAGGCGGCTCAGGGGAGATATGATAGAGGTCTATAAAATAATGAGTGGAATGGAACGGGTCGATGTGGAGCGCCTGTTTACGCTTTCCAAAAATACTAGGACAAGGGGGCATGTGATGAAGCTGCAGTGTGGTAAATTTTATACGAATCAGAGGAAACTTTTCTTCACTCAACACGTTGTTAAACTCTGGAATTCGCTGCCAGAAAAGGTGGTTAAGGCGGTTAACTTAGCGGACTTCAAAAAAGGGTTGGATGGCTTCCTGGAGGAAAAAGCCATAGAATGTTATTGAATGGACGAGGGAATAAAGAAGTATTTCTAGGATGGGCAGGACAAATTGCTTGTTCTTTTGGCCACTGTCGGTGACAGGGTGCTGGGCTCGATGGACCCTTGGTCTGTCCCAGCATGGCGATGCTTATGTACTTATCTTCAGTTTCAGCCATGTGGAGGGTGCAGCGACAGCTCCTGGCAGTTCTAGCCTATAGCTATGATCAAGTTTGTGAAAACACCTGGTCAGCTGTAGGCTTGTCCTGGAAACACTGGTTGAAACCTATGAGAAACTTATGAACTGTCGGACTCAAGCTGAAAGTCTGGTGCAGGAAGAAAAGTTAAGCCTCTTCCTGTGCTATTGTGCACAAATCCTTTTGGTGGCAAAGCCTAAAGGAAGCAGAAGTGATGTGCTAGATAATGAACTTTCTGTATGAACCATTTTGGTTTGTTTTTCCTTTTGAATCCTGAGCCCCATGTTGTACGGCCTTGTGCTGTGTTTTGAGACTCCAGGGTAAGTGCTGATTATCTACACCTGATTCATGAAGAGACAAAACCTCAGAGACTGGTCTTGATGATTTTCCTTTGTACTCTCAACTCTGGTTATTGAGATTGATTCTTTTTGCTGAACAAAGGTCTTCTTATTTTGGAATTTGGGTTGCTTTGTGAGTGCCAGAACTGGAGAGCTGGAAATCACAGACCGTGGAGTCGATCCAGATTTGTGGATTTTTCCTGCTTTCTTCAAAGGGAAGTGTAAGAATGTGCAGACCCGGTGACGTGGACCGCACCATGTCCTGCATGACACCACACAATATGAATTATAACATCTAGATTAGGATATAAAACTTATTGAACTTACAGTATCCAAAATACAAACAAAACATTTAAATAAGAGTTGTAAAGGAAAAACCATGTTCTCAGTATACCACAGTAGCCATACTAAACATAGATGTTACATAGAACATAGAAACGTGACAGATAAAGGCCAAATCACAGTAACCACTAACTCTTCCTTTTCCTAAGGGATCCCACATGCTTGTCCCACGCTTTCTTAAATTCTGACACAGTCCTTGTCTCCACAACCTCTGCCAGGAGGCCGTTCCACGCATACACCACCCTTTCCATGACATAATACTTTCTTAGAGTCCTTCTAAGCCTATTTCATCGTATGCCCCCTCATTCCAGAGTTTTCTTTCATTTGAAAAAGGCTCACTTCCTGTATACTAATGCCCCTCAGATATTTAAATGTTTCTATCATATCTTCTCTCTCCCTCCTCTCTTCCAGCATATAGATATTGAGGTTCATAAGCCTGTCCCTATATGTTTTATGTCCAAGACCGCTTACCAGTTTTGTAGCTGCTCTCTGAACTGACTCCATCCTGTTTATATCTTTCCATAGGTGCAGTCTCCAGAATTACACACAGTACTCACCAGAAATTTATATATAGGGCATTATCACCTCTTTGTTCCAGCTGGTCATCCCTCTCCTTATGCACCCAAGCATCCTTCTGGCTAAGACCGTCACTTTTCCTACCTGTTTGGCCACCTTAAGATCATCACATACGATCATCCCCAAGTCCCGCTCTTCTTTTGTACTCAGAAGCACTTCACCCCCCTATACTGTACTGTTCCTTTGGATTCTTGTGACCCAAGTGCATGACTCTGCATTTTTTAACATTAAATCTTAGTTGCCAATTATTGGACCATTCCTCAAGCTTCGCTAGGTCCTTCCTCATGTCATCCACACCCTCCAAGGTGTCCAACCTGTTGCAGAGTTTGGTATTATCCACAAAAGACAAACCTTACCAGACAGCCCTTCCACAATATCACTCACAAAGATGTTAACAAGAGCTGCAGCAGTCCACTGATATCATCCCTATCTCCAGAGCAAGTTCCATTTACCACCACCCTCTGTGTCCTTCCGTTCAAGCAATTTTTAACCCAGTCAGTTATTCTAGGTTCCATACCGAGGATCCTCAGTTTATTTATGAGTTGCCTATGTGGAAGCGTGTCAAAGGCTTTGTTGAAATCTAAGTACACCACATCTAGCACCCCTCCCACGTCCAACTGCTTGGTCACCCAATCGAAGAAATCAATCAGATTTGTCTGACACGACCTGCCTCTAATGAAGCCATGCTGCCTCGGGTCCTGCATTCCACTCAATTTGAGAAACCTCACAAGCCTTAATGGAACTAAAGCATTTCCATTAGTTTACTCACAACCGAGGTCAGACTGACAGGTAATTCCCAACCTCCTCCTTTCTTCCACTCTTGTGCAAAGGGACCACATCTGGCCTTCTCTAGTTCTCCAGGACCACTCTAAGGAAGCATTGAAGAGGTGAGTCAACAGAGCCGACAGAACTTCTCCGAGTTCCTTGAGCACCCTTGCATGTATCCCATCAGGCCTCATTGCTTTGTCTACTTTTAGTTTAGCTAGCTCCTCATGAACACAGTCCTCTGAGAACGGGTCTTGGTCTCCCATACATCCACCCTCCACCCCCCCCCCCCCCCATATCACCATCTTAGCATCCAGAAAAAAACCTTCCAAATGAATCATATAGAAAAATCCATATTAATGTTCAAAAATCCTATACATAAATAAACAAAAAATATGTCTTATCTTAATAATCATTTTTCATAAACCTGTATCACCAGTGGACATCTGTGCCAGCTTGAGCATAATGCCTCAGCCATTACACGATCTACCTCATTGCATGCTGGATCATGGCAGATCAATTGCTCAAGCAAATAGGGTAACTTATAGCAGGTTTATTATGTTAACTACAACACATAAAAGCAAATTAAAAATCACAACCTGACATGGCTATGTTTCTCCCCATCAAGGGCTGCATCACGTGAATAATATTGTATGTAAATGAATATAGAAATAACAAATTAGTAATAAAATCATAGCAAACAATACCCACCAGTGATCACTGACCACAGCTAACAGCAACCCTAGGCCTGGTGCCACTGAGAGTGATAAGCACTGATCATCACTTCTGCCTGAGAAATAAAGAAAAATGGGGGACAACCAATTGAATTCCAATACAAGGGTAATTTATTTATTAAAAAAAAAAACTAGGCATGAATGTGCAACAAAGCTAAAAGGTCTTTCTTGTTGACAGTAAACCTGTTAGATTCCAAAAGACTCAATGCAGATCTGTGTTTCAGCGCAAAAGGCGCCTGCCTCAGGAGTCACAAGTAATTCTCGAAATAAATATTAATTAATATAATATAATATAAACCATGAAAATATCTCACAGTGTACATATACATTAAATAACATCAATAAAAACTAGTGAAAGGTAATAAGTATAGAGAATTTGAAAAACAAAATTGCACACAAAGAAGAATGAACAATAAAATACATAATATAACTCAAAATATGAATACAGTATTCATACATATGAAATAAATATAACACTAAAAACACCTGGTTGGTAGTACAAGGATATCAGTCAATAAGTTCAAACACAAAGTACAACTGTTGCACCATCTATCCAAAGAATTTATACAAACAGGAATTTAATGCATAAGAGCACATAAGAAAGTAATAGGAAGATAAACACCTAAGCAAAGGAGCATGTAACACAAAATGTGTGTGCATACATACACATATGTGCATGAACAATGCATAGAAGAATTGTGTATCAATATATGAAAAATCTACAGGAAAAAACTACAGGAAACTACCTGGAGGTGTGTAAAGTGCTAGAAATATGACATCAAGACTAAATGCAACAACGATGTAAAAAGCCACTAAATGTGAAATAAATTGAAGGATCAACCGCAAATCCTAAAATAAAATGTGAAATAGATTAAGAGCAGTTGAACTGCACCACAAGTATAACATTGATATAAAAATGACAAATCAGATATAAAAAAAATAATATAGAGACCATGGAGCAATTAAAAGTGACAGCAATGTGAAAAGACAAACAATGCAAAGTGAAACCATTGCGTAAGTATGGAAAATAGATTAACAACACACCAGTGCAGAGAAATCATGGTGAAACCATCTACTAACAGCAATATGGAAAGGCGTCTGATGTTGCAATTAAATAATGACACTAACAACAGAGGTACTGGAGCCAAACCCTCATTTCTGATGAAACAAGCCTCTAGTTGAAATAGGTGCTAAAAGGGGAAGACTGGCAAGCCTCATTTTAGTCTTAAATGTGAGCAGAAGTAAGTCATGCCTCATTTTGATCTAAAATGTCACGTTGTGAAATACAAGCAGAAAAAAGTCAAGCCTCATTTTGATCTAAAATGCTGAGCAACAAAACAAATAATGGACCTAAATTACTAAGATACAAGTGTTAAAACTATACAGAAATGAGTGAGCAACACATGGTGCATTGTGTTAATGAGCCACACAATATAAATGGGAAGTTCTGATATATGCTTTTAAACAGTGTGTGCAGAGGGATGTTTTGTCCTTAGAGGAACATAGAAAACAAAGATACTACAATCACCTCACAAGAATTTAAGGCCATTCAATCACTGGATAAAACCCCAGATTTAGTCATTACACCAGCTGATAAGGGGTGTGGGATTGTTATCCTTAATTGGATGGATTATGTACAAGAAGTCCATAGACAATTTTCAGATGATCCTACCCCTACACTGCAGAAAGAAATAGCAGCAGAAATTGTTGATTTAGCAGCAAGAGCAGGCCATCTGACTTCCAAAGAAAAAGATTTTTGAAGGTCAGTTTTCAAGTTATCCCTATTATATACATTCTTCTTAAAATCCATAGGTCTGTCACTCATCCTACGGGCAGGCCCATTGTCTCCAGCAATGGGTCTGTCGTAGATCCAGTCTAAATTTGTTGATTTTTTTCTATTTCCCCATGTTCCATGGATTAAATCATATGTCAGGGACTCTACACATTTCATTTTCATTATGGATAATTTCAATGGTGATCTTTCTTTCTGGCACTATTATTGCTACAATGGCCATCGATTCCTTATATACAAGTATCCCGCAGTTGGAAGTTTTATTTGGAATAGAAAATACTCTGAATGGTAAGACCACTTATCATAGGATTCTTAATTATTTAGTACTAGTAAAAAAAGGCCCGTTTCTCACACAAATGAAACGGGTGCTAGCAAGGTTATCATGTAATGGCAATTATATTTTTAAGGGAACCGTTAAGAGGAATGTTCTGTCATGATAAGTAATAATTGGGAAGGGTGTATAAAGAGTAATATGCTCCAGGACTGTGAGATACGGATTGTTTTATCAATGTTTTTTGTTTTGTTTTAATCTTTCTTTTTTGTGATTTTTATTTATAGTATTTTTTGAAGATAAAGAGTACGCAGACTCCATCCATGTCCAGCATTTCTCCTCTCTTCCCACCCCTCAATCCATGTCCAGCATTTCTCCTCTCTTCCCTCTCATCCATCCATGTGCATCTTCTTCCTGACTTCCCTTCCCTCCATACTACTACTACTATTTAGCATTTCTATAGCGCTACAAGGCATACGCAGCGCTGCACAAACATAGAAGAAAGACAGTCCCTGCTCAAAGAGCTTACAATCCAGCAACTCTCCATTCTCCCCTGCCCTCTCCTCCATCCACCCATATCCAGCAAATTTCCTCTCTCCCCTGCACCCTCCATTCATCCATCCATGTTCAGCAATTCTCCTCTCTCCCCTGCCCTCACCTCCCCTCCATCCATGTCCAGGAACTCTCCATTCTCCCCTGCCCTCTCCTCCATCCACCCATGTCCAGCAATTCTCCTCTCTCCCCTGCCCTCCCCTCCATCCATCCATCCATGTCCAGCAACTCTCCATTCTCCCCTGCCCTCTCCTCCATCCATCCATATCCAGCAAACTTGCTCTCTCCCCTGCCCCCTTCATCCATCCATGTCCAGCCATCTCTTCTCTCCCCCTGTCCTCCCATCCATGTCCAGCGATTCTCCCTGCCCTCCCTCAGCTCCCTGACAGCCTTCCTCTCCATTCCCCCCCCCCCCCCTGTGCGTTTAACCCTTTTACTTTCAGGCGCAGTGACGGCAGTGAAGAGGACAACACAGCTTCTCCCTTCCCTCACACAGTGTCCCACGCTCACAAAAACAGGAAATGCATCATCGCAGAAGGCGGGACACTGTGTGAGGGAAGGGAGAAGCTGGAGGCGAGCCTGCTGTGTTGTCCTCTTCACTGCCATTGCTGCGCCTGAAAGTAAAAAGGTTAAACACGCGCAAGGGGGGGGGAGGAACGGAGAGGAGGGCTGTCGATCAGGGAGCTGAGGGCGGGAAGGAGCGGAGGGACCGTCCGAGAGCCGTTTGGGGGGGGCAGCAGCCAGGGGAAGGTCACGGTTGGGCTGCCTATTATACGGGGCACCTATGAGTCTGTCCTCCCATCCCATCCATGTCCATCAATTCTCCTCTGCCCTGCCCTCCCCTTCCCTTCCTCCCTTCTTCCCTCCCTCCCCTCGATGTCCCACGATTCTCTCATCCTGACATCATCTTGCTTTCAGGGTTCCCTTCCCCCTCATTGTTCCATCCTCTGACGTCATTACGTTTAGACACGATGGTGGGGCAATGAGTGGGAATGGATGTTATGAACCCAGGCATCCAGATGTAGAATGCCGGAGGTGCAAATTATTATATAGGATTAACTTTTGTAACGATGGCTCTGAGTAAAAGTTATTTTCGGTTTGAGGTTCACTATTAACAAAAAATTAAGGGCACCACTATGGGGGCTACCTTAGTGCCTGATCTGGCTAACCTTTATGTCATTTCTTTTGAGTCTACTTTTTGGGAAAATCATTTAAAAATTAGATTTATTTGAACAAATGATACATTGATGTCTTTGTGTTGTGGTAAGGGACTAAAGATCATCTCTTACTTTTCCACTCAAGGCTTAATACCAGAAATATGAACCTTAAATTCAAATTTTTATTTTTAATTATTTATTAGGATTTATTTATCGCCTTTCTGAAGGAATTGACTCAAGGAAGTGTACAGAAAGAATAAATCAAACATGAGCAATAGACAATTACAGCAGTAAAAATATTCGAATAACAATACAAAGTATGTATACTACTTACAATGTCAACACAATACATAACAGAACATTTGAATTGACAGTGTAGGGTATAAGCAAAGATGGAACATACAGGGCCCTGTTTACTAAGCCATGCTGTAGGCGTGCACACTTTTTAGCGCACGCTAATGATAGACACCCATTATATTCCTATGGATGTCTCTGTCATTAGCGCACACTAATTTGCAGCGTGCACTAAAAAGTGTGAGCGCCTACAGTGCGGCTTAGTAAACAGAGCCCATAGATAGGTAAGAGAGTAAAAGGAATTAGAAACTAAGGTGACTAATTTAAAGAGATAGGTAAGAGAGTAAAAGGAATTAGAAACTAAGGTGACTAATTTAAAGAGAGGTGCATATGAGGTCAGAGAAATGGTTAAATATTATCTCAGCTAGAGTAGGAGTGGATAAACATGTCCTGCTGCAGTATGTGCAGCCCGTGTCACTCCTTGTGTGTGTGAATGAGACTAACAAGTTAGTTACTTCTGAAGAAATCTTGAAGATATCTTACCACCATGAAGAAATAATTTTTTTATACATATTAAAGAAGTTGGGTAATTATTTTGAAACATCCATTTATAAAAAAACCTACAGACCACAATACTTACCTTCACTACACCAGTTCTCACGATAGAAATCTTAAGAATCTTCCATTGTGTCACTGTTTGCTGATTTCACCTTTTTCTGTTCACTGTTTAAGTTCTGTGATAATAAACCTATTGTTTATTAGATCTGCTGTCCTGGACTGACTATGAATTCTGGTGGTTGGTGTTTTGGGTCTGTGAGTGTTTTCTAGAAACTGTGGAACCCCTGAGAAAGTGGTCCCAGTACCTAGAAATCACTGGGAAATAACTTGAGAGTGGGAGACTCACCCAGAGGCAAGTGGGACCCAGTCGGTGGTAGGAGGGTGCTACTATACAGCACATGTCCAGGTGCAGGCGGGCCTGAGCAGAGCTTGCAGACAGACCCCCAAGGTGGCCACAGGGATAACCCCAGGTGGGTGCTAGGCATTTCATGACAGACCCCTTCCTTCTTTTTTTTTTTTGTAGCACCATAGTGGGAATGTCAGGCTCATTGTGTGGGGTGAGGGTCACCATTCACTGAGTGGTTCAGAATTTTTTTTTAAACCTGTAGCCTCCAGACACAGAGCACAGTGAATGAGTGCAGCAGTAACAGGGTCTGTACCCGGTCAATGTTTGGTAGTGTTAGGAGATTAGCAGCATGCTGATGGTGACTGATAGCAGCCCTCAGACACCAGATATGCCTGACCTAACACAATAGTGACTGGATGACCTCAGTGGGGAGGAGCTGCAGAACCGGCCTGTGCAGAGTTCTCCTGGGGGGAGACCAGACTCCTTGTGGGCAGAGGCCCATTAGTTGGCAGGGTTGGATGCCACACCAACTAAGATCCAGCAGATCTACATGGTAGAGTGACAATAGCTAGACCAACAGTAATGAGAGGAATGGGAAGAGTGACAGCAGCGAGAGGAAGACCAATGGTGGGGAGAAGAGAGGGAATTACAGCTGTGGCATGAAGAGTGGGAATGGGAATTTCAGCTGCAGAAAATGAAGTTGGAGATGTAAATGGCTCATGTCCAAAGCTCCAGTCCAACCCCTGTGTCGAGGCCGGAGGCAGGATTCAGAGCCCGGATTGGGTCTAACTTGTTTGTGCAGTTTGATACCCAAGGTGACATTGATGGATACCTAACTGCCTTTGAAAAAAATTGCCACCTCAATGAGATTCATGAGAAAGAATGGGTGCGCTATTTGGGAGGTAAGCTCACTGGCAGATTGAGAAGATGCGCAAAGCTTTGTTGAACCATTATGCCATGACCCGCGAGACCTACAGACTAAAGTTCTGGACTTTGCAAAAGGGGGCGGATGATTCTCACAGCAAGTTTGTGATCCAGCTAAAGTAGAGGAGTGTGGTAGCCGTGTTAGTCCACTCTTAAGGTTATCAATAGAAATCAAACAAAATAAAACATGGAAAAGAAAATAAGATGATACCTTTTTTATTGGACATAACTTAATACATTTCTTGATTAGCTTTCGAAGGTCGCCCTTCTTCCTCAGATCGGAAATAAGCAAATGTGCTAGCTGACAGTGTATATAAGTGAAAACATTCAAGCATTACTATGACAGTCTGACAGGGTGGGAGGATGGGGGTGGGTAGGAGGTATGCATGGGGACATCAAAGCATATCATTGATATTCTAACAGGATGGGTGTGGATAGGTGAGGGGAGGGTGATCAACGTAAGACCCTTGAAGTCAGAATGATTGAATATTTTAACACCCAACAGAAAGGACTTAACAAGGATCTGGGGTTCCTAGCCCATTATAAACCATAAAGCTGTATGTCTCTGGTATTCGTTGCCAGAGAATGTGGTAAAGGCGGTTAGCTTAGTGGAGTTTAAAAAAGGTTTTGACAGCTTCCTAAGGAAAAGTACATAGTTCATTATTAAATTGGACTTGAATTCTGAGAGAGAAAATTTGGGAAGGAGACCGGCAGTACAGACCTTGGCGGGTGCAGTGGTGGTTCAGGTTCATAGCTGGTGTGCAGTGTTTGTTGCCTTCTTGGTATGATAGGGGACGGGGGATGTGCACGTTGGCTTTCCACCGCCTCCTCCTTCTCTTCCTTTCATCTCAGCCCTGCATGTTGTCCCCTCTCCTTTACCAGAGTGGGGTTCCTGCTGCCTGTAAGAGAATGGCGGCTCCTCCTCCTTTTCAGCCACTATTTAACTCTATTCATCCACAGTGGAGGGTGTTCCTTCTCCCAGGCCTGCAGGATTTGCCTGTTTTTCCCAAATCTGGGAGCAGCATGGGAATGAAACAGGTACTGCTAGGGCCCTGTTCAACAGAGTGTACCATGCTTTTCTCCCTTCAGTCTGCCCACTGGCTGGGAGGGAGGATTTTAGAAGGGATTTGGTGAAAGGAACATGTGACTTGCAGTCGTCCTTAATGTAACGCTATGGGTTAAATTTTAAAAGATTACCTGGCTCCTTCTAGATCTGGTGTAGAGGCAGTGAACAGTGCAGTGAAGCTGAGTAGTCTGTGTGCATGCGCTGAGTATTCCGCATGCTGATGGAACTCTCAGGAGACCGACAAACAGCTCAGGCTGGCAGTTGGGAGGGAGCTGTATTGGTGAGAACATGTTACTAGGAAAAGACTGGAAGAAAGTTGATGCTGGAGATCATCACCTGAAAGAAAAGGCACCCACCGTTTAAGAGAGCCAGAGAGAAAACAAAGAGAACAGCTAAGTGACTGAAACTATTAAAAAAGTGCACATAAGAGAAAATAATAAAGGAAACCTGAACAATAAATGAGAAATAACTACAAGAAAAAGTAGAGGAAAACTTACCTGTTGAGATCCTTGAAGGTCTCCAGAAATCTGTAAGATAGGAGAAAAGAAACTTTAAAGAATCTAGTATTTTGTAAAATTGAATGTGCTTAAATGATTTATGTAACTAATATTTATACTCATCTGAAAATGCTTTCAATGTTTCTAGAGACTAAACTAATTTGTGTTGCAAACCTGCAATTACTACTACTACTTAACATTTCAATTGAAATACATATGCTAAATTTGCAAGTTGGTAAAATTTCATTAACATTTAAATATAATTCAAATAATAAAAAAAATATTTTCTTTTTATTGTTAAACTCCCTGGTTGGCGTTGAGTTATTTTGGGGAAACCACGTGACATATTTGGTACCATCATTGTTATACCTTGCTATGCCACCAGGGGGTTTACATTAATATTTTGAGTTCCCTGCAAGGGAGGGCAGAGTGCGACCAATGCACGCACAACTCTCATGGCATAAGCAGGCACCACCAGGCCGCATCCATAGCTGCTAAGGACAACCCATGAGACCCCAGAACTTGGAGGCAAAAATACTCACCACCAGTCCAGGACGTCTCCTGGTCCAGGAGGAGGCAAAAGCCCATCCAGGATCCGGAGGCAGTAGTATGCACTCGGGACCACTAGGAAGGTGGAGGAGTCAGCATTGGGTGTGACGTGTGGCCCAAAAAGAGCGCAAGCAGAACATCTCCCAGAGCAGCGCGGCACACAGTAGGTCCCTGCCCTCTACCATTGCCAGTGGGTTTTTCTCTGTCTCCTCTCCACTGGCAGCAGTGAGTGGTGCACACAGGACACAGCTCGAGCTTGCTCAGATCAAAAGTCCGTCCATGAGTCCAAAGGGCAGAGGGCAGCCAAGCATTTAAAAAGTGGGTTGGATCCCAGCTCCCTCGTGCTCCATCCAGTCAAATTTGGACAATAGAAGGAAAAGGGGGAAAACCCACTTACCCGTGGGCCCCGACAGTGAAAAAAGTTGCTACCTGTGACTTTTGAAAAAGTCCCGCGGGAACCCACCCAATTCCGCTGTTTTCCCATAGACATGACTAAAATAAAGGCTAAAGAGTTGGCGTTCCAGAAATACAGAAAAACTCAAGAAAAGGAACACATGGAGGAATACCGGATGAAACTGAAAGAAGCCAAGAGATAGATACGACTGGCAAAAGCGCAAGAACAAATGGCTAGAAATGTAAGGAGGGGTGACAAAAATTTCTTCAGGTATATTAGTGAAAGGAGAATGACTAAAAAGGGAATTGTGAGACTAAAAGATTTTTGTACAGCGCTGCGTTGTTTGTACAGCGCTGCGTATGCCTTGTAGCGCTATAGAAATGCTAAATAGTAGTAGTAAATAGTAGTAGTAGTAAAAGATACTGCGAACCGCTATGTGGATAATGATGAAGAAAAGGCAAATTTGCTAAATAGATACTTTTGTTCTGTTTTCACAGAAGAAAATCCTGGAGAAGGACCGCGATGGACTGGAAATAGTACAAATGAGAATGAAGTGGATAGTGCACCGTTCACGGAAGAAAGTGTGTATCAACAACTTGAAAAGCTAAAGGTGGACAAAGCCATGGGACTGGACGGGATCCACCCCAGGATATTGAGGGAGCTCAGAGAGGTTTTGGCGGGTCCTCTTAAAGATTTGTTTAATATATCCTTGCAGACGGGAGAGGTTCCGAGGGATTGGAGAACGGCGGAGGTGGTCCCTCTTCACAAAAGTGGTGATAGGGAAGAAACTGGAAACTACAGGCCGGTAAGCCTCACTTCGGTTATTGGAAAAGTAATGGAAGCGATGCTGAAGGAAAGGATAGTGAATTTCCTGGAAGCCAATAAGTTGCAAGATCTGAGACAACATGGTTTTACCAAAGGGAAATCGTGCCAAACGAATCTCATTGAGTTCTTTGATTGGGTGACAGGAGAATTGAATCAGGGACGAGCTATGGACGTAATCTACTTAGATTTCAGCAAAGCTTTTGACACGGTTCCCCACAGGAGGCTCTTAAATAAACTGGATGGGCTGAAGATAGGACCCGCAGTGGTGAACTGGATTAGGAACTGGTTGACGGACAGACGCCAGAGGGTAGTGGTGAATGGAATTCGCTCGGAGGAGGGAAAGGTGAGTAGTGGAGTGCCTCAGGGATCGGTGCTGGGGCCGATTCTGTTCAATATATTTGTGAGTGACATTGCCAAAGAGTTAGAAGGTAAAGTTTGCCTATTTGCGGATGATACTAAGATCTGTAACAGAGTGGACACCCGGGAAGGAGTGGAAAACATGAAAAAGGATCTGAGGAAGCTAGAAGAATGGTCTAAGGTTTGGCAATTAAAATTCAAAGCGAAGAAATGCAAAGTGATGCACTTAGGGAATAGAAATCCACGGGAGACGTATGTGTTAGGAGGGGAGAGTCTGATAGGTACGGACGGAGAGAGGGATCTTGGGGTGATAGTATCTGAGGATTTGAAGGCGACGAAACAGTGTGACAAGGCGGTGGCCGTAGCTAGAAGGTTGTTAGGCTGTATAGAGAGAGGTGTGACCAGCAGAAGAAAGGGGGGTGTTGATGCCCCTGTATAAGTCGTTGGTGAGGCCCCATCTGCAGTATTGTGTTCAGTTTTGGAGGCCGTATGTTGTTAAGGATGTAAAAAGAATTGAAGCGGTGCAAAGAAAAGCTACGAGAATGGTATGGGATTTGCGTTACAAGACGTATGAGGAGAGACTTGCTGAACTAAACATGTATACTCTGGAGGAAAGGAGAAGCAGGATGATATGATACAGACGTTCAAATATTTGAAAGGTATTAATCCGCAAACGAACCTTTTCCGGAGATGGGAAGGTGGTAGAACGAGAGGACATGAAATGAGATTGAAGGGGGGCAGTCTCAAGAAAAATGTTAGGAAGTATTTTTTCACGGAGAGAGTAGTGGATGCTTGGAATGCTCTCCCGCGGGAGGTGGTGGAAATGAAAACGGTAACGGAATTCAAACATGCGTGGGATAAGCATAAAGGAATCCTGTGCAGAAGGAATGGATCCTCAGGAGCTTAGTCAAGATCGGGAAACGGGACTGGTGGTTGGGAGGCAGGGATAGTGCTGGGCAGACTTATACGGTCTGTGCCAGAGCCGGTGGTGGGAGGCGGGGCTGGTGGTTGGGAGGCGGGGATAGTGCTGGGCAGACTTATACGGTCTGTGCCAGAGCTGGTGGTTGGGAGGCGGGGCTGGTGGTTGGAAGGCGGGGATAGTGCTGGGCAGACTTATACGGTCTGTGCCCTGAAGAACACAGGTACAAATCAAAGTAGGGTATACACAAAAAGTAGCACATATGAGTTATCTTGTTGGGCAGACTGGATGGACCGTGCAGGTCTTTTTCTGCCATCATCTACTATGTATATGTTACTATGACAACTCTGGTTTTGGGTAAAACTTGGATCCTGTAGGCCCCATGGATCTAAACCGCACAGCCTAGAGGTGTCTTTGTTGTTCCCGCCGCTACAGCTATTTGGGTGCCGGCAGCTCTTGTGACCACTTTCCCTAGTGATCGCAATGGATCCATGTTTTACCCAAACCCTTCCTTCTCCTAATCTTCTCTAATAAACTGCATATTATAGCTGATGAGAAAAAGGAAGGGTACAAGCAGCTCTCTGACAGACCTTGGATTTCGCGCAGTCAGGACAGGAAATGTAATACCAAGGAGGTTAGATAAAAGGAGGCGGGGTCTGGGGTGAACTTATCTAGCCCATTATATGGGCTAAAGCCAGTAGGCAGTGCTTGCTGGCAGTAGGCGGAAATTGCTGCCACACTGGTTCACTCAAAACAATAGAAATAAGGGACTGGCTATGCATGGTCTATCTGTAAAAACTCAAAAGCTGTTACAATTGGATAGGCAGTGCCTTAAAAGGCAGAGGACAAAAGATTTTTTTACTGTTATCTGAGAGCTCTTTAATTTATTTGAAAGCTTCCCATATGTAGATATAAATATCATGAAATAAAAACTGAATATCACTAAAATAGCTTCAAAAATTATTGTAGCTGGTGGAAACAGCACTAATAAAGGCTGTATTTTGTGCTCATTTTTCTATACTGTACTGTACAATACATGGCCAAATTTCAGTGAGGATAACCTGTTTACTGATGGGTTCATCTTAACTGTTGTTTTGTAATCTGCCTTGGGAATCCTGGTGTTATGAAGATTGGAAGTAACATTAAACTCTTCTTTCACTGAGCACATGGAATTGCATCTTCACCTCATCTCTTTTGTAGAAATGGATTATTCTGTTTTGAGCATGTTTCAGGGCAAGTGGTTTTCAAAAGTCAAAGTAATAAAAGTACATATTTTCTTTCATGCAGATCTCTCATTTGTTTAAATATAACTAAATGGGCTGTAAACCCCTAATGCAGTCCATTGGTTTTCTTTTCTGTTTTTTTTCCTTGTGATGACTTATAATGTGCGAAAACTGGAAATATAGTGAGACGGAATAATAGAATTCAGTAACATCCAAAACTTATTAATTAACTTTATAATTTGTATTTGGGTAATAATTGAGAAAATGCTGTTAAAAATTTATATTAGATATCATGAAGTTGACTTTGGGGCTCATTTTCAAAGCACTTACTGTAAGTTTAAGTGCTTTGAAAATTCGTTTGCATGTTAAACTGCTGTATATCAACCAGTTGTAAATAGTAGTAATAAACAATATCAAGTTTATTTATTATTTGTTGCATTTGTATCCCACATTTTCCCACTTATTTGCAGGCTCAATGTGGCTTACAATGTTCCGTCATGGCTTTTGCCGTTCCAGAGTAGAAGATACAATTGGTGTTACATAAAGAACATGGATGATATAATTGAATTAAGCAAACAGATGTGGAGGGGCATAATCAAATGCAAACGCCTATCTCCATGGGTGTTTATCTCCGAGAATGGGTCCGTGAAGGGGCGGGCCGAACTGTATTTTCGAAAAATGGACGTTTTTGAGCTGGGCGTTTGTTTTTTGTAGCGATAATGGAAACTAAAAACGCCCAGCTCGAAAACGTCCTAATCCGAGCCATTTGGTCGTGGGAGGGGCCAGGATTGGTAGTACACTGGCTCCCCTGATATGCCAGGACACCAACTGGGCACCCTAGGTCAGTGCGGTGGACTTCAGAAAAAGCTCCCACATGCATAGCTCCCTTACCATGGGTACTGAGCTCCCAACCCCCTCCCCCAAAACCCACTACCCACAAATGTACAACACTCCCATAGCTCTTAGGGGTGAAGGGGGCACCTACATGTGGGTACAGTGGGTTTACCAGCACAAGTGTTGCAGGTGGGGGGAATGGGCCTGGGTCCACCTGGCTGAAGTGCACTGCGGTACCCACTAAAAGTGCTCCAGGGACCTGCATACACGCAGGCCTCTAGGACTTATTGCTGCTGTATAACATTTGCAGACCAGTTGACACCTGAAGACTAATCTCTCCGAAAACATCCTTTATTGGAATAAGCACGTTTACTCACAGTTAACTGCAGAGGTTGTGCCCCACTGGCAACGAGTCTCCCTGGTACTGAGATTAGCAGTAGGTCAGAGCTAGCAGAATGCTGTACAATGCCCTCTTTCAGCTACATTCAAGGTAAGAACTAAGTTCTCTAACGTGGCTAACACAGGAAAGGGAACTAAAACTGGCTTACAAAAATGGCCACTACCGCATGGACTACAACAGGAAACACAACAGGGCACACTCTGACCCAGTAGGCAGGGGGAAAAGCACCATGGGAGAAGAGCCTACCAACTACCAACATCATGAGACTGTAACACAAGCTAATGAAATCACGGAGCCCAATACCCTACACCCACCACAATGCAATGCTGATGTGACCCTGTAGTGCACCCGAGAGCCACATCTGACCCAGGGAAAGGCTGTGAGAGGATCGAACACATTCTGCTGTCATGGAGGTGGGTATGGCACTTGAGGCTGGCATACAGGCTGGGAAAAAAGTTTTTAAAGTGGGGTTTTTTTGGTGGGAGGGGGTTAGTGACCACTGGGAGGGACAGTCCGGGGACGTCATCCCCGATTCCCTCCAGTGGTCATCTGGGCAGTTGGGGCACTTTTTTGGGACTTGTTCGTGAAAAAAAAGGGTCCAAAAAAAGTGACCCAAAATCGCGGTAAAAAGGCCTTTTTTTTTTTCATTTATCAGCTACAGACGCCCATCTCTCCTCGGCTGATAACCACGCCCCAGTCCTGCCTCCAACATGCCTCCGACACGCCCCCGTCAACTTTATTCGTTTCCGCGACGGATTGCAGTTGGAAACGCCCAAAATCGGCTTTCGATTATACCGATTTGGGCGCCTTTGCGAGAAAAACGCCCATCTCCCGATTTGGGTCGAAATATAGGCGTTTTTCTCTTTCGATTATAAGCTGGATAGTAAGAAAACATTCGGAAATAAGGTAGAGTGGCAGTGTGTCACGCTTTCAATTACTGATCATTGTGGTATGCCTTGTCAAAAAGATAGGTCTTCAGAGATTTACAAAAGTTAATTCGTTCATTAATAGATTTTAAGTTAAGTGGCAATGCATTCCATAATTGCGTGCTCATGTATAACATACCACTGCATTCCACAAAAGGTAAAGAGCAAATTCCTAGAAACCATCTTTCTATTTTGATCTTCGAACAGGGAAAAAAGATTTTAAATGCTCCCGGGTTTCAACCTAATTCTTGTTCAGCACCTGATCCTCATAACATGATGTCTGTTTTAGTGACCCTTTACCAGGAGAAAAAAAAAATCTCTGCACGAATACAACCCGTGCTAGTGTGTTCCTAGAACTAACCCTTCCCAATGACGCACTGATTATGATTTATAACAAATTACTACTCTCCCTATGAAAAATTATTCCGTTAGTAATAATAAAAACAGACGGGGAGAGGGATCTTGGGGTGATAGTATCTGACGATCTGAAGGCGACGAAACAGTGTGACAAGGCGGTGACCGTAGCTAGAAGGTTGCTACAGGCTGTATAGAGAGAGGTGTGAACAGCAGAAGAAAGGAGATGTTGATGCCCCTGTATAAGTCGTTGGTGAGGCCCCACCTGAAGTATTATGTTCAGTTTTGGAGGCTGTATCTTGCTAAGGATGTAAAAAGAATTGAAGCGGTGCAAAGAAAAGCTGCAAGAATGGTATGGGATTTGCGTTACAAGACGTATGAGAAGAGACTTGCTGACCTGAACATGTATACGCTGGAGGAAAAGAGAAACAGGGGTGATATGATACAGACGTTCAAATATTTGAACGGTATTAATCCGCAAACGAACCTTTTCCGGAGATGGGAAGGCGGTAGAACTAGAGGACATGAAATGAGATTGAAGGGGGGGCAGACTCAAGAAAAATGTCAGGAAGTATTTTTTCACGGAGAGAGTGGTAGATACTTGGAATGCCCTCCCACGGGAGATGGTGGAGATGAAAACGGTAACGGAATTCAAAAATTCGTGGGATAAACATAAAGGAATCCTGTTCAGAAGGGATCCTCAGAAGCTTAGCAGAGATTGGGTGGCAGAGCCGGTGGTGGGAGGCGGGGCTAGTGCTGGGCAGACTTCTACGGTCTGTGCCCTGAAAATGACAGATACAAATCGAGGTCAGGTATACACATAAAGTAGCACATATGAGTTTATCTTGTTGGGCAGACTGGATGTACCGTGCAGGTCTTTCTCTGCAATCATCTACTATGTTACTATGTTAGTATACTTCCTCTGTGTATATCCGTATGCTGCACAAGCCGGCATGTAATGTTTAAAAATAAAAGTGAAATTAAATAAAAATGCTACCAACAATAAAGAACGACAATATGGATGCAGCAGCTCATAGGTTTATTTGCTTTGTTTTGCGTGTACGAGGAGGACGGCTGAGCTGGGGAGGGGAAATAGAGACTACCCTAATTGGCATTAGCTTTTTGACGTCAACTACATCCCGTCTTCTGTTTTTTATCCAACCTAAGTTGAATAATACTGTCAGTGGTCAGAGGCTGGTGGTTAGAGCGATCGGGTTGTCGGCACTGTGACGGACGTGCAGGGTTCATAACACAGCTGAAAAACATGACAGACTGGAAAGCGGAGACGGGACTGGAGTCTGCGCGCGAAGGCAAACCATAGCATTAACAGTGCATCTGAAAGGCATGCAAAATAATGACTGTCTGTGAGTGACTGCACTGCAGCTGGCTCGAGAGGGAAATCTGAAACTTGATTGGCCTAACCGTGACAGCACAATAGGGCGCCCGGTTACAAGTTGAACCGGACGTATGTATTTATTAAAAACCAGACTCTCCAAGGAGTGAGCGGAAAGTTAGCCGTGGTAGCTATGGAGTAGGCTGTGAAATGATAAAGGGGGCCCTGGGGTTGAAGGATCGACGAGGCACGGATGACTTGGAAGAGTAGAGAGAGGGTAAGAAGCAGGTGAAAAAGATGGGGGTGCCATGGAAGGATAAAAGAGGAGAGTGGATCTGTAATGGGGCTGAGTAGGAATATGGTTGATGAGGTGCTGAAAGAAGGGTAATAGCATGGGTACAAGTTAAGAGACAGAGAAGGAGAGAAAAATGGTAATGGTGATCCTAAACAAACAAACAAAAAATAACAAGGAGAAGGAGGAGACAGGAAGACCAGCATCAACTCCATTAAGAAAATACTTTTATTTTCATTTTTTAGAGATCGGTCTATGTGAGC
The DNA here is from genome assembly GCF_901765095.1 of Microcaecilia unicolor. Lineage (NCBI taxonomy): Eukaryota > Metazoa > Chordata > Amphibia > Gymnophiona > Siphonopidae > Microcaecilia > Microcaecilia unicolor. Next base: position 416,019,460 of record NC_044031.1, read on the forward strand.
TTTAGGAATGTTGTATTTTGTTCAGTGTAGGCATTGTTGCCGCCACTGCTGTTTTAAAATGGTTGCCCGGATTTCGGATTGGTTTTAGTGCTGAAGCTGAAATTCATATTCAGGCGGCCTCTAAAATTAAGTTCTTTATTGTCATCTTCAGACCATTCCCGGTGAGTGGGTACTATGAACTCCTACCAGCAGAGGGAGACTGAGAATTATTGAGCAATGCTTGTATAAGGGACTGTGCAACCCTGACCCCAGTATTTCTCAGTCTCCCAGCAGAGGTAGTTGCTGTGCAACCCTGCTCGTTGTTTATGGGCACACCCGTTTTGGGCCCTTTCATGGTTTTAGGTTCTCAGGTTCCTTTGGGAATCTGGCTTAGTGATATTCTTATATTAAAAAAAAAGAGAGAGGAACAGCTGCCTTGGTCTCAGGCTGTGGCCCCTCTGCCTTTTTTTTTTGGGGGGGGGGGTACAATCCAGGCTCCGGGTTGCTCCCCCTACCCTGGGAGAAGTTCCTTCAGGCGGTGTCCTGGGTGGAATAGAGAACCTTTCTATCTAAATTTTTTTTTAAAGACATAATGCCGGGGAGAAGTGTAGAGAAGGGTTTGTCTCTGTCCTCCCTTTGGGTGCAGTTGGTAGCGCTCGCCTGTTTTTGGGGTCCACTTCAAGGGAAATCTCTGGTCTCGTTTTTTTCCAGGGGGTTAAGTGATTGTGGCCTCCTTTGCGCCTGGTGGTTCCTCCTTGGGACTTAAAGTTGGTTCAGGCCCCGTTTGAGCCTTTGGGGGCAGGCTACGCTTACAGATCTTACATTTAAGGTAGTCTTTTTGTGGCTATCACTTCAACTCGACGTATCTCTGAGTTGCAGGCCTTGAGTCCTGTCGTAAACCAGAAGGTGTTGTTGCGAACAGTTCCTTCCTTTCTTCCTAAGGTGATTTCTCCTTTTCATATCAACCAGTCTGTCTCCTTGCCTTCTTTCCTGCGGGATGAGTCCCCTCGGTTGTATAAGTTGGATGTTCGTTGGGCATTGCGGTGTTATGTGTGTCGGACAGCAGAGTTTCAAAAGTTTGACCACCTCCGGGTCTTGTTCGGGGGACCTTGAAAAGGGGAGGCGGCTTCCAAGGCTTCCATTGTGCATTGGATTAAGGAGGCAATTTCTTCCATGTACCTGCTGTCAGGGAAGCAGGTGCCTGCGGTTCTTTAGGCATAGTCTACGCTTGTGCAGGCTTCTTCCTGGGCAGAATTCTCCCTCATTCCTCTGCAGGACATTTGCAGGGCAGCAACCTAGTCCTCGCTGCGTTCCTTCATCAAGCATTACAGGTTGGACATGCAGGCCCGAAGGGACGCTTCCTTTGGGGCATATTTCTTGCACCAGGGGCTTTCCCGTCCTCAGTGAGTACTGCTTTGGTACTTCCCACTCATTGGGAATGGTCTGGAGAAGAAGATAATGAAGGAGAAATTCGATCTTACTTGCTAATTTGCTTTCTTTGAGTCTCTCCAGACCATTCCCGAACCCCACCCAGGAACAGTGGGAAGGCTGTAGGTAGGGACCTTTTTCGTCTGGGATTGAAACTGCATCTGTGTATTAGTTGGGTTTGTTAAAGTTTGCTCCTTGGTGCTTTCTTCCTTCTGTGGAGTTCCTTCTGGGAGCTTAATTTATGGTTGTATTTTAGGTGTTACGTTCCTTGTTGTTGAGGTTAAGCAGGTGTTGCTTGGCTATTTGAACTACTGAGCAGGTCAGGGTTGCACAGTCCCTTGTACAGGAGTGCTGCTCAATAATTCTCAGTCTCCCTCTGCTGTTAGGAGTGCATAGTACTCACTCATTGGGAATGGTCTAGAGAGACTCAAGGAAAGCAAACTAGCAGGTAAGATCTAATTTTTCCATGTTCAAGTTCCCTGCCCTAAATATCTGTAACTGTGTAAAGCAAGCTCAGTTGACATTCCCAAAAATCAGCCGTATGAGACAATCTGGGAGTTGCTGTGATACATTTCTGTACAGCCCATGAATTTAACAGATATTCAAAATCTGCTTCCCATCAAGCTTTCAACCGAGTGTAATCTCTGGGACCCACTAGACACTGTAAAGCTAAGTGTGCACCAGATATTATTATCCTGTCGCAAGAAAAATATTAAAGACTTTTTGTAACTTGGTGCCTAAAAGATGTTGCAACACATCTTGTGATAAAGACTGAATATAATGTTTAATTTGGCAGTATACAAATCTGTCCCCCTCATTGGGCTTGTATATGATCCTGCAAATCTGAATAACAAAGCTAACAGAGTACCATCCTCCTTAAGCAATAAAGATACTCAAAAAAATAAGCTCCTTAGTAAACCTTTAAAATTAAACCCAGAATCTAGTATCACCCCCATGTACCCAATCTCTGTACGTAATGGGACGTTTGACCACAATCCCCCTGATTCTATATACCTGTGCACTCAAATGAATGCTTAGCACACAAAGTTGCTTGTGCAAATTATAGAATTCTAGTGGAACCAAGCCCGTTTCGTCAACAATGAAACGGGCCGGAAGGCTCTCGTGTAAGTGTTTTTTTCTCTCTCCCCCTGCCCTCCCCTCCATGTCCACCGATTTTTCCCTCCCATCCCATACCCTCCATGTCCAGCGATTCTCCTCTTCCCTGCCCTTCCATCCGTGTCCCGCGATTCTCTCCTCTCCTCCAATACATGTCCATCGATTCTCCTCTGCCCTCCCCTCACCTCGATGTCCCGCGATTCTCTCCTTCCCTCCATGTCAAGCGATTTATACATGAACGTTCTCTGGCTGGCTTCCGTTCCGTTCGTAACATCCTGACGTCAGCTTGCCTCCAGCGTTCCCTCTCACTGTTCCACCCTCCTCTGACGTCATTACGCGAGGGTGGGACAGTGAGAGGGAAGGGAACGCTGGAGACTTGCTGACGTCAGGAGATGTTACGAACCCAGCCTGCCAGAGAACATTGGAGGTACAAATTATTATATAGGAAGGGCATTTACATGTGTACTTTAATTAGATGCTAATTGGCCTTAACATTCAATAATAGATTATTATTGGTTGGCTCTAGCAGTTACACATATAACTGCCTTGGTCAATATTCTACAAATAGCGCTTGCACAATCTAGAGCGCACAACTGCAAGGAGGCAATTGAATGGGCTTCCTCTCAATTGCCGCACTGAAAATCAGTAGTGTGGCTTTGTAAAAGAAGCCCTTAACTTGCAAAAAATTAACATATTTAGGAGGTGCTAAGTGCTCCCACATTAACTCAGCGCATTAGCCAGTTAGCACACGTAAATGCAAATGTGCTATCTGGTTAATGCTTCCAGGCCCCGTCTCCATCTAAGACACACACCTTCTAAAAAAAATGTAAACAAAATAGTTAAAGCGCAAATTAGCCCACACTAACAGGCAAAATATCACAAAATGCTTTAACGCGTATTGCGGTATCCAGTTTTTTATGAGCTAAGTGCATATTAGAGATTAACAACATTAAAGGGCCCCTTAGATTATTAGGATCAGTTCAAGAACAAGCACTCCAGAATCTTCAGCATTCTGAAAATTTGGGCTCTCTGGGATTTTATCAGGTCAAAAAGACTGCTTGTTTGAGGCTCTGTGTGCATGCTGCTGGTGGTGAGAAAGCAGTAAATGTTCCCGGGAGGCAGGGAGGGGACACTACTGTCAACTGGGCACAATGAGGGGACACTACTGTCAACTGGGCACAATTGCATAGTGGAAGAGGCTGGAGAAGCAAAATTAAAAACAAAACTTTTCCACTAAAATTAATTGAAAATGGAAAATTTTGAAAACTATTCAAGATTGAGTAGTTGAAAGTGAAGTCAAGTTACACATAATCTTTGAATCTAGTTCTCACAGAAGATTATTTTGTATTTTATGTTCAAGAAAAAATTAATAAGATTCAGATTGACCTCTCTAAGATATGACATGCCAAATACATGCCCAAATGATAACAGTGGACTGCACCTGGAGTACTTTTTCTGTAGCTACAGAAAAAACTCTTTCAAATCTGATTTGGAAATTTGCCACTGGCTCTTGTTGTCTAGATCCACGTCCTGCAAAGTTGATGAATGAGCACCCCTCTATTTTTTTCATTGGAATTACTCATACTGTAAATCAGTTACTGACAGGGAAATTTCCCTTCTAAAATGGGTCAAATCTTGTGGACACCTCTCCGGAAAGGTGTCAAACTTGATCCTTTTACCTGCTCTAATTATAGACCAGTAGCTAACATACAATTACAAAAATTGTAGAAGCAGTGGTAGGGTTATACCAGTGGTTCCCGAACCTGGTCCTGGAAGCACTCCAGCCAGTCAGATTTTCAGGATACCCACAATGAATGAAGCTAGGGTGCTTCCAGGACGACGTTTGGGAACCACAGTCTTATACAATCAAATATTAGACCACCATCAGTCTGAGTTTCAACCTAATTATAACACAGAAATAGCTTTTCTAACATCTAAGAAACAACTTGGATAAGGGTAGCCAGACCTTAGTCAGGCAGCTAGATTTATCTGCTGCATTTGACTTGGTAGCACACGATGCTTTTAATGTTCATTTGGTTACATAAGAACATAAGAGTAGCTATACTGGGTTAGACCAATGATCCATCTAGCCCAGTATCCTGTATTCCAAACAGTGGTCAAGCCAGGTCGCAAGTACCTGGCAGAAACCCAAATCGAGGCAACACTCCATACTACAAATCCCAGGGCAAGCAGTTATGTCCCATGTCTGTTTCAATAGCAGACTATAGATGTTTCCTCCAGGAATTTGTCCAAACCTTTTTAAAACCCAGATACACTAACTGTTGTTACCACATTCTCCGAAAAAGAGTTCCAGAGCTTAACTATTCATTGAGTGGATAAATATTTCCTCCTATTAGTTTTAAAAGTATTTCCATGTAACTTTCTTGAGTGTCCCTAGTCTTTATACTTTTGGAACGAATACAAAATTGACTTACTTCTTCTCATTGTACACCACTCAGGATTTTGTAGACCTCAGTCATATCTACCCTCATCAGTCTTTTTTTCCCTTTAGCCTTTCCTCATACGAGAGGAGTTCCATCCCCTTTATCATTTTGGTCGCTCTTAAACTTGTTTAATTCTGCTATATCTTTTTTGAGCTAGGCCGACCAGAACTGAATGCAGTACTCATGGTGCAGACGCATCATGGAGCAATACAAAGGTATTATAGTATTTTCGGTCTTACCATCCCTCCTAATAATTCCTAGCATCCTGTTTGCTTTTTTGGCCGCCGTCACACACTGAGCAGAAGATTTTAGTGTATTTTCTACAACACCACCTAGATCTTTTTCTTGAGTGCTGACTCCCAAGGTGGACGCTAGCATTAGGTAACTATGATTTGGATTATTCTTTCCAATGTGCATCACCTTGCATTAGTTCACATTAAATTTCATCTGCCATTTGGATGCCCAGTCTTCCAATTGATAAGGTCTTCCTGCAATATTTCACAGTCTGCACATGTTTTAATAACCTTGAATAGTTTTGTATCATCTGCAAATTTGATCACTTCACTCGTCGTTCTGATTTCCATATCATTTATAAATATGTTAAATAGCACCAGTCCCAGTACAGATCCCTGCGGCACTGTTCACCTTCCTCCACTGAGAGAAATGATCTACCCTCTGTTTTCTGTCCAATAACCAATTCCTAATCCACACTAAAACCTTGTCTTCTATCCCATGACTATTTAATTTTCTCAGAAGTCTCTCATGAGGAACTTTCAAAAGCTTTCTGTACATACACTATATCAACTGGCTCACTTTTATCCACATATTTGTTCATGCCTTCAAAGAAATGAAGCAAATTGGTGAGGCAAGACTTCCCTCGGCTGAACCCATGCTGACTCTGTCCCATTAAACCATCTACATGTTCTGTAATTTTATTCTTTATAATAGTTTCCACTGTTTTGCCCGGCACCGAAAGGCTTACCGGTTTATAATTTCCTGGATCACCCCTCGAACCCTTTTTAAAAATAGGCGTCACATTGGCCACCCTCCAATCTTCAAGTGCTATGGACGATTATAACGACAGGTTACATATTACTAACAGCAGATCAGCAATTTCATGTTTGAATTAATTGAGTACTCTTGAATGTATGCCATCCAGTGCAGGCGATGTACTACTCTTTAATTTTTCAGTTTGGCTCAGGACATCTTCCAGATTCACCAAGATTTCTTTCAGTTCCTCCACATCATCACCCTTGTAAACTATTTCCAGTACAGGCAGATCTCTTACATCTTTTCCGTAAAGAAGAAGCAAAGAATTCATTCAGTTTCTCTGCTATGGCCTTGTCTTCCCTGAGTGCCCCTTTTGCTCTCTAATGATCTAACAGTACCACAGATTCACTCGTAGGATTTCTGCTTCTGATATACCTGAAAAATTTGTTACTGTGCTTATGTTGCTTCTTATTTTCTTCATTTGGATCCTTTTTCCTTTGTTTGAAAGACAATCTTTTGGCTGTAATGGCCTCTTTTACTTAATGATGCTGGCTGATGTTTTCTTTTCTTTCCACCTTTGCAAATACATGGAATGCATTTGGACTGGGCTTCCAAGATAGTATTTTTGAATAACATCCATTCCTGATTTAAAGTCCTAACCTTAAAAAAATAGAACTTCATAGGTCTAATGGAGAAAAGATCTTTCAAGTTGCTGGCATATTCCGGGAATTGCTAGCACGGTTTAGTAAAAGAGGCCCTTAATGTTTACATGAGCGGTTTATTTAATCAATTATTTATCTTTCAATTCGTTTTTATTCAACAAATATAATTAACAGTGTACATGTTTCAGTTATGTTTAGCCTGAGTCATAAGTAACATTTGCTAATTACACATACAACCAGTTATCATTACAACTTTAAACTTTTTAACTAATGACCTTTACTCCCTTTCCTCCCCCCTCCCCCGCCCCCATCCCATCCCACCCTCGCCACTCTCACTCCAAACCCTACTCTAATTTCATTTTTCATATATTTAACAGATAGCTCCGTGCTGCTGGCGTTAATGTGTTCCACATTGGGCCCCAACGCCGTGTGAACTCCTGTTTGTACCAATGTGGTTGTCTATTCATTTCCAGTCGCTCAAAGCGCATTAGCTCTATCATGCCTCCCCGCCAGTACTGGAATGAGGGCCTCCCCGGGGTCAGCCAGGATTTTAGGATTGCCTTTTTCCCAAATATGATGGCCTGCAGTGCAAATTGGCGCAGTCCTTTCGGAGTTGGGTGTGTGAGCCTCAAATTTCCAAACAATATACCCGGTTGTGGTCGCCATGTCACTTTCCAGATCTTGGAGATCTCCTGCAGTAAAGTTCTCCAAAATTCCCGAGTTTTGGGGCATATTCAAAACATATGTCCCAACTCTGCTCCTTCCAACCCGCACTTTGGACAAGCACCATCCGGGGTAGGCCCATGTGAAAAGCGCGCCTTGGTGGTACTTTGTACTGTAGTTCCCAATGTCCTGCGAGCGCAGTGTATTTTCCCATGCCCAGGACATGCGCCTTGATCGTCTCCTGTTTTATTGTAACTTCCAAGTCCTCACTCCAGGCTAATGCCAAGCGTGCACAGTCCAGCTCTGAGCAATTTTCCCTAATGTATCTATGGTGATATGTCAGTGGGACTTTCTGTTGTGCTCGGAAGGAATAGGCCTCTGCTAACTCTTCCTGTACGTCCTCCGCCAAGGACTCCCATGATAAGCTTTTAATATAGTGTTGTAGTTGTACGTAATGAAACATGTCTGATGATTTCAAATTGTAGATTTGTCTTAATTCGCTAAATGTCTTTATGTGGCCCTCTTCCGATACCACGTTCAGCAGAAAAATGATGCTCCGTGTCCTCCAGTCTTGAAATGTCTTATGTAGCATCCCCGGAGCAAATTCCGGGTTACCCAGCACTGGCAGGTATGGCGTCACTTTGGGCGTGAAGTGGTAGATGCGACATATCCATTTCCATACTGCTTGGGCAGAACTATAAATTCCAGTGTCTTTCAATTCCTGTGCAATTGCTGCCTTTGGTGTATGTACTACATAGCCCAGGTGCAAATCCTGTATCATGTGACGTTCCAACGTTGTGGCTGAGAAATCAGATGTCTCTCTATACCAATCGTTAATATGTCGCATACCACTAGCTACTGTGATATGCCTAGTACTTAGAAGACCCAAGCCGCCATATTCTCTGGGCGTCTGCAGTACTGCCAGCGGTATCCGAGCCCGTTTTCCATTCCACAGAAATCTCTAGAGCTTTATTTATCTGCGTTTCATCTTTACGGGTCAGAAACAGTGGCAGCACCTGAAACAAATAAAGCCATTTAGGTATAATCATCATGTTGACCACGGCTATTCTACCCAGGAGTGAGAGCGGGTACCCCTGCCACATCTGCAATTTTGCCTTTGTGGCCCCCAATATATTGGACACATTACTCATGTACAACTGTGTAAGGTCATTTGTGATTGTTACTCCTAAATATTTGAACTTCTCCGTTTCCCAGGCTATATTTAAGCTGTCCTTCCACCTGTCTTTGTCGTCCCGTAACACTGCCAGCCCTGTAGATTTTTGTAAATTCAGCGTAAATCCTGAGTGTCCCCCATATCTTGCAATATCTCGCAGCAGCACTGGTACTGAACTGTCTGGGTCTTGAAGTAAGATTAATAGATCATCGGCAAAGGCCAACACCTTTACTATGTGGTCTCCCATAGCTACTCCCTGTACCCGATCCTCCCATTTCAAACCTCTTAACAGGGGTTCTAGGGACAGTATAAACAGTAAGGGTGAAAGAGGACAGCCTTGTCGCGTGCCCCGGTGAATAGAGAATTCTGCGCTGCGGATCCCGTTTACTATCACCGACGCCCGCACTTCTTTGTACAGGGATCTAATTGCTTCCCCGAACCAGCCTTGTATCCCCATGTGCTCCAGCACTCCAAACATAAACTCCCAGTCTACTTTGTCAAAAGCCTTTTCGGCATCAAGGCTTAGTATCAGTGCAAAGGTGTTTGTCATGTTGCAATGCGCCATGGCCAGAAGTAGTTTCCTAATGTTCCCCCCCCGCTTGTCTTTGGCGGACAAAGGCTACCTGCTCCTCACCAATTATTCTAGGCATCACCGGGGCCAACCGGTTTGCTAACACTTTGGCAAGGATTTTTTGGTCCACGTTTATTAGGGAGATGGGTCTATAGGAATCTGCGCGGTCACCCGGCCTCCCCGGTTTTGGGATCAGCGATATTAAAGCTATGGTCTCTCCATGTGGTAGTTCACCCTGACTGATAACTTGACTATAGTAATCCTGTAGTGCCCCAACCACCGACTCCGGGAGGAGTTTATAGTACTCCCCGGAGAATCCATCCGGTCCCGGGGCCGAGTGCAGTGGGAGGCCTTTAATCACTGCTTGGATTTCTTTTCCCTGAATGGGCACGTTTAGCAGGTCTAGTTCACTGGGGAGCAATTTGGGTAACTGCAAAGTATTCAAGTATTCATTACGTTCTCTTATCAGTTGGCGTGGGGTGTTTTGTGTAGAGAGTAGTAAAGTGTTGTACTATAATTTTTGTAATTTCCTCACAGCTGGTTTCTACCTTTCCTTGTTTCCCTTGCATAGTTGTTATGACTCGATTAGTTTTCCATGTGTGCATCAATCTACCCAGCAGGGGACCCGTTTTGTTCCCATACCTTTGTAACTTATATTTCTGGTAAAATCGGGATCTAGTCGTTTTCTCGTGTATGTGGGAATTTAATGTAATCTGGATGGCCCTCATATGCTCTCATGTAGCTGCCATCTGTAGGCGAATGTGGGTTTGTTTCGCTTTTACTAGTTTGAGTTCTAGGTTAAGTATTGCTTTAGCGTTCTTTCTTTTCTGTTTCTGGACAAAGGCTATAACCTCACCTCTCATCACAGCTTTAGCTACCATCCAAAATAGCACTGGGTTCTCTTTATGTTCTTCATTAAATTTGACGTATTCTTCCCACTTATGATTTAGATATTCTCGGAACTCCTGGTTAGTAAACATATACCCCGGAAAACGCCATCCCGCTCCCCCTTGATAATACGGTGGTGCCTCTATATCTACCCATACCATAGCATGGTCGGACACCTCCTCGGGGCCAATCTCAGATTGTAAGACCCCTGGAAATAGGCTTGTGGCCACTAGTATGTGATCAATTCTCGAGTACGTGCCATGGGCTCTCGACAGGTGTGTGAAATCTTTTTCTTCTGGGTGCAATGGTCGCCAGACATCCACCACCCCCAGTGCCTGCATAAATGTGCCTAGCGCCCGTGCCTTTGGTTCCCCTTGCCTTGCTTCCCTTGGGTGCGAGCAGTCCCACTCGGGGTCTACTACTAAATTGAAATCTCCCATGAGCACTAGCGTCCTATTTGGTGTCCTGGAGCATAGCCTAATTATTTTCTGACAGAACTGTGGGTCATATTTGTTTGGTCCATATAAGCCCAGGACCATATATTCTTGATTATGTGTCCATAGTTTAATGCATATATAATGGCCCTGCGGGTCTCTAGCAAGGAGTTCTGCTTTTGCTGCTAATCCTTTTCTTATTAGTAGTGCAACTCCCCTTTTCCTACCTTCTGCTGAGGCTGAATAAACTTCACCCACCCAGGATCTCTTTAATTTTGCATGCTCTTGCTCAGTTAATCTAGTCTCCTGTAAACATGCGATATCCACATCATGACGCCTCAAGGCTGTGAGGATTTTGGTCCTCTTCACTGGTGAGGTTATCCCACCCACATTCCATGTTATGAATCTTGTTTTTTTAACCTGTGGCATCTCCCTTTCCCATCTCCCCCAAAATCCCTCCCAGATATTTGACCCCTTCTCCTACCCCCCATTCCTGTATCCCAAACTCTTCTCCTGCGAAGAGTTCTAACTGGATCTCGTTGTGCTGTCCCTGGCCCTCCCCCCAGCATCAGCCTGCATGTAAACTTTCGTGTGATATTTCTTACCTAACAATTCTCTATCAGAGTAACAACCAGACAAAACATGAACTACCATACAACACTTGTGTTCAACCTATACACATATTACTCAGGGTTTATTTTCCCTCCAGCGGCTTCCCCTTTTATACTTCACCACATCATGGATCTCCCTCCACCAAGTCCGATCTCGTGCCGCTCCCCCAGACACTCAGGAGCTCATTTTCAAAGCACTTAGACTTGCAAAGTTCCATAGGTTACTATGGGGGCTCATTTTCAAAGCACTTAGCCTCCCAAAGTTCCATAGAAACCTATGGAACTTAGCCTCCCAAAGTGCTTTGAAAATATGCCTCTATATAACTTTGTAAGTCCAAGTGCTTTGAAAATATGCCTCCCAGTCTTTTGTATCCATTTTAAACTGGTCTTCTAAAAATTTATTTGCCGCGTCTGGGGTATTAAATGAGGTCCAAGCTCCATTTTGGTGTCCCAGCTTCCGAAAGCCTTTTGCAGATTGGCCCAAAAGCCTTCCGCTGTGTCTGCAGGGCTGCAGAATAGTCCTGGAATATCTTGACTGGCATCTCATCGTATTTTAAGTTCTGCCATTTCTGCCTTGCTCCATTGAGGATTTCCGTCTTGTGCACGTAATTGTGTACTTTAATTATCACTACTCTGGGTCGTTCTCCTGGACGCGCCCGTCTGCCTATGCGGTGTGCTCGCTCCAAACATAGCTTTCCAGAGCTGTCAGTCAAAGCGAATTCCGTCTGGAGCCATTTCTCCAGCAGCGAGCCCAGCAGCGAATCCGGCACCGTCTCTGGTATGCCCACAATCCGTAAGTTTGACCGCCTAGACCTATTTTCCAGGTCATCTATGTGTTGGGCCTGGTCTGCCACTTGCCTCTGTAGCTGCGCCATAGCCTCCTTTCTGCCCTCCTCGCCATCTTCTATTGCGGACACCCGTTTTTCTAGTTCCTCCGTTCTGTGCTCAAAATTGGCTATTTGTCCGGAGAGTGACGTGAATTGCGGTTTGAGGGCCGATTTAACCGCCTCCATGAGTTGTGCTATTTGGGGCGCTGTAAGCAGTTTTTCAGCGGGTTCCGGGCTCGCGCCATTTTGTTCTCCTGCCCACTCCGTTGCTTTTCTGGCTCCTTCTTCGTTGTTTTCCCGGGCATAGCCTCCACACTTCTCATCAGGTATCTTTCCATATACCAGTGCCTGGTTATCGTGTTTCCCCCGTTCGGCGGGCGTTTTGCTAGGTGTAATCCGGCTGTACCAGGGAGAGGGCAGGGGGAGCAGCGAACTTGCGACCGCTCGCTTCAGCACATCTCGCGAGATCCCTTAATCATTTATTTATAATTTTTTATTTTACAAGGGTGACTTGCAAACAGTAATACAGAGATGACTGTACATTAATACAATATTAGAGGAAAACAATCTCAACTAGATAAATGGATTATATACAATCTTTCTCTTTCTTAAACCACAAAATGAAATAGGGAGAGTGAAACAAGACAAGGAGATCAATGAAACAACAGTAAATAAAGAAAATGTGGTATTAACCTGATTATCCCCAGTTATTATTTATCTGAATCATTATTCCACATTGATCGTCTGGTTGGCTTCTTCAAACCCAAAACGATGTATAGTCAATTAATTTCATTGGAAACATACTTATTGTCCAATATTAGTGGAAATAATACACCTGATTTCATTTTTTTCTCTTTTTTAAAACCAGAAATTATTTAACAATACAAACACTTGAATTTCTAATCCAATTCCCACTGATTAAGGTAATCCCAGTTTCACAGGCTTCACTCCTTTTGAATTAATATATTAAGAGGAATCATTTCAGCGGAAAAAAAACCCATTAGGAGTCATACCCGGAACTCTGGGAAAACAACAATCTTGATATTAATCATCTGTAACAATATTCATTTTGTTCAAATTTTTCTGGTCTTTTATCATTTTCAAATCTTAACCATTTCCTACTTCAGTAGAACTTCATTTGTTGTATATTCTCAAAGGATTCGATTAGATTATCCATGTGGCTCATTAACAAGACTATATCTGAAGCAAAGTCATTCTCTACCATTGTCAGGTCCTGGAGCACCCTCCAGATGACATTCAATGCAACCTCCACAGGAGCCAAAAACTCCAAGCTGATAACTCTTAAGGGTTTAGGAGTAGCACCGCCGACACGGGTTCAGCTGTAAACGACTTCCGTTTCAGCATACACTCCTGACTCACTCCTCCACTCCTTTGGGCATGGTGGTTAAATGATTTTTGAGCGATGAAGTTGTTTCCAGGTCCAAGAGCATCGACGCTCCTTCGTCGGCGCTAATCAAAGGACTCATCAACCCAGTCATCTATGGGCAGCTCGTCACACAGCGGTCCCACACTTGCTGCACAGGGGACAAAACGCTGGTCATCGGCGGCTGACCCCCCATTGTCCCCTTCCTCTGTTAAGGCAACTGCAATGCAGAGAGGAAATTTCAAGTGAACAAAAACTGAACTTCAGAGGACAGCTGGGCCGTTGAGTGTACGAGCTTCAGGTCACCATCTTTCCCCTCTCCCTAATTTGGGACACTCTTTGTCTGGTTTCTCCTCAGAGGCCTGTCTGATATGGGTAACCCTTCAGCATAGCCCTCTGAGTCATTGAAACACGGAAGCCCCTCCACCACTTACAAGGTGGTGTCCCTTCGGAGGGGATTCATTTAAGTTCTTGAAAGAGAATATACACACAAACCTCTTCCAGGGTCATTGGGGAGTAGAACTAAAGGAGATGAATAGAGTTTGCAGGGAGGTAGAATCAAGAGTAATAACAGGAAATACTTTTTCACAGATAGGGTAGTAGATGCCTGAAACACTAAAATGACGGGAACACGTGCCTTTTTGCTGGCGTGGCGCTCTCTTTTCTCCTGATATCGGCTCTGATCCTTTCTCACCCTGCGGCCTTGATGTGGGCGGAGGGGAGGGGTAGCTTCTCCTAAAGGACCTTGTGTTCCATTAGAGACTGCTGGTACAGGAGATTCCCCTTTATTTTCTCCAGCCTTTGGTTTCCTTTACCAAAATCACTGTTGAGTCAGAAACTGTTTACATGTAGCTGGGGCAGTGGTACAAATTTTTCTCAAACTGCCCCCACTATGCAATGGGATCCAAGGGAAGAACAGAACTGCTTTAAGCTGTTTCAATGTTTTCTGAGCAGGAGTTCCTCTGCTCAGGTACTCATAATTTGAACCTTTCTTAAGAGAGCTTGGCCTCAGTAGCTCTTTTCGTGATTGGGTGAGCTTTTATGCCCATCTTGGGCAGATGGGTTCTAGAGGGCTAAGTTTTTTCCAGAAGGAATCTGATGGGCCTGCGATGTGCCTTGTTTTTTTTTCGGGATGCACGTCAGCCACTGGGGACTTCTCTGGGGCAGGGGATTTGTGACCCCCCCCCCCCCCCGTTCTCATTCTGCTGCTCTGTATGCTTTATGTTGCAGAAGTCTGGTAGGGGAACTGACAGTTCCTTTTTAGTTCAGCCTTTGGAGTTTTCTGGCTTGTTCCCTGTCTCAGTCTCTCTGATGGACCCTGCCCTGAAGAGAGGATGTTTTCTCTCCAGCTCAGCAGTAGGGTACATTTCTCCCCTGTCTTCTTCTATTCGGAGGGAGTCTTTTCATGGCAGTCCATTTCTGCACAAAGGCTGCAAGAATCACCTGAGCTGGAAAGCCATGTTTGCCTAAGTGGGTACATTGATAGCAATAGGGCTCACTGTCTGTGGTGAGTTTAGATTTTCTTAAGAGTTCCTGCATTGGCTAAGGCTGTTCCTGGTGTGAGAAACAGTGGACAGCATCAGCGCAGGGCATCTTGTGTATTTGTTGCAGGAATTACCACTATTGTTAGCAGAATCTGTGGTACTTCAGGAGTCAAACACCACACACCAGAATGAGAGAGAAATCTTCTTTATTTGCCAGCAAACAAAGTAGGACATCAGCGCTAGCTCTCTCCTTCTCTTCAGCTCTCTGTGTCTTGTGTCTCCTGTCTTGGTTCCTTCTCGTCTCTCTGTGTCTTGGCTCTCCTGTCTCGTCTAACGTAAGCTGCTTCTGTTCTCATTTATATAGGGTCCTAAACCCTTCTAGCCCCCCTTTCTCACCAGATGGTAAAGAATAGATTGATTACCCTGTCTTGAACTAATTATCTCTACACATTTACTCAAAAATATCAGTTACATAGGTTTGAGATATTTCCTAAACTGACCTATGACCTGGGGCCTCTCAAACTAGACAATGTGGCATCTATCTCCTGCATTTTATTATTATTAAATTCTCAGATTCCCGGTTAACTTCATACTAACCGGACTCTGGCATTCATTAAGGGGCCAATCTTACTTAATGGCACACAGACATGGTTTGTTATTACTTTCAGGAGACCAGTCCTACACTTAGCTATAATCCATCAAGGAGAAGACTTGACTTTTCCTGACCTCTTTCACCTATTAGCTTCATACACAGAACTAGCTAGGACTGTGGATAATTCAAACCAGATGATGACCTCTTAAACTGCAGACAAATCTCACTTGAAAGTCAGACAAAGATGTAACGCTGAATTGAAAAGATATTTTACATAGAAATAGAACTTATTAATTAAACAGAATAAAACATATTTTAAAATAAGCAGAAATCAGAATTCCTTATAAGACAAAATCTAGATCATCTAGAATTATTTAAATCTAAACTATCTCCTTCTAAACAGCATTAGCCTTAACAATCCATCACTCAAAAAGGGACAAAGAAAGTTTCATTTCTCGCTGACCTTTCTAACCTCTAGTCTAGCAAAAGCTAGACATTTGAGTAATTAAACCCAGATGGCATTCTATCACTTACAGGACTGAACCAAACTTAAACAGAATTAACAAATTAATATGATTTCTCTGTCCAAGCTGCCTCATATTGAGCCTCTGAAAGGGCCTATTTAGTATTTTTATTTACAAACTTCTCTGCCCCCTCAGTTTTTCTCTGAGAGCAGTTGCTTGAACAGCTTGGAAGTTTCCCTTCTTCCTTTGTGAAACTCTTTATATACTGGCAGTACAGGCTTTGCCTATGAGCACACCACCATGAGTGTGCCTCATCTCTGATCTTGGAAGCTCAGCAGGGTTGGGCTTGGCTGGTTTCTACTTGGATGGGAGACTGCCTGGGAATACCAGCCAGGTGCAGTAGGTTTTTTTATGCACCTTTTACTCCTTTACAAATGGGAGTTTCTAGGCTTAGTGTCTTTGGCTCCACCTTTCTGTGGGAAATGTTGCATATTGTTATTTTCTGGGACTAGTGCTCTGGTCTCCATGGTAACCATGGAACTTCAGTTCTGTCATGGGGGTATTTGCTCCAGGTGCAGTAGTTTCAGCAAAATAGTTTTATTTTTCTGGAACATGATTGGCTTTCAGCCTGAAGGTCACAAGTTTAAGGCTGGTTTGTGCATCATATTAGAAGCTGTGACCCTCGGCTCCATTTCTATGGGGCATATTTTACTTCCCTCTCTCATATTGCTTGCCCTGACAAGCAGTTCTTTCCATAGCTGGGACAGTTTACACTAGGTTACGGTGCCAAAGGTTAGCTGTGGTGGTTTCCCATAGCAGCTCTGCTCTTCTCTGACACTGATCAAGCTATTGCATTCCAGCTGCAGCTTCCAATCTATCTGTGGCACCTCTAGCTAGCTGTTTGTTGCAGTGTCTCTAAGGCTTTTATTGCACTTTTGCACTTTTTCTTTATATTGGCCAGCTATATTCAGAGCTACTTCAATTTAGCCTGCACTTCAATTTTCCCTGCACTTCTCCCATAGGAAGCGTTTCTTTTCTTTTCTCTTTGGCCACCTCATCTGCGGTTTCTCTGTTTGGCTGTTCTGAGCCCTCATGTTCAGTTCCAGGCTTTGCCTGTCGGCATGGCTATGGCTCCATTCACCTTTTCCTAGGTTTGGCAGTTTTGCGGTATTCTTCGCAAGGACAGCATCAGAGTGCACCTCGCTCTAGACGAGATCCAAGAGTTTATCTTCCCGGGTCTTCTTGGAATTCTTGAGCTAGGCGGTCACCTTTCAAATGAGCCACCTCGTCCTATTCCAGACAGCTCTGGTACGATTTTTTTATTGACCGAGGATTGGAGGATCTAGGTTCAGACTTGGGTGTGCAGTCTGCTCAGGGTGCTGAGTCCTCGGGCCTGGCTATCCATTCATGTCTTGGGCTCTGTGGTGGACACTTTTGAGGTAGTGCTGTGGGCGGTGCTCATAGACGACTTCTACTGCTCTTGCTTCTTAACGGGTGGTCTCCTGTATTCCAGGAGTGTCAGAAATGTCGGTACGCCTGCGCATGAACTGGTGGTTTCGCAATTCCTCCCTGTGGAAGGGATGCCTTGGCACCTCTGCAGTGGATGGTGGTGGTCACAGATGTGAGTCTCTCGGACTGGAGAGCCCTTTGCCTCCTCCTCCTTCCATCTCCGGGGTGGTGAATGGCACAGGGGAAGGTGTTGCCGATCTCCCGCCTGGATCTACTTTTGGTGTTGTTAGACTTCTAGCCTTTCAGGACACATTGCGGGCCAGGCGGTGCTTGTGCCGTCTCCCCCGCCTGGACCTGCTTTTGGTGCTGTTCGTCTTCTAGCACTTCAGGACACGTTGTGGGCTAGGCGGTGCTTCTGCCGTCGGAGAAGATGAGGCGGTGACTGCTTCTTCAACAGAGTGGGACTCGGAGTCGGTCTGTGGCCATCAAGGCGTGTCACCCCCTTGGAGTGGGCAGAGGACCTTGTGTTCCGTTTCTACATGGCCCACTTTGCGGGCTTTTCCTACGGTGAGTTCTCTTTTCTGCCGTCTTCTGGTCTCGGCAGAATGGTTATTCCGCACCAGTGCTTCTCCAACATGGCCTCGGGTAGAGAGCTCAGTAGGTAGATCTGATGGCGTTCCGACTGGACACCCAGGTACCTTCTTTCTTCTGTCATCGGAGAGAGGGTGATTCGACAGGGCTGGTTGTTCTATCGCTTCCTTAGCTGGAGGACGTTCTTTGATAGTGTTTCCTCCATGGCCTCACTGCGGCCGAGTTCTTTTCTGATCGCTCTCCACCGTGGTTGAGTCATTCTGGTAGCTCCGGATTAGCCACGGCGCCCTTGGTATGCGGATATAGTGAGGCTCCTGGTGGTGCCTTCATTTTGGATCCGCTTGACCCCGGGCTCTTTCTTCTGGGTCCGCTCCGGAGTTGATGATCCCAGTTTTTTGAGAGGCCGACTGAGGAATAGAGTTCTTTGGACGCTGTGGTTACTGTTCTGTTGTGATCTTGTATGTGGTCCACGGTCCACTGCAACCGCGTATTCTCGGGTGTTGAGGATTTTTTGAGGCTGGTTGTGGCCCACGCTTGGTCTTCATTGCGGGCGTCTGTTCTTCAGCGATTGAGTTCTTTCTGCAGGATGGGTTGCAGAAGGGCCTAGCCTGGCGTTTGAACTCAGAGATGGTGCATTTCTTGCAGAGTGCTTTGCTCTTCTCCCTGAAACCTCGTTCGTATTCTCCAAGTCTAGCTTGGGGCTCTATTTGTCTACCAAGTATTGCTTCGGACTCCTTTTGTTCCTTTGCAGAATGCTTCGCTTAGGAACTTACAAGCAGTGTTCTTGGTCACCAATTCTTCGGCACGCAGCGTGTCTGAATTTTTAGCACAGCCATGCCAAGCTGTTTTTTCTGCAATTTGCTGAGTCTGGAGTGACCTTGCTTTCGGTTCCTTCTTTCTTTTCTGGCTGTAGTTTGGCTTTTCTTTTTCAGTCTCTCTTTCTTCCCTCTTTTCGGGAGGGGGATTTTCACGTGGAGTACACGGCGCTTCATCTTCTGGAGGTTCAGAGAGCTCTCTGGTATTTGCAGATGTTGAATGTTTTTCAGCGTTCAGATCTTCTCTTTGTCTTTGTCACTGATTCTTGCTGTGGAACGGCAGCCTCTGGTCTGATCTGATTTTTTTCTTGTTGGATTGCAGATACTTTGTGGATTTTTTGGAAAGGTTGCGTCCCGCCGGTAGCATTCCATGCTCGTTTCACAAGTTTGCTATCTACTTCTGGGCAGAACGGGTGTGCTTTCACTATTCAGATACTGCCTTTGCAGCGGCAGTTCTGTCTCGGGGAGCGGCGACTTCCCACCCCACTTAGGGATTGCTTTGGTACATCCCACCAGTTCTTGGATTCATTTGCTGCATAAGTTAAGAATGTAAAATTATTCTTTACCTGCTGATAATTTTCTTTAGTAGCAGCAGATGAATCCAGGATCCCACCCTTTGTCAGCCGCGCTTGTTTTGCCTCTCTGTTCTTCTCCTGGTCTTTAGTTTCTAAAACAAACAAACAAAAAAAAACAAAGGAGAAGAGGAAAGAGAACAGAAAACCACAGAAGAGGACTCCATCGCAGTCGTGGTTTCTCTAAAACCCTCACTTGACCCTACATGTCCCTCCAATTATCGCCCCATCTCCCTTCTCCCTTTCCTCTCCAAATTTCTTGAGTGCGTTGTTCACCGCTGTTGTCTTGACTTTTTCTCTTCTCAACCTATTCTTGACCCACTTCAATCTGGTTTTCGTCCTCTTCACTCTACTGAAACTGCACTTACTAAAGTCTCTAATGATCTGCTTCTGGCTAAATCCAGAGGTCTCTATTCCATCCTCATCCTTCTTGACTTATCCGCTGTTTCGACACTGTTGACCACACCTTACTCCTCGATACGCTGTCCTCGCTTAGATTCCAGGGCCCTGTTCTTTCCTGGTTCTCTTCCTACCTCTCACTCTGTACTTTCAGTGTTCACTATGGTGGATCCTCTTCAACTTCCCTCCCGCTTTCAGTTGGTGTGCCTCAGGGTTCTGTGCTTGGCCCACTCCTTTTCTCCATCTATACCTCTTCTCTCGGTGCCCTAATCGCTTCCCATGGCTTTCATCTTTACGCTGTTGACTCTCAAATCTACATCTCCACCCCTGAAATCTCAACCTTAATCCAGGACAAAATCTCTGCCTGCTTGTCTGACATTGCTGCCTGGATGTCTCAACGCCATCTCAAATTAAACATGGCTAAAACCGAACTTCTCATTTTTCCCCCTAAACCCACCTCCCCTATTCCCCCTTTCTCTATCTCTGTTAATGGCTCTCATATCCTCCCTGTCTCCTTGGCTCACAACCTTGGAGTCATCTTTGATTCCTCTCTCTCCTTCTTTGATCATATTCAACAAATCACCAAAACCTGTCGCTTCTTTATCTTCAACATTAGCAAAATTCGCCCCTTCCTTTCTGAACACGCCACCAAAACCCTTATCCACACCCTTGTTACTTCTCGCTTGGACTATTGTAATTTACTTCTCACTGGTCTTCCACTCAACCATCTCTCTCCTCTCCAATCTGTCCAGAATTCTGCAGCACTACTTATTTTCCGCCAGAATCGTTATGCCCACACTAGCCTACTCCTCAAATCACTTCACTGGCTCCCTGTCCGCTTCCTTATACAGTTCAAACTCCTCTTACTGACCTTTAAATGCATCCACTCTATGACCCCTCATTACCTCTCGTCTCTTGTTTCTCCCCACATTCCTCCCCGTGAACTCCGCTCTCTGAACAAATCTCTCTTGTCGTCCCCCTTCTCCTCCACCGCTAACTCCAGACTTCGTTCCTTTTGTCTCACAGCACCTTATGCCTGGAACCGTCTTCCCGAACCCATACGTCTAGTTCCATCTCTTCCTGTTTCTAAATCTATGCTGAAAGCCCACCTTTTCACTACTGCCTTTGGCTCCTAACCACTACTCATTTGCCCTCCTCTTTACCCATTAATTCCCTTGCCCGTTCTATGTCTTGTCTATCTGTTCTACCTAGATTGTAAGCTCTTTGAGCAGGGACTGTCTCTCTATGTCAAGTGTTCAGCGCTGCGTGCGTCTGGTAGCGCTATACAAATGCTATTAGTAGTAGTAGTAGTAGACTGACAAGTTTCTGTTTTGTATGGCTGGTGAGGAAGGCTTCCTGGTTTCTTGTCTGATTCTGCTTGGTGATGAGACATGTACTGAGGTGAAGGAGGAGCTGGCCGTCTGGTATCTGCCTTCAGCTTTGTAATCTCTATCTCCACCTGCTGATAGATGGACGCAACCCACCAGTTCTTGGATTCATCTGTTGCTACTAAAGGAAAGAAAATTATTAGCAGGTAAGGCATAATTTTACCTCCCTTCCTCAGTGCTGCATCATGAAAGCTAGAATAATGCAGCAAGGTATTCCTGTCGGTCTCCTTCCTAAAGATAGTAGTGCCAAATCTTCCATTTAATAACTTTGATGTCCAAGAACTCTATCTCAGTCTCATCGATCCTGGCTGTAAATTTAATGTGAGCATCCACCGCATTAAGATAATCAATAAATGCTAACAAGTCACTTTTAGATCCCTTCTAAAACAAAATGATGTCATCGATATACCTCTTCCAGAGCAAAATATTGCTGTAGAATATAGAGGTATATACGTGATTTTTTTTCAAATATGCATCATATAGAGGCATGCCAGCGATGGTAGCACCCATTACCACCCCGCTCGTTTGAATATAGAAATTCTGCTGAAAGTCAAAGTAATTGTGGCAAATAACCAAGTTAATAGCCGCTGCAAAATTATGATCTTAGAAGCTGAGACTTGAACTTTAGCAAAATATTCACAGGCTAACTGTATTGCTGCATTCTGCGGTATATTAGTATAAAGAGCCACCACATCAAGGCCCACCAGATAAACCCTATCCAGTCCCTCAAGTGTCACGTGGTCCAACATCTGAATAAAATGAATAGAATCTCTAACATAGGAACTAGCTTGGCTCACAAACGGATGTAACAACCTATCCATATACTTTGACAAAGGTTCTAACACCGACCCACTATAGGGCTTCTGGGCGGGTCCATCAATGACTTATAGACCTTCGGAATAAAATAAATGTAAGGGACCCTAGGGTGCGGATGGCACAAAAAACGCTGCTCTTTGAAAAAATTCCATCAGTTACTGCCATGTCCAAACATTCCCTAATTGTTTGTTGTAACTCAATAGTGGGATCATAATCAATCGCTCTATAATATTGAGTTTGTTGTAACTGTTTCAAACCCTCGTTTATATATTTCACCCGGTCCATAATCATGATGGACCCGCCCTTATCCACCCTTTGAATGACAACATGGTCATTATTGGCCAGTTCCCGAATACATCTTCTGGGACTGTTCCAATCTCCCCAAATCTGATAACACCAATTTTTGGAATGCCATAATGGAAGGATCAGTAGGTCCAGGGGGCACCCATTTTGATTTTGTACCTGTACTGGGTAAGTAGTCTCACTCTCCTGCCTGCGATTCCCCAAAGAAAAGACGCAATTTTAAGTCTCTAAAAAACCTATATAACCCTTGACGGGTACTAAAAGCGTCATAAGCACTAGATGGAACAAATGAGAGTCTCTTAGATAATACCTCCTGTGTCAAAGACAGACTAATTGAGCAGATATTAATCACGGTGTTCATTTCTTGTTTACTTTCCTTATCTTCCCCCCAATTTTGTGTGCATCCGCTTTTGGTTCTATGGGTATGTACTGCATTTCTTCCTGAAGTCATAAAAAAGAACTAGACAACCCTACTGTAGGCTTCTGGGGTATATCCTGCAGCTGAACTGACTGCTTCTTTCCCTTATCCCCTCTACTATCATCTTCTCCAGGCGAGTCACTGGAGGATAATTTAAAATTCACCCTCCTACCACAGGGCTTCCCTTTCCTACCCCGTCTCCGTTTATCCATCCAACTATACACATATTCCTTTGTGTAATCATACTCATCTCGGCGGAATTTGGCCACCTTCAGTGCTCTCTTCCCTTCGATATTGATCAATTTTTTGACTATGTTCATTCAAATTCTTATCGAACAGTAATTTTTCTTGCAGATTTTTGATGCTATCCTGTTTATTTTTTAACTCATCACGATATCCCTGAATCTCTTCTTGTAGAGCGTCAATAGTCAAAAGCATCAGATCCAGAGAGTATTGAGTGATTACAGAATTCCACTTTGCCAGATATTGATCATTGCCCAAAAATCTAGGTTTCTTATGCATAAGTAGACCACGTGGCACCTGCTGGGCGTGAACAGTATTCTATCAATGCAGCAGAGTGTAACTCTGCTCGTACCAGTGCTTTATGCACCCTATACACCTCATCCCAATTACATTCATGTTCCTGCTGTGCACCAGAGAACAGCCGGGCTCCTCCCATCAACTCAGTTATAGGATCCTCTGAGAGCCCTGACTTGGACTCCCAGCTGGAAGCAGCCATTCCCCTAAATACTACCAATTAATGTCTACTTGAAGAAAAGGGGATATATTACTCTAAACTAGAGCACTCATATAGAAATCACTTATTTAATGTGCTCCAGACATTTTTTTTAGATATCACAATGATTTTTATTATAACAATCCACCCCCAGAATACATACACCCCCTTATTACTGAATCAGCTCAATCCTTACATATTCTATATAACAAAATATTTCACATACATTGTAGACACATCATGACTAATAGTAACATTTAAGCTACGTTATCATTCATAACCTTCACATCCTGATGGAATAAAGTCTAAATCCAATTGCCCCCAAATGTGCAAACAATTTGTTGTTTTTCTATCATCAAAAGCACACAGAGTCCTAATAGGGTACATCTCCAAAACCCCTTTTGATACAACAACAAAAATGCTGTAAACAACAGTCAGTCCTCAATGACGTAATATGATTTACTCCAAAGACAGGCAGTTATGGTGAACCTTTGATCTTATACTCTTGATGACTCTATTTAAAGGCTCCATGCACTAAAAAAAAACACCATAGGAAACTGTCCATTCTTAGTGAGGTAACGCAATTTGCTCCAAAGCTGGCAATTTGTGATAAATCTTTAATCCACGAAATGCGGTCACCCCTGCTCACAAAGGGCCTCTTTTACTAAAGCGCTTGTGATTCCCACGCAGCAAATGCGAGGCAGCCCATTCAAATTGAATAGCCTGCATCACATGTGCCATGCCAGGAATCAATAGCGCAGTTTAGTAAAAGAGGCCCAAAATCTTCAGCTCTTTGGGTGGGGGTGGGGGGGGGGAGACCCCTGGTTCATGAAATTTCTAATGTAGTATTCTGAGTGTCTTTTCAACCAAAAAAGTTCTTCATCGCTAGTTTAGAAGAAGGAGTGTTTTCTGGGTTCTTAAAACAAGTTGTAATTTGGCCAGTATTGAGAAAGCAGAAGTTAGATTGCAGTATTGTGGACCATTATTAACCTGTTTTGTTCTTTCCCAAATAAGATTATTGAACAAGTAGTCTACTATCAGATTTAGGACTGCTTGAGAGATGTAGTTTCATCTGTTTTGGTCTGAGTTTGGTAAAGGGCACAGCACTGAAACTGGCCTTTTAGCCCTAAGGGAGTCAAAACTCTAGACAGACAAGGAATTGGATGCTCTGTGTACATTTTAGATCTTTCTGTAGTTTTTCATGCTATCGACTATGATCCTTTGTTAGAGCACTTGATGGGATTTCGGGTTCAATAGTATTATTATGAATCAGACTATATACAGTAGAGATATACAGTATTCATCAACTAAAATTTTGAATTGTTGGGTGCCTCCTCAAGGTAAAATTTTGTCATCAGTCCTCTTCAATTTGTATTCCGAGGGTTAGATATTGATTGCAATTTTTTTTTCTTGCTGCTAATGTCCTACTGGTGCTGTATGCAATATCTAACCAGCTTTCAGAGTGATAAACTTAATGCTGCTTGTATGCAGTTGCAGTCTGGCTCAAGATGTTGAAACTCCAGTTAAACTCCTTGTGCTTACTGTGTTTCCTGTTATCTCCTGAGTCAGTTTAACACCAGAGGATGCGGTCTGAAGTGAAACTAGATGCAGAAGTAGGTTGCCTCAGCAACTGAGACTTTTAAAATTTGAAGTATATTTGCCAGCTTTGCTTGTTTCTTTGTAGAAAGAAAAAATTAGCCAAAATTATTCATGCATTGATCATGAGCTGCTTAAATTATTATAACTTTTTGTACCTGGGAGGAGCCCAATTCCTCCAAAATACGGTGGCAATTTTTTTTTAATTTTATTTATTTATTCATGTTATTCAACTTATTACAAGAAAACATCTTGTTTAGGAAAGTATCTAATAACTAATAAAATATTTGAACATAGTAATCAAATAAAAAGGAAAACAAAAAAGAGCTTTCACTTTCATAGGTAAATTATACTCAAGTCCATAAATTCTGATCCAAGATTTCGGAAATTTACAGGAGACATTAATATCAAAAAAGGAAAACAGGAAAAAAAAGAATCTGCAAATTCTGCTAAGCTGAGTGGACACTTATACACTAACGCTTTTCCACTTTCGCTGAGGCTATAAGCGTAGACACGTGAGCAGGTTCTGTAAATACATATTTTTTCCCCTAAACTTTATTATGCACTTGCAGGGGTATCTTAAAAAAAGGTACCCCCCCAAATGCAGAATTTCAGGCTTAAGGAGCAAGAATTGTTTCCTCCGTCGTCTTGTCTCCTTAGAGACATCCGGAAATAATAACACTTTAAAACCCAAAAAAGGTTTATCCTTATTTCGGAAAAAGAGACGAAAAATCCAGTTCTTGTCAGGTAATAGTGCGACTGTCGCCACCAATGTGGCTGCAGTTGCAAGTTCAGAGTCTGAGGTCTCAAGCAAAAGAGAAACATCTGTTGGAACATCAGGTTGATTAATTTCTTTCCCAGGAATATAATAAGCCATAGTCATTGGTGGTAAATTCTGTTCAGGAATAGATAAGTTTTCACGCATATAGCGCTTCAACATCTCCAGAGGAGCAACATTTTGTAGTTTAGGAAAATTGACAAATCTCAGGTTATGATTTTTAGTATAGTTATCAAAGATTTCCATTTTGGCCCTGAGATTAGTCAAATCTTTCACCATAATAGGTTGTATAGTTTCAAACTTTGTAATTCTTTGATCCATATTAACAACTTTCCCACTCAACTCCTTAATCTGCTCTTCTTTTTTTAACAAGTCACTTTCAAGGGATTTTACTTTAGGTAGTACTTCATTTATCTGTTTTAGGAAAGTTTGTCCTAGGTTAGAAACTAAATCCCACAAAGTTTCTAATGTAACTTCCTTTGGTCTGACCACAAGTTCTTTAGGAATTTCAAACCTTACAGGCTGGTCACGAATCTCGCTCTGCCCCTCAGCTCCTCTCTCCTCAGTCCGCGGCATCTCCACGGGCAAACTGCCCTCCAGTCCGACCTCTGCTGTAAAAGAAGCTTCCATTCGATGATCTTCTGGGCCCCTAACCTCTTCCAGGGTGGACCCCGTCGAATCAACGAGGAAGGAACTGGCGCCTTTCGGCTGGGGAGGGGGAGTGCATTCGGCAGGCCTCAAGGTAACATCTAAGCCAGGAAACGCCAAAGTCTCCAGTTCGCCGGCGTCTCTTACTGGCATCGGTCCGCCGTCTGAGTGAACTCCCTGCGGTCTCAAATAACGATCGAGAGGACCAGGTAGTGAGGGAGTTAGCGGGGAAGCCCTAACCACTAATCTCCCTCTTCGTTTAGGCATTTTTTCCAAAGATAGGGAATCGGGTCTCGCAGCAGCTTAGCAGGATGCGGCCATCTTGGATCATACGGTGGCAATTTTGACTTCACCTGGGTGACTAGAGAATTGGGATACCAAACACAATACAAATTGCCGCTCCTTGTACACAGTGAAGGAGCATGCTTAGTATTAGGGGTGTTGAAGATTCACTGGCACTCGCGGAACTGGCCTATGATCAAAGGGATGCGGATTTCATGAAGGATTTTCATATGGTCTCAAATAAGAGGGTCAGTAAGCTCAACAGCTTGGAGGGAAGACCTCCTCTCCCCCTTCCCCCCCCTGCAGCCACCCATGTTCAGCGACCCTCTCCTTCTCCACCCCCTTCCTCCCCTCCAGCCACCCATGTCCAGCAACCCTCCCCCCCCCCCCCCCCCCCCCCCCGCTCATCAAACCCCTCGCCACCTGCAGCTGCCACTGATAACGCTGTCCGGCCGCTGCTGCTTCTGTTGAGCAGCAGCGGCCGCTACAAAAAGAAAAAAAAGCAATAAATGTTTTTCAACATCAAGCGCGGCACCGCAGACAGCCATCAGGCATTGGCTTTCGGCTGTGCAGCCGCTCCTCCTCTCGCCTCTCACGTCGCTGCGCTCCTCCGGGGTCTTACTCCAGGGGCAGTGATGTGGAGGCGAGAGGAGGAGCGGCTGCAGAGCCGACAGCCAATGCCTGATGGCTGTCTGCAGTGCCGTGCTTGATGTTTAAAAACATTTATGGCTTTTTTTCTTTTTGTAGCAGCCGCTGCTGCTCAACAGGAGAAGCAGCAGCGGCTGGACAGCGTTACCAGTGGCAGCTGCGGGGGGGGGGGGGGCTTGGGTGATGCGCCGAGGGGGGGGGGGTTGATGCACCGAGGGGGGGGGGTTGTCTGATGGCTGTCTGTGGTGCCGTGCTTGTCGTTTTTTGATGCGCCGCTCCCTGCCACTTGGAGCAAGTGGCAGGGGGAGGTGTAGGGAAACATCCGCGTGTTTCCCTACTCCTCCCCCTGCCTGGGAATCAGCTGTGAGTGACAGCCTGGCTACGGAGCCTAGCTCAGCAACTCCAGGAGCCATGGACACAGGCAGTCACTCATTAGAACGTTGGTGGTGAGAATTATTATATAGGATCGCTCTTACTTGTACTAGTCTTAATGGACTGAAGCAGTACCCTCATTTTCTGTGCACCAGATCGAGAACCAGGGAACCCTGATTCTTACTTCCCTAAAGCTCCTTATGATCTTGCTTGTGACCTTTCTGCAGGATTAGATGTCCACCTTGATAGTTTCAGTAATGTGTGGGAGAACCAATGCAGTCTGGTGCTCAGTGTGCCAAGCATGATTTGTGTTCCACTGGAAATTGGGAGACATTGCTTCTCAGTACCAGGTGGTGTGATGTGAACTGACTTTTAGTGGGATCCACTTTCTCTGTTCTACAGATGGTATGTTTTCAAATGGTCACACTGATCTCTATCCTTTTAAAAGAGAAGAAATAAAATTGCAAGAAAGGTGGCCATTTTGTCTTCCCGTCTCCCACAATTATTACTGACTTGGATTTTTGTCCCTGCTAAACTTTTTGCCTCATCTACATTGTGTTATATATGTATGATTATTTGTTCTCTCTTCTTGTTAAGTCAGTACTTTCAAGTCTTGTTCTTGAGTTCCTTTTAGCTCAAATTCTTAAAGTCCTTTATGGGCTGAGTCTATGAGAGCCCATTTTGGAACTCTGAAAGTGCTGGGATTCCTGTTTTTAGCATTTGTTTCCTTGCTATTTCTCTCTAGTTCTACCTCTTGAGGGTTGATAGTTTTCTGGATGGAATAGTTTTTATTTTCCCCACAGTTATGGTCTGATGGCCATCAGCTGTCCTTGGCGCTGTCTCTGTATTTGGAAACCCTAAGTTCCTGATCCTCAGTTTTTATGCTTCATGGGTATAATGTACTGAATTGGTTTCATAGTTTCCTAACGGCAAGAACATACCAGGTAATATCTGAATCGATCATATCATCGCCATGGAGACCTGAATGTGGTGTGCCACAAGGATCTTCGCTTTCCCCGATCCTCTTTAATTTAATGATGTTACCACTAGCCAGATCTTTATCCAGCTTCAACCCTTATATTTATGCTGACGATTTGACGATATATATCTCATATAAAAATGAATTGTCTGAAATTGTAGATAAAATTAATCTCAGCTTCCAAGTTATGAATTCGTGGGCGGATGCATTCCAACTGAAACTCAACGCAGGAAAAACACAATGCCTTATATTATCATCGCAGTATAATAAAATCAACTATACCAATATAAATATACTAAATCACACTCTTCCTGTTGCGGACAACCTGAAACTCTTAGGTGTAACAATTGATTGAAACCTTAGTCTAGATAACCACGTGAAAAATGTTATAAAGAAAATGTTTTATGCAATGTGGAGGCTTAGAAAAATAAAACCTTTCTTCCCAAGAGAGACATTCCGCAAACTAGTGTAATCACTGGTATTGAGCCATTTGGATTACTGCAATTCCTTATATGCGGGATGCAAAGCTCAAACCATTAAGAAACTCCAGACTGCCCAGAACACCGCAGCCAGACTGATATTCGGAAAGGTGAAATACTATAGTGCTAAACCCCTTAGAGAAAAATTACACTGGCTTCCACTAAAGGATCGAGTTACATTCAAAATATGCATCTTAGTTCATAAAATTATTTATGGAGATGCCCCATCTTACATGTCAGACCTTATAGATCTGCAAATTATAAACCTTATAGATCTACCAGAAACAACACGTACTTTCTTAAACCTCCATTATCCCAATTGCAGAGGACTTAAATACAAATCAATACATACATCTAGCTTTTCATACATCTGTACACAACGATGGAATGAATTACCAACCACTATAAGAAAAACACGCGACTTGATGACCTTTCGGAAACTACTGAAGACTTACTTGTTCAAAAAAGCAAACAAAATGGATCCCTCATAACGATCTGACTCCTAAACTACACCAGACACAATTTTATATTGGAACTCTTTTATTTTGCTATTTTATTTACACCCTAATTACTGATAATTATACCCTGTCCTGATATCATTATGTTATCTTGTTATCCATTTATCCTAATTACTGACAATTATACCTTGTCCTGATATCATTATATTATGTTGTTATCCACTTACCCACAGGGAGGCATGTTATGGGCAGCATTACGAGATGGGCGCCTCCAATGTATAACGGATAGTGAAATGGTTTTGCATGGGCAGGAACATGGGTGTCCTTAGTTAGACCTGAAATAAAAGCGACCAGGGTAAGGGGGAAGTCATCTTTAGACCCATTAGCGTTTTTGAGGAGTTGGAGAGTGCCGAGATCGTTGTTGGGAGAGAAAGCTGAGAGTTTGTTGAGTACCTGTTACCTTTATCTGTGTGCCCTGGTCAGAACGTTTTCAGCTTTCCCTACCCCTTCTAGCCCCCAAACCAAGACACTACTACTCCTTCCTCTATCTCCCCATCCTCTCCCCCTATCCCTCTCTATTCACTGTCCCCAAGTTCACATTTCATTCCCTTACCTGTTTGTCGTCTCTGTTTCTCTCATTGTCCTGTGTGCTGCTGCTGCGTCTCTGTGTTTGTGAAGACTGTCGTTTGCTGCTTGGAGAGTGAGTGGCTAGAGGGTGTGGCAGGAGAGTGTGTAGTGGGTCAGAGAGTGCTTGCAGTATGGCTCTGCTGTGTTTGACCGCATTGTTTGTCGGTGGTGGGAGAGTGAGTGTCAGCTTCTGTTTCTTGCTGCTGTGTTTCACCAGGTTGGTAGGGAGGCGTAAGCACTGGTGTCACTTCATTGCACCTGTAGTGTGGGGAAATGGAGGCACTAAATGCACAGGTGGCTTACATGTTGGAGGAAGAGGGGAGGCACCGCAGGAGATACTCACGCCCCAAGTTTTCAAGCCCCGTAGCAGTTTCCTAGACCTCACTGACCTGCAGTGTCTCACTAGGTACCGCTTTGATAGGGCTGCCATTCAGCACCTTTGTGACCAGCTCAAACCCCTCCTGCAGCCCAGGACCCGTAGGAACAACCCCATCCCTGTGCACATAAAGATCACTGCTTCTCTATCTTTTCTGGCCACTGGGAGTTTCCAGTCTGTCCTATCTGTGAACATGGGTCTTACCTGCCAATTTTCTTTTCTTTAGTTTCACCAGACCAGTCAAGAACCCCACCCTAGCTTATTTTTAGTCATTCAGTTTATTGTTCTAATTTTGTTTCATTTGGTCAAGCTTCCACATTGTTTAAGTTTATTATGTTCAGATGGATACTTGGTAATGCAGCTAGTCATTTGTAACACTCAGTCAAGTTTCCAGATTATTTAAGTCATCATGTTGACATGTATAGTGGAGTTTGTCAACTCAATTGAAAGTGTAACACCTCCACCATTGCTTTGTTAGTCAAAAAATTTTGTTTTTCTATCTCTAGCTGCTGGTCAACAGATACAACCCACAAGTCTCATGAAACCTCTACTTCATTTCTGTTCTCTAAGGTTCCTCACATATAGTGTTCTTAATAGCACTTCTGCCAGAAGAGCAAGCGAACTTAAAACTCTTGTATCAGACTACTTTACACCAGGTTCTGCCATGACAGAGTTGTACTCCAAACCCACCCCAAATTCCTCCCTAAAATGGTATTGGAGTTCAACCTCAATCACTCCATCGTACTTCCTGTCTTCTTCCCTAAGCCACACTTTCATCCTGGAAAAGCAGTACTGCATACTTTAGACTGCAAGCGTGTTGTAGCATATTAATTGGAGCGTACAAAGCCTCATAGGAATTCCTCCCAGCTTTTTGTATTTTTAGATCCTAACAGATTAGGGATTCCCATCACCAAACATACTATCTTGACTTAGCTGACTGACTGAGGGGCTCATTTTCAAAGCACCTTAGACTTACAAAGTTCCATAGGTTACTAAGGAACTTTGCAAGTCTAAGTGCTTTGAAAATATGCCTCTATGTAACTCTAAGTCTAAGGGGTCGTTTACTAAAGCTTAGCTCGAGTTATCTGCAACAGGTCCCATAGAAATAAAATGCAGATAACTCGAGCTGAGCTTTAGTAAAAGACCCCCTAAGTGCTTTGAAAATATGCTTCTGTTAGCGGAGGGTTCAAAGTTCCAAGTGGTCTGGTGGTCCCTGCGTGACCATCACAGATTTCGATGAAGTTTTCTGTGAACATTCATACATGTCCCCAATGAACATTGGTAAAGTTTTACGTTCGCAGATGCAATACTCGCTGAGATATAGTAATCTGTTTGACCCCATACTGCAGCCTTCGCGCAGGGACCACCAGACCACTTGACATGGAATGACCAAAGGAAAAGTCCATAGTCTGTTATTGAGACAGACATGGGGAAGCCACTGCTTGCCCTGGGATTGATAGCATGGAATGTTGCTACTATTTGGGTTTCTGAAAAAGGTCAAAAGGAGCATCCAAACTGAGCAAAAGTGGTGAAAACATCTAGGGCTATACAAACAAAACTACCCAACAAAACTTACTAAACTAAATCCAGATAGATACTTCAAGCCGCAACGCTTAAGTGTCAACTGTCAAAAAGCCTCCACGTCTTTCTGACAGTTGCCGTTAAGCATTGCGAGTGACCTGGTTTAAAATCACCCCAGAAGCAGGTTCTGTGGAATCAAAATGCCATGCTCTCCTTGTAGTCGGCGTCGGGAGCGCTGCTTACCTTCAGTGCTGTGCCTTTTCAGTGTCAGTTAAGTACTGGGTTTGCTGATTTGGGAATTTAAATGAGCAAAAATTTGTTTCTAAAGTTTTTTGTTTTCTAAAAATTTTGTTTATTATAAAAATAAAGATGAAAAGGTTAATCCCAGCATAGGAGGCAAATGATTAGTATGTATAAAGTGCTGCAGATCTGGAATAGCTGTGTGCTATAGGAGATCACACAGCTGTCTTGCTTGCTTTATGATGCCTCCTATCTGGATTTAGTTTAGTAAGTTTTGTTGGGTAGTTTTGTTTGTATAGCCCTAGATGTTTTCATCACTTTTGCTCAGTTTGGATACTCTTTTTGACCTTTTTCAGTTTTTCATTTAGGAGTATTAGTTTTTTTCCCTTGTGTTTTTTGTGAACTATTTGGGTTTCTGCCAGGTTCTTGTGACCTGGATTAGCCAGTATTGGAAATAGGATACTGAACAATTGTTCTGACGCAGTGTGGCTTTCTTATGTTATTATGTAAGGGCTCACACGCTAATCCAGTGGTTCCCAAACCTGGTCCTGGAGGTACCCCAGGGGCCAGTCAGGTTTTCAGGATACCCAAAATAAATATTCATGAGAGAGATTTGCATACACTGCCCCACTGCATGTAAATATATCTCATAAATATTCATTGTGGATATACTGAAAACCTGACTGGCTGGAGTGTCTCTAGGACCAGGGTCGGGAACCATTGCACCATTCTGTTTAATGACCACTCAGTAATGGTAAAATTAGCTTGTGGCCATTAATACAGAAAATAGTAAATTCAGCCATTTTACCCCAGCAGTAAAAATGGCCTTAGTTCATAGGCAAGACCCACGTAAAGGCATGCTAAGGCCACTTTCTACTGCTGATAGGTAAAAGGGCCCCTAATTGTGACATGGCTCCTTTAAAAAAAAAAAAAAACACACAACAACAACAAAACTCTATATGCCAGTAGCAGGCAGAAGAATGGGGTGGGCCACACAGGGGCTATGAACCTACCAATATTTTGCCCCATCCAGAATCACCAACCAGAGATATGGGGGAAAGGTCAGTGTTTGATTGGTTTGGCCCTCCCAAGCAAAAAGATATTCTGCTGCTTCTGTACCAGTTAGATGCAATTGGTGCCAAGCCTTCTTCACCAATTTATTTCATCTTATTGAATATTCTTCTTGTGTGTCTGGAAAACATTTCTGAGTCTTCGTTTTTGTCTCATAGTAATAGTCATTGTCATTTTAAAATTTCTTGTGGTTTTCTGAAACATAGAAAAGAGAACTCTTGTAGAGGTGTGGAGTTCAGGTTCAGCCCAGAGAGTACCTAATGCTACTTATTTAGTGCACACCTGGCCCCAGGCTGGTCTAACACCAGTTCTGGCATATATGTACATTGCAAAAGCTAACAGTCTAATAAAAAAATAGAAAATAAAATTAAAATTTTCTACCAACCTTTGTTGTCTGGTCATTTTATTTTTCTAATTCTGTTAGTCCTAGTCTCTGGTTTCCCTCTGTCTTCTCTTAACTCTTTTGCCAGAGTCCATTTGGCATTTCTTCTCTGTCCATGTCTATCATTGAACTCCCCTCTGTGTTCCTGCCTTCCTGCCATGTTGAGCATATCCCTGCCTCTCTGTATCTTTATTCTTGCCCTGTTCAGCAACACCCCTCTGTGTCCCTATCCTCCATTTCCCCCATCTCTGTGTCCTTGTCCCTATTCCTCATGTTCAGCTTCTTCCCTTTGTCCTCCTTCCCTCTTGGCCTTCCTTCCTCCCCCAGGACCAGCATCTCCCTTCCTTCTCTTTTGTCCTCCCCTCCCATCCAGCATTTGCCCTATTTGTCCCTCCCTTCCATCTAGCATCTAACCCCTTCCATGCAGGGTGTCCTCTTTCTCTCCCCATTTCATCCAGTATGTCCTCTTTCTCTACCCCCTTCCATCCAGTGTCTGCCTTCTTAATCTCTCACCCTTCCATCCAACGTCTGCCCCCTCTCTCTCTCCAACTCTTTCATCCAGTCTCTGTCCTCTCTCTGTTCCCCCTCCCGCACACGTACCCTCATCAAATGCATTCTGGCTGCCAGCTTGGGATGTCTCTCACCTTTCCTTCTCAGCCTTGTGTTCATCTGCAGCAGCAAGTATGGCACTCTTCTTCGGGCTATTCCTCTATAATGTCCCACCTCCTCTGATATAATTTCCTGTTTCCATGAGGAAGGAACATAATTGAGGCCTGATGCAGAATGCCATGCATGCTGCAGCTGATGCATGCAAGTTTGAAGGACCCGGGGCTGGGGAAGATGAGGGAGAAATGCTGGACTCAGGAGTGTAGGAGTAGAGAGGAGAGAGATAGACACTGGCTGGACCCAGGAAGGCAAGAAAGGGTGGGGAAGGAAAGGTGAGAGACATCCCGAGCCAGGAACCACAATGTGTGTGAGGAGGGTACTTGTGCATGTAAGCGTGAGAAGGGGCACAAATGAGTGCATCACATGCTCAATGTGTGTCACTTGACATGTCTGGGGTTCTCAACCCAGTCCTTTGGACATACCATGCCAGTCTAGTTTTCGAGATATCCACAATGAATATGCATGACATAATTTTGCATGCACTGTTTCCATTGTATGCAAATCTGCTTATTCATTGTGGGTATCCTGAACAAACGTGGCTAAAGGTGAGCCGGTTGATATTATGTATCTGGATTTTCAAAAGGCGTTTCACAAAGTACCTAATGAAAGACTCCAGAAGAAATTGGAGAGTCATGGGATAGGAAGTAGTGTCCTATTGTGGATTAAAAACTGGTTAAAAGATAGAAAACAGAGAGTAGGGTTAAATGGTCAGTATTCTCAATGGAGAAGGGTAGATAGTGGGGTTCCTCATGGGTCTGTGCTGGGCAGTGGCGTAGCAAGGGGGGCTGCCACCCGGGGCGGGGCAGTTTGCCGTTGCACCCCCCCCCCTCGGCGCATCGACACCCCTCCTCCCGACTCAGTGCCTACCCTCCTCCGTGCAACCAGCTCCCTACCTTAAAAAAATTATCGGAATGCGAAGCACAGCGCCTAGCGCCTGCACGTAAAAGAAATGTGGACCGTCTCATCGGACCTCTCGCTCTGTCCTGCCCTTGCGGAACTAGGAAGTTGCGTCAGCGGAGGGCGGGACAGATAGAGCGAGGGAAGGCCCGATGAGATGGTCCACATTTCTTTTACGTGCAGGCGTGAGGCGCTGCGCCTCGCCTCGGATTCTGATATTTTTTTTAAAGGTAGGGAGCTTGTTGCACGGAGGAGGGTAGGCACTGGGTTGGTGGGGGGGTGTCATCGTGCTGCACCCGGGGGGAGCTGGCAGGGAGCAACCCCCCTGAGCTGACACCCGGGGCGGACCGCCCCTCCCGCCCCCCTTGCTATGCCACTGGTGCTGGGACCACTGCTTTTTAACATATTTATAAATGATCTAGAGATGGGAGTAACTAGTAAGGTAATTAAATTTGCTGACGACACAAAGTTATTAAATCGCGAGAGGATTGTGAAAAATTACAAGAGGACTTTACGAGACTGGGCATCTAAATGCCAGATGACGTTTAATGTGAGCAAGTGCAAAGTGATGCATGTGGGAAAGAGGAACTCTAACTATAGCTATGTAATGCAAGGTTCCACGTTAAGAGTCACCGACTAAGAAAGGAATCTTGGCGTCGTTGATGATATGTTGAAATCCTCTGCTCAGTCTGCTGCTGTGGCTAAGAAAACAAATAGAATGTTAGGTATTATTAGGAATGGAAAAGAAAAGTGAGGATGTTATAATGCCTTTGTATCGGGCTATGGTGCGACCGCACCTTGAATATTGTGTTCAATTCTGGTCACTGCATCTAAAAAAAGATATAGTGGAATTAGAAAAGGTACAGAGAAGGGCGACGAAAATGATAAAGGGGATGGGATGACTTCCCTATAGGAAAAGCTGAAGCGTCTAGGGCTCTTCAGCTTGGAGAAGAGACAGCTGAGGGGAGATATGATAGAGATCTATAAAATAATGAGTGGAATGGAACAAGTAGACGTGAATAGTTTGTTTACTCTTTCCAAAAATACTAGGACTAGGGGGCTGTGATGAAGCTACAAAGTAGTAAATTTAATACAAATCGGAGAAAACTTTTCTTCATTCAACATGTAATTAAACTGTGAAATTTGTTGCCAGCGAATGTGGTAAAGGCGGTTAGCTTAGCGGAGTTTAAAAAGGGTCTGGACGTCTTCCTAAAAAGTCCATAGACCATTATTAAATTGACTTGGGGAAAATCCACTGCTTATTTCTGGGATAAGCAGCATAAAATGTATTGAGTTTTTTGGGGATCTTGCCAGGTGTTTGTGACCTGGCTTAGCCACTGTTGGAAACAGGATGCTGGTCTTGATGGACCTTTGGTCTGTCCCAGTGTGGCAATACTTGTGTACTTATGACCATTTCACTGCTGAGTGTGTCCCGACGACTGGGTCGGAAACTCCTGGCTTAATCCAATTTACAACTTGCTTGGTTGATCTTTATTTTTCCTTCAACCACTTAAACCGTGGAGCTTGCTTTTTTTTATTTTGCACAGCCAAGCGCGCTGCATCCCTCGCTTGCCAGTGCCCAGCCACTTTTACGTCTATGAAATCAGCTGACAGCTGAGCGTTCCCCACTGCTGTCATATGATTTCCCCCCCAAGTGCTGTTTCTCGCCTCCTGCAATCTGCTGGCTCATTCGGCTGGCTCCCTAGCCCTAGGGGTGGAGCGTCAGCTGACTGGGTTGGAGGAAGGCTCCCGTCAGCTGCTTAAAGACGCTGCTAGGGCTGCTGCTTACACGTTGCTTTCTCCTTCCTGTTTCAGAGCTTGTATTTACAAAATGGAAACGTGTACTGTTCTCCAATCTTTGTTCAAATATATTGATGAGCACCAGGAGCTCTACGTTCAGGTAAGATAAGATGATCTAGAGGTATTTTTCTCTGCGTTCCTAGCGTACTCTTTACTTTGCTTTAACAACCACTTGAACTCGGTCAGAGACTACAAAAAAAAATGTTTCTTCTAGAAGCTATTTATCTTTGGGTTGCTCTTTCTCCGTAATTCTGTTTGTATCTTTCTATTTTAATGTTTTTAAAAAACTTGGTGAAAATGAATGTACTAAACTTTTTTTTTTTAACTGATTTAATAAATTTTGTACAAATATTGCTAACACTTGAATCTTACAGGTTTTTTTTTTCATGCTAGAGATACTTCAGGGAAAGCTACTAATGTATTTAAGATTTATCATTTTGGTTCTATTATCTGTGCAATTGTACCACATAACAGCATTAAAACCGCCAGTATGCACCTTCTTAAAGGTGTTTAAATACAGTTGTATTGTAGGTTTGTCCCTCTAGAGATGAAATAAAATATCAAAATAGAACTGTATGGTCTTAATTTTTGGGCTAGTGAGAGTGCACCATATATTGGCATGTAAATGTATAGAGTCTGTCCAGGTATATTATGGAAATTGCTCATGGGGCACCAGTGCAGACATCTTATTTATTTTTTGGTCCAATTTATGGTGAGATGTGATAGTCGTGTTAGTCCACTTTTAAAGGTAATCAATAGAAATAGAACAAAATAAAACATGGAAAATAAAATAAGATGATACCTTTTTTTATTGGACATAACTTAATACATTTTTGATTCGCTTTCAAAGTTAGCCCTTCTTTGTCAGATCAGAAATAAGCAAATGTTGATAGATGACAGTGTATATATAAGTGAAAGCATTTCAGTGACAGTCTCAGGTTGAGGAGGGTGGGTTAGGTGAGAGACAGGGAGAGCTGGGTGGATGAGGGACAGGGAGATATGCATGGAGATAAGAGGCTAGAAAACCCAGATCTTTGTTAAGTCCTGTCTGGTGGGAGTCAAAATATTTAATCATTCTGACTTCAAAGGTCTTACATTCCTGTATTGTTTTAAAGTTCCCTTTCAATATTCTTACCACGAAATCACTGGTGCAGTGTTCTGGTTTTGTAAAGTGCTGCCCCACAGAGGTGACATCCTGGTTGGTACTGGTATTTTT
Source organism: Microcaecilia unicolor (assembly GCF_901765095.1). Lineage (NCBI taxonomy): Eukaryota > Metazoa > Chordata > Amphibia > Gymnophiona > Siphonopidae > Microcaecilia > Microcaecilia unicolor. The sequence continues at coordinate 416,057,694 of NC_044031.1, forward strand.
CATATGGTGTCTGTGTCCTATTTATAGTCTGGCTAGTGGATTTGACACATACACCAGTCTCCAGTAAACAATAATTACTATTCATTTTCTCTCTCTCAGCCTTGAGAGTGATCTTTTGTTCTTTCAAAGAGATGTAGGGTCCCCCACACAAGTGTTTTCTCTTTGGATTTGGTATCCAAGTTCTTACACCAAATTTGAACTTCTGGCTCCTTACTCATTTAGCTTTATCTCATTCTTTAATATTGTTATACCAAGTTTATGGCATATTCTGCCTTTTGAAATTAGATGTTGAAGAACTATTTTCATTTCAGAAGTTAGAGAAGACATGTCTTTTTTTACTAAGCTGCAGTAGAAAGTGGTCTTACCGTGCCCTTATTCAGGTTTTCCCCGAGGACTAAGGTGTTTTTTTTTTTTTTTTTACTACAGTGTGAAAATAGCTAATTCTTCCATTTTCCATGTTAATGGCTATGCGCTAATGTTGCCATTAGAGTGTAAACACTTAATACTATGGCTCTGATGATCAGAAGCAAACGTGGGAGGCTGGAGACCATTAACGGCAGACTAGCTCCCGCTTTTGCCGGTGGCCCAGGATCAACAAGCTCGCCGGCTCTGATCCTTAATTGCATGCAAATGAGGGTCTCCCTAATGATCAGCAGGCTGCATGCCAAACAAGGGCTCTGCTCGTGCTGCAAACCCTATTCCAGCTTGGAGCTGGCATTAGGGTTTGCCAGCAAGGGAGGAATGGGTGAGATCCACTGAAGAGGTTTGACAGGTCTGGGATTTTCCCCTGAACCTGTTAAACCTAAGTCTGCCCCCTCCCCCAAACACAAGGTGGAAGTCTGGTGGACCTCAAAATGGTGGCGCCCCACCCGGCACATCCCAGGATGCACTGGGCAGGGTGCCACCATTTTGAGGAGGTGCCCGAGGGCATGCTAGTCCCTCTGTCCTCCAACTACGGACAATGAGGTAGGCCATGGGGGAGGGGGTGCCTGGAGGGATGGAGGGAGGGCAGGCTAGTGGTCCCACTGGACCACCAGGATCCTTTAGTGTTTGGGGGGGGGGGGCAGGCCTGAAGCTCATACCTGTCTGTGGGAGGTTTGTTCCTTGGGTGGATGCCAAGACACAATCCTTCCACAGAAGTACCCCATAATCAGAGCTAATAGTGCATACATTTGCATACTATTAGCTTTGATCATAGGGGCGTTATAGCCCAGTGCTGTTTCAGTGCTATTTTTAGAGTGCTGTTTGGAACAGCACAGAGCTTCTGATCATCGGCACCTATATTTTTCAGGCAGTAATTGCTCACGTTTGAATCCTGTGCTTTTCAGTTAGTGTGCAGTAATATAGATGTGCTAACTGATTAGCACTGAAACTCTTGCTTTCTGTGTCTTTCCGCCCCCCCCCCCCCCCGACAAGCTTCCTCCAGAAAAATTAAATCTACGCTTTTTAGCGTGCAGTTTGCACATGCAGATTAGGAACTTACTGCAGAATGCCTGACTGTGTCTTAAAGTTGTGGTAAGCATATGTGATAGTGCAGCTAATTAAAAGAACCTGTAAATATTTTCAATAGATTTATTATCTGGAATGTAGCTGTAATCCGCTCACAGGATGCTCTCGTTTGCCAAATAATATGAAAGTTGATAGTGTGTTTTTAAATCTGATGCTGCCAGCTCACTTCTGTAGCATTCTTTTTTCCCGTTGGCAGGAGTGCTTCCCCTACTGCTGCTGCCTCCTGCCTGTGCAAACATACCTTGTACTATTTTTTTTCTAGCTTGTATGGAGTCATACAAATATGGTTGGAGTTAGGTAAATAAGGTATACCAAGAATTTGCCCCAATGTTAGAATTTTTTTGTTAATAAGGTGTTCAGTAGGTGTTCTATTAGATAAATGTGCATCTGGATTTCAGAAGGCATTTGTCAAAATTCCTCAGAAGAGACTTGTCCTATTGTGGCTCAGTTACTGGTAGCTAAAGGATAGGAAATTGAGTAGGACTAAATGGTCATTTTTATCTCTGTGGAGCTCTGTCCCAGGGCCATTTCTATAGCTCCCATTCCCAGGTTGTTTGTTGAAGTAAAGTTGATCGCTTTAGCCTAATGGTTAGTACAGTAGCCTGAGAAATAAGAGAACTGGGTTCAGTTCCCAGAGCAGCTCCTTGTGACTCTGGTCAAGCCACTTAGGGCTTTGTTTACTAACCGGTGCTATGGGCGTGCTAGCGTTTTTAACGCGCGTAAATGGTGTACGCTTGTTACACGCTAATGTGCCCATAGAAATGTATAGGCGCATTAGCGTTTAACATGCCTTAAATTTACAGGCGTGTTAAAAATGCTAACGCACCTTAGTAGACATACCCCTTAGCCCTCTATTGCCCCAGGTACAAAATAAATACCTGTATATAATAATGTGAAATGCCTTTGTTGTAAGCACAGAAAGGTGGTATATCAAATCCCTTCCCCTTTCACTATTTCTGATGACAGTTTATACAAAATTGCTATATCACAAGTTGACTGTAAGGAATTGATGTCCAATATCTCAGGCTTGCCAGGTCATCATTTAAATGGCAGATAAAGCTTAATCAAGCATAAAGTGAGGCAGGGAACTGTTTTTGGCATAGTTTGAGACTGAGCTCATACTCCATATGCCTTGACTTAGGAGTGAGGTTCATTGCCATCATAAAATTAGCCCATTTGGAAAACTAAAAAAATCCCAATATAGCTATAAAAAGTAGGTTTGCTCTTTTGGATGGTAAAATATACTATGGATTTTGGGTCATAGTATTGAAATCCTCAGATAGGTGTGTAGCAACGATCAAAAAAAGCAAATAGAATGTTAGGCATCCTTAGGAAAGAAATGGAGAATATAAGAGAGGATATTATAATATTTCTGTATAGATTCATGTGTGCAGTTCTGATTGCCTCATCTCCACAGACCGGATATGCAGAAGTACTAAAGTTTTCAGAGAGATGACCAAAATGATGAGATAAGAGTTAGAAACCTTCTTTATGAAGAGAATCTAAATAGGGCTCTTCAGTATTGAGAGTCAGCACAAGGTCCATAAAATAGTACAGTGGGCAAATGGGGGAAAGGGGACATGTTTTTAATAGAGCTTCCAAGTTTATTAAATTTAATATACTGCAAAATAAAAATCTATGTGGTGTAGAATACAATATAGCCTTAAGAAAGGAACACCATAAAAACAACAGGATAGAAAAAGATAAAAAATTTTGCAAAATTGTGCATACTGCAGAGCCAGGCATGCATCAGCCCACCTACACCTCGAGCTACGTTCAACAAAAATACTATGGAGCTCATTTTCAAAAGAGAAAAACATCCAAAAAGTGGCATAAATCTGCATTTGGACGTTTTTCTCACCAAAACATCTGGTATTTTCAAAACCAATTTTTAGATGTTTTTCTATGAAGTCCATCAGAAGTGCATTCAAATCACAAGGGGGCATGTCGGGCGTGTTAAGATCGGGATCTGGGCGTTCCTAAAACTTTGGACGTTTTTCATCTATAATAGAACAAAACAAAACCATCCAGGACTAAGACGTTTTGAGCCAGACCTGTTTTTATAATGAATAAGGCACAAAAAGGAGCCCTAAATGACCAGATGGCCACTGGATGGAATGAGGGATGACCTCTCTTTACTCCCCCAGTGGCCACTAACCCCATCCCACCCCCCAAAAATGTGACTTAAAAACTTTAACGCCTCAGATTTTATGCTCGGGTACGTTAGAGCAGCATGCAGGTCCCTGGAGTAGTCTAGTGGACCCAGGCCCATATCTTCCCCTACCTGTTACACTTGTGGAGGAAACTGCAAGCCCTCCAGAACTCTCCAGAAACCCACTCTACCCACATATAGGTGCCTCCACTCGTAAGGGCTATGATAGTGGTGTACAGTTGGGGGTAGTGGGTTTTGGGGGGGCTCAGCAGACAAAATAAGGGAGCAAAAGCAGATTTTGCTGTCATATATAGAAAATGCTCCTCCTATACCACCTTTCTGTGGTACTATTATTCTCCAAATAATACTAGAGCTAATGGGTAGCACTTTTAATACAAATCAAAGAGTACTTTTAACATAGTACATAGTTAAAGTAGAATTTGTTGCCAGAGAATGTGTTGAAAGCAGTTGGTGTAGCTGCATTTCAAAAGGGTTTAGACAGAGGAAAATCCATTATAAGCCTGGTAGACTCTGGGAAAGCCATTGCTTATTACTGGTGGTGGTTTATAAGCAAGAAGGTTTGGATCTGTTCCATGGGATCTTGCCAGTTACTTGTGATCTGGATTGGATAGACTGTAAGCTCTGTAGGGAAGGTACTTATGTCTCTTATGTGTTTGTGTACATCTAGTAGCACTATAGACATAAGTAGAAGTAGTAGTATTGTGGTCTGACCCAGGATAGCATTTCTTTATGTTCAGTGTTTTCCTGTAGACTATACAAGCATAGAGTTTAGGGTTTTGGGCTATGGGTAGGGCCAGTGAAAGGTATTAAGTGCCCAGGTGAACCTTTGGCCTTGCACTACCTCCTTGCCCCTTGAGATTTTTATAATTCAACAGGTCGTGATCTTGCCATCCTTCTTGGAACAGTCTTATAAAACACATAGCATCATACCTTAAAACTTCATTTAAACACACACAATATAAATACTTTTTAGAACTAATTCAAGTGTTTGAATGTATCATCTGATTTTTGGGAGGTGTAGTGAAATGAGTCTAGTTTCCTCCTAGTGTGCCCTGGTCCAGGGTCAGACTTGGGGACTCCCAGTTAGGTTTGATAACCCATATCCTCAGGCCCTTTCCTTTCGAGTTTCATAGACTTGGACACTGCTTAACTTGCAATTTTCCCCAACAGAACAAAATCCGAATCATATTGCGCACTTGTTTTGGGGGTTTCAAAAGCCAAGTAGTTTACTGAGGTACTTGAGACTTATAAAGAACGGCAAATGGTATAGTTACTAGGGCTGATTTTCTGAGGTAGGCTGTGAAAACTGTATTCAGCATGCTGTTTTAGGTTCTTTAGTTTTGTAATTTGTCACTTTGTATTTCTTATCTTTGCATGACTTCATTTTGAATTTGTAATCACAATTAATCGTATGAATAAAGGTATGTATGTTCATTTTTTCCCCCCACTGTAGCTCCTTGTGACTCAGGGCAATGGAGGATTAGGTGACTTGCCTAGAATCACAAGGACCTACAGTAGGAAAATAAATAACATAATAAAAATTTTAATTGGATTGCAGCTCTAAGTTTGAAAGGGTCCAGAAATATCCACAAATCAGTCACTTGAAAATCTACACACAAGAGGTCCCCCCCCCCCCTCAAATGCAGTGGAAAAACTTAAGAAAAGCATGTGAGCTGTTGTTAAATCTTTCAGATAGTAACTCTCTAGAACTTGAGCCTCTGGTTCAGTTTCCCCTGGTCCTGAAGACACCTACAGCCCAAGAGCTCCTCCCTTGATCCTCAGCACTAGGACAGAAGATGAGAAAATTGAATGTGTTTTTCTCATGTCATACTACCCTCCTCTCTGATCTCATCAGACACTGTCAGTAAGGTCACAGAAATGAGGGTTGTTTTTTTTTCTTTAGTGACATTTATATAAATCTTTTACATATATTGCAATACATTGCTTCATGTATGTGTAAGTTGGCTGTCTGTTTCAGTACCCACCTGCTATTTCTATATGTAGTTTGAAATGTTCACATTCAAAACTAAATGAAGCTTTTATACTATTCAAACAGCGACTGGCAGAATGGGTGGCGATCCAGAGTGTGTCAGCATGGCCCGAGAAGAGAAGCGAAATCAGAAGGATGATGGAAGTTGCTGCTAAGGAGATCGAGAGATTGGGAGGCAGTGCAGAATTGGTAGACAACGGCAAACAGACGGTATGAATGAGATGTTGACTTGTTACAGCCCTTCCCTCAAGAGGTTTCAAGGTGTATCTAGATTACCAAAAAATAAAAAATTCTTGGATTGTACCTTGAAAGGCCCAGAACAACTCTGAGGCTGGGGCCTAAAAATCTTATATCTAGACCCTAAGCTTAACTATTAGCTTAGAAGCCCTGTGTTGTGCTTTTTTGTTTGTGTGGGAAGACTTCTTCTTTTTTTTTTTTTCTTTCTCACCAATTCATTTCTCTCTGAAGAGGAAAAGACTTCAAGGAATACTGTGAGAGAAACAGAAAATTAGTAGCAATTCAAATGCAAGGTTTTTTTGGGTTCCCCCCCCCCCCCCCCAAATGTTCCAATCCATTCATTATTTCTACCTGCCCCTTTCCTAGTTCCCCACTTCCAGGGGTGAGCAGGCAGATCTTCTCCTTGGCTCTAGCAATTACAGCTCTCCTTTCCTTCCCTGCTCTCCCCACTTCCTATCTATTTATTTTTCTCAACATCCTAACACCATACTGCTTGCTTTTGAGTTAATTGTGTTTCTTTCCCTTGCATTGCCAATTTTGGGATGGGTTAGGGAGCAAATGTCCACCTCATCTCCTCCTCTATAAATATTCTCAGCCATGTGGAGATATTTTTTTTTCCATTAGGGGCCAGCCATAAGCCTTATTTGTGACAGCAGCAACATATTGTGAAAAACATATGGACTGGGATGTGAATCGGTACCTGCAACACCAAAAGAAGGTGGAGCTTAGGAGCACAGTCTGTCCGGGAGCAGTCCTTAACTCCCTCACACCAGTGCCTGTTTGAAGAAGAGATTTGTGGGACAGAGAGGGGGTGAGGTGACTGTCTCCAAAGCCTGGAGGCTGTTCTTGGGCAATGTGGGAGTTTGGTATTCGGTTAACTAAATGTCCCACTACAGCTCCTTTCTGAAAACCAAACAGTTCCAGTTCTGGCTGGCAACCCTTGCTTCTCCCAACCTTTCCAAATTACTGCTATACAATTCTGCAGAAGGAAACCAATGTTGTGCTCTGTGGTCATCTTGCTGTCCTCCCTCCATGTGGTATGTTTGCATCCTACTTAAAACAAAGGGACATCAAGGGTAAAATAGAGGCCAGCAATCCCTGGGATAGTGTTGTATTTGTTCCTGTGCTACTTTTTGTTTTGTTTTCTCTTGGTGTATTTAACATTTTAATACAGTGTTTTTATGTACAAGGAAGTGCAGAATTTGGCAGCTTAAGTAGCTGCTTCGGGATTTTCTCACCACTGATCCCTTAATGTGAAAAACATTTATGTGCTGCAGAACTACTAAACATGCTCTTGTCTTAAATAGCAGCTTTCTTTGTTCTGTATGTGTTATGCAATGATTTCAGGTACATAATTTTATTTTTAAAGGGGTTAGGTTGTAAAAATGAGCCTAGGGCAGTGCTTCTCAACCCAGTTCCTGGGGCACACCTAGCCAGTTGGGTTTTCAGGGTATCCGCAATGAATATTTTATTTATTTGTTACATTTGTATCCCACACTTTTCCCACCTATTTGTAGGCTCAATGTGGCTTACAATAGTACCGGAGAGGCCTTTGCAGGCTCCGGTGTAAACAAATACAAGGTGATGTTGTGGTAAGATCAAGTTCATGTGGCACAGCCACATTAGGGAATGGGAGAACGGAAGAGTTGTGTTATGTCCATTATGTGCTTTAGTTTGGTTGTGTTGCAGAGATTAGGCATTTAAGTTGGATCAGTAGGGTATGCCTTTTTAAACAGGTTGGTTTTTAGTGATTTCTGGTCGTATGTCGTTTTCATGGCTTTTGGTAATGCGTTCCACAGTTGTGTGCTTATGTAAGAAAAACTAGATGCGTAAGTTATTTTGTATTTGTCCTTTGCAGCTTGGGTAGTGCAGGTTTAGATAAGATTGTGTTGATTCAGATGTATTTCTAATTGGTAAGTCAATCAAGTCTGTCATGTAACTTGGGGCTTCTTCGTAGATGATTTTGTGAACCAGGGTGTAGATTTTGAAGATGATGCGTTCTTTGATTGGGAACCAGTGTAGTTTTTCGTGGAGGGGTTTTGCGCTTTCAGATCGCATTTTACCAAATATAAGCCTAGCTGCCGTGTTTTGAGTGCTCTGAAGTTTCTTTAAGGTTTGTTCTTTACATCCCGCATAAATATGCATGAAAGATTTGCATGCACTGCCTCATTATGCAAATCTATCCCATGCATATTCATTGCACTTATCCTGCAAAGCACTGGCCTAGAGTATAACAACAGATATATCTGGCAACACTTTTTCTTTTTTCTTCTTAGGAACCTTCAGCTCTAAACATATACTCGTATTAGGCTCCTAGATACAGTTAACCTAGAGGGAGGTTAACTGTATCTAGGAGCCTAGAGTATAACAAAGCATGGTTAGGTGAGTTTTGGGCAGGAAATAGAGAATGACTGATCCAAATGTAGAAGTGTGTGTATGTTAAAGGAATCGCTCCTTTTAAAAGTGTACCAAACCAAAAATATATAAGAAAACTACAGTAGATAAATACCCTACTAGATATATCAGTTACATTTTTGGGGGGTAATTTTATAAAGCTGTTTTTTTTAATGAATATGGCTTTTTTTTTCCTTAAAAAATATATATACTTATAAAATTCCCCTGGGTAGTATTGAACACGGAGAGAAAATAGTTGACGTTTAATTACAAGAAATGTTGTATTTTCTATCGGAGGCCCATTGTTGTGAAAGAAATCATCGGAACAGTTAAGCAATGTTACAGATTCTTCTACTTTGAATAAATAAAGTTCTTAACTGTTTCTTCAGGCATTTACTGTATTTTGATGATTGTATACAACTAAGGTTTTTTGTTTTTTTTAAAGTAATTTTGTTCTTTTTATATAGGTTTTATTGGAAATAGGCAGACTAGAAATATTTTAAATAGCCCTAAAAGTGCATGCTTTGACAGGATGGTGTGTGCTTTGCCAACAGGTATATACAGGGTTGGGGTTTTTGCAGAGTATGGCTGCAGTAGCATATATGTGTATAGATTATAAAATGTTTGTGATGTGTGCTTAAATATTTATAGAACTGGGCATATACACTTGCTCTAGAGCAAGTGTAAATGTCTGCACCTGCACAATTTCTGCCACTTAGCACTAGTATTTTATAAAGACCCATCTGTCAACTTAGATGCCTGTTTTGTCTTATAAAATTGACCTAAATTAGGCACATCAAAATGGCCTTGCACTAGACATCACATTATAAAATTACCTCTATGGTAGTATTTTCTGAAGTGCTACCCATTCCACACGCAGAGCTCTGGAGTCTCAATGCGTGGATGAGACGGTGCAGGGAGGAGGATTTTAGATTTGTTAGGAACTGGGCAACATTCTGGGGAAGAGGGAGCCTATTCCAAAAAGATGGGCTCTACCTTAACCAGGGTGGGATCAGGCTGCTGGCATTGGCATTTCAAAAGGAGATAGAGCAGCTTTTAAACTAGAGACTGGGAGAAGACCGACAGTCGCTCAAAAGCACATGGTTCAGAATAAGGTATCTTTTTTAAAGATATCACCAAAACAGGGAAGATAGGGTATCCTGATAGTGAGGTTGCAAACGGGACCATAGTAGATCAGGTGTCCTTAAATAAAAATAAAAATCGGACAAAAGATTGTAATTTAATACAGTCAAGTACTGGGCATGATGTAAATAGGAACAACAAACATAGTTTGAAATGTCTATATGCGAATGCCAGAAGCCTAAGAAATAAGATGGGAGAGTTAGAATATATTGCACTAAATGAAAAATTAGATATAATAGGCATCTCTGAGACCTGGTGGAAAGAGGATAACCAGTGGGACACTGTCATAACGGGGTACAAATTATATCATAGTGATAGGATGGATCGAATTGGTGGAGGGGTAGCATTGTATGTTAAGGAAAGCCTTGAATCTAATAGATTGAAAATTCTACAGGAAACAAAACGCATCTTGGAATCCCTATGGATTGAAATTTCATAGGAGTGTACTACTGTCCATCTGGCCAGGACGAACAGATGGATGTAGAAATGTTAAAGGAAATTAGGGAGGCTAACAAACTGGACAACACGATAATAATGGGTGATTTCAATTACCGATTATTCCCACAGGGATAGTAGAATAATATCAATATTTAACCAAGAAATTCCACTACAATGTACCTGGGTATTGGAGGTGTATAATCGCTAGCATATATGAAATGTGGAGAAAAAAAGACTTCAGAAATCCTAGAGAATACTCCTTGTGTGGAAACCACCATATATATATGGAGCACCCCGCTTCTTCAATCACTAGTCTTCACAAAAAAAACTCCACTCTTCTTATTCATATAATACATGCACGTACACCTATCACAATACTCAAAGGTGAAGGCAACTAATCAAAAACTTTCGGTGAATGGAAAACTACTTAACTTAAATGTTCTTAGAACTGTCCATTCTTCAACTGTATACAATGTTCACAAAGCCCAACAGGAGACCCTTTGCACAATTTTTACGATATCGCAAAATTTGTTCCACTACTGAGAGATATTTCCAACAGACATCTCATTTACAACAGAAATTACAAGATAGAGGTTATCCGAAGTCCTTGGTATCTCGAGCGAGGAAACGGGCTTATTACAATCATAGAGAGTGGTTGCTTAATCCTGATACTAATACAGTGGAACAACAAGAGGTGGTGACTTTTGTAACAAAATACAATACTCACACAAATAGGATGGTGAAGATCATTAAAAAACATATGGCAATGTTGCATATTTATCCTTGTTTCCGGGACTTAAGGATTTTGTTTGCTTATCAAAGACAGAGCAATTTGAACGACTTGCTATGTGTGGCGGACACATGGAATCGTGAGACAAACTTGGCTGCCAGAATAGGACATCATAAAGCATGTGGGCAGTGTTCTGTGTGTCACATTATGTTGGATGTGGATGAATTTGTGGATCCTCGCACGGGCAAATCGTATCATTTAAAGTCCTGCACGGATTGTCAATCCATGAATGTGATTTATTTATTAAAATGCACTTGCAATTTGTATTATGTGGGACAAACCTCTAGAAAGCTAAAAACGCGATTGATTGAACATAGACACTGTATACAGGCTAAGAAGACATATGAACCTCTGGTTTCTCATTGCCTTTTGAAACAACATGAGTTTGGCGATTTACAATGTGTGGTTCTGGAGCAAATTCAGGTTTCAGAACGTAGAGGGGACATAAGAAAGAAGTTAAGACAGAAAGAACAGAGATGGATATATATGCTGCAGACTGTAATCCCTAAAGGATTGAACATTTCAATTGAATGGAAAGCCTTTTTGTGAATGGGGTTTCTGCCAATAAAGTTGTTGCTGTGAATTCATTACGTTTGGGAGTAAGGAAATGACGTATATATAGAAGAAGGAAGTGGGATTCGTGTTTAAGACGCCGACCAGAGGCAGTTGAATGTGGTGAAGTTGAAAGAGGGAAATCAGCTATCTGGATTAAAGTTCTGGCCCTTGAAACAGCCTATTTGGGGCGAAACAGGGTCTCCTGTTGGGCTTTGTGAACATTGTATACAGTTGAAGAATGGACAGTTCTAAGAACATTTAAGTTAAGTAGTTTTCCATTCACCGAAAGTTTTTGATTAGTTGCCTTCACCTTTGAGTATTGTGATAGGTGTACGTGCATGTATTATATGAATAAGAAGAGTGGAGTTTTTTTTGTGAAGACTAGTGATTGAAGAAGCGGGGTGCTCCATATATATATGGTGGTTTCCACACAAGGAGTATTCTCTATGATTTCTGAAGTCTTTTTTTCTCCACATTTCATATATGCTAGCGATTATACACCTCCAATACCTAGGTACATTGTAGTGGAATTTCTTGGTTAAATATTGATTTCAATTACCCCAATATTGACTGGGTAAATGTAACATCAGGTCATGCTAGGGAGGTAAAATTCCTTGATGAAATTAAGGATTGCTTTATGGAGCAGCTGGTACAGGAACCGAGAGAAGGAAAAATTCTAGACCTTAGTGGATCGCATGATCTTGTGCGGGAGCTAATGGTGATGGGGCCGTTTGATAACAGTGATTATAATATGATCAGATTTGATATTAGCTTTGGAGTAAGTAAACATAGGCAATCCAGTACGTTAGCGTTTAACTTTCAAAAAGGAGACTATAATAAAATGAGGAGAACGGTGAAAAAGAAACTTAGAGGAGCAGCTGCGAGTGTCAAAAATTTACATCAGTTGGGGATGCTGTTCAAAAATACCATCCTGGAAGCCAAGGCCAAATATATTCCGTGTATTATAAAAAGAGGGAGGAAGACCAAACGACAGCCGGCATGGTTAAAAAGTGAGGTGAAGGAAGCTATTAGAGCTAAAAGAAAATTCTTCAGAAAATGGAAGAAGGAACCGACTGAAAATAATAAGAAACAGCATAAGGAATGTAAAGTCAAATGCAAAGCGTTGATAAGGAAGGCTAAGAGGGACTTTGAAAAAAAGATTGCGTTGGAGGCAAAAACACATAGTAAGAATTATTTTTAGGTATATTAAAAGCAAGTAGCTGGCAAAAGAATCGGTTGGACCGCTAGATGACCGAGGGGTAAAAGAGGCGATCAGGGAAGACAAAAGTGAGGATGTTATGCCTTTGTATCGGTCCACGGTTGAACTGTACCTCGAATATTGTGTTCAATTCTGGTCGCCACATCTCAAAAAAGATATAGTGGAATTAGCAAAGTTACAGAGAAGGGTGCCGAAAATGATATAGGGGATGAGACGACTTCCCTATAGGAAAAGCTGAAGCGTCTAGGGCTCTTCAGCTTGGAGAAGAGACGGCTGAGGGGAGATATGAAAGAGGTCTATAAAATAATGAGTGGAGTGGAATGGGTAGAAGTGAATTGTTTGTTTACTTTTTCCAAAAATACTAGAACTAGGAGGCATGCGATGAAGCTACAAAGTAGTAAATTTAATACGAATCGGAGAAAATGTTTCTTCACTCAGCGTGTAATTAAATTCTAGCTTAGCGGGGTTTAAAAAGGGTCTGGATGGCTTCCTAAAGGAAAAGTCCATAGACCATTATTAAATTGACTTGGGGAAAATTCACGGCTTATTTCTGGGATAAGCATCATAAAATGTATTGAGCTTTTGTGGAATCTTGCCAGGTATTTGTGACTTGGGGTGGCCACTGTTGGAAACAGGATGCTGGGCTTGATGGACCTTTGGGTCTGTCCCAGTGTGGCAATACTTATGTACTTATGTACCCTTTACTCATATATATGATCCCTTGCACATGTACAAAGTACACACAGTGGCAAGATCACATGTGCATCTGGTGTAAGAGTGTTCTGGGACAGAGTCTGGGCATTGTTGAAATTCTAGATCTATGAGTAAATATTTAGCTGCTGCAGTTTTAAAGAACCAGCCACAGAGATTAATGACTGAATAGCTGGATTTTTTTAAAATCAGATAATGGCTCTGGCACTGAATACCAGGATAATGTAGTCAACCCCAAAACTTAACTGGGTGGTAGCAATTAGTCAGCCTACTGTTCAGATAACCGAGAGCTGTTTTGCCCTCATAAGTTGTCTAGATAATGGACTGAATATTGCCAATGTCCAAGAGGTTTTGAGACTGCCCTGGCTCCATTGGCACTTTCCAGGTAGTGCCTCTAAATACCCTGCTCAGTGGCATTTATCCAGATAAGTGTGTGGAATATTGACCTGGTACATTTCATATATTACCCATTCCTGATTTCATTTTGCCTGCAATTCGTTCTAATATTTTAAAGAAACATAGGTACCTGTGTGTAAGCTGTAAGTGAGCGCTCTTAAGTCACTTGGGGGTCCTTTTTACTAAGCTATGGTAAACACTATTCTCCGAGGACAAGCAGGCTGCTTGTTCTCACGACTGGGTGACGTCCGCGGCAGCCCCCACCAACCGGAAGAAGCTTCGCGGGCGGTCCGCACGCAGGGCACGCCCACAGCGCATGCGCGGCCGTCTTCCCGCCCGTGCGCGACCGTTCCCGCCAGTCTTGTTTTTTCCGCGCTGGAGAGAGTTGTGCGTACGCCGCTCTCTCTTGTTCAGCCCGAAAAACCGTCGCGTTTTCACGAAATTTCTTAGTTTTTTGTTTGTTTATAGCCGCGTTCAGGCCTTTTCTTTTCTTTCAAAAAAAAAAAAAAGTGTGAACGCACTTGTTTTCCCTCGTTTTCTAGCGGGGGCGTCGTGTTGCGGCCTTGTGGCCGCGCGGTCGATTTATTTTTCGAGGTGTGATTACCGCCACCATCGACGACTTTAATTTCGCCGACGCGATTTTTCCGTCGATGTCCTCGAAGGTCCCGAGTGGATTTAAGAAGTGTGGTCGGTGCGGCCGGCCTATCTCGCAGACCGACACCCACGCTTGGTGCCTCCAGTGCCTCGGGCCGGAGCACAATATCAAGTCGTGTTCTTTGTGTCTTGGTCTCCGGAAACGGACTCAGGTTGCGAGGCAAGTTCTTCGGGACCGTCTTTTTGGAACTTGCGCCGGCCCCTCGTCGTCGACCTCGACGGCATCGGTATCGACGGCCGGTTCTTCGGTACCGGTATCGATGCCCGCGAAATCGGCACCGATGGCATCGACCCCAGGAGCACAGGTCCCGTCGGCCCTCCGGTGAGGGTAGGGGTGAGAGGCCGCGTGGGCAATCGGCCCCGGTCACTCCCTCGGCCCATGGCCCTCGGGACCGAACCCTGTCTGACCCGGTTCCTCGAGACCAAGGGGGATCGACCTCCTCCTCCTCCATTCCACCTGCACCGATGACGGGCACCGCAAGAAATCTAAGAAGCACCGTCATCGGTCGCCTTCGATGCATCCGGCTCTCGGTACCGGCGAGGAGTCGACGCCGAAACGTCCGCGTCGAGAGGAGAGATCCCCTTCAGTTGTGGAGGTACCGACGCGTCAGGGTCCCAGCACTTTGGTGCAGTCTCCTGGACCCGAGCAGCTTCCGGCACCGACACCTCTACCGGCCCCCCCCATCTTTCCCGGCAGCGGGCCTGGACGAGTGCCTCCGAGCCATCCTTCCGGGGATCCTGGAAGGGCTGATGCGCCAGGCTGTGCCGGCGCCGGGGGTGCTTGCGCCCTCGGCGCCGTTGACTGTGGCGCCGGCGAGCTCTAGGCCGGTGTCGAGGCCGTCGACACCGCCGCCGCTTGCGGCGTCGGTCTCGACCGCCACGCAGGTGGAGTCCCCGTCGACGTCGATGGAGGGAGCTTCGTCCCCGCCGGCGCGGGAGTCCACCGCTTGACGACACCGAGGCCTCGGTGCCTCGACGTCGAGCCGGGCCCGGTTAAGGACTCAGCTACATGAGCTTATGTCCGATACCGAGGAAGAGGCCTCGTGGGGTGAAGAGGAGGACCCCAGATATTTCTCCTCAGAGGAGTCTGCGGGTCTTCCCTCTGATCCCACGCCTTCACCTGAGAGGAAGCTCTCGCCTCCTGAGAGCCTCTCCTTTGCCTCCTTTGTAAGGGACATGTCTATCTGCATTCCCTTCCCCGTGGTCTCTGTGGATGAGCCGAGGGCTGAGATGCTCGAGGTCCTCGACTATCCATCACCACCTAGAGAGTCCTCCACGGTGCCGTTGCACAATGTCCTTAAAGAGACACTGCTTCGGAACTGGATGAGACCATTATCTAATCCCATCATCCCCAAGAAAGCAGAGTCCCAGTACAGAATCCACTCGGACCCAGAGTTAATGCGGCCCCAATTGCCCCATGACTCGGCGGTCGTGGATTCTGCTCTCAAGAGGGCACGAGTTCGAGGGATACCGCCTCGGCGCCCCCGGGGCGGGAGTCTCGCACTCTGGACTCGTTTGGGAGGAAGGCCTATCAGTCCTCCATGCTCGGGACCCGCATCCAGTCGTACCAGCTCTACACGAGCATCCACATGCAGAACAATGTGAAGCAACTGGCGGACCTGGTCGATAAGCTCCCGCCGGAGCAGTCCAGGCCTTATCAGGAGGTGGTCAGGCAGCTGAAGGCGTGTAGGAAGTTCCTGTCCAGGGGTATCTATGACACCTGTGACGTGGCATCTTGTCCTGCGGCCCAAGGTATAGTGATGCGCAGGCTTTCATGGCTGTGTGCCTCTGACCTGGACAACCGCACCCAGCAGAGACTGGCCGACGTCCCTTGCCGGGGGGATAATATTTTTGGTGAGAAGGTCGAGCAGCTGGTGGACCAACTGCATCAGCGGGAAACCGCCCTCAACAAGCTCTCCCACCGGGCGCCTTCAGCATCCACCTCAGCAGGTGGACGTTTTTCCCGGGCCCGGCAGGCTGTGCCCTATTCTTTTGCAAAGCGTAGGTACACCCAGCCGGCCCGAAGGCCTCGTCAGGCACAGGGACAGCCCCAGCGCGCTCGTTCTCGTCAACAGCGTGCGCCTAAGCAGCCCCCTGCGCCTCCACAGCAAAAGCCGGGGACGGGCTTTTGACTGGATCCACGGGAACATAGCCGCCCTCAAAGTGTCCGTACCGGACGATCTGCCGGTCGGGGGGAGGTTAAAATTTTTTCACCAAAGGTGGCCTCTCATAACCTCCGACCAGTGGGTTCTCCAAATAGTGCGGTGTGGATATGCCCTGAATTTGGCCTCCCTGCCACCAAATTGTCCTCCGGGAGCTCAATCCTTCAGCTCCCATCACAAGCAGGTACTTGCAGAGGAACTCTCCGCCCTTCTCAGCGCCAATGCGGTCGAGCCCGTACCACCCGGGCAGGAAGGGCAGGGATTCTATTCCAGGTACTTCCTTGTGGAAAAGAAAACAGGGGGGATGCGTCCCATCCTAGACCTAAGAGGCCTGAACAAATTCCTGGTCAAAGAAAAGTTCAGGATGCTTTCCTTGGGCACCCTTCTGCCAATGATTCAGAAAAACGATTGGCTATGTTCCCTGGATTTAAAGGACGCATACACTCACATCCCGATACTGCCAGCTCACAGACAGTATCTCAGATTTCGTCTGGGCGCACGGCACTTTCAGTATTGTGTGCTGCCCTTTGGGCTCGCCTCTGCCCCACGGGTGTTTACAAAGTGCCTCGTGGTGGTAGCGGCGTATCTACGCAAGCTGGGAGTGCATGTGTTCCCATATCTCGACGATTGGCTGGTCAAGAACACCTCGGAGGCAGGAACCCTCCGGTCCATGCAGTGCACTATTCAACTCCTGGAGCTGCTGGGGTTTGTGATAAATTACCCAAAGTCCCATCTCCAGCCAACCCAGTCTCTGGAATTCATAGGAGCTCTGCTGAATACCCAGATGGCTCAGGCCTTCCTTCCCGAAGCGAGGGCCAACAACCTCCTGTCCCTGGCTTCGCAGACTAGAGCGTCTCAGCAGGTCACAGCTCGGCAGATGTTGAGACTTCTGGGTCATATGGCCTCCACAGTCCATGTGACTCCCATGGCTCGTCTTCACATGAGATCTGCTCAATGGACCCTAGCTTCCCAGTGGTTTCAAGCCACCGGGAATCTAGAAGATGCCATCCGCCTCTCCACCAGTTGCCGCACTTCACTGCTCTGGTGGACCATCCAGACCAATTTGACCTGGGACGTCCATGTTCAAATTCCGCAGCCCACGAAAGTGCTGACGACGGATGCATCTCGCCTGGGGTGGGGAGCTCATGTCGATGGGCTTCACACCCAGGGTCTGTGGTCCCTCCAGGAAAAGGATCTGCAGATCAACCTCCTGGAGCTCCGAGCGATCTGGAACGCACTGAAGGCTTTCAGAGATCGGCTGTCCTACCAAATTATCCAAATTCGGACAGACAATCAGGTTGCAATGTATTACACCAACAAGCAGGGGGGCACCGGATCTCGCCCCTTGTGTCAGGAAGCCGTCGGGATGTGGCGTTGGGCTTGCCAGTTCGGCATGCTCCTCCAAGCCACATACTTGGCAGGTGTAAACAACAGTCTGGCCGACAGACTGAGCAGAGTCATGCAACCGCACGAGTGGTCGCTTCATTCCAGAGTGGTACGCAAGATCTTGCGAGAGTGGGGCAACCCCTCGTGGACCTTTTCGCCTCTCAGACCAACCACAAGCTGCCTCTGTTCTGTTCCAGACTACAGGCACACGCAGGCTAGCGTCGGATGCCTTTCCTCCTCCATTGGGGAACCGGCCTCCTGTATGCTTATCCTCCCATACCTTTGGTAGGGAGACCTTACTGAAGCTCAAGCACGACCGCGGCACCATGATTCTGATAGCGCCCTTTTGGCCCCGTCAGATCTGGTTCCCTCTTCTTCTGGAGTTGTCCTCAGAAGAACCGTGGAGATTGGAGTGTTTTCCGACTCTCATTTCGCAGAACGACGGAGCGTTGCTGCACCCCAACCTTCAGTCCCTGGCTCTCACGGCCTGGATGTTGAGGGCGTAGACTTCACTGCGTTGGGTCTGTCTGAGGGTGTCTCCTGTGTCTTGCTTGCCTCTAGGAAGGATTCCACTAAAAAGAGTTACTTTTTCAAGTGGAGGAGGTTTGTCATTTGGTGTGAGAGCAAGGCCCTAGAACCTCGTTCTTGCCCTGCACAGAACCTGCTTGAATACCTTCTGCACTTATCAGAGTCTGGCCTCAAGACCAACTCAGTAAGGAATCACCTTAGTGCGATTAGTGCTTACCATTATCGTGTGGAAGGTAAAGCCATCTCTGGAGAGCCTTTAGTAGTTCGGCTCATGAGAGGCTTGCTTTTGTCAAAGCCCCCTATCAAGCCTCCTACAGTGTCATGGGATCTCAACGTCGTCCTCACCCAGCTGATGAAACCTCCTTTGAGCACTGAATACTTGTCATCTGAAGTACTTGACCTGGAAGGTCATTTTCTTGGTGGCAGTTACTTCAGCTCGTAGGGTCAGTGAGCTTCAAGCCCTGGTAGCTCATGCTCCATATACCAAATTTCATCACAACAGAGTAGTGCTCCGCACCCACCCCAAGTTCCTGCCGAGGTGGTGGTCCGGAGTTCCATCTTAACCAGTCAATTGTCATGCCAACATTCTTCCCCAGGCCGCATACCCCGCCTGCTGAACGTCAGTTGCACACATTGGACTGCAAGAGAGCATTGGCCTTCTATTTGGAGCGGACACAGCCCCACAGACAGTCCGCCCAGTTGTTTGTTTCTTTCGACCCTAACAGGCTAGGGGTCGCTGTCGGGAAACGCACCATCTCCAATTGGCTAGCAGATTGCATTTCCTTCACTTACGCCCAGGCTGGGCTGGCTCTTGAGGGTCATGTCACGGCTCATAGTGTTAGAGCCATGGCAGCGTCAGTGGCCCACTTGAAGTCCGCCACTATTGAAGAGATTTGCAAGGCTGCGACGTGGTCATCTGTCCACACATTCACATCACATTACTGCCTCCAGCAGATACCCGACCGCGACAGTCGGTTTCGGGCAGTCGGTGCTGCAGAATCTGTTTGGGGTGTAAATCCAACTCCACCCTCCAGGACCCGAATTATTCTGGTCAGGCTGCACTCTCAGTTAGTTGTTCTTCGTAGGTCATTTCTGTTATACCCTCGCCGTTGCGAGGTTCAATTGACCTGGGTTCTTGTTTTGAGTGAGCCTGAGAGCTAGGGATACCCCAGTCGTGAGAACAGCAGCCTGCTTGTCCTCGGAGAAAGTGAATGATACATACCTGTAGCAGGTGTTCTCCGAGGACAGCAGGCTGATTGTTCTCACCTACCCTCCCTCCTCCCCTTTGGAGTTGCGTTTTCATCTTTTTGCTTGTCATTCAACTGGCGGGAACGGGTCGCGCACGGGCGGGAAGATGACGCCGCGCATGCGCGGGTGGGCGTGCCCTGCGTGCGGACCGCCCGCGAAGCTTCCTCCGGTTGGTGGGGGGCTGCCGCGGACGTCACCCAGTCGTGAGAACATCAGCCTGCTGTCCTCGGAGAACACCTGCTACAGGTATGTATCATTCACTATATGTTCGTATTGCAGCTTAAAAAGGTTTGTGCAGGGCACTGAAGTGTCCTGCGCTACCATGCGCTAATATATATATTTTTTGAATGAGGAGTCATGTCTGTGGGCATAAAGTGGGAGTTTCTGCCCTAATCAGCATATCAGCATTGTCGTGTACTAACTGATTAGCATATGAGCCCTACAAAATAAGTGGCAATAAGGGCTCTCACGCTAATGGCAATGTTAGCGCATGGCTACTAATTTTTTTTCCAGCTGTGGCCTTAGCAGGTGGCGAAGACCCATCTAAGAGTGCACTAAGGCCACTTTCTTACCACAGCTTTATAAAAGGACCCCTTAGATTGAGAAGGCACTTTATAAGATGATCATCTTTATCTGCTTGATTCTCAGCTCCCTGATGGCTCGGAGATCCCACTTCCTCCAATTATCCTCGCCAGCTTAGGCCGAGACCCAGGCAAGAAGACTGTGTGCATATATGTCATTTAGATGTGCAGCCAGCAGTCTTGGAGGATGGCTGGGACAGTGAACCCTTCACCCTGGAAGAAAGAGATGGTAAGCTAACAATTGGAGGGAGAGTGTTTTGAATGAGCTCCACTATGTTAGGTAGGTGTTCTCTTCCTAGACCATTCTTGCTATGAGACAACTTTCTTGATTCAAGAACTGCAAGACACACTAATCCTGATATAAAAATGTCAGTTGAGACCTGTTCTATTAGGATGAGTTGCTCAGCGTACGCCTTGTAGCGCTATAGAAATGCTAAATAGTAGTAGTAGTAGTAGTAGTAGCTGGCTCCCAATAAAAGCACGAATATCCTTCAAACTAAGCATACTGATCTACAAATTAATACATGGACAGGCGCCAAGCTATATGAAAAGCCTAATCGACCTACCAATTCAAAATTCAGTACGGTCCTGTAATTATCTGTTACTTCACCTTCCACATTGCCAAAATATCAAATATAAAACCATACAGGCAGCAAACTTTGCATATCTAGGCCCAAAATTCTGGAATTCTTTACCAAGGAACATTTTGAAGCATTTCCAGCTATGTTAGATTCAGGAAGCTCCAAAAAGTCATATACTTTAAAAGAATGCTTCCCAGAATGATACAACAAGCACACTCAACAAATCAGCAACACACAAAACCTCTCGTTGACAAGCTCTATGGAATTCCTCCTGACTGCACTATTCTGTTCCTCCAACAGAAGAGCTAATCAACCACTCATCTCCACTCTCTTCCGATTAATGCTCTCTTAGCACATTACCCTAGACAGTCTGCTCCCTCTATTTGCCACTACGGTCAAAATAATCCAAACCCCATAACCTTTCTCTCTTGTTATGAAAGCTTGCTCCCTACTCCTCTGTACTTCACCATCAACATGCTTATTCTTCCCTGTTTGTACTTTCTAGCTTCATTGTAAGCCATATTGAAACAATTCTCAGTTTCATGTGGGGTATAAGTGACGTGGAGGGGCATAATCGAAAGGGGTGCCCAAGTTTTCCTGAGGACGTCCCGGCGAAGGGGCGGGAAAACCCGTATTATCGAAACAAGATGGGTGTCCATCTTTCGTTTCGATAATACAGTTGGGGACGCCCAAATCGCGAAATTTAGGTCGACCTTTAGAGATGGTCGTCCCCGATTTTCGGCCATAATGGAAACCGAGGACACCCTTCTCAGAAACGACCAAATCCAAGCCATTTGGTCGTGGGAGGAGCCAGCATTCATAGTGCACTGGTCCCCCTGACATGCTAGGACACCAACCGGGCACCCTAGGGGGCACTGCAGTGGACTTCACAAATTGCTCCCAGGTGCATAGTTCTCTTACCTTGGGTGCTGAGCCCCCCCCCCAAAAAAAAAAAAACCCCAAAACCCACTCCCCACAACTGTACACCACTACCATAGCCCTAAGGGGTGAAGGTTGGCACCTACATGTGGGTATAGTGGGATTCTGGTGGGTTTTGAAGGGCTCACATTTACCACCACAAGTGTAACAGGTGGGGGGGATGGGCCTGGGTCCGCCTGCCTGAAGTGCACTGCACCCACTAAAACTGCTCCAGGGACCTGCATACTGCTGTCATGGAGCTGGGTATGACATTTGAGGCTGGCAAAAAATATATATATATTTTTGTTTACGGTGGGAGGGGGTTGGTGACCGCTGGGTGAGTAAGGGGAGGTCATTCCCGATTCCCTCCGGTGGTCATCTGGTCAGTTCGGGCACCTTTTTGAGTCTTGGTCATAAAAAAAAAATGGACCAAGTAAAATCGGCCAAGTGCTTGTCAGGGGCGCCCTTCTTTTTTCCATTATCGGTCGAGGACGCCCATGTGTTAAGCACGCCCTAGTCCTGCCTTCGTTATGCTTCCGACACGCCCCCCCATGAACTTTGGTTGTCCCCGCAACAGAAAGCAGTTGAGGACGCCCAAAATCGGCTTTCGATTATGCCAATTTGGGCGACCCTGGGAGAAGGACACCCATCTCCCGATTTGTGTCAAAAGATGGGCGCCCTTCTCTTTTGAAATTAAGCCTGATAGTGTACTAACAATGTCAACACAATACGCAATAGAAAATTATAATATGTAAGAGAGTAAGAAGAGTTAGAAAGTAAGGTGACTAAAGTTGCACTTGAGGTCAGACAGATGGTTAACATATAGATAGGTAAGAGAGTAAGAGGAGTTAGAAAATAAGGTGACTAATTTAAAGAAATGTGCACATGAGGTCAGAGAGATGGTTAAAAATTATCTCAGCTAGGGTAGGAGTAGATAAACATGTCCTGCTGCAGTATGTGCATTTGCAAAATTGGGATTTGAATGTGTTAAGCACATGGATGTCCTCTTGGGCATTTTGAGACATCTGTATGCTTTGAAAATAAGTTCCTGAACTTCCAGATATTTGCATCACCTAAAATATATTACACGGAGGGGCATTTTCATTGTGACATCTTATCAAAATTTGCTTATTTCTCATCTGACGAAGAAGGGCTACCTTCGAAAGCTAATCAAAAATGTATTAAGTTAGTCCAATAAAAAGGAGGTATCTTATTTTCTATGTTTTATTTTATTCTATTTCTATTGACTGTGACATCTAAATCCGACTTTGGATGTTTTGCTGAAAACATCCAAAAATCAAATGGTGAACGTGGTCATTAAAAAAAAAAGTCTTATCTTTTTGTTTTGAAAATGGCCATTTCCTAGACATTTTGTGCTTGATGCAACTATCTTTTTGGCCCATTTTCGGGAAAAAAAACATTCAAGTGAAAAACGCGCAAAATCAAGCCACTGGGATGTAGGAGGACCCAGCGTTCTTAGACTTGTCACATAGACATCCCAGCAGAGCAGTGGGGCACTCTAGGAAACACATTAACATGTGTTGTCATACTGGGACAGACCGAAGGTCCATCAAGCTCAGTATCCTGTTGCCAACCGTGGCCAATCCAGTGGACTTCACATAAAAGGTCCCAGGTACACATTTCACCATTAACCCCCTTATATTTTATGGTGAGCCCTCCAAAACTCACAAGAAAACCCCCAACTGTACACCACTACAATAGCCCTTATGGTTGCAGGTGTCTCCTGTATGTGAGTACAGAGTAGAGTTTTTGTTTGGGGGGGGGGGGGGTCTGATACTTTCTGCCATGAGTATTGTTCCTGTGAGATCTTCTGTTTTAAGCTTCAGTCCTAGTGGAGTGGATTATGGGCCTGGATCCCCTTCTCCACAGTGCACTGCACTGTACACTTCAATAATTTTCTCCAGGGACCTGTTTGCTACTCTAATAGGATTGGCCATAACATCTTAAGCTGGCATTGAGGTTGGTATGTAGTTTCATTCACATTTTGTGGGGGGGGGGGGGGGGGGGGGGGGGGGGGGGAGAGGGATCAGTGACTACTGAAGGGAGTAAGGTGGATGTCATTATTGTAGTCATCTGGTAATTTTAGGGCACTTTTTGGTGGTTTAGTCATTATTAAAACAGGTCTCGATCAAAATGTCCAACTTTTAGCCCTGGACATTTTGCTTTGTCCCATTTTATGGCAGAAAACCCTGCAACTGTTAGGAATGCCTAAATCCCACCCTTAACACGTGTCTGACCTGCCCTCTTGTGATTTGGACGCTCTGCAGATGAGCTGCATAGAAAACATTTAAAAAAATGGATTTTGAAAATAGAGATTTGGACATTTTTGCAAGAAAAACATCCACCTGCCAGTTTATGCCACTTTTTGCACTTTGTTTTTTTGAAAATGAGCCCCATTCTCTACTAACTTTAGTCAGCATAACCATAAAAACATCCTTTTAGCTGAAACCATATTCTATACATCACATTGTAGGAGTGAGAACACAAAAGAGAATCCTACTTTGGGGAAAAATAGCAAAAAAAAAGTGTGTTCTCAAATCATCTCTTAAAAGTGAGCTTGTAAAGTACAGCAGACTGTGGGCGCTGTTAACAGATACATACCAACTGATTTTACTAGCTGAACAAACGGGGCTGTTATCCCACAGAATTTGAAAGACTGCACTAAGAAGTTTAAAAATATAGCTCTTGCAGTAACAGGAAGCCAGTGTAGCTGGTGCAGGAGAGGAATAGCATGTTGTCATCTAGGTTTACCCAAAATTTAAAGTGACACGACATATTTTGGATCATTTAAAAATTTGTGTTTTGAACTAGTAAAACACTACAAGAGTAATTTAGGACATACTAGCAGCGTATCACAGAGCTAAGGGGCCCTTTTATTAAGCCATGTAGACGCCTATGCACGCCCAACATGCGTCAATTTTGAGTTACTACCCTACCGTGTGGCCCTTGCGGTATTTTCATTTTTGACACGTGTAGACTATTACTGCCCGGTTACTGTGTGAGATCTTACCGCTAGGCCCAATGGCTGGTGGTAAGGTCTCAGACCCAAAATGGGCACATGGCAATTTTCATTTTGCTGCACGTTCATTTTCGTCAAAAATTTTAAAAAGGCATTTTTTACTGGTGCGCTGAAAAATGATTCTACATGCGTCAACACTACTGCAGGCAATTTTTCAGTGCACTTTTGTAAAAGGGCTCCTAAGTGTCTTCTGATACAAAAACAAGTACAGGTATTTATTAACCACAGCCTGCACCTACTTTTATTAAAAGAATAGTGCCCCATTACATCCTTTGCATGAATAGGGAGTCCCTAATTCAAATATATAAAAGCAGTCTACTTCCCCCTACATAAAAAAACAAAACAACCCCCTCACCCCCCAAAAAACCCTCTTTTTTAAAAATTCTCCTTCAAATTGGAAATCCAAGTTCTTGATCTTAAGAGGGGCAATTGTTTTCTAGTTGGTTGCATTAAAGCAGTTTTTATAAACTTTATTAGTTGCACTAAAATCCATTATTATGCAGTCAGCATAATGCAAATCAGTAGAATGCTGGCTGTCTAGATAATTACTTTTGAGAGCTCTAATCCAGATAAGAACATAAGAAAAGCCATGCTGGTGCAGACCAAGGTTCATGGAGCCCAGCCTCCTATTTCAGACAGTGGTAACCAGTAGATCCCAAAAAGCAGATCCATTTCCCAGAGCTTTCCTCCAGAGATGAACGATTGACTCTTCCAAATCCACATGACTTATTTGTTTTTAGGATTTTTCCCCAGGGAACTTGTTCAAACCTTGTTAATTTTATTGTCAGTCACCTTGGCTACATTTTCAGGCAACAGAGTCCATAGTTTAATTATACACTGCATGAAGAAACACTTTCTGCAACTTGTTTTCAGTCTGGTGATCATTGGTTTCATGGCGTGTCCACTTAGTTTTGTGGTATTCAACAAGCTGTATAACCGATTCCTATTTAAACATTCCACCCCCTCACAATTTTTCAAACATCTATCATCTCCTTTTCAGTTGTCTCCCCAAAGTTCAAGAACACAAACCTGCTTAGCCTCTCTGCATAAGGAAGGTGTTCTATCGTCTTTGTCAGCCTTCTGTGAATTTTTTCTAGTTGCCCTATATCCTTTTTGAAATAATGGAGGTTCTCCATGGACAGCAGAATAAATTAGCAACACACGTGGATGATATCAGAGCCTAGAAGAGTTTAGAAAAGCTCTGGAAATGTGCAATTGCTCCCTCCTGTGAGATCTTTACTTTTCCCATCCAGTTTTTCTTCTGTCACTGGCAAGACAAGAACTGATCTCTTTCATTTGCTGTTATGCAAAAATTGAAGCTAAAAAGGGGAATCACCCCCCCCCCCCCCCCAACTTCATCACTGTTGCCAGCCTAAGAGGACCGTTTTCAGCTTCATTGGGCTGTTTTTCAAGCACCTGTGGAGCTCAACACAGTTTCAACCTGCACATTCCCTTCCACGGTGCCATCTGTTGGTATCGACAGGGTGGGTAAATTTCAGACCCTCCAGGCCTAATTAGACACCGTGGTCCTTGAAATTTATTTCTGCACTTTACTCTTTCAAAGTAAGGCAGTTACATACATTTCATCAAGGTAAAATCTCATCTCTCGGTGCACCTCATGGAAGATGACTGTTATGGCTTGACCTACCTTTTTGGCACAGGCATGATAGTAGGTACTTTCTCCTCCTTTTTATTCCCCCCTGCCCCCCCCCCCAAAAAAATGTATACCCAAAACACGGTATGGAAGATGGAAATATGTTCACAAATCCAGTTCAGCTTGTTGCACTGTAGAAGTGAAACATCAGTGTACTAAAGAAGTAAAATAAACTGGAAATACCGTATTGCATATGTCCTTGAGCAACCATGCTTCCTAAGAGCAGTGTAAGCAGGATTCTCATATAAAGCTGAGTCCTGCAAGAACCAGCTTATCTTGTTCTTCTGAATGTTGCTTATTGGATTTAATTGAGGGCTAAAGGTGTGGGTGTTTTTTTTTTTTTTTAATTCTTGCATGGATTGTTTGTATTTTAGAGGTGCTGAATGCAGCATCTTATTCTACATCTGTAATCTATTCCTTTTTGCTTACTTTGCTGATCACCTTCATCAGTAGCTGTTTTGTGATGGTTTATTGCAGGAAAGTTGTATGGGCGAGGCTCTACTGATGATAAAGGTCCAGTTCTGGCATGGCTAAATAGCATTGAAGCTTATCAGAAGACCTCACAGGTACAATTCAGCTAGCCTGATTCATGTTTTTCTGCTGCTTTGTAAGTACTCAGCAGTTCAAAGGTTTTGTTTTAATTGTTGTCAAAGATCATCTCTAGGTATCTTGGAGGACTTTACCCAGCCCGCTATCAGCAGTGGTGTTATTCAAATGTAACTTATTTTTCTTTTTAATTAGTAATGTCAGTGCTTTTTTTTTGGTAGGAAAAAAGGTACCAGTACTCAATATGGATAACCTTAGGGGCAGGGGCAGAATCTGACTCCATCCCTTCAGTAGCCACACACCTGTTTATATGCACCATAGCTAGTAAAAGAGATCACTGAAAATATTACACCAGTATAGGAGAAGAAAAATAGCTTGTCATTTTTTTCATTATAAATCATTTCTGTAAGCTGGCACTGCTCCAGTATACCCAAAATGACAGAAACCAAATTAGCACACAGACCAGGAATTAGAACAGTATTGCCAAATATGAAACACAATACGTTATCAAAATCTCAGAACCTAACAGATCCATATTCAGACACTTGGGCCTTTGCAGTCACACATGCAGAACAGATAGCTCCTCCTCAAATACAGGCAAAAATTAACCTGAAATCCTAAGAAGCAAAACTCTGCATGAAGCACACTACGAGAAAGAAACATGTTAACTCCTATACAGTGTAAAATAAGACAGATGTAAATTCTCATATTGGACATATTCCAAACACTAAAATGAAAATAAAATTATTTTTCTACCTTTGTCGTCTGGTGACTTTGTTTTTCTGATCATGTTGGTCCCAGTATCTGATTTTGCTGCTCTCTATCTGTTCTCTTGACTCCGTTTCCAGGGCCTCCTGTCCATTTATTTCTTTACTTTCCTCCTTTCTTCTTCATTTCTTGCCCTACATCCATAAGTAAAAACTGAGTCCTCTGCAGACTTGACTGGAAGAGTTAGAGTGGATCTAGCTTTTGACTGTTTTCACCATCCATGTGCATTTTTTTCTCCTCTCGTCCCTTTCCCTCATCTCCATCCATGTGCATCTTCTTTTCTCTTCCCTCCCCTCCATCTATGTCCAGCATTTCTCCTTTCTCCCATCCCTTGCATCTATGTGCAGCATTTTTATCTTCCCCTCCATCCCTACATAAGTATTGCCATACTGGGAAAGACCAAAGGTCCATCAAGCCCAGTATCCTGTTTCCAACAGTGGCCAATCCAGGTCACAAATATCTGGCAAGATCCCCAAAAAGCCCAAAACATTCTATACTGCTTATCCCAGAAATAGTGGATTTTCCCCAAATCCATTTAATAATGGTCTATGGACTTTTCCTTTAGGAAGCCATCCAAACCTTTTTTAAACTCCGCTAAGCTAATCGCCTTTACCACATTCTCTGGCAACGAACTCCAGAGTTTAATTACACGAGTGAAGAAACCTTTTCTCCGATTCGTTTTAAATTTACTACATTGTAGCCTCATCGCATGCCCTCTAGTCCTAGTATTTTTGGAAAGCGTAAACAGACGCTTCACATCTACCCGTTCAACTCCACTCATTTATTTTATAGACCTCTTTCATATCTCCCCTCAGCCGCCTTTTCTCCCTGTGCATCTCTTTCCTCTCTCTTCCGTCCCCTCCATCCATGTCCAGCGATTCTCCTCTCTTCCCTGTCCACCCCTCCATCCATCCATGTCCAGCAGTTCTCTCTCTCCTGCTTTCCTCTCCATCCATGTCTAGGTGAAGATGTGATTCCATGTGCCCCAATGAATGGAGAGTTTAATTGTACTTCCAATATTTATAATACCAGGCTTCCCAAGGCAGATTACAACAACAGTTAAGATGAACCCATCAAGAAACAGGTTATCCTCATCCTCACTGAAATTTTGCCATCTGTATTGTATAGGACAGTGTAGAAAAATGAGCACAAAATACATAGTTTATAGCTGCTGTTTCTTTATTTCTACATATGGGAAGCTTTCAAATAAATTAAAAAGCTGTCCAATGAGTTAAAAAAATAATCTTTTCTCCTCCATCTTTGAAGGCACTGTCCATCCAACTAGAACAGCTTTAAACTTTTCACAGATGGACCAGGCATAGGCAGTCCCTTATTTCTAATTATCTTTTTGCTATTGTTTTCAATAGCGCTTGGAATTGTTTTGGGTGAAGCAGTGTGATAGGCTCACCCCGTCAACTGTCTCCCGCTTTTTTAACCTCCACTCTAGAGTCCAGGATGTCTCTCTCCTGCGCCCCCACCCCCTGTGACCGGGTCAAGTGAAGATTTCCTCCCTCCCCATGTCTCTCTTCTGCGCCCCCCTCCCTTGCCAGCATTGCTAAACTTTTCTTCATGCATCCCCCCTACCACGTACATTTCAAAATGATTTTCCCTCTCTGAGCGCTAACAGCAGCAGCGTTCCACATTCAGCTGCCTGCCCTGCGTTGTCTCAGGAGTCCTTCTTTCTCTCTGCTGCGCTCCGCCCCCTTTGCTGTAACTTCCTGTTTCCGCAGGGGCGCGGCAGAGAGATTCCTGGGCTGATGCAGGACAGGCAGCTGACTGTGAAACACTTTTTCTGTTAGTGCTTCGAAGTTGAATTGGAACAGGTATGGGAATGGAGGTCGGGAGAGAAGCTTAGGATAATACTGTCAATGGCAGAAGCAGCGACGAGAGAGAGAGCGAGTGCAGCTCAAAGTCAGGACAGCTGAAAAAAGGTGTCGGTACGCCGTACTGGCACATACCAGCACAAAAAAAAGCCCTGAGTAATGTAATAGTTGAGTGGAAAAGTTGCTCCTATAGATTATTAGATTTTATATACTGCCTTTCTATGGTACAGCTGACATGGTTTCCATATTGCATTCAGGTATTATTGATTACAAGCACCAACTAGGGAGATGGTGTAATTTGCAAAGTTTTTAAATTGAAGAAATTGAAGCAGTCTTGGGCAACTCCTTTTTTGGCGGGGCAATAATTGAGAATAGGTGTGCCATAATGGGTCAGACCAAAGATCCACTGAGCCCAATACCTGTTTGATAACTAGCTAATTTGGTTTGCAAGTACCAAGCAGAATTGCAAAGAGAATATCTGCTGAGTCTCGGTTTGTTGGGGGGGGACAGTAGCTATCTAAATCTACATGGTTTATGAACTCTTCCTCCATAAGCTTGTTTGAACCCCTTTTAACGTAGCTATCTCAACTGCCTTTTTCACATCTTCCAGTAAAAGGAGTCCATAGCTTAACTGATGTTGTTGCATAACTTTCCCTTTTTA
Organism: Microcaecilia unicolor; assembly: GCF_901765095.1. Taxonomy (NCBI): domain Eukaryota; kingdom Metazoa; phylum Chordata; class Amphibia; order Gymnophiona; family Siphonopidae; genus Microcaecilia; species Microcaecilia unicolor. The sequence goes on from NC_044031.1 coordinate 416,087,799, forward strand.
TTGTGCTACCTATTTAGTTTCATGGAGTGTCCTCTACTCTTAGGAATAGTTGTTTCTCAGAGGACAATAGGAATAGTTGTTTCTCAGAGGACAAGCAGGCCATGTTCTCACATGCAGGGCCGCCGAAAAGGGGGGGGGGGCAACATTCCCCAGGCCCAGCGCTGGCAAAGTTTTGAGGGAGCAGAAGCTTTTTCCTGCTTCTGGGTCTGTTTGTCTTCTACTGCTGTGTGCCAGGACCTGGATGATTGCAGCTATTATCACTGAGATTTAAATTGGCACTGAAATCTCAGTGATAATAGCTGTGATAATGTTTAGAGTAAACTAGAATAAACTAGATCTGAGTATAGTATCAGGCTCTTTATCCATTATTTATAAATTTACCCATGATTTATACATTTACTAGACTTTGAGCCCGTAAAAACGGGCTATTATAGGAAGGGGGGGTTGAAAGGCCCGCCCCCACCGCCGAGTTCGCCGCTGCCCCTCCCCCTCTGAGTTCGCGCCCCCCCACCGAGCCGTCACCACCCACCTTCCACCCGGCTGGGCCCTCGCTCCGCTATTGAAACAGCGAGGGTCCGGGAACGCAGCGCTGAGCTGCCGACGTCGGCCTTCGTTCTTCTTCTCTGCCTGTCCCGCCCTCGTGTGACGTAACGTCGTCGAGGGCGGGACAGAGGCAGAGAAGAAGAAGGAAGGGCGATGTCGGCAGCTCAGCAGAGCTCAGTGCTGCGTTCCCGGACCCTCGCTGTTTCAATAGTGGAGCGAGGGCCCGACCGGGTAGAAGGTGGGTGGCGGCGGCGACTCGGGTGGGGGGAGCGTTAGACGGCGGTGTCCCTCCCTCAGCAATGCGCAGTACAGACCCTCTGTGTTCCGCCCCCCGTCATCACGTATTGACGTGGGGGCGGGGCAGAGAAGGTCTCTACTGCGCATTTGCGAGTGAGTACGGTCACTCGCCGTTTATATGTTTGATAGACGCATTGAGAGCCTAGAGTAGTATATACATTCCTAGAACTGATGATATAGGAAGGTAGAGATAAGTGAGTGGTGTGAAAAGTGTGCATGTGGTTGATTGAGAAATGTGATAGGATTGACCTTGTAACTAAATATTTACATATTTTCCTTTAGGTTAAGGGTTTACCACTATTTATGTGATAGCACTGGTTTTGTTTGCTCACGTTATATTTTAAGAAAAAATCTTTTGGAGACGTTCAGTGATCGAGAAACTTGTCCACCCTTAGAAGCAGAATTTACCTTTGAGTTCTTCTTCGCTTGGATGAGTTAACACTCTGAGAACCTCTCCTTCACTCATAAAAGTTCTTTTGCTTTTTGTGGTCAGTCCTTTCACATTTCTCTATAAGATAGAAATTATACAATAAATCTCAAAAACAAACCAGAGTACTACCAGGGAAATTATTGGAATTATATCTTGGGGGTCATAACATTCTAACATGGGTCTAATTTAGGGAGGTTCCAGTAATATTTACACAATATTGAATAAACATATCAACCAATTCATAGTTTTAAAATTAAAATAAAATTAAATAGTGACAACAGAAAGGAGAAGAAAATAAAAATATAAAAGAAACAGCAAATAAAAACATATTATCAATGAGCCATGCTCTTACACCTTCACAGGAAAATACCCTTTGCAAAATCTCTTCAAAGATTTCACCCAGCAAACATTTGATCACTTATACACACAGAATTAATCTACAAGCTTTTTTCCCCCCAAGTTTTAAGAACAATTTCTCAAACTGATAACTTGCTGATCCTGCTCATCCAATGTCAGAAGCAGCTTTTGCTATCACCAGTCTGTCAGATAAATTTGTTTGAAAGGATATCAGGCTTGGCATTTCCTCTTCTGTGTTTAAATTTTGGTTGTCTTTTCTACCTTTATGTCGACGTTGGTTTCCTGGAGCTGGGTAAGTGACAACGGGCCACAAAATGGCATCCTAATTCTTAGTTCTTCACTGCCTTAATTCTTTTAAAAAATGAACTGGACATGAAGGCACTACTGGTTAAGTGACTCAGATTGGGGTGAAGACTTGAACATGTCTCTGTAACGCTGTGTTGTTGGTCAGTCCTCAAGTTTTAGTTCATGAAGTAGAAATGTACAGAAGAAATCTTACAAATCCTGTGCATGTTTATGAATAACGAATGAGATCTAACTTCTTGTGTTTAAGGAGCTGCCGGTTAACCTCAAGTTCTGCCTAGAAGGTATGGAAGAGTCTGGCTCAGAAGGCCTGGATGACTTGATCTTTTCTAGGAAAGACACGTTCTTCAAAGATGTGGATTATGTTTGTATTTCTGATAATTACTGGCTGGGCAAAAACAAACCCTCCATTACATATGGCTTAAGGGGCATCTGCTACTTCTTTATTGAGGTAATCTTTTGAAATAATTTCATAACAAATGTGTTGGTTCTCAATATCAGTTGGTATGTTGACCTGAGCTACGTATTTCATGCTGGGAATAGCAGCATACAGTGGGCCTGGTTTGTAAGGGGGGGGAGGAGTTTCCATTTTATTTAACTTTAAAATTGATGGTTTGTCCCACTGTAGGTATAGTAGGAGAAAATCCTTGATGAAACGGGTTCATACTTGTTACCATCTTCATTCTTTTGGGGGAAATTTAACTGGACCCATAGTCTAAACTTCTCCACCATTACTCCTGTACATGGTCTTTGAAAATTGCCCGAGAGAGTGCATTTCTCTGGGAATACTTTTTATTTTCACAGGGGAAAAAAGTAAAGCATATAGGTGCAAATCTTTGGAAACTGAATTTGTGCTTCCCTCCACTGACCTAAACATGCCTACCTTTTCATTCATGTAAAAGCATGTACATACTGGGGCCAGTCGTAGCTCTAGGCAGACTAGGCATTTGCCTAGGGTGGCATAAGAAGATGCTGGATGTGGAGGGAGGGAGGAAATTTTTGAGGACTGGATGGTTAGGAGGGGTGAAATCTAAGTGGAGAGAGAAAAAGAAAAAAAGCTGACAGTGAAAGAATAACATCAGATAAATGTAGGGGGAAGGAAACAAAGTGATGGCAGGAGGAGAGAAAAATGACAAATGAACAGGAGACCTTGGAAACAGAAGTAAGAGAAGGCAGATGAAAACAAACTAGAAACTGGGGAGTGAGACTATTAGCAATATAAAATGGTGAGACAACAAAGTTTAGAAATTTTTATTTTTCATTTAGGTTTTACAAAGCGGTAGCCATCCAATGAAGCAATTTGATGATGTGAGGCATGAGATGGCACCCATCCCCAATGTGAAGAAGTCCATTCAGTTTCCATGGGCTTCTTCGCATTCAGAGCACACTAATCAGTAGTGCCACTTCGTAAAAGGCGTTACTTCTCTGGTGTTGCACTACATGTAGAGTGTGTGGTTTTCTTGGAGTTTTGGTTTAATTTTTGTTTTCGTATTACTGTGTTTAGTTTGTGGTAATTCTGTATTTGGTGAGGTTGTGTGACTGAGGCTAGGTATTTTGTTAACATGGAGTTTCTGTATAAGAATCTGGAGTAGTTTGGCTTGTTAGGTTTTTTTTTTCCTAGTAGTTAAATTGATGTCCTAGAACCTGGTGTGTGTTTTTGTTTTGTTTTATGTTTTTATTAGTGTTACCCTTTTCTGGATAGGCTCCTTTTTTCAGTTCAAATCCTAAGTGACTTTGTAGGGTTTTGTATTACTTCATAATATGCTTGGTACTAGAAAGAGTTTATGTTGCTGCTGTTCAGATGAAACCAGAACTTGGCTTTTGTATTTTGGTATGGTGCTTTTTATGGAGGAAATATCCTTGGTTTGGTCTTCACCCATTGTTTAGAGAAGGTACTTCTGTGAATGTGGATGCAGAATATATGTCTACATGATCATCGAATGTCCAGGGTAAGGTGTCACACTTTGTAGCCTAGAGGCAGTTAATAAATCCCAATAAATAATAGCAAAAATTGTAGTTAGTATTTTTTTTTTTAAATAAGTATAATCAGTAATTTGGAAAATGTTACAGGTATTTAGCTTGGGATATAAGTTGCATTCTCTTATTTTTTTTTTTCTCCCTTGGGGTAACTTCTAGCCAGTGAGAGGGGAGACCCCTCCTTCCCCACTCCCTTTTTGGGTGGATTGGGGATGGGCGCTATCTCATTCCTCACATCCTGCAGCAGAATGCCGTGAGCCACTCCTAGGTGGGAAAAGCTTACAGCTGAAGTTTTATTTAGGGTGAAGGGTTATGGATTCGATATACCGCCATTTTGTGGTACAATCAAAGCGGTTTACATTTATTACATTCAGGTACTTTCTCTGTCCCTAGTGGACAATTGATAACCTTTGGGCAGACCAGGCCCTAGTACATACTTTTAGTGGGATATGGAATGGGCAATTTTTAGAGTATCTATTTGGGTAAGTTGGGATTTACTGAGATAAATGACTCGTAACAATTGCATCCTCTATATTTCTTAATGATGCTGTCTCCATGACATGTTAGATGTTGCAAGAAAAAGCCTATTACAGACTCAAGTAAGCATTTAGAAACTGTATATATTACAATCAAAGTGCAGCCCTGTAACTCCCAAGCCACAATTATCCTTACCAAAAATTGTTTGATGTCCCCAAGTCCCATTTTTCCCTTTGTGAGCCTGTTGTATATAAAGTGTCCGGTTCATGTACAGTTTTACAATGTACATGCAATCTAGTTAGGTGTCCCTGCTTGTTCTGTCTTTTTTTTGTTGTTAATAATAAATGTCCAGCTGTGTTACACAGTAACAATGTAAGAGCTTTCTCTTCTTGACTTAATATGTGTCTGAGAACATGCATGTGGATCTTCTCTGTAAGTTGTTCTTGTTATTAAGGTATACGAATGGATTTAGTATGTGCTAAATACATCACAGCCCATTCTATCCCTATGGGCTGCATGGCACTTAGCACACACTAATTCACTAGTGTGGGCCAAATCCATTAACACACCTTGGTAAAAGGACCCCTAAACAAGTACAGAGGTGATGGTTACTGCTGTAGCTCTAGAAACAGATTTTGCTCATTTATGGGCCTATTATTATGAGATGTGCTGCCTTTGGAGCCCCATTAGGAAATGAGCATACTCTTTCTTTTTAGGGAAAAAAAATCAAGCTGTCTTCTTTTAATGTCATAGATTTTACAAACTGCTTCATTGGATTGCATGTTTTGTGTTTTTTTTAACTATTCTGTTTTATCGCTAAGTGTAATTGAATCTGTATCTTTGTGTTCATATAAGCCACAATAGGCATTCTCTAAGTTAGTGAGTTATAAATTTAATGCAATATTGGTTTGTTGATGTTTGTGTGTGTGTGTGTATGTTGTTGTTGTTGTTGTTGTGTGTTAGCTTTTCTGAGATTTATTTATGTATTATTGTTATTTTTAGCTTTTCTGAGATTCCTGGGTAATCATTTGATATGGGGGCTTGTTGCACAATTAGCTAAGTGTTAGCAAGGGTTCTAACTGACTGACATGCTGTGATCAGTTTCAAGATCAATGGGCAGCAAAAGCAGCTGTCCAAAAAATAAAATATAATAAAATCAGGATGCTCATGGAGTTTTGTTTCATAAAATTAATAGAAATTTCACCCATACCATGTTTTTTTTTAATTTCTAATTGAAACAAATGAAAAGGGATAAATCCCCTAGAGTACTGAAAGCTAATACTGAGACAGCATGTCACAATTTCTGTTTATTAGTACTCCACTTGCATACATATTTGTACAAGCAAGGCTTGCATAAGAATGGGCACTGTAAGGATTAAGATGATATCTGAGCATTTTCCAGCACTTTGCAGGCCTCCTAACAAATGTTCAGTCTTAAAATCCACTAAGAATTTAGGAATGTTGTTTTTTTTAGATGCCAGATTATCCAAAATTTAAGAATACATGCTGAAATATACAATAATGCCATCACCAGTCCCCTTGATTGTCATAGTCCGTGACTGAAAAGTACTGAAAGTAGAACTAAATCACTTCTATGTTTTTATAGATTTGTTTTTATATTTGTTTTGAAAGAGAAATGAATTTGTAATCCCCCTTTTAACCAGGTGGAAGGCAGTAACAAAGATCTTCACTCTGGAGTCTATGGCGGCTCAGTGCATGAAGCCATGACAGATCTCATCGCTTTGATGGGTAAGAAGTGATAGGGTGTTTTCCTGTTTTCTTAGCTTCACCCCCCTGTAAACAACCTACATGTAAACCTGATCTTTTCATTTGCAGGAGTGTGTATGTTTGCAGTTTTGTGTTGGTTTTTTGCAGTTTTGTTTGACATCGGTTGCCTTGTGGATGGGTTTTAATAGACTTGCATTGAATGTTAAAAAAAATTCATGCTGTTCAGTTGTTCCCAAGCCTGATGTTGCTATTAGTATTTCATTTAATGATGAACAGATTTGTCTGTCCTAACGGGTTTGTAGTTTGGGGATACCTCTTGATTATACTCTTAATTATGAAACCTCAAATAATGTTTAAATTTTTTTCTATTGACCTCAACAAATGCCAAATAACATCAAGTACTGCATATTATAGCATTGTATAGCATGTCAGATATTTATAACTATATCCATAGAGCAGAACTCCACACCATCAACAACGACCCAAACAAGTATGCATTCCTTAATATAAACCCCACTACTCTACCCCTTCTTTCGCTCTCATCATGAGTTCTGTAGCTTTTTAGTCCAGTATGGTGCAGTAATTGCTAACCTACAGAAAGTTTAAAATTCTGCTATGAGCTGTGGGTATAAGAGTGGTCCAAACATTTCCCAAATCTTACAAAATAGCGTTCTTGCACAGAAGTAATATCTATAATTCCATATCTCTCCATAGTGAGCAGTTGTATCATTTGAGTTTGCCATAACGCTTAAAGAAGGCAATTGATCCACAAGACCAGAACAGACTTCTTGGCCATCAGAATAGCTTTTCCCAAAAAACTTTTGAAACCTTTTGGAATAGGATGAATTATTTTGTATAGACCAAACCCAGTTGGTAGCACTTCTACTTTACGTTTCCACCGACTCAAATAAAATCTATCAAATGAGTCCAAAACATCACTTCTGGACAGTACCAAAACATATGTCCTAACTTTGCTCCCTCTGCTTTACATTTAGGACAACAATCTTGTCTTTTGAAGTAATGCTTTAAATGCTTATGAGGTGATATGTAGAGACACTCAAAAATTTAGACTGTAGTTCCCACAAGTCCATGTTTTCAGATACTTGTCCCCCACCCCACCCCCCTATTTCAGACTCTTTCCTGTATATGATCAGTTGCAAGCTCAATGTGTAAGTCCTCTAAACACTGTAAAGCAAGTTTGTCAAAATCCACCTCCAACAACATCTCATAAAACACCACACATGATGATATTTAAGAGGTATTTTATATGTAAACAATTTTTATTGGTGATTAGAAAAAGACAAGCAAACAAAGCAAAGGAGACAATGAAGATAATGAAAAAACAACCAACAGACTCGGAGAGTAACTTCTGATGTGAACTCTGAGTCTTTTGGATGTTTTTTCATCATCTTCGTTGTCTCCCTCGCTGTGTTTGTCTGTCTGTTTTGACCTGTGCAAGGGTTTTGTATTCTTCTGTGCTTGTTGATTAGAAAAAGACAAATTCAGCAATACGTATGATGGGAGATCCATACAAAAAGAGGAGTCATAAAACTGTGATCCATTCTTTCAAGAAAACAACACCGTTTTTAAGTAAATTAGTTAAACTATTATTCTCTTTCCCCAAACCCACACCCCCCCTGCACTTACAAAAGCTTATGCCATCCAAATCCTGAACTAGCCATCTGTGAAACTGCAGAGGACCTGGACTCTTATGACCCTTCTGCATCCAGACAGGATATCTAGAACTGCCTTCCCACTCCCCCACCCTCAGAAAAAACCCCCGTTGCCCCACTGAGATCCCCACCAGCTCTCAAAAGAGCATTCAAAATCCCGCTATGCACCCATGGAGAAAGATTGTATATAACGTTCCAAGACCTGGAGAAAAGCCTTGCGCCATGGAGATGATCTAGCTGTAGTTTTCTCCAACAGCATCAATGAGCGAAACTTATTTCACCACGTCCAATAGGAAGAGGAGTCTGCCACTGTCCACACTCACAAACTTATCTTTTTACCTGCAATGCCAGCTTTCTGAAGAAAGACAGGTCCCCTTTACCCTGCAGCACACAGACTTCTTGATGGTCCAAAAGAAACCCCACAGGAGAGACTGGAATAGGAGAGTGAAGAACTCTAAGTATGAAATAACCGCCTTCCAAATAAATTTGTATCTGTGGACATGACCAAAAAGCATGATAAAAGGAGTGAACTCCTGTATTGCATTTCTGACATATAGGGGATTCCGCCCTTCCCATTTTTTAAAAAGCTGTGCCGGAGTTCAATTTGCCCTGTGTATGATACAAAATTGACACTCTCAATAATCCGCATTTAGAGTGATAGAAGGAATTCTCGTAAGTAAGGAAAGCAGCCTCAGAGTGACTGGTGAACATTGCAGATCTTCACACCATCGAGAAGTTAACGGCAACAAATCTCATGGTGGGGACAGTTGCAATAGCAGTTTATGTAAAGTGGAGATCGAAAGACTGTCTTCTATGGCCTTAGCAATTAACTCGTAGAATAGAAGACTGTGAGATGTAGTAAATGTTGTAGGTCCTAGAGAAACAATATATTGAGAGAGTTGCTTGTATACACAGATTTCCTGTATGCGATGCAATGTACCATTCCTCTGTTGAGCCAAAATTCAGCCGCCAATCTGCTTCCATCACATGACTCAAAAGAAGCACCCAAAGGGTACTCAGTCTGAAAAACATTTCCCATACCAGGACTAAAGTACACACTACCACAAATATAAGAAGCCTGAGATATATACTATGCTTCACTTTCAGAGGAAGCTATTTTCTAGCTACCCGACGGAAAAGTAAATGCCAGGGATGAAAATAATTTTGTTGTAAGTAAAGAGGCGTATAATCGTGGCCCTCCTGAATCCAGTCAGCCAAATGACGAAGCAAACGGGCTTGATTAGAGTTTATTAGGCAAGCCAACCCTCCAGTTTTCCAGGACCCAAGTAACTTTTGAAATGGCAATTTCAATTTTGCCCCCCCCCCCCCCCCCCAACATAATTTTATGAGTACCCTCTGCAAGGCCTTAATATCTTCTTTAAAAAAAAAAATTAGGCACAACATTTGCAAAGCATATAACCATGGAGAAAAGCTGGATTCTACCATGCGGACCAAGAGGAAGATCTGTCAACATATCTGAAGTATCTTGTCCACATTTAAGGTGATAAATTTGGAATGTATTAAGTCACGTGGATTCCCAGATATCAAAAAGCCCCTGAAGCCCACTTCAGTGGAAAAGGACCAGACATTGAAGACGGACAAAGTTGTGCTTGAGCAGCCAAAACTAAGGATTTGAAAAATAACTTCAAAGCCGGATAATTCCCATATTCCTAAAACATTTCCATGAGAGCTGGCAGAGGTGAAAGGGATTAACGATATGAACCAATAAGTCATCCACAAAAGCTGAGATTAAGTAGGCCTTATTAACAGGGACCCCATTAACCTCAGGATGATGGTTTCCCAAATTAAGAAATCTAAAGTAAGCACAAATAATAGCGGTGAAAGGGGACAACCATGCCTGGTACCCCTGCAAATAGGAAATGGGCACAAGCTGAATCCATTAACATAAAGCATAGCTTATGGGCTAGAATATAATATCTTTATCACTGACAAAAACAGGCCCCTAAACCCATAATGCTCCAATATGGAAAATAAAAAATCCCATGCCACCTGATCGAACGCCTTCTCTACATTGAAACTTATGAGCAGAGAAGGCATTCCATGGCTCTTAGCCTACTTCAGAGGCAAGATGCTTTGATGCTCTTAGTATCTGAGCATCCCTGAACAAACCCCACCTGGGCCTCAACCAGAGAGGGGAGGACTTTGGCCAGTCTGTTCATAAGTACATAAGTAATGCCATACTGGGAAAAGACCAAGGGTCCATCGAGCCCAGCATCCTGTCCACGACAGCGGCCAATCCAGGCCAAGGGCACCTGGCAAGCTTCCCAAACGTACAAACATTCTATACATGTTATTCCTGGAATTTTGGAGTTTTCCAAGTCCGTTTAGTAGCGGTTTATGGACTTGTCCTTTAGGAAACCGTCCAACCCCTTTTTAAACTCTGCTAAGCTAACCGCCTTCACCACTTTCTCCGGCAACGAATTCCAGAGTTTAATTACACGTTGGGTGAAGAAAATGTTTCTCCGATTTGTTTTAAATTTACTACACTGTAGTTTCATCGCATGCCCCCTAGTCCTAGTATTTTTGGAAAGCGTGAACAGACGCTTCACATCCACCTGTTCCACTCCACTCATTATTTTATATACCTCTATCATGTCTCCCCTCAGCCGTCTCTTCTCCAATATCTTAGCCAACAATTTTAGCTTGAAATTTAAAAGCGAGATAGTTGATAAGACGATAAAAGGGGATCCTGACCTGGCTTGGGCAATACTATCATCTGAGTGACCTGTAAAGAATCAGGTAAATGCTGAGAAGAAAGAATCTAGGTATAAAGTGCGACCAAATGTGGGCCTATAGTTGCAGATAAAAGTTTATAAAATTCAGCCTGAAAGCTATCTAGACCCGATGCTTTACCCAAAGCGCTAGTCTGAATCACAAATTGGACTTCATCTATTGTGATTGGTGTGTTCAGTTGTGTAAGCTGGCAGAGGTTTGGCTCGTTTGCAAAAATTGCTGCTAAAAAGCTAAGTACTCTGTTACTTATAAGTAAAAGTGAAAAGTTCAGGATTTGTTTAAATTGTTAAGTGAAGATTATGTATATTTAAAAGAAAGAAAAGAAAAAACGGATACTATTGGGTAGATCTATGAGGAGTTACACGGCGCCCTAAGTATGTGGGAAGCTGTGCCCGCAAGGGATTGGCTGATGAAGATTCATATAAACAAAAAGTTTCTTTAGTGCAGTTTTGAAAGCAGATTGAATATACTTATAGACTATTAAAGAGTGGATGTTCATGAGATAATTGTGGTATATATGGAATGATCCCCACATCTATAAAATTGGGTCTCTTGATTGCACAAGACTACAAGGCATTTATAATTCTTCTGCTGCATGGGATGGTTGAGTGTGAGCCAAGCCAATTGGCATAATTTTTGACCTTGTTATTGGATAGTTCTGGGTTTTCTTTTTTTCCCTGTTTGGTGTTTATCTAGGATATGGACATTAGTAATAGGATTTATAACTGTACCATTTTAGGAACTTGTATTAGCTTATTTATCTTAGCTAATAAATTCTACCATATTTTTTTCCAGATACTGGGTGTCTATCTCTGTGGCCAGCATATCGGGGAAGGCTATTTAGGCTTGGGGCTGGGGATTGGTGTGCAAGTATCTCGAATCCAACTGTTGCTCACAGGATGTTCAGTCTGCCCCACAAGACCATCGGGCACAGCGGATACTGATAACTGATGCAGCTTGGGACTTTGCGAAGTCCCTGCCTGTTGTTATGGTTGGCATTTAGCTGTCTGTGCTGCTCCTTCCCTCTCCTCCCCCACCCCCACCCCCACCCCACACCCACAAAAGTTGATAACCGCATCTGTTTTTGACTGGGTAACTTTCAAAGCTCCTAACTGGTCTGGGAAAAAGACACAAACTTTGCCTTTCTGCTTACCCATAACTTAAAATATATTAAAATTAGTAAGAGAAACACTGTGCCTCACCATGCCATTACCAACAGCTTGACGACATCTTGGCTAATCCATCCCGGACTATTTGATGTTTACACAAACTTAATAAAGAAAAGCACTGTAGAATCAAGTCAAAAACATTGAAAAAATAAAATGAGGAAATTTTCTAATTGTGCTACCCAACCCAGTAGAAAGGGGAGAGCCAAGTTAAAAATCAGAAGCTGGATTATGTAGAAGAACATAAAACAAGAACAACCCCCAGTTCACAATTTAATCCACATCTTGACCAGCCACAGGTAGCGCCAATCAATTAGTATCTAGCCTCCTCCCAAACCTGTTGTTTTAAAGAAACTTTTCTACATATGTGTGTGATCCTAGCAATATCTGAAGAAAAATCCAGTTTTATGACCTAGAGATTTATAGCTGAAAAATAACCTCAATAAATATTCGGTCTTGTGGAAAAAGGAAACAAAATTAGTGGGTCATTTAAGGTTCTCCAAACAGACTAAGGGGTCCCTTTTTTTTTTTAACCTAAGGAGCCCTAATAGATTTAGTGCGCGCTGTTGATTTAGCATGGGCTGCATAGCATTTAGCCAGCACTGTATCCATTGACGTGCCTTAGTAAAAGGACCCCTAAATGCTCAAGAAATCCTGTGAGATCCAAACTGTCCATAGATAAATGGCCAGAGTCAGGTTGAGAAGTCCCTTCATAACGTCACCACCTCCTTCACATCTTGACTTCTGAGGTATTTAGTGTGCATTTTGAAAGAAGGAGTAATGTGGCCTTAGGAGTTTTCAATACCTCTTCCATATACTTCCTAAACAAATCCTCAGGAAGCAGTATGAGATGCTTTGGAAGATTAAGTTAGACTGCTAAATTCAATTAATTAGCATTTTCCAGCTGTTCTAATTTTCCTCTCAACCAGGTCCTTATTCTTCACTAAGTTTGGACCTTTTGAATCATGGGTGCCACACTTTGTATACCACTTCTCTTGAGACAAAATTATACAGATGAAAGCACAGAAGTCTGATGAGAAACAACTTTTTACAAAGCTACAGTAGACTGGTGTAGATTGGTCAGAGCATCTGACAGTGTGCCCATAGTGCTGCAGACCTGACAAAACTATTTTAATGTTTGAGAAAACAGAGTTAGACTCAGAAGTGACATATATCTTGGTGCTCCTACTAGGGGCGGCCCAAGACAATCTTCCGCCTAAGGCAAGGAATGAACTGCAGCTGCCCTGGCTCCTCTGCCGCTGTCCCCCCGCCAGATTTGACATCTCCCCCCTTCCTTCCCCAAATGTACCTTTTTTGTTTCTTGTTTTTCAAAAGGTGGTGGAGGCAGTGGCAGCAATTCCCATGGGCTGCCCTGCCACTGGTCCTGGCCCCTTTTCTCTACTGTGGTCCACCTCTAAGGAAACAAGAAGTTACGTCAAAGAGGTGAGCCGCAGAACAGAGAAGAGGCCAGGACCAGCGGCAGGACAGCCTGTAGGAATCGCTGCTGCCGCTGTTATCCCTGTCTTAAAAAAAAAAAACAACAACAACAAAAAGGTAAGTTCAAGGAAGGGGGTGGGGGAGATGCCACATCAGGTGGCCTAATGGTGGGGGCCGCTACTGGCTCCTATGATTCTTATATATTAGATTCAGATTGATTTGCTGTCATCCGGAATATCTGATTTTCACTTTTAATTATGCTAGCAGCTGCTGCTGACACCAGCCTTACAGAGTTTTGCACTATGGCAGTTCAACAGTAGAGTCAGGGTAAATGGAAGTAACAAGTAGAGTGGTAGGTAAGATGGAGGAAGAAGAGAAAATAAAAATCAAACTGCTACCACTGTTACCTCTCGGCAGAATAAATAAGTTGAAAAGTGCACACTTAACAGTGTAATAAAAAGGCATGTTTTGCCTTAATTTGCAAAGTTGTTTCTCATGGTGTCAGGGACTGTGTGAGTCTTGTGTGTGTCTGTATGTCTTTGTGCCTATGTATACAAACAGTGCTTATTGAGAGGTTCCATTATTTTGAGCAAAATATGCCTAAATTATCTGTGTTGCTGTGCCCTAATCTGAAGATGGTCAGAGAATGACAGCCTGAAATGAGTTCCTGCTAATGTGCTAGTTTTAAATTATTTTTTCCTGAAGGCACTTTATTTGTTCTGTTCAGGTTCCCTGCTGGACAATAAAGGGAAGATTCTCATCCCTGGCATTTACGAAACAGTTGCTGGTCTCCTGGAAGAAGAGACTGCGTTATATGATAATATTGACTTTGACATACAAGAATATGCAAAAGATATAGGAGTTCATAAACTGCTTCATGACACAAAGGTACTGTGTTCTTTTTTTTTTTTTAATTCATTTTTTTAATTGAAAGTTGCAACACATTGCAAATGTTACACTGAAATGAGCATAATATGCCTACCATGTCTAAATAGCAACACACTTTTGTAATATTATCAAACCTAACCCTCCCATACATAATTCCGTAACATCCCAGTTCCAGAACTGACTCCTGGGAATGGTAATGGGAAACTGAGTAAAAAAAAAAGAAAACTCAGAACTATTATCATTTTGATCACTGCAATCCTACCTACTGTGATGAGCCCCTTGTGACCAAGGGCCCACTCCATCTAATCTCCTCTCTCACTGGAGACTCTGTTGGGATTCTGACCACTTTCTCAGACAGTTGAGGCTTTGATGTGAGTTCCCTGGTTCTCTATAAAATTGTCTGTAGCCTGTTTACTGGGGGCGTATCAACAAGTTCCACCCGGGGTGCTATTACATAGTAACATAGTAAATGACAGCAGAAAAAGACCTGCATGGTCCATCCAGTCTGCCCTACAAGATAAACTCATGTGCTACTTTTTGTGTATACCTTACCTTGATTTGTACCTGTCCTTTTCAGGGCACAGACCGTGTAAGTCTGCCCAGCACTATCCTTGCCTCCCAACCACCAGCCCCGCCTCCCACCACCGGCTCTGGCACAGACCTTATAAGTCTGCCCAGCACTATCTCTGCCACCTTGGTTATACAGGGCATAACTTCTGGATTTTGCCAGTATCTTTTGAAGATACCTTACTCTGAACCTGAACGACTGACAGTCCTGAGTTTAATCAAATTTAAATTAAAACCTGTGGGAAAGCTAATATCAGCCTTGTCGAGCAACTTAGGAATCGATTGGTTGGCAACTCTGCAAAGATGTGGGAGGAAAGAAGAGGCTGGAGGAGAAACTTCAGCTTTAGAAAGAGAAGTGGAAGAATTAATGTGGAGAGTAGAGTAGGGTTATATTTTCCATGACAAGAGGACACCAATAGCCATGCCCCCCACCCCTATGCCACAAAGTCACCTTGACATGCCCCCAAAGAAAGCCCCCTCTACTCACTTTCCATCCATGATCCACCTCCCCTACCTTATCGTTCCCTGGTGGTCTAGTGGCCTCTTTGGGGCAGGAAAAGACCCCACTCTTTCCTGCCCGGCGATGCCGCTTCAAAATGGCTGCCAAGACTTCAAGTGGTGTGACCTTACAAGACTTCTGCAGAAGTCTCACGAAGCCACTGCTTGAAGTCTCAGCTGCCTGCTCAAGCATTTACCACGAGGGTCAGGGGTGTTACACTAGTTCAGTGGTCAGCATGGTGGCTGCAAACTATGAATCAATGGGTGGATAGTTTTACATATGTCCTCTTTCTCATTCATTTCCTCTAAACAGAGGCAGGATGTTGGTCTGGATGAACCTACGATCTACTCGAGTTTGGGCTAATGCGTTCTAAAGCAGGGAAAGCACTTTGTCACACCACCCGCCACAAGCTGCCCTGCACTGGGATAATTCCCCAAAGACACACAGCTAGATACAGTCCTTATTCTGAAGGCTTTCTAACTATTATCATTAACACCACAGCAGGCATCCATACACACATTGCAAAAGTAAACAACAACTTCTACAGAGTACATCCAAAGCTTTAATGTGTTTTTCTCATTTCCATCTTCCAAAATGCCAGGTAGTAGATGTGCAGATCAGCAGGACCCAAAGCAGTCCAAAACAAGTCAGAAACAACACAACTTATACCTAATTGTTCCACCACCCTAAGGATTCACCTTGAGCCAATAGATTGATTTTCCATTGAACATAGTTAACTTGTATGAACTTGGTGGCTAATAGTGTGCTGAACTGGACAATGTTGGCACGTTTAGATTGACTCTGGACTTCTGCATTTCTGCATGAAGGTAGCTTTTCCCTCATTATTCAACATCTGTCTTTTAAATAATGGTAATAAAAAGGCAAGTGCATTTTTATAATATCCCACTGCAATCCACAAAACAAAAGGAGCAAGTTCCCATCTTTTTTTCTTTTGATCTAAGCACAGGAAAAAATTTAAAATGCTGTTTCAACCTAATTCATGTTTAATGTGGGGTATAAATGTCATAAATAAGTTAATAAATAGTAAACTAAAACAGACATCATGTTATGAGAATCAGGTGCTCAACATTCAGAGTTTCTAAGAGAAAACAAATCTTTGCAAGAGTATAACACGTGCTAGGGTGTCCCTATAACCAGCCCCTCCAACTGGCACACTGATTACGATTTATAAAACAAATTACTGCTCAGGGGAGGATACAACTCTCCCCCCTAGGTATCTTATTGGACAAATATGAAGTTTTTGCGTCACACTCCAAGGGGGCTTGGCAGTTCATTAGGAAAGCTAGTATCGTGGGGAAGAAACTTATTCTGAACGCATGGGTGACAGAGGATCCTCCAGAGTATTGGCACTGGAGAAATCACCTGCATGACCTATTACTACTGGAGCGGAGGGCGGTGGGATCGTCCCCGAAACGAAGGAAAGCATTCTTGGAAATATGGGAACCATATATACAAAGGCACGTAGTTTTATATTAAATCGTTTTTGAAGTTTTTTTTTCTTTTCTTTTTCTTCTCCTCTCTCTCCTTCCCCTCTCCTCCTCCTTGACCGTTTGTAGCATGGAGAGAGGCATTCTCATCCTTGTCTTCAAGATCCAGAAGAACTAGTCATTCTCCATTAGAATGCAGGAACATGGGGTGGGGGGGGGGCGGGGAGGGGTTTTGGTAAAAGGGGGGGCTGCGATTGCTAATAAGACGGTACAGTAGAGGCGGCAGCCTTTTATTGAAAAGCCATGGTCTTTTAGAGTTCTGCAGCATGGATAGACTCCTCCCCATGTTATATGTAGGATTATGTTCGGAAGAGTTAGTGGGGGGGGGGGGGGGTGATAGAACACCCTTGTTAAAAACCTTGATGATGGTTTTGGTGCATTGGCTAGAGAAACCAGTGCTGTTTGTTGTGCACATGTATTCTTGATTTGTTACTGGTTTTGGAACTGGATATTGTATATTATCATCAATAAAAAAGTTGAAACACAAAAACAAATTACTGCTCTACCTATGAAAAGTTTTATTCTGTTATTATACTTCCTCTGTGTACATCCATATGCTGCACAAGCCGGCATGTTTGAAAATATAAGTGAGATTAAATAAAAATGCTACCAACCATAAAAAAATAACAGCATGCATGCGGGATCCTGGCTCCTGTTTTCATGCAACCTCCTTGCTCAAATCCCTTCGCCCCCCCCCCCCTCCTCCGAGTTTCTCCTTCCCCCCGTCTACCTTCAATTTCTTCTAAAAGTCAGCACACACACATGCTGTCCTGTTGCTGGCCCCAGAGTTGCTTGTCTCTCTACTGCTCATCCTGCCCTCTGACATAACTTCCTGTGTCTTCTGGGGCAGGGGGCAGTAGAGAGACAATGCCAGGGCCAGTGGCAGGGCAGCATATGTTTGTGAATCGCTGCTGCTGCCTGCTGACTTTTAGAACAAATTGAAGGTAGACTGGGGGTCAATCAAGAAAGGAAGGAGATGCCACAGGTCCGAGGAAGAGGGGTGTCAGTCAAGAGGGAGGAGATGCCACAGGGGAAAGTTGGGGCTGGGTTGAGGAAGGAAGAGGAGATGTAGCTCCAGGGGGAGGGGTGTGTGGCAGAGGAAGCTCACTCCTGCCCCAGTTCACCACTGGATCACCAGAGCTGTAAGGTAAGCTCAGGGAGGGGCCTTCAGTGTGTCAGGGAGGGAAGGTTTCCACTTTAAACAGGGAGTTCATTAGTAGGAGTTTCTAATTGTGTGTGTATGTGGGGGGCTGGGGGCAGAGCCGGCCTTGGGGAAGGGAGGGGAACAATGATGTCAGATGTTGGCTTGCAGCTGATTGGGCCCGAACTTCCTGTCACAGCTCTTTTTGGGACTGGAAGTTTGGGCCTAATTACTTGCATAAATATAAAAAATACTTTTATTTTTAAAATATTTTCTTGAATTGTACTCGGTAGTATTTCGTTACTACCCATCTCTGAGGGGAGGACTCCCCGAGTCCCACAAGCGCTAGCCAGCTTGCCCACTTTCCCACAAACCTGGACAAGTGGGCAGGCTGGAAAAACCCGCCCGGATGTCCTGTTGTGTCCTCAAAAAAAAAAAAAAAAAAAAAAAAAGGACATGTCTGGGTAAAACCGGACATATGGTACAGGAGAGTAGAGGGTGGAGCCAACCACTGTATACTGGCAGTACTGTGTTAATAGTAGGAGGATATGATCTTAAGAAGTTACTTGACTGCTTGGGTTACCACATCTAACAACGTATAATTTTATCTGCTTTGACTTAAATTTTTGCGCATCCTCAAAGGGAAAAGTGTTTTCCATATTGTTTTATTTGTCTATATAAATCATACTTAAATGTGCATTTGTTTCTTTCAACAGGAGAAGATTCTGATGCATAGATGGAGGTACCCATCACTCTCTCTTCATGGGATTGAAGGGGCTTTCTCTGCATCTGGAGCCAAAACTGTGATTCCAAGGAAAGTGATTGGCAAGTTCTCAATCAGATTGGTGCCATTTATGACCCCAGAGACTGTTGAGGAACAGGTTTGTAGTGAATGGTAGTACACCTTATTTGGCAAATGCTTGGTAGACATTTAAGTCTTGACAACCAGCCCTTAGGTGGTAGATAAGTAGTGTTTTTCCACACCATGCAGGTGGTATTGTGGGTTTTCTGGGGAAGGACTATATAAAACATAAGACAATATAAAAACATAAGAATAGCCATACTGAGTCAGACCAATGGTCATCTAGCCCAGTATTCTGCTTCCAACAGTGGCCAAGCCAGGTCATAAGTACCTGACAAAAACACAAGTAGTAGCAACATTCCATGCTACCAGTCCCAGGACAAGCAGTGGCTTCTCCCATATCTCTCAATGGCAGACTGTGGACTTTTCCTCCAGGAATTGTCCAAGCCTTTTTTAAACTCAGATATGCTGACAGCTGTTACCACATGCTCCGGCAACGAGTTCAGAGCTTAACTATTCTTTGAGTGAAAAAATTTCCTCCTATTTTTGTTTTAAAGTATTTCCATGTAATTTCATTCAGTGTCCCCCAGCAGTGTACCTACCTTATATGGCACCTGTGGCAGAACGTGCACCCCACTCCAAGGGGATGTACAGAGCAGACTTGTGCTGTTGGTCTCCTGCCCCTATTAGAGATCAACTTCCTGTTCTGGGGCAGGGGACCGGCAGAGCCGATAGTGTGCACCTATTCTGCTGGCACCCAGGGTACGCTAGAGGTGTCCCCTAGTCTTTGTACTTTTTTGAAACAGTGAAAAATTGATTTTTTTACCTTTTATCTTTTACCCCTCAGGATTTTGTAGACCTCAATTATATCCCACCTCAGCTGTCTCTTATCCAACTGAAGACAAGGAGACAAGAGGGGGGCTAGCCTCTTTAGCCTTTCCTCATATGGGAGGAGTTTCATCCCCTTTATCATTTTGGTCGCTGCTTTTTTGAACCTTTTCTAATTCCACTATATTTTTTTGAGATATGGAACCAGAATTGAATGCAATACTTGAGATTGCACCATGGAACAATACAGAGGCATTATAATAATCTTGGTCTTATTTACCATCCTTTTCCTAATAATTCCTAGCATCCTGTTGCTTTTTTAGCCTTGGCCACTGCCGCTGCTGCCACACACTAGGCAAAAGATTTTGTCATCTACAATAACTCCTAGACCTTTTTCTTGAGTGCTGACTCCTAAGGTGAATCCTAGCATCAGGTAACTATGATTCAGATTATTCTTCCCAATGTGCATCACTTTCAATTGGTCCACATTAAATTTCATCTGCCATTTGGATACCCAGTCTTCCAATTTCCTAAGGTCTTCCTGCAATTTTTCACAGGCCTCATGTTTTTTTATAAGTTTGAATAGTTTTGTCTTATCTGCAATTTTAATCACCTGTTCTAATTTCCAGATCATTTATAAATATGTTAAATAGCACCAGTCTCTGTACAGATCCCTGTGGCATTCCACTATTCACCCTCCTTCATTAAGAAAAATGGCCATTTAACCCTACCTTCTGTTTTCTGTCCAATAACCGATTCCTACTCCACACCAGAACATTGCCTTTTATTCCATCAACGCAGGCAGTCGGCACATACTCATACATACTTCTTATCAGCTAATCACATAGCCTGGAGTCCATTTCAGATATCATTTGGAGTTTATTTGGCCACAGCCAGGTACATTAACATTTACAATCTTAATCTAACACATAACACATATCATTTCTAATGCTTAACATTATAACTAGTAACATTACATATACAGGTATGTATGGGTACACAGCTTCCTTTGTCCGACAGGTCGTGCCGTTAGAGCAGCCTGTTCTCCCGCTGCAGTGCCTCTTGTGGCACCAATTGTCTCTCAGGTGTATCCCGTTAGAGGACACACCCACGATCCTCTCTCTCTTGATCTGATGATGTGGGCCTCCTGGCCGTCCGAGCCAGAAGACAAGCTGTGACTCAGCTATTATGCAGCATATGCCTCTTGTTTACATTTGAACTTTACACTAAGCTGTTTCACTTAACATTATCACATTTCTTATCGTTTTGTCTGTCCGTCGGCTGTGTACCCGTCGCTGTGCCCGTATCACTGCTGTAACTTTATGCCACTGCCTGCGGTAGCAACTCCTCGCTTGCCGCAGGCTCCCCCTGACTCCTGACTGCGGCCTTTGACAAAAGCTATTGACTCTATGTATTCATGCAAATCTGCATTAAAAATGTCTAGCGCTACATCTGATAAATGGACCCCGTCTGCTCTATACATGCCCTCACAGGACTCTGTTATTAGCTCATGTGTGATAACATGTCCTCTCAAGCTGTGCATAAATTTTGCCATCCATATATTGAGTTTCTTCCTGGTCCTAACTATTGCTTGGTGGGATCTCGCCTCTCTCCACACTTGTCATGGGATGATATCAGACCACGCCAAGCGGAACCTTGGCGTCCAACTGGCTAATTCCATAAAATCATTTTGTATGTGCTTCCTTAGTGCTATGCTGTTAACCTGTGCCAAATCATTGCCTCCCGCATGTATTATTAACGTATCTGGGGGCGGCAGGGTCGGCAACTTCCAGCGCAAGTTCGGCATTAGTTGTGACCATGTCATCCCCCTAATACTTATCCATATAATTGATACCTGTCTGTCATGCATACCGAAGTTCTCCCCAGCTGGTCTGATAGCCGCCCTCTTATGTGCCCAGTAAACGTATGAGTGTCCGCATATCCAAATTCGCTTCTGTCCGTTTTGGCAACCTGTAAATCATGTGAAGTGGGATGTTATACAATTAATACTTGATACCGTCATCAGGACATGGGACAACCGCGAGGGACACTTAACAAGTCGGCCTAATGTAGCGCTTATAGGCATTCGACTTCCATCTCCCTAGCTCTTTAATTCTGTCTATGGGGAATCCCTTTGCCGCTGCTGTAGTGGCTGCCCCGATTCTAAAGGAGTGTGTACTATATGCGCTAGTCTGCAGGCCTGCTCGCTGGACACACATGCGAAGTACTCTGGAAAATTGAAATCGCGTTAATGGGGTATGATTTTCATGCACTAACAGCCAACTTATCACGGGCGGCCTCCCCCTCAAATATGCTTCAAGATTGCTAACAGGACATGTTGGGTCGCCCACTATCCTCTCATCTATCAGCCACCCAGCTATCTGCGTGCCTAATGATTGAATCACCAACAACAACAGCTGTCATAACCCTTCCTCCTGGACAGAAGCTCCTGGAGATTCATCCCCAATGCGAGAGGATGCTTTCCCCATGCAAGTAACACAGCATGTCTTAAGTAGCAATTTTAGAAAAGCTGCTACATAGGTTTCCAGCCTGAACAGTTCTAAAGGATGGCTTCAGGAAGTGCGCAGGTATTTGTTTTGGAGAAGTGTTTACCTCTCCCTGGCATTGAAAGACACCACAGAATTGCAAAATAGTTAACATTTTTGGACTTGTTCTTTAATGAAATGGCTGTTTCCATGTGTTTTCTCCTTGTCCTTGTAGGCATTTTAAAAAAGGCTGTACACTTGTTGAACTTTTTCTTAAGTACTCTGCAAATTGGGAATGTCCAGACTTGGATATCCTTTTTTTCTGCATTGCCAACCCATACAAGATCAGCTTATCTTTTCATGTGGTGCTCAGATAAGGTACATGGGCACAGACCTGGCAATCTCGCTGATTCAGGTCTTTGGCATATAGGCAATTCTGTGAATTGATGCTTAAAGATAGTGGCATCTATAAATTTGTGATACTCAGAGATCAATGCTACAAGAATTTGCTGACTCACAGTGAAGGGACTCTTGTTAGCACCATGGTATCTTTAGTGGAAGTCCTTACAACAAGCCACCTACCAGGAATGGTGGAACTTATTGCTTCAAATTTACAAATACGAATCACACCTTGCAAAGAGATCTCCTCGTTTTGCTTTTATATAGGGAGAAATGGCTACCAATTGTATCTTATTTTAATGCTGTTCAGTGATAAGCACTAAACTTGGTGTATCTCATGGCCTATGCATGCGCCATGCTTTGATTTGTATCTGCTTCTTAAACGTGAGCTCCGGTATTGCCATATTTTGTAGACTGTTGCTATGTTGTGAGCTCTTGTTTGTCTCTGTATTGAAAATCAATACAAGAAATCAAACTTGGAAAAAAAAAAGATAGTGGCACCAGTCATGCGTGTAAGTGCTACTAGTCAATAAGTTATTTGCACAATCTGTGCCTAATGGGCAGTTTTGCATGTACTGGCTAGGTACTGTTCTATATATACATGCCAACATCACGTAACAAATACGTGCAAATGGGTGTAAACATGGGTGGGTCAAGGGCACTATTCCCTCTAAGTGGTACAGGAGTCCTCCACCTACATTCCTGCCAGTGGAGGGGGGGGGGGTGCTGTTTATTATTGTATCATCTTTTAGTTTCAACCAGGTCTCTACAATGTAAACTATGCCTGGCTGCTCCTCTTCTAACCAGTTCCTAATCAGCCCTGCTTTGTTCACTACAGATCTAGCGTTAAAGTAATAAATTGGGACTGGAACACTCTCAATCCAGGTTTTCCTGGATACACCTGATCTCAGAGATATTGTTGATGTAAAAAATCTTCTACGCTTACTATTAAAAAAAAATGAGGGCCTTCCCCTTCCAATTCTTGAGGAGACAAGAATCTCTATATGTCTACGCAACACCTCTGTACAATTTACTAAATTACTTCAATATTCCGAAGCCTTGTTAGTTTTATATTGCCATAAAGATGATGATCTGTTAACGGGAATAGTTCATTCTCCTCTCTCAGTCAAAGACGATTCTATCAATAATGAAACTAACATGGCAAGTCCTATTAACAGTTGTAGATATGGCACCATAATGGTACTTTATATCATAGAAACACCTTAATAAAAAATCTAAACTCAAATCAGAAAAATCATCAATGCTAACATTCAACACAATACAAAATTTACCAACAGAATTACCAGATACAATCTTCTTTTAAATGCCATACTAAAAATTTCAGGAAAGTTGCGTGCGAAGGGGCCCTCAATTTACTCAGGGGTCCTTTTGCCAAACTGTGGGGAAAAAGGGCCATGTGCTAGTGGCAAGGGCCATTTTTTCCCACACACCAGAGCCCTTACCACCACACGATTACCGCAGGGTTACTACCACAGAAGCTATTTCCGAAAGGTTCTTTTTCCCCCAGAAATGGCGTTCACTTGGAGCAGAACTACCGCCGGCGGCCGCATTGGGTCGGCGCTAGTCCCGCTTTAGCGTTTGGTAAGCCTGCATTAGTCTTGCCGATGCTTTGTAAAAGACCCCTTCAGCCATGTTCATAGAACTTATACTCAATTCCAAGCAGTTGCCTTGTGCTAATACCACTTCACAATATCCTTCAGTTTCAAACGATACAATACAAAATGGAATAACCATACCTTAAGACTGACAGAAGGTTACTCGACCGAGTCTGAATGACTTGAGCCTCTGCAATGAAAAGTAAGACAAGTAGTCCCTTCCCAGGGAATTCATTTGAAGATATAATGTGCTTGTCACTCTGGCTCTCACTCTGGCCCTATCTGGCTAATATCTCTTTTAAGCAATACAAGCCCAGGGTATGAAGATAGTTAAAGGCAGACTCTCGCTTCTGATGACACAAGCAGTAGTACTCAGCACCTCTAACTTCTGTGGCATAGGCCATGCTTTTTATATTACTGAATCATTTCTTGGTCCTACTAAGTTGGAGCCCTGTTTACTAAGCGTGCTAGCATTTTTAGCGCACACTAAAAATTAGTGCACATTAATGCTAGAGACACCCATGCTAGACCCATGGATGTCTCTAGCATTAGCGTGTGCTAAAAAAAACTAACACACCTTAGTAAACAGGGCCCTAAGGTTTAAGGACAGAATAGCCATAATGCTGAAATAGAAAGGGAGGTTTGCTTATGTATGTGTGTGTGTATGTTTTAAACAACTCTATTTTTGTTTTGTTTTATTATCATTGTAAATCATGACCACTTTCATAGCGCTAAAGAAAAATACAATTGGATTGATTTCCTAGTTCATCATTATTGCTGGAAATGTGTGCTCTAGTATTTCAGTTGTAGCTAATGGTTTTTGTTCTTTTTTTTTTTTGGGGGGGGGGGGGGGGGGGTTGTAGTAAGGAAAGCAGGAACGTTTTTACTCTTAATTCACCTCCTGAACCTGGACATCAGATTAACTACTATTTAACCTGTGGGATAGCTTTTCAAATGAGCGATATAGTAAATGATTGCAAAGGAGGATCTTGCTCTGTATAGTCTGCCCTATTGTTTTCCCCTCCGGTTCTCTACTACTTTGAATAGATGGAAAAAAATTATAATTTTTTTATGCCCAAATCCAATACAGACTCTTGTGAACATTTATATTTTTCCAGAAGCATATGTTTAAGTGCCGTTTTAATTCTGACCTCCAGTAGTGGTAGGACATTTTCAAGCGCTGTTGTCTTCCTCTGTTAGCGGTGGGTTTTTTGTTTTGTTGTGTTTTTAAAGTTCCATTACTTAATACATCATCCCAGCACCCTTCCATGTTTCATCATTATGATCTGTAATAATGCAAGGCACTACCAAAACTTTTATCCCTAACCTCCACTATATGTACCCACCTCCCCTAACAGTAGTGCTCTGTCTATCCAAGCATTGTTTAAATTTCTCTTTTTGGCCAATTTCTTTCTTGGTAAACATGCAAGAATCTCTTATTCTGAATTGTCTTCCTTCCCTGACCTTGTCCTTGACTTTCCATTTCTGTAGAAAATACCAGTTGCCTGCACTTTTTATTGAAGTCTGTCAAGTATTTGCATATATGTGTCATATTACCCTTTCCTTTCTTTTCTTCAATCTTGATCATTTTAGCTGGCAAGGCAGGTGCTGAATGATGTCCTGAAAGAGAAAAGTGGGGTGGGGGAAAGAGCTCAGTGGGTAACCCAGAAGACAACAGAGCAGCAGAATTTGTTTATTGTGATGCAATCACATTGGAAAGGACACACAGATTGGGCTTTGTTGTCCATTCCAAAGTATCTGATCACTTTTAATTTCCAGTCTTAGATACCTGTGTTTATATTACATTACATTTCTTTTGAGTATTCAGATTGCTACAGTGCTCTGATCCCCTAAAGTGCTCCTCTGTGGAGTTGTCACCCATGGTCCAAAAGTCCATTTTGGGGGATTCCTCCAAAGACGTCTTCTGCCTGAGTCGTACCTGCAGCATCACTTAATACAGCAGGCGTGCTTCAGCCACTAATGCCAACTCACCCGCACATGCTCAGACCTGAACTGAGCATGTGCGAGAGATGACATTACGGCTGAAGCATGCCTGCTAACTTAAGTGCTGCTGCAGGCACGACTCAGGCAGGAGACATTTTCGGCTGGTGGAACTTGGCATCACTGCCAGCCATGAAAGAAGAGGGGTCCTGAGCTGAAGGTGAGGGGGCCCAGGCCCCTGAGATTCACCACCTCACCCCGTGGCTACCCCACTACCGTGGTCTGCTTTGTGGCATCTAATCTTTTTATCCATGTTCAACACAAGAATTGAACATCTGACCTGTTTCAACAGTGTAGCATCCTTCACAGTTCCTGCATTGAATAATAATAGTACATCGGAGAAGAATCAAGAATAGGATCCACTTATGTTGAATGTTTGGGGGTTTTTTTCCTCTTCTGGTTAACCTGTTTTGCGATTATTTACTTGAAGTTTGCAAGACAGTTGCAATAGATGTTCAATATACATGCACAGTAGGAATTTTCAAATTTTATTGCCAGATTAATATTCACATACAAAAGGGAATGATTCTATGAATCTTCATGCCAAACATCTAATTTGATACCTCACCTATCTCCTTCCTTCCCAGTGAGTTAAACAGACAGGGACACTTCAGTTTGCATTTTTGTGGAGATGCTTTTCTGTCACATACAGTTACACTAATTGCATGTAGGTTTTGTTTTTGCGTGTTGTCTTTGTTATGAATAATGTCACATACTTTTTTTTTCTTTATTAATTGACTTTTTTTGTTCCTGGATTACATAGGTAAAAGATTACATATTGAAAAAGTTTGCTGAGCTTCAGAGTCCCAACAAGTGTAAGGTATATTTGGGCCATGGTGGCAAACCCTGGGTATCTGACTTCAATCATCCTCACTACATGGCTGGAAGGAGAGCCATGAAAACAGGTAGAGAGTGGCCTCTGTATTACGTTTAAAAACTGCTGTGTAATACCTGTTTAACAAGATCAATGGTGTTTCAAATAGAGTAGTTGCTTTCTCTTTCAGAGCATAATGAAGAAACACAAAACCCCTTATGGATTTATTGCCATGCATACTGTATAATATATCTGTAAAGAACACTTTTTTTTTTCTACAGTGTTTAGTGTTGAGCCAGACTTAACGAGAGAAGGTGGAAGTATTCCTGTAACTCTGACTTTCCAGGAGGCAACAGGCAAGAATGTCATGCTACTCCCTGTAGGAGCTGCAGATGATGGTGCTCATTCCCAAAATGAAAAACTTAACAGGTAACTTTCTTTTTCACAGTTTGAGGGACTCTTCTTGGTACCCTGTGTGAAATATGACTGCCTCAATGCTTTCATGTGCTCAACTGCAGTACTAATGAATGTTGTGATGCCTAGGCATGGGTTATAGGGTTACCTGTCTGTCCCAGCATGACATGGGGTTCTGGATGCCTATCTATTTTGAAATGTATTGTGACTTATTTTTAGACTGTGTTAGGCATCCATACCTCATATCAAGCTTGTAGATGGGACAGCCAAATGGTGAGTGATCCATTCTTATAGAAGGCCCAATGACTATTCTAGAATGTTTGGGTTCTTTTGTTGTTTGTCCTGGCTTGGTTGTGGCATGTTAATTCAGTGAAAAAGTACTGCTGTAAACATTATAATAGTTCTTGCAATCATCAGTCCAAATGTTCCTGGAAATATCAGTTTTTAAGAAGGTATCAAATAAAAAAAATAGTTGCTAAAATATACTTCATTTGGACTTCTATATTTCACGACCCTTTTTTTTTTTCCAGATTCAACTACATTCAAGGTGTGAAGGTGCTGGGTGCATACTTATATGAAGTGTCTAAGTTACAGGATTAACTGGACTGCTGCAGAGACTCGTCTTTTTTTTTTTTTTTTTTTTCATGATATCTCTGGCAGGGTGCTGAACTTTCCATATTCATAGTGTGTACATTACTTGTGACATATATCAAGAAAATGGAAGGCTGGATATGTTTCTATTGTAAGAGAATTCCACTCTGCATTCCATGCACACAACAAATGTTGAATAAAAGCAGATGCATACAGCTTTTGGATGTGGTCTGAAGACTTGTTTGGGGTTAGATGCGTGGCATGTAATTTATTTATATGCGAGTCCCTCTTACCAACATTCTGGAAAACTTTAAAGGAAACATAACACTCTTTCACTAACCACACTTTTTTTTTTCTTTTGTCTGGCCTGGAATTTTTTTTATTTTATTTTTGTTACATTTGTACCCTGCGCTTTCCCACTCATGGCAGGCTCTATGCGGCAGGCAATGGAGGGTTAAGTGACTTGCCCAGAGTCACAAGGAGCTGCCTATGCCGGGAATCAAACTCAGTTCCCCAGGACCAAAGTCCACCACCCTAACCACTAGGCCACTCCTCCACACTTTTTTAACTAACGCAACAAATTTTATCTTTATGATTTTGTGCCACTACGTACATAAATAGGCCCTTTTTTTTGTTCTGCAATATTTTGCTTTTTAGCTGTGCATACAGCAGTAGAGAAGTCATAAATATAACAAGCCTGCTATTTAAAATTATTTAAATGGCGCAATCTTTTCTGGCTATTTAAATTGCCTGTCTGGGGCTAACCAGGTGCATTCAGTAGTACTTAACTGGACATTTTCAGCAGTCTACTTAACACCCAACCCAAAATCAGCTATTTTGGAGCGTTTGGGGGGCAGAGTCAGCGCTTAACCAGCCAAGGTAACTGCATAAAAGTCAGTCCTATCTTTGTGATTCACCATAGCTGGAGTTAACCAGCTATGTTTTCGCTGTTCCTGTATACCCAGAAATTTAATGTCTGAGCCCAATCGTGACCCAGCACTGAATTTCTGGGGATAACGCCACCACTAATCAGCAGAACACTGACAGTTGAGAGAATGCTGATAACTGCCAGCTGAATATGAAGCCTATTATTTATTTATTTATTTAGATTTTGCTCACACCTTTTTCAGTAGTAGCTCAAGGTGAGTTACATTCAGGTACACTGGATATTTCTCTGTCCCAGGAGGGTTCACAATCTAAGTTTGTACCTGAGGCAATGGAGGGTTAAGTGACTTGCCCAAGATCACAAGGAGCAGCAGCGGGATTTGAAGCAGCCACCTCTGGATTGCAAGACAGGTGCTCTAACCACTAGGCCACTCCTCCACTCCTAGCCTAGCTAATTTAGGAACCTTTTACTAAAGCTTAGCACACAATAATGGACATTATAATGCACTAAGGGGCCTTTTACTAAGGCGCGCCCAAAAGTAGCCTGCGCTGGTGTAGGTGCGTGTTTTGGATGTGCGCTGGTCCATTTCCTGAGCGCACCCAGAAAAAGGGATATTTTTAATTTGCCGGAAAAGAGACGTGCAGCCAAATGAAAACCAGCGCACATCCATTCTCAGCCGGAGACCTTAACGCCACCCATTGGCTTAGCGGTAAGGTTTTGCGTGCTAACCAGGCGGTAAGTATCCAGCACTCGCCAACTGCCGATTACCACCAGGTAGTCACCCCGCGGTAGAAAATATCTTCTACCATGTGTTTTGGGTGCGCACCAAAAATGGAATTACTGCCTAAGGCATGTGATAGCCATACGGTAGTGCCAATCTGACGCATGTTGGATGCACATAGGCGCCTACGTGCCTTTGTAAAAGGGTCCCTTGGTGCCATGTGGTAAATAATAGGACATGTAGTGTTTAGCATGTGCTAATATCTATGTACCTTTTTAGTAAAAGGGCCCTTTATTCTTTTTGACTTAAGGTTATCAGAAAGAGCTGCCTGCTTTTTTTTTTTTCCTTTAAAAAGCAGCTTTTGCAGGATAGGAGTTCTAGTTGAGCATATAACACTAATCCCACAGCAGCTATGTGAAATAAAATTCAAGAATAAGATGTCTGGATTGTGAAAGGTAAGTGAGATTTGAGTCCTATATAACTCTTTTTCAGTAGATAGGTTCACAAAATTTATGCAACTGAAAAACAGTGATTTGGGAGTGGCCTGAGGTCAGAATAAATACTTGGAGGGTAATTTTATAACTGCGCATGTGTATTTACATGCACCATTTGTGCATAAGTACCAAGATAATGGGTACTTAAATGCATAGACGCACAACATGCCATTCTATAAACTAGCCCACAAGTTCATTAGTGTGTACTGCAAGGGGGCACATTTATGTGGGAGGGGCATGGGTATGTCTCTGATTTACATGTGTAACATAAATTATGTGCAGATCATGACACACCTAGGCACAAACATGTCTGCCACTGACCTGGTGTAACTATTCGCACTTAACTTTAGGATGCCGTCTTATAGTGCTCAGTGCTTGGCATTAGTGCACCTACCTTGAGGCACCCAGTTATACAATCACCCCCTTAAGTACCTAAATTTTGCCATTAAACAAGTAAGCACAGTTGTCAGCATTCGTTGTCTAGGGATGGTCCCGGGTCCAGTTCACAGAGGCAGTGGGTTCCCAAAGAATACAAAATCCACACGGGTTTGGATATATATAGAAAGTATATTCTATTTGCATATATAGGATCACAGCACTTAGTGCAGGGAAATATTACAATGCTGTATCTGTGTGTTTCTCTTTCTCTGCACACATATACTTTCAGCCCTACCTCAAGGCTTCTCTCTTTCTCTGCACCCCCCCCCCCCCCCCCCCCATTCTTACCTTTCTGTCATCGATTCCCATCTCAATGATGCAGATATGGTTCCAAAAAAATTACTTGAACTACGAAACCGTGAAAGGTGATGCATTGTACCTATGGGGAAATACAGGGTTAGGTTCCTGCCAATGTCTTATTTCACGAAAATGTGAAAAGTGAAGCATTGCTCTTATGAGAAACACAGGGTTAGGTTCCAGCTTGCATTTTTGTGAGTCATTTAAAAACCAAAACACTGCATACTAAACCAAATATTGTATACTGAATACAAATTATTTGCAGTAACATTAAAGCAATTATAGTACTAAAAGAAACATGCACAGAAATTGGTGCAGGAAAATAAAACAGCATTATACATGAACTGCAAGAGAGGGAGAGATTTGCACCTCCTGCACAGTAGGAGACGAAGGTGATGACACTGGCAGATCTGCCTCTGGAGCATGACTCTCCTGACTTGCTGACTGGAAGAACCATCAGTCTTGTCTGCTTGGCTTTCCTCCTCAACTCCTTAAGCATC
Organism: Microcaecilia unicolor; assembly: GCF_901765095.1. NCBI lineage: Eukaryota > Metazoa > Chordata > Amphibia > Gymnophiona > Siphonopidae > Microcaecilia > Microcaecilia unicolor. The sequence goes on from NC_044031.1 coordinate 416,118,831, forward strand.
TCAGTGTAAGGGGCAAATACAGAGTTTGCAAGATGCTTAAATTTTAGACTGCACTCTAGCATGGGATCACATTCCTCCATGCCGCTGAACATTATATCCAGCGTTGATGCCTATTCTGCAATATTGCCACTGTGAGAGGCACAATTTTTGGAGCCTTAGGCTGATCTTCCTCTTCGTCGTCATTATCTCTGCCTCCCTTGTCGCAATATTTGCCATCTCGTATATGTCTTCTTTGCTGGACTCTGTTGTAGTTTCGGCCAAAATTTATTTCCTCCACATCTTCTTGTCATGTCCTCAAAGCCCACTCACTCCACTGCTTGCTCACGCAAAGCTCATTGTTTTTCACACCTATTTTTCATGAGGATTTTGTGCCCTGTAGATCATGAGAGGCTTGCATTTGAAATTGCCCTTGGCATTGGCACACAATAGAAGGGTAGTGCGGTCTTTAAATGATTTAAAGCCAGGGGGTTTGGCTGTCATTTTCATGACATATGTTCATTTCCCAGTCTGTTTGTAAAACAAACCAGTCTCATCAAAGTTGAAGACCTGTTCTGACACATAATCCTTTGTTTCTATCACATTTAGCAGGTATTTTCAAAACTCTTTGGTAGCTTCATTGTCAGTGGAACCCACCTCACTGGAAAGGCTTTACATTTTTAAGCGCATATCGCCTTTTAAAATGCGCAAGCAAGTCAGAACTAGCAGGAAAGGGTTTCACATTTTTCTGGCCCTGTGTGACTTGTTTATAAATTTCTTAGGCTTTCATCCTCACAACAATGCTATCCACTGTGTGGGTTTTTTTTTTAATATCGTCCACCATTTGCATAATGCACAAATTTAGTCACTTTTCCATTGACTGATCACGAACCACAGATGATGTTCTAGCACTTTCCGGCACAGCCTCCTGAACAGACTGGCGAATATATTCTTCCTTTTCCTGGATGTATCGGATTATTGATTCGTTAACACTGACCTCATGGCCAACAGCAGTAACAGACATGCTGGAATGAAGCTTATCTAAAATACATATTTTATCACCAAGGCACATCACAGATTTCTTGCGCTTATGAATGCTAGCTTGAGACTCGCTTTTAGAATGCTTAAGTGCCATTGTCAGTTCTGAGATTATATATATGTATGTGTATATGTCATTAGCAAGGATGACCACTTCCCCAGCAAACTAGTGCCACCAGTGACTCAGTTCTGATATAAATGCCAGCAAAGCGAAAGGAAGAACTTGTTTTAAAATTCGCATGTCCACAAATAGCTGGAAACGCAGCGCAAAAAGTGATTTGTTGGTTACATATAAATGTGCATACTGTAAATTTTGAATGTACTATAGGATCAGGCAACCCTCGGGGAGGAATGCTGGCTTCGGCCTAACCCCTGGTAAGCCTTTCCTTGGCTGAGAGGTGCCCAGCTCTACCACCGTCTGCCTTTCAGGTGCTGTGGAGGACTTGCAGCTCATCTGCATATCCTTACAGCCTTCTCCGGGGTGACTCCCAGGTCCACTCCGATCTACTCTGGGCCTCCACTCTAGGTGACGGGACATTTTCTCTTTACATTTATTTTTCTCCCAGTTACTACTTATGGCTCCAGTACACTTTTTCTTCTTGGTACTGTCCCTCCTAATCTGTTTCCATCTGAAACCACTGTACACTACAGGAATACATTGTCCACCCTCTGTATTCATCATCTCACCATCTCTTTTTTTTTCCCTCTTCCTTTTTCTCAGCTCTCAACCTTCAACATTTCCTTCCTTCCATTCATCCATCTCCTTTCTGAGTACATCTCGCCTTCGTCGCTGTTGTCATACCGCTCCTACTCTTCTCCGTACTCTCTTGCTCCTTCTGCTCTCCACTGGGGACATTAATCCCAATCCTGGTCCTCCACATCAACTCTCATCCTATTTGTGCAGGTCACACTGTAATATTTCCAATCTAATTTCTGTTCCTATCCTCCCCCCTTCTTCCCTGACTTTCTCCTGTGCTCTGTGAAATGCCTGCTCTGTCTGTAACAAACTTTCCTACATCCATGACCTCTTTATCTCTCGTACTCTCCATTTGCTTGCCCTAACTGAAACTTGGCTTTACCCTGAAGACTCTGCTTCAGTCGCGGCCCTATGCCATAGAGGTTATCTTTTCTCCCATACTCCTCGCCCGGTTGGCCGCAGAGGTGGTGTCGGGCTACTACTTTCACCCTCTTGTAGATTTCAACCTCTTCTTCCACCTCAGTCTCACTGTTTTTCTTCCTTCGAAGTCCACGCCATCCATCTATTTGCTCCTCTGCCTCTCCAAGTAGCAGTCATTTATCAACCCCCTGATGTCCCTTTCTTCCTTTCTCACTGACCTTGATGCCTGACTTTCCTTCTTTCTTGAACCTTCATCTCCTTCCCTCATTCTTGGGGATTTTAACATTCATGCTAATGATCCCTCTGACTCTTATGCTTCTCAGTTTCTTGCTTTAACATCCTCTTTCAATCTTCAACTGTGCTACACTACCCCCACTCACCAGAATGGCCACTCTTGATCTTATCCTCTTCTCAAACTGCTCACTTTCCAGTTTCTGTGCCTCAACTCTTCCCCTCTCTGACCATCATCTGATAACTTTCACACTTAAACACCCTCCTCCCCAGTCCCGTCCAATCTTAACCAATACATTTAGGAATCTTCAGGCTATTGACCCTTCTACTCTGTCCTCCACTGTTTCAAATCTCTTCTGTACCACTATGTTATCCAAGTCTGTCAATGAGGCTTTCTCTTCCTATAATACTACTGCTCTGGATACTCTCACTCCTCCCATTCCCTGTTCTGTAAAACGTACCAACCCCCAGCCTTGGCTGACATCTAGAATCTGCTACCTATGTTCCTGTGCTTGCTCTGCCGAACGCCTTTGGCTGAAATCCCCGTGCCCATGCTGACTTCATACATTTCAAATTCTTGCTGACCTCCTTCTAGTCTGCTCTTTTACTTGCCAAACAGGACTATTACATCCAGTTGACACATTTTCTTGGCTCAAACCCTCGACATCTCTTTGCCACACTGAACTCTCTCCTCAAAGTGCCTTCACCTCCAACTCCCCCTTCACTTTCCCCCAGAATCTGGTTGAGTACTTTCATGATAAGGTTCACAAGATTAAACTTGAATTCTCAACCAGGTCACCTCCACCTCTCCTTCCCTCGGTCCATTCTCTCAACCCTTCAACCCCTGCCCCCTTTTCTTCTTTTCTGAAATCACTGAAGAGGAAGCTACACATCGTCTTTCCTCCTCGAAACTAATTACTTAACACTATCTCTCTACTACTTAACATTTCTAAAGCGCTACTAGGGTTACGCAGCGGTGTACAATTTAACATGAAAGGACAGTCCCTGCTCAAGGAGCTTACAATCTAAAAGACAGGTGTACAATCTAAAAGACAGGTGTAAATCTAGAGACAAGTGTACAATCTAAAAGACTACTACTACTACTTAGCATTTCTATAGCGCTACAAGGCTTACGCAGCGCTGCACAAACATAGAAGAAAGACAGTCCCTGCTCAAAGAGCTTACAATCTAATAGACAAAAAATAAATAAAGTAAGCAAATCAAATCAATTAATGTGAACGGGAAGGAAGAGAGGAGGGTAGGTGGAGGCGAGTGGTTACAAGTGGTTACGAGTCAAAAGCAATGTTAAAGAGGTGGGCTTTCAGTCTAGATTTAAAGGTGGCCAAGGATGGGGCAAGACGTAGGGGCTCAGGAAGTTTATTCCAGGCGTAGGGTGCAGCGAGACAGAAGGCGCGAAGTCTGGAGTTGGCAGTAGTAATAGGTCATTGGAGACTTTAGTAAGCGCAGTTTCGGTTGAGTGGAGAGGGCGGAAACCAGATTGTAGTGGGTCAAGAATAGCATGTGAGGAGAGAAAATCAAGGCAGCGGCGGTGAACAGCACGCTCAAGTAATTTGGAGAGAAAAGGAAGGAGGGAGATGGGTTGGGACAGTCGCAGTGGAAAGTGAGAGGTTGAGAATGTGACAGATAAAAGGAATAAGAGTAGGAGAGATGGCATTAAGAAGGTGGGTGGGAATGGGATCAGAGGAACAGGTGGTACATTTTGAGGAAGAAAGGAGAAGTGTAGTTTCCTCAATAGTAACTTCAGGAAAGGAGGAAAGGGAATGAGGGGAAGGAGAGAGAGGGGAACGGACTAGTGGAGGGAGAGCTGGTGAGGTAGAGAAAGCAAGGTTTATCTTTTGAACCTTGTTGTGAAAGAATTCAGCAAGGGTCTGAGGAGATAATGAAGGGGGAGTTGGGGGGAGGGGGCACCTTGAGGAGAGAGTTCAATGTGGTGAAGAGAAGTTGAGGATTAGAGCCAAGAGAGTTGGTCAGTTGGATATAATAATCCTGTTTGGCACGTAAAAGAGCAGATTGGAAGGAGGTCAGCATGAACTTAAAGTGTAAGAAATCAGCAAGGGCCCGAGATTTCCGCCAGAGGCGTTCGGCGGAGCGGGTACAGGAACGTAGGTAGCGGATATTAGAAGTCAGCCAAGGTTGGGGTTTTGTACGCCTTACAGGGCGGGTCATCAAAGGTGCAAGAGTGTCTAAGGCAGAGGATAGAGTATTGTTGTAAGAAGAAACAGCCTCGTTGACAGACGTGGATGGTGCCACAGTAGAGAGGAGGTTTGAAACATGGGAGGATAGAGATGAAGGGTCAATATCGTGAAGATTCCTAGATAAATTAGATAGGTTAGGACGGGACTGGGAGGGAGGAGATTTAAGTGTGAAAGTTATAAGATGGTGATCAGAGGAGGGATGATCAGAGGCAAGGAAACTAGAAGGTGAACAGTTGGAGGAGAAGATGAGATCAAGACAGTGACCATTTTGATGAGTGGGGGAGGTGGAGCATAGTTGGAGATTAAAGGACGACGTTAAAGCGAGTAACTTGGGAATATAAGAGTTGGAAGGATCATTAGCAGGAATATTAAAGTCACCAAGGATGAGAGAGGGGGAGGAAGGATCATGGAAGAAGGCAAGCCAGGCGTCAAAGTCACTGAGAAAGGATGAAAGGGACTTATCAGGGGGACGATAAATGACCACTATTCGAAGAGGCAGAGGAGAGAAAAGGCGGATAGAGTGGACTTCAAAGGAGGAAAAACAGTGAGATTGAGGTGGAAGAACAGGTTGAAATCTGGAGGAGGGAGAGAGAAGTAGTCCAACACCGCCCCCACGGCCAGCAGGGTGAGGAGTATGTGAAAATAGATAACCGCCATGGCACAGGGCTGCTACTGAAGCAGAGTCATCAGGGCAGAGCCAGGTTTCTGTTATGGCGAGCAGATGGAGGTGACGCGAGATAAATAGGTCCTGGATATAGGGGAGTTTGTTACAGATAGAGCGGGCATTCCATAGGGTGCAAGAGAAGGGCAGAGAAGAGGAGGGGAGTAGAGGAATAGAGATGAGGTTAGAGAGGTCATGGTGAGATCTGTAGAGTTTGGATAATAGTTGGTGAGGAGGACCAGGATTGGGATTGATGTCACCAGCTGAGAGTAAGAGAAGGAGTAAAAGAGAGCGGAGGAGAGTAGGAGAGGTGTGGCCACGAAGGCGTCGAAGGCGAGAGGTATTTAGGTGGAATGGGGAAGGCAAAATGGAGGGAAGAAAGAGACGGAGATTAAAAGCCAAGAGGGAGGAAGAGGATAGGATAGAAGGTGAGGTGATGAAGTCAATGGATGGGAAGTGAGTTCCTGTAGCGGAGAGAGGTAGGGGGTGAGGGAAAAGATTAGGAAGGGACAGAGCTAGGAAGAGAATGTGAATAGGGGCCATAAATGATTAAGGTACTTTAGCAACTGGAAAAAGATTAGATACAAAGAGAAAAATGCCCCGCGCGCCATTAGGCGCGCGGCACCTAGAGCGGAGGCCCTGAGTGGATCGGGGTGGACCTGGGTGTCACCCCGGAGAAGGCTGTAAGGATATGCAGATGAGCTGCAAGACAAGTGTAGAGTCGATCTGATAGGGCTTACTATATTTCTCGAAAGGTTAGGTGCTGAAAGCAGCATTGAAGAGGTGAGTTTTAAGCAGAGATTTGAAGATGGGTAGGGAGGGGGCTTGGCGTAGGGGTTGAGGAAGATTGTTCCAGGCATAGGGTGAGGCAAGGCAGAATGAGCGGAGCCTGGAGTTGGCAGTGGTGGAGAAGGGTACGGAGAGGAGGGATTTGTCCTGTGAGCGGAGGTTACGGGTGGGAACATAGGGGGAGATGAGGGTAGAGAGGTAGTGAGGAGCCGCAGACCGGGTGCATTTGTAGGTAAGGAGTAGAAGCTTGAATTGTATGTGGTATCTGATCGGAAGCCAGTGAAGTGACTTGAGGAGAGGGGTGATATGAGTATATCGGTTCTGGCGGAATATAAGACGTGCGGCAGCGTTCTGAACGGATTGAAGGGGGGATAGATGGCTAAGTGGGAGGCCGGTGAGGAGTAAGTTGCAGTAGTCAAGGTGAGAGGTAATGAGAGCATGGACGAGAGTTCGTGTGGTGTGCTCAGAAAGGAAAGGGCGAATTTTGCTGATGTTGAAGAGGAAGAAGCGACAGGTTTTGGCAGTCTGTTGGATATGCGCAGAGAAGGAGAGTCGAAGATGACTCCGAGGTTGCGGGCAGATGGGACGGGGAGGATGAGGGTGTTATCAACTGAGAGAGAGAGAGTGGAGGAAGAGGAGAAGTGGGTTTAGGTGGAAAGACGAGGAGCTCGGTTTTGGACATGTTCAGCTTCAGGTGGCGGTTGGACATCCAGGCAGCTCCTACTGTCATCCCTTTTATCTGTCATATCCTCAATTTCTCACTTTCCACTTCAACTGTTCCTGATGCCTTCAAAAATGCCGTAGTCACACCACTCCTTAAAAAACCTTCATTGGACCCGACCTGTCCTTCCAACTATCGCCCCCATCTCCCTCCTCCCTTTCCTATCCAAGATACTTGAAACGTGCTGTTCACCGCCGTTGCCTTGACTTTCTATCATCTCAAGCTATTCTTGATCCACTTCAATCTGGCTTTCGTCCCCTTCATTCAACTGAAACAGCGCTTGCTAAAGTCTACAATGATCTGTTCCTGGCCAGATCCAAAGGTCTCTATTCTATCCTCATCCTTCTCAATCTGCTGCTTTTGACACTGTTGATCACAGCCTGCTCTTTGTTACGCTGTCCTCACTTGGATTTCAGGGCTTTGTTCTTTCCTGGTTTTCTTCTTATCTCTCCCAGTGTACCTTTTAGTGTATACTCCAGTGGATCCTTCTCTACTTCTAGCCCACTGTCGGTGTACCTCAGGGATCTGTCCTGGGACCTTTTCTTTTCTCAATCTATACTTCTTCCCTTAGTACTCTGATCTCATCCCATCATTTTCAGTATCATCTTTACACTGATGACTCCCAGATGCCAGATCTACCTCTCCACGCCAGAAATCTCAGCCAAAATCCAGGCCAAAGTATTAGCCTGCCTGTCTGACATTGCTGCCTGGATGTCTCAGCGCCATCTGAAACTAAACATGACCAAGACTGACCTTCTTATCTTTTCCCCCTAAACCAACCTCTCCTCCTCCCCCATTCTCTTTCTGTGGATAACACTCATCCTTCCTGTCTCATCAGCTCGTAATCTTGGGGGTCATCTTCGATTCCTCCCTCTCCTTCTCTGCACCTATTCAGCAGACTACTAAAACCTGTCGTTTCCTTCTCCATAATATCAGCAAAATTCGCCCTTTCCTTTCTGAGCACACTACCAGAACCCTCATCCACATTCTTATCACTTCTCGCTTAGACTATTGCAACTTGCTTCTCACAGGTCTCCCACTTGGCCATCTCTCTCCTCTTCAATCTGTTCAAAATTCTGCTGCACGACTAATATTCCGCCAGTGTCGTTATGTTCATATTAGCCCTCTCCTCAAGCCACTTCACTGGCTTCCTATCCGTTTCCGCATACAGTTCAAACGCCTCTTATTGTGCCACTTCACAAGGGCGGGAACAAAGAGGAAGCAAAAAATTACATAGGTAGTCACTGTGGCATAGCCACGGTGGTGGTGGGGGGGGGGGGGGGATGGGCCACCTCAATTTCAACTTGGGATCCCTCTGTTTTCCTGGATGGAGGGGATGCCAAGCAGCATATTCAATAGGCACACTTTACCACTACTGCTGGCTCTCTCATGCATGCTGAGTTCAGGTCTAACTGACAATGTGTGGTAAAGCTGGCATTAGCAGCAAAGCTTGCCTGTTGAATAAGTGCTGCTGCGGGCTCGACTCACGCAAGAGTGGTCTTCAGCTGGTGGGGTAAGGCATCCTGGCCAGCTCACTTATTTTATATTTTGAGGAGCCGAGGGTGGAGACCGTGGGGGCTGGTGGGAGAGAGAATTGCATGCCCACCCAGAATTGGCTGTGTGGCTACACCATTGGTGGTAGGCAAGTAATGGAAGCACTACTGAGGATACAGAAGGAGACGGAGCCCATGGAAGGGAAGAGAGAACGGAGGAGATGGTGTCCATGAATGGAGGGGAGGGGAAGGGGAAGGGAAGAGATGGAGAATAGATAGAATTGAAAAGGAGGAAAAATGGATGAAACTTGAATGTGAAAGATGGATATAGGGCAGGATGAGAAAGAGGGGAAAAAAAGAAATAGTGAAAAGACAGGAGCCCCTGAAGCAGAGTTCAGGGCACAGGGAAGCAGAAACAGAACCTGAGACAGGGAAGGAGATGATTGGAAAGATAAAATCACCATCTCATTCCCCACCCCCATTATCTTTCCCTTCATTCTTCTGCCTTATTTAACCCCCCCACCACCACCAAATTCTTTTATGAAGACATAACTGCATGGTCAAAACAATTTCAATGCAGGTACAGCATAAGAATACAACATTAGAATTGGGATCATGCACAATTAAGTATGTGCATTTGTTAGTGCACATTCAGTCCTTTAGTGTGCCTTTAAACATTTTTTGTGTGCACAACATGGATTTAAGAGACAATAACTTAGTTTGTGCCCATTAAAATGTCACAATGCTCATTTAAAAATACATATTTATGTAAAACAAACTGTAAGTCAAACAATCAGTTAAAAAGGCCAAACTAGCCACAAATTAACTAAATATTTTTTCCCTTTCCACATATCTAGTTAATTTATAAAATGCACCTGCCTGTTGTAAACCTACTATAATGTAGACTCCTATAACCTACTACTACTATTTATCATTTCTATAGCGCTACTAGACGTACATAGCACTGCACTTTTGAACATGAAGAGACAGTCCCTGCTCGACAGAGCTTGCAATCTAATCAAGAGAATTTTGAAAAAAAGCAACTGCACATGCATGAGAATTTCCCTTTCCAGAATTTTCCTCGCCGTACTCTGTCATTGATACTAAGCAAAAAGGGAGAAGTTACAGCTTATTTATCATTTATTTAAAATTCCTATGTACCACCTTCATACGGGCAACATCACCCTAGGCAGTGTGTAACATATGATAAAACAAAAGGCAAAAGCAAATGAAAAGCAAAATGACAGAGAGAGAAAAATACTTGATACACAGACCTCTGAACAAATTGCAACACTGGTGAAAGCCAGACTAAACATCTGAAACCACAGGCACTGAAAATGAGGAAGAATTCAAATTATATCAGATCAGAAGATGGTAAAACCCTGCATGAACCAGAAGGCAAGGAACAGGATAAAACCAGGTCTTAAGTTTCTTCCTAAAGGACAAATACTTCAACTCAGACCTGATTTTCAATGAAAGCCCATTCCATAAAGAGATGGCACCAATACAGAATGCTCTAACTCTCCTATGAGGTCTCTGGTCCTCTTTGAAGGCTGGTATAAACCCCTAACTAGATCTTGCTGGATGCTTTGATGAATCCTAACTCAGGCTTTCATTCAGATAGGTAAATCCATTTCCTCTCTTTATCCTGAATTACACACAAGTACCAACTGTGAGACTAATAATAGTGTGACCTGTGTGCATCTCAGATACCTCAGTACAACCAGTGGCATACCAAGGACTCTGTGAGTGGTGTGGCTGCACAGGGTACAGATATGGAGGGGCACAAATATTACTCCCAGCCCACCTTCTCCTTTCATTGGCAGTGTCAAAGCAGGCAGAGCAGGGAAGCATCAGTGGTTGAGTTGCACAGAGTATAACTATAGCTTGGTATGGACCTGAGTACAGTTGTGTCTGCAGTATTCTAGATTTTTTTTTGCCTGTGTGAGTCTACAGGGAGACCCACATAGGATACTACAGTAATCCAGCAGTGATACCACCAGGGCCTGTGCCAGCTTTCGAAAGGTTAAAAAAAACCCAACAACAACAGATTACTCTCAAGATTTCAGTTTTTGGGCATTTTGAGTTGTTTTTCATCAAGTAGGTAAAAACATCCTTTAAATTATCACTCAACCACTGCCAAATAGAAGTACACAGGTTCGCTTGGAGCAACGAGCTGAATATCAGGGAATACAAACAGTCCAATAATATATGGCCCAAACCAATTTCCCTAGGGGCTACATAAATATATTAAGTAATGGAGTGTGAGAATAGTCCCTTAAGTAAGCCGTTTTGTCTTCTCTGGCTGGAGCCAGACCTGGAACGGAGAAGAATTTCCAGGCTGTGTTTGGGGCATGGCTACCCCACCAGCCACAGACTGTGTTTTGGGCCTGCCAGCTAGAGGCCTGCTTGAGACTATTTACTGAACTACAGAGGCGTTTCACCATGTGTTCCTGGCTCTGTTATATAACAGGCTTCAGGATTCAGTTAATAAACCACTTACTTACATTTGTATACCTTTGTCTGGCTGTGTTATTTCGCAGACCCAACTTCAAATCTCCGTTTGGGGTATCACAAGGAGATAAAGACAAACACTGAGAAATAAAATACCACAGGACAAAAACATCAGAGAAGATGGCCTCCCCTTTATACCCACTGAGAAAGACCTCCCAGATAGAAAAGAGGTGACAACAATTCAGCCCCAGAAGCCTTCTCTTTGCCATGTCCTGCCTCTGCGAGAACAGGAAGTTGTGGCAGAGGGAAGGCTTCTAGGTGTACTGCTATGGATTTACAGCCTGTCTCACTAACACACTCAATAATTACTGTGGATTCTTTTATTTCGTATTAGGTAAATGAGACCTTTATTAAAGTTGCCAAAATCTACAATGATTAAGATATACACACTGATTAGCTATATACACACAATGATTAGCTATATAAACAATTATTACATCACTGGTCTCTAAATCTAAGCAATGCTAAGAGTTCTTAGACTAGGAAAAGAAGCAATAATACACTATACATTCAACATCACTGGTCAGGAATTTCAGGCCCTTATCTCATCAGCTGGGAGGCCTGTTGCAGTGAAAGCCTGAAGTCTCCTTATGACCAGGAACAAGTCTGCTGCGCGATACGTCTACCCACAGATGAGCCTCAAAACTCTGCTGCAACAAGCCCCCCCCTTTTATAAGGCTTAGAACTCATATTCAGAGCTAAGGAAAATTACAGAATGCCTCTCTGTTTAGGTAAACAAGCCATACTGTGTGAACGTGGTCACATGTTTTCCAAGTCCAGATGGCCAGGCTGAACTCTGAAAACAAGCACCATCCTCCTCTTCACATACCAAATTAGTTAGAGCTGTGTCTTATCTTCTGCATTCCAACTTATTTTCACACAATCAAAGTTAACACTCATTTTTAAACAGAATTACTTCTAATCAACAATACAGACCCCGAGTGCACTAGTCGGTCAAGACAGAGTTGAAAATCAAGGACAGAATGTAATAAAAGTGAATTTTAAAGATTGTTTTTCAACTCTGTCTGAACGACAGTCCATACATAAGTTATTACTCTACATCAGGTAAAACAACCAAAAAAAAGGAACAAGACAGATTATACAAATGGATAATATACTGAGAACTAATTTGTTCAGGTAATTTTCCCCTTTTTAATTACCCCTTAGACATGTAGGGAACAGATCGCCTAGTCTGGTATTAACAGACCAGACATTCAACAATAACAGTTTTAATAACATCCATAATTAAACTAATACCACGATCTGTTGCCCACCTGTAAGTGGCCTTTCTTCCCAAATGTCCACATTTCTGGTGTGCCCATGTCGCCAAACCTGAGCAATTATCTGGTTCTTCCAAACTTTCCACCTCAAGAGGTGTGATTTTGCTTTGTTCATCAGCCACTGCATTGTAAAGGCATTCTAGAGTATCACCCTTGCAATGAGCATCTATTTGAAAAACAGTAGCATTAGTATTTTACACAATTCTCTGCTTGCCACAATTCTCTGACCCACAAATCTTTGGTATTATTTTTCCAGTTGTTTTTATACCAAGTAGGTAGCCACATGGCTAATCCATTTGCCACAGACTATGAGTCAGTATATATTTATTTAATTTTAGTTACATTTATACCCCACGCTTTCCCACTCATGGCAGGCTCAATGCAGCTTACAGAGTCACAAGGAGCTGTGCCTGAAGTGGGAATTGAACTCAGTTCCTCAGGACCAGAGTCCACCACCCTAACCACTAGGCCACTCCTCCATTGCCCTAAATTCTCAGTTTTCAAAGCCATATAGGCAGCATATACACTAACTCTGCATATTGACTACTTCCTCCTTCTCCACTACATTCTAATGAACATTCTATTTTTGGATTGTAGGCTATCGCTTTCCACATTTTCTTTCCTCCAGCATACTTAGCAGAACCATCTGTAAACCACGCATGTTGCTGCTCCTCATTAATTAATTGATCATAGGCTTTTCCCCACCTGACTGGGCTCTCCACCCGATCCAGGGGTTCTAGCCCAGTTTAGCCTGTTTCTTTTCTAGTTATAAAAAACCTACGGCTCTAAAACCCCAGTATTGCCCGATTCCTTTGTTTTTGCCAAAGGCTCTAATTAGCATAATTTTTATTCCCTGAGACACTTAATTCTACTTCTAGTTGAACTGGCCACAGATCCAAAGCAATCTGTGTTGTCTGCTCATAAGCCTGTTAAAAAAAACCCTGTTGCTCTTCTCCCTTCCACTCAAGGTCATATTTTTACCTGATTACCCAGTGCCAGCATTTTACTTATGTGCTGCTTGCAATTAACACATTCCTATGCCTAAAAGTTTAAAAGTTTCCCTGCCTGAGACAGTTCTTGTATATTATAAGATTTATCTCACATCCCTTTCTTTTATATGTGCAATTAATGACTCCAAACTGAGTCTAAACATAATTTTGAAATCATGATATAAATGTACTTTCTTTTTGTTAATTTTCTCTTCTTCATTTCTTATATTTATACTGCATCACTCTTACAATGGCACACTTAGTTATCATTTAGTAAAGTATTCTGGCAAGCATATCATTTTAACTGTAAATCACACACTTATCATTCCAATTCTGTACTTTTCCTATACTGTTTATCCTGGCTCTAACGGGTTTTCAGATAAGCAATACTGTTACATAGTAGCATAGTAAATGACAGCAGATAAAGACCTGTACGGTCCATCCAGTCTACCCAACAAGATAGTATGTGATACCGTTCCTACTCTCTTTTTGCCTGCAGCAAACCACAACAAAAGGCAATGATTCATTTAAACCGGAATGCTATTCCTCCCATTATGACCACTCAGTGGCTATAATAACACATAGTACCTCATCCCAGCCTTTGAATTCAACTCTCCTCTGCATTCCTCTTAAAAAGGTGTCATTCTTTGTACGAATCTCACCCTTGTCGCCAAAAATGTACTGCTATGGATTTACAGCCTGTCTCACTAACACAGATTACTCAATAATTACTGTGGATTCTTTTATTTCGTATTAGGTAAATGAGACCTTTATTAGAGGTGCCAAAATCTACATTGATTAAGATATATACAATGATTAGCTATATAAACAATCATTAAATCACTGGTCTCTAAATCTAAGCAATGCTAAGAGTTCTTAGACCAGGAAAAGAAGCAATAATACACTATGCATACAACATCACTGGTCAGGAATTTCAGGCCCTTATCTCATCAGCTGGGAGGCCCTTGCTGCAAAAACCCGAAGTCTCCTTATGACCAGGAACAAGTCCTCTGTGCGATACGTCTACCCACAGATGAGTCTCAAAACTCTGCTGCAACAAGCCCCCTATAAGGCTTATAACTCATATTCAGAGCTAAGGAAAATTACAGAATGCTTCTCTGTTTAGGTAAACAAGCCATACTGTGGGAACATGGTCACATGTTTTCCAAGTTCAGGTGGCCAGGCTGAACTCTGAAAACCAGCACCATCATCCTCTTCACATACCAAATTAATTAGAGCTGTGTCTTATCTTCTGCATTCAAACTTATTTTCACACAATCAAAGTTAAACACTCATTTTTAAACAGAATTACTTCTAATCAACAATATTATACTGTTACTTCTATACCGCAGTAACCAATATTTGTTCTATGCGGTTCACATCAAGACAACATCACAGGCATACCTGAGGATGATACAGATCTTAATAACACACAGACCCCGAGTGCACTGGTCGGTCAAGACAGAGTTGAAAAACAATCTTTAAAATTCACTTTTATTACACTAGGGCCAGTAGCAGCCAGGCTGTTTTGATTGCTGATGCTACCAGAAGGCTGGAGGACTACAGCACACGATGAAGGGGGTAGGGAGAGAAGGGAGGGATTATGGGGAAGTATACACGTATTGAAACTTGGGTAGCAGAGAGGTGGCAAGCCATTTTTGGGGAGAGTGACTCTTGCCACCCTGTATCACCCCACAGCAATACTTATGATCCCTACCCCTCTACTGTTCTTGCTTACTTTCAAAACCCAACTTCCTTTCTGTTTTTTTCTCTTCCACCCTGATATCCTACAAGTCATCTCTCTCACATACAGAACCATACCCCTTCATGTTTCTAGCAGCCTGCAAGCCATCCCAATCAACCAGCCTGGGAAGAGTTAATGCATATGCAAATTAGGCAAATCCCTAGAGCCCAAATTTAGGAGGGGCCCTCTCAAATGCTCTGGTTCAATGGCTCCCAAGGCAGATTTTTGTCCTTGTAAGTCAACTGCTGTCGGAAAGAAGCATGAGGATCAAGGCCACTGGTCTGTCTATTCTCCCCAGCCCCAATTCATTGTACTCCAGTTGACTGGAGGAGTTGAAGAGCACTGATTCTTACTTGTTCCTTCCTCCTCTGCTGGTTTTCCTATGCACGCAGAACCACTCAGGTCCCACCAAAGAGTTAACCTTGCCCCAAGTCCCCCCCCCCCAACAAGCTAGTCTACCTGCCTCCAGTACCCCCTCCCCATAACAGCCAATCCCCTTAAACCTTCCAAACCATGCTACTACTACTACTACTACTACTACTACTATTTAGCATTTCTATAGCGTTACAAGGCGTACGCAGCGCTGCATAAACATAGAAGAAAGACAGTCCCTGCTCAAAGAGCTTACAATCTAATAGACAAAAAAATAAATAAAGTAGGCAAATCAAATCAATTAATGTGAATGGGAAGGAAGAGAGGAGGGTAGGTGGAGGCGAGTGGTTACAAGTGGTTACGAGTCAAAAGCAATGTTAAAGAGGTGGGCTTTCAGTCTAGATTTAAAGGTGGCCAAGGATGGGGCAAGACATAGGGGCTCAGGAAGTTTATTCCAGGCGTAGGGTGCAGCGAGACAGAAGGCGAGAAGTCTGGAGTTGGCAGTAGTGGAGAAGGGAACAGATAAGAAGGATTTATCCATGGAGCGGAGTGCACGGGAAGGGGTGTAGGGAAGGACGAGTGTGGAGAGATACTGGTCACACCTCTCCTTAAGAAGCCTTCACTCGACCCTACTTGTCCCTCTAATTACCGACTCATCTCCCTCCTTCCTTTTCTCTCCAAATTACTTGAGCGTGCTGTTCACCACCGCTGCCTTGATTTTCTCTCCTCACATGCTATTCTTGACCCACTACAATCTGGTTTTTGCCCTCTCCACTCAACCGAAACTGCGCTTACTAAAGTCTCCAATGACCTATTACTGGCTAAATCCAGAGGTCAATATTCCATCCTCATTCTTCTTGATCTTTCCGCTGCTTTTGACACTGTCGATCACAGCATACTTCTCGATACCCTGTCCTCACTTGGATTCCAGGGCTCTGTCCTTTCCTGGTTCTCTTCCTACCTTTCCCTCCGCACCTTTAGTGTTCACTCTGGTGGATCCTCTTCTACTTCTATCCCTCTGCCTGTCGGCGTACCTCAGGGTTCTGTTCTTGGTCCCCATCTCTTTTCTATCTACACTTCTTCCCTTGGTTCATTAATCTCATCCCATGGCTTTTCCTACCATCTCTATGCTGATGACTCCCAAATCTACCTTTCTACCCCTGATATCTCACCTTGCATCCAAACCAAAGTTTCAGCGTGCTTGTCTGACATTGCTGTCTGGATGTCTCAACGCCACCTGAAATTAAATATGACCAAAACCGAGCTTCTCATTTCCCCCCCCCCCCCCCCCCCCCCCACACACACACTTTTGGTAGAGTGCTCGGAAAGAAAGGGGCAGATTTTACGGATGTTGTAAAGAAAGAAACGACAGGTCTTGGCAATCTGCTGGATATGAGCAGAGAAGGAGAGAGAAGAGTCAAAGATGACCCCAAGGTTTCGAGCTGAGGAGACAGGGAGAATGAGAGAGCCATCAACAGAAATAGAAAACGGGGGGAGCGGGGAGGTGGGTTTGGGGGGGAAAATGAGAAGCTTGGTTTTGGTCATATTTAATTTCAGGTGGCGTTGAGACATCCAGACAGCAATGTCAGACAAGCACGCTAAAACTTTGGTTTGGATGCAAGGTGAGATATCAGGGGTAGAAAGGTAGATTTGGGAGTCATCAGCATAGAGATGGTAGGAAAAGCCATGGGATGAGATTAATGAACCAAGGGAAGAAGTGTAGATAGAAAAGAGATGGGGACCAAGAACAGAACCCTGAGGTACGCCGACAGGCAGAGGGATAGAAGTAGAAGAGGATCCACCAGAGTGAACACTAAAGGTGCGGAGGGAGAGGTAGGAAGAGAACCAGGAAAGGACAGAGCCCTGGAATCCAAGTGAGGACAGGGTATCAAGAAGTATGCTGTGATCGACAGTGTCAAAAGCAGCGGAAAGATCAAGAAGAATGAGGATGGAATATTGACCTCTGGATTTAGCCAGTAATAGGTCATTGGAGACTTAGTAAGCGCAGTTTCGGTTGAGTGGAGAGGGCGAAAACCAGATTGTAGTGGGTCAAGAATAGCATGTGAGGAGAGAAAATCAAGGCAGCGGCAGTGAACAGCATGCTCAAGTAATTTGGAGAGAAAAGGAAGGAGGGAGATGGGTCGGTAATTAGAGGGACAAGTAGGGTCGAGTGAAGGCTTCTTAAGGAGAGGTGTGACCACAGCATGTTTAAAGGCAGCAGGGACAGTCGCAGTGGAAAGTGAGAGGTTGAGAATGTGACAGATAAAAGGAATAAGAGCAGGAGAGATGGCATTAAGAAGGTGGGTGGGAATGGGATCAGAGGAACAGGTGGTACATTTTGAGGAAGAAAGGAGAAGTGTAGTTTCCTCAATAGTAACTTCAGGAAAGGAGGAAAGGGAATGAGGCTCCCTCCCGTATCATCCAGAACAGCACAACAGAAGATGCTGATACCACAGGGCTTCATGTGAGTTTGAACTGTGTGAATGTGTGTACTCTTGTAGCATTAACAGCAAATTAGCACAGCTAAAATTTTGTAAATTTTTCTTCGCTTTTTACTTCTTTTTATAGGATTGACCTGCACCCACCAGAAAGCCTTGCTCAGCTAAACCCCTAAATCAGTCTTTTACTTGCTGTGTGAGCACAGTGATAGAAAATCTGAAGTGTGCTAATGGACTTCAAACCAGCACTAAAATAGTTAAGGGAAAGGGAAGGAAAGCAGAATTTTAAAAAAGTATTCAAGCCTTAGGCAATAAAGAGAATGTAGTAGCATTTCAGTAAGAGTGATCCAACCATTTCACCTTTAAATAATGGAAAATCTGTTTTTGTTAATGATTGTCATGTTTGTGTGCATATGAGAGACCTTTGACTACAAAGTCTTACAAGATTACAAAGCAAGACCTGGAAGAAGGAACATTTGCAATAAGGTCACATCAAGAGCTCAGTAAGTCTTTATTGTTCTGCTTAATGGAAAGTATTAAGAAGAATAAAAAAGTAGCCTAATTGTTTAACAGAAATATTTATATTTTACAGCTGTGGGGGTGAGGGGCTTCTTAAATATACTTGTTTAACTAAGTTTTAGTAAAAAAAAAAAAGCCCCTTTATTTGTAATGTGATTGCTAGTAATTAAACACTGAAAGAGAGCAATTTTCAAAGGGGCCCTTTTACTAAGCTGTGTCAGGTGCATAGGCTTGTCTATTGCAGCAAAAAATGAAGTACCATGGTACACACTACAGCATCATGCAGTAGCTGTGGAATCTCTTCGATCCCCAATATGCCTGAAACACATGAACTTTATTCAACCACAACATCACCTTGTATTTGTTTCTCTACCGGACCTGGCGAATGCCTCTACGGTACCATGTAAGCCACATTGAGCCTGCAAATAGGTGGGAAAATGTGGGATACAAATGTAACAAATAATAATAATAATAAATAATGTGCATGCACTAAATAATTGTATTTTTTTGAGGAGGTTTATCAGAGGTGGAGAGTGGGCATTCCTGTACTAACCAGTTGGCACATGGATAATGTAGAAGCCCTTACCAGCTACAAAATAGGTGCTGGTAAGTGCTCCTGTGGTAATTTTTAAAAATGGCCGCACACTAACGGCAAATTAGCACATGGCCATTCATGAAAAAAATAAAAATAATCAGGGGTTTTCTGGCCATGGTAAAAATGGCCAAAGCATGCAGGAAATGCCCACGTAAGGGCACGCTAAGGCCTATTTTTACTGCAGCTTAGTAAAAGGACCTCAAAGTGCTTTACCTGTGCAAATCAGCTAGCTGAAAATTGCCCACCCTGTATGTGGCTAAAAGTACTTGCCTGGTGTAACAACATGAATAATTTCCCAAATAAAAGTAGTGCATACTTTTATTTTGAAAATGAGTGCAAAGTACTGTGTCTGGGTGAATAATCTGGGTGGAGGAGTGGCCTAGTGGTTAGGGTGGTGGACTTTGGGCCTGAGGAACTGAGTTCAATTCCCACTTCAGGCACAGGCAGCTCCTTGTGACTCTGGGCAAGTCACTTAACCCTCCATAGCCACATTGAGCCTGCCATGAGTGGGAAAGCACAGAGTACAAATGTAACAAAAATAAATAATCTTAATTTTGCAGCTATGCAGGCACTTTGAACAGTGCCCTCAAAAAAGGCAATTTTCAAAGCAATTTCTGCAGATAAAACGTATGCATTAGAAGTATAAAAATAGGAACAAATAAGTGTTATTGTATTAGAAAAGAAAAATCTGAAGTTATGTAAGAAGGTAATAGTAACATAGTAGATGACGACAGAAAAAGACCTGCACGGTCCATCCAGTCTGCCCAAGATAAACTCATATGTGTATACCTTACCTTGATTTGTACCTGTCTTTTTCAGGGCACAGACCTATATTAATACAATACATATGTTTGTACAAAAAATGTTAAAAGGTTACATAAAAATGAAGATTAAAAAAAGTATCCTACTTGTATAAATCAGCTCTCTGAAAACTGCCCATCTCCATGCTACTTAAACTCTATGCAATATTCTCACACAGTGGGAATTTTAGCCTTGTTAGGAAGAGGTATTCCCAGGCAGATGTTTAGGTATTTTTTTCTCAGGTACGTAGCATTCTCATGTCACAGTACATCATAACTTTAGGAATTCAGAGCATCAGCTAAACTTCTCAAAGAATAACTTTGCAGCTTGACAGCTTCCTCCTCGGAGCTGCCACAGTACCCATTTCTAGAAGGCAGACATTGTGTTCAGTCCTGGTTCCATATATGCTATGTTCCATGTATGTTACCATGTATGTATTGTAATTCTGTTACCCGGAAATGGCAACCGCCATTATGGCAAATGTAAGCCACATTGAGCCTGCAAATTGGTGGGAAAATGTGGGATACAAATGCTACAAATAAATAAATAAATAAATAAAAACTTCATCTGCAATGTCACCACCTCCCCAGGGATTGGCCTCCCCATCAAAGTCTCAACAGGGACACGAGGTCAGTGCGCCCACAGCAGCATCATACACACATGTAAGGTATGACCAAGTAGGGCTGCTCTGTTGCTTGAGTGTGGGAGGAGGTGTGAGATGTTGCGGACAGAGGAAGCAAGGGACCTTGGTAGGCAATTTATTTATTTATTTATTTGTGACTTATATCCCACATTTTCCCACACATGCAGGCGCAATGTGGCTTACAGAGAATTAAATAAGAGTACAAACTTAACAGTTTAGGCAAGCATAAAGAAGTGAGTAGGAGGGAAGAAACTAACAAAGTGAACTAGATAGGGTAAGGAACAAGGGATGCTTTAATCAGCATGGTAAATTGAGGGGTAAGTCTTAGCAAAGAGGAATGTCTTTAACAACTTCTTAAAAAGGGCATGGTCCACTTGAGTTTTAAGGTGACGAGGTAATGTGTTCCAGTATTTGGGACTCCAATAACGGAAAGACGAGGCGAAGATTTTCTTATACTTAACTCCCTTACAATTCGGAAAATGGAGGTGGAGATAGGACCGAGCAGCAGGGTTGGCATTTCTAGGCGGAAGATCGATCAAGGGAAGCATGTATTCCGGAGCAGCCCCATAGACGATTTTATGTGTTAGGGAGCAGATCTTAAAAGCAATGCGCTCCTGTACAGGCAGCCAATGAAGTTTTAATCGCAGGGGGTCGGCGTGTGCGAATCTCCTTTCGTTTAGGATGAGCCTCGCCGCAGTGTTCTGAGCCGTTTGGAAAGTTTTCAATAAGGAGGCCTGGCAGCCCACATAAATACCACTACAATAATCCAGGTGGGATAGCACGAACCATTTATTGAAACCAAAGAACAAGTTGCATAGGAATACCCAGAAAGAAATGTATATACATATGTATATATAAATATTTATTCTGACATGTATGTGAGACTACGATGCCCATGTATCTCTGTATGTCAGTCCGTGATAGCTTAGTACTAGAAACAAACTATCCCATAGAGTAACATCAATTTAACATTGTTAAATGCATACAGTCCATGAGGGCTGACAGCAGGTTCTGTGTGAGGGCCTGGAACTGCTGCTGGATCTCACAAATCATGGCTGGTTGCTGGGCCTCATGGGTACCTACATGGCAACTGCCATGGGGACATCCCAGTCCTGTGGGGGCAGCAGCTGCATGAGGCAACGTGGCACAGGGCCAAATGGGTTGTCCACTGTGGAAACTAGTTAATAATGCTTGCTTCTACATAAATACATAAGTAATGCCACACTGGGTAAAGACCAAGGGTCCATCGAGCCCAGCATCCTGTCCACGACAGCGGCCAATCCAGGCCAAGGGCACCTGGCAAGCTTCCCAAACGTACAAACATTCTATACATGTTATTCCTCTAATTGTGGATTTTTCCCAAGTCCATTTAGTAGTGGTTTATGGACTTGTCCTTTAGGAAACCGTCTAACCCCTTTTTAAACTCTGCTAAGTTAACCGCCTTCACCACGTTCTCTGGCAACGAATTTCAGAGTTTAATTATGCGTTGGGTGAAGAAACATTTTCTCCGATTTGTTTTAAATTTACTACACTGTAGTTTCATTGCATGCCCCCTAGACCTAATATTTTTGGAAAGCGTGAACAGACGCTTCACATCAACCTGTTCCACTCCACTCATTATTTTATATACTTCTATAGATCAACTCTCTGTAGCAGTGTCACCTCTGTGGGGATATCTAGATAAAGCAGCCTCATACCTACTGGTATTCCCTGGCCGATATTGTAGTCTAAAATTGTAGAGAGATAGAGCAGCCAGCCACCTGAGCCCAGTCGCGTCCAATTTTGCAGCGGTCAAAGGGTTATTGTCTGTTTTCACTGTGAATTCCAATCCATACAAGTAGTCTCTAAATTTGTTCACCACTGCCCACTTGGGAGTAGAAACTCTAGCTTATGTGTTGGACAGGTTCTCGCAATCTTAAATAGAATCCAACTTGCTTCAGTCCATCAGGATGTGGCTGATACAACATTGCTCCCAGTCCTTCCAGGCAAGCATATGTATGCAGTTCATAGCGCTAGCCTGAATCAGCGAATGCAAGTACAGGAGCATTAACAAGCAGTCTATTATGCCCCTAAATGCATTCTCACATTCAGGAGTCCATCAGGCACCAAAATACTCAGCTACTTTATAGTAGGAATTTCTCCATTTATGCGATCTCAAATGGCCACAAATGCAAGCAACCCATGTCAAAGGACACACACTTGATCTCATCTCACACAAACTCTCAACAGACCAGAACCTAACAATAATAAATACGAAATGGACAGAGACACCCTGGACCGACCACTACAAACTAAACTTATCCCTACATTGGTGGAAGAAAGGTATACAATGAATACTAGAACACACATCCTACAGCACAAGAGGTCAAGTAGACACGAAAACATTCTGGCAACTAATATACAATAACGAATGGGCAACAAAAACATACTCCATATACTACCTCATAGAATGGGACAAAATATGCAAAAGCATACTAGATGAAATTGCACCCTTACAAACAAGAACCCCACGCAAGCATAACTCGACACCATGGTTCAACGATGAACTGAAAAAGTTAAAAACACAAACCAGGAAACTCGAACAAGCATGGAATAAAACAAAAGATTAACATACACTCAACAGATGGAAACAAATACAAAGAAAATACAAATACACAATAAGACAGGCCAAAAGATCATACTATAAAACCAAAGTAGGGACAGATTACAAAGACATGAAGAAATTATACCAACTCGTGAACAAACTCCTAGACACCAACTTGGTCACTACCACAAATACAGACATCCCATCTGCAGATAAACTTGCGAAAACAGTTACCCAGGCGATTAGTAGGTTTTCCAACACTCACTGTAAACTAGATACCTGTACCAGCTACCTAATGAAATCCACCCCTGACCGCTTCATAGCAGACCTCACATCCCACCTAAATTACATGCTTCAGCAAGGCCTGTTCCCTAAGGAAAATGGCAATATCCTACTCACCCCAATACCAAAAGATACCAAGAAAAAAAACAAATGAAATCACTAACTACCGTCCAGTAGCATCTATCCCGTTGGTAGTCAAACTGATGGAAAGCATGGTAACCAAACAACTTACAAATTACATAAACAAAGTCTCAATATTACACGAATCACAATCAGGCTTTCGCCCCCTCCACACCATGGAAACAGCATTACTCACTCTTCTAGCCAAATTCAAGCAGGAAATAGCAACAGGCAAAAACATCCTTCTCTTCCAATTCGACATGTCTAGTGCATTCGACATGGTAAACCATAATATATAATAAGATTACTAAATAAGTTCGGGATTGGTGGAAGCATACTTAACTGGATCAAGGGCTTCCTAACCACAAGAACATATCAAATTAAATTAAATTCAAACATATCATCACCGTGGAAAGCAGACTGTGGAGAACCTCAAGGATCACCGCTATCACCGATCCTATTCAACTTAATGATGACCCCACTTGCCAAGTCCTTATCCAACCATGGCCTTAACCCTTTCATATATGCAGATGATGTCACAATATACATTCCTTACAAAATCAAACTGACAGAAATCACCAACGAAATCAAGCTGGGCCTGAACATCATGGATTCATGGGCAAATGCATTTCAACTAAAACTCAATAAAGAAAACACTCATTGTCTCATCCTCTCATCCCAACACAGCGCCGACATCCCCACAAGTATCAACACCCCAGATCACACCCTTTCTATCTCACACAGCTTGAAAATCCTCGGCGTTACAATAGACCGTAGCTTAACACTAGAGAGCCAAGTGGCATCCACAACAAAGAAAATGTTCCACTCAATGTGGAAACTCAAATGCGTGAAGCAATTCTTCCCGAGGGAAACATTTCACAACCTGATACAATCAATCGTACTAAGCCACTTAGATTACTGCAATGGAATTTATGCGGGATGTAAAGAACAAACCTTAAAGAAACTTCATACCGCTCAAAAAACGGCAGCTAGGCTTATATTTGGTAAAACGCGATTTGAAAGCACAAAACCCCTCCACGAAAAACAACACTGGCTCCCAATCAAAGAATACATCACCTTCAAAATCTGCACCCTGGTTCACAAAATCATCTACGGAGAAGCCTCGAGTTACATGACAGACTTGATCGACTTACCATCCGAATCAACATGACCTTATCTAAATCTGCACTACCCAAGCTGCAAAGGACTTAAATACAAAACAACTTATGCATCTAGTTTTTCTTACATAAGCACACAACTGTGGAATGCATTACCAAGCTGGGCCTGAACATTATGGATTCATGGGCAAATGCATTTCAACTAAAACTCAATAAAGAAAAAACTCATTGTCTCATCCTCTTATCCCAACACAGCGTCGACATCCCCACAAGTATCAACACCCCAGATCACACCCTTCCTATCTCACACAGCTTGAAAATCCTCGACGAGAGTCATGAGATAGGAGGTAGTGTCCTATTGTGGATTAAAAATTGGTTAAAAGATAGAAAACAGAGAGTAGGGTTAAATGGTCAGTATTTTCAATGGAGAAGGGTAGATAGTGGGGTTCCTCGGGGGTCTGTGCTGACACCGCTGCTTTTTAACATATTTAATAATGATCTAGAGATGGGAGTAACTAGTGAGGTAATTAAACTTGCTGATGACACATAGTTATTCAAAGTTGTTAAATCGCGAGAGGATTGTGAAAAATTACAAGAGGACCTTACGAGACTGGGAGACTGGGCGTCTAAATGGCAGAAGTTTAATGTGAGCAAGTGCAAAGTGATGCATGTAGGAAAGAGGAACCCGAACTATAGCTACGTAATGCAAGGTTCCACGTTTGCAGTCACTGACCAAGAATGGGATCTCGGCGTCGTTGTTGATGATACATTTAAGCCCTCTGCTCAGTATGCTTTGGTAGCTAAGAAAGCAAATAGAATGTTAGGTATTATTAGGAAAGGAATGGAAAACAAAAGTGAGGATGTTATAATGCCTTTGTATCAGTCCATGGTGTGACCGCACCTCGAATATTGTGTTCAATTCTGGTCACCGCATCTCAAAAAAGATATAGTGGAATTAGAACTGGTACAGAGAAGGGCAACGAAAATGATAAAGGGGATGGGATGACTTCCCTATGCGGAAAGGCTGAAGCATCTAGGGCTCTTCAGCTTGGAGAAGAGACGACTGAAGGGAGATATGATAGAGGTCTATAAAATAATGAGTGGAGTGGAATGTGTAGATGTGAATCGTTTGTTTACTCTTTCCAAAAATACTACTACTACTACTTAGCATTTCTATAGCTAGGACTAGGGGGCATGTGATGAAGCTACAAAGTAGTAAATTTAAAATGAATCGGAGAAAATGTTTCTTCACTCAACATGTAATTAAACTCTGGAATTTGTTGCCAGAGAATGTGGTAAAGGTGGTTAGCTTACCAGAGTTTAAAAAAGGTCTGGACTGCTTCCTAAAGGAAACGTCCATAGACCACTATTAAATTGATTTGGGGGAAATCCACTGCTTATTTCTGGGATAAGCAGCATAAAATGTATTGAACTTTTCTGGGATGTTGCCAGGGATTTGTGACGTGGATTGGCCACTGTTGGAAACAGGATGCTGGGCTTGATGGACCTTTGGTCTGTCCCAGTATGGCAATACTTATGTACTTATAAATGGAATATGTTAGCTTTGGGAAATGTGCATAGCAAATGTCTTTGTATTTTGTTCAGTAGAAAAGGACATGCATTTCTGTTTTTATTTCTCCATTGCTGTAGTACATGCTAAGCTTAACTTCTTGGGGTTCCCAGTTCAATTTTGGTCTAAATATTTTTATTTCTAATTTGTGACCCCTTGTTTTGTATTTGGTAAGGGTCTGTTGGTGTGGTAGTAATAACAGGTGGGGAAATGGGAGGGAAGGCAGGGAGGAGAGGAGATTGGAGAAGGGAGCCCTCCTTTATTTTCTGACCTGGGCCCTAGCATGTCTAACACTGGTCCTGACCCTTGCTGTATAGCTGGTGGGGATCCCCAAGCACCCCCAGCTGAGGACCACCTCCAAAGACAGCCAGAACTCTCTTCTACCAAGCTCTGCAGTCGGCGACAGCATCCTTGAGTCACCGACAACTAAGTATGCGTGGGGTGCCGGCATCAGTAGCTTAGAGATGTTGCTGCTGCCTACCAAGCTTGGTAAAAGGGAATTCTGGTTACCTTCAAAGAAAGTCTTCAACTACAGAGCTTGGGGAGCCTCATTAGCTAATGCATTTATATTTTGAGGTGAGGGTAGGGCGGGGCAGAAAAATTTTGTGCCCACCAGCTTTGGGCTCAGGCCCACCCAATATTGGCTGTATGGCTATGCCACTGGTCTGCCCTGGTTACTCATCTGGCTCATATTATTTTTGGCGGACTATGTTCTCGCTGTTTGACCCATCCCTTGTTAATGGAAGTCCCTCCCTCATAGCATCAAGCTTACACTGCAAAGCAGCCAATTGGAACTTCATATGATCTATTTGAGTTCTGTATTCACTTTCACTCATGGAGGTGAACCCACTGTGCCCCCCTTCCTTTCTTCTAGGGGAGCACTATTCACTTTGAGCAATCA
This sequence comes from Microcaecilia unicolor, assembly GCF_901765095.1. Lineage (NCBI taxonomy): Eukaryota > Metazoa > Chordata > Amphibia > Gymnophiona > Siphonopidae > Microcaecilia > Microcaecilia unicolor. The sequence goes on from NC_044031.1 coordinate 416,145,543, forward strand.
AGGCTGTTCTGGGGGACTCTTAAAAGTCTTGAGGGTGTGGCCCTCCCATCTATGGTGACTGGGAAGGCTCCTAAAAATCACCTGGTCTTCCTCCTCCCTGATCCTCCGTATATAACTGACAAATAAGGAGGGGATTGTTTCTGTGACCTGCCAAACCAAACTTAAGCATATTTTAATTGGTTTACGTTAATAAAACATATTTTGGTTTATCAACGATCTGCTTTTATAGTTTCCATCTCTTGGGCTTGGACAGCACCCTTCATTACAGCTTTGAGCAATACCTGTTCCAAACATGTGACATATTGAAACAATTTCTCCCCAAGACTCTGCATGGTAGTCTTGAAGCGGATGTAACAGTCCTCCCTACCTCTCATACTATCATACCTGCCTTCCAGTAATTCCAAGCAATCTTTAGCAGTAGCGCCCAGCTTAGATAGGGTCAACGAAAATACTGCATCCAGAGCTGGTGCCCACAAACTTTCCACCACCCTTTTCTTTTTCTCTCCCGCTGCATATTGCCATTGCTGAACTATTTGAAAAGCTAACATCATCCAAAAGTCTTCTCTCCTGGGAAAATAGGCTTAATCCCTGAAAATCAGCCTCTTATAAGGACTAGTGCCATAGTGAGGCAGGCTGCAGACATTTTTCCAACACCTTCCCTATAGTACCAATTAATGCTTCAGGGGAATAAGCTATCAATCTCTTTCCTGGGGCTGAATGCCCGATATAACTGGTAATATTATCCTTCATATTTCAAAAAGTCAACTTTTCTTTCCAAGCAGTGGGAGTCTGAGGGTGCATACCCCTCTCTTCTACTACCACTATAGGGCAGTGGCGTAGCCAGACCTGACTTTTTGGGTGGGCCCAGAGCTAATCTTGGTGGGCACTATGTATATAGGTATGAGTAGTGTTTCTTGGGATACTACAAAATAATGCCTTAGAATGCACTTGATGATGGATTTCTACATAGTCTGCCCAACAGCTGCCCTGCATCAATACAAACCACATACATACTTAATGGAAAAATTGATATTTGTAAATATAGTTACATTATGCCATATCAAACCTGACCAGACATAAGTCTACTATAATGGCAAACATCTCAACGTACATGACAGGATCGATCCTGCATTATAATTACAGCAATGACATATAACAATGTGTTCAAATTCTGGTAGCACCTCAGTAATAGCAACAAAAACAAGTCACTGCCAGGTACTTTGTGAAATAACACTAAATCCTGCAAAGAGGCTTCTTAGAGCCTATGTTGCAAACCTTAACACCAATTCCAGTAACAATACCTTACAAAGGCAGCAGTATACACAACAGCACTATGCATTCCATTGGAAAAGCCAGACAACATCCCCACTTAAAAACCCACCAAGGCACCATGACAAATATGCAACCTTTTTAAAATTTTAACTTGGGTACTATTAAAATTTATTGATGGTGGGTCTGGGTGGGCTCCTGCTGCCTAGGGGGGGGGGGGGAGTATATTTAATGATTAAATATACCTTTTTTGGCCATAGGCAGTGAGGAACCCATCCAGAAGCCCACCACCAGCCAGCATTACACTGACTGGTCACTGTACATGTTAAAAAAAATATATATATACGTTCATTTTATCTGTGCAGCTGGGCATCGGTGGTGGCACTCACTGTGTCCTGCTCCATTGTTGTGGGGCTGTGGGGGAGTGCTGAGGACTGGGGGGGGGGGCACATGGTGAAGGAACTGTGAGTCGTGCACACTGGGTGGGGTAGAGAAGTAAGGCATAGCAGCAGTAGCAACGCCGGGGAATGAGCGCCGGAGTAGCAACGCCGGCACGTAGTGTGCAATGGCCTCCATTTCCGCTTCAGGACCCCACCCGACTTGACCCGCACTACAAAAATAAATATGTAAGCAGTAGCAGGAGAAGGAGGACCCGGAGAACTGCCGACTGCCTGGGCGGGCCTGAATCGAGATTGGGTGAGCCTGTGCCCAGCCAGGCCCACCCGTAGCTATGCCCCTGCTATGGGGACATATGAGCCCTCACCTAAATGTACCATAGGGGCAATCCTACAGGATCTATTTATCTAGAGCAGGTATAAAAAACAAATGTCCATGTACATCATCAATTTCACCCTAATTTTTACATGACCCAGCATGTCAAATCCCTCCAGACCTTGCTCGATAGTAGATGAATCCATGCTGGCAGGCACTCCACTAAATAAGAAGGCCTGGTGTGGATCCACTCCCTCCCCCTTACACCAGTTTTTCAGTATTATCACCTCTTGAGACTCCATTTCCTCAAACAACATGCCAGTCATTCGCAGTTTTAAAAAGTTCCCAAAAATCTTTGGATCCCAGTGGTCTGCCTCCAGAATTTTATGTAACGCCCCCTTACAGGGTGTTCCTGGATCCAGGATCTGACCTAGCTGGAGCCTCCCAAAGGCAGTCTCTGTCAGTCCCTTACTCACTTGGTGCTTCCACCTGAGGAAGAAAAGCGTTATCGGGTGGGATTACCCTCTTCTCCCCCCCAGGAAAAATCCAAATGACTGCTATGAACAGGGCCGGCTAATAAATTAAACAGATTTTTACTGAAGTATTTACATAGACCTCTGTATGCACCTAAGAAATTTAGCACATCAATTCAGTTACCACAAGCAAACACCACAGTCTTGTTACTTCGGTTCTTAAACCAGTACTTGTGCACTTAAACCAATAGCTTTAGTCTATAACTCAGATATTTAGAGCCAGCAATTTATAGTCTTTCACACCTTTCAAACACTTTCAGTCTTGCTTGCCAAGGTATCTGTAAGCTCTTCCCTACTGCTTAGGATGTGGCTGTGTTGCCTAGGTCTCGCCTCTCCATTCCTTGCAAATGTAACAATGTTCAAACAGCCACATTCCTGTGTAGCTCTACTAAGCAGGGTTGTTAAAGCTAACTCTGCGCTTTTCGTGCCCAATTGGGCAAGTTTTTAAATACGCCTGCAGGAAATGTTTACCTGTAATGAGTTTATGGGCTACTTTCCTCATACTTGCGCTGCCGCGAGCTGAAGCCCTGGAGAAGAGAAACAAAACTATTGGATATCAAGAATGAGGCTTGAAATGATTTTCAAGTCTCATTCTGGATGCCCAATGAGAGAGGTTTTGACAGTTGATGTCACGCTGAGTATGAAGGCAAGCAAACTGACAGTTGAGAACTCAGAAAGAATAAACCTGTTTGTGTTTTAAAACACTTTACCAGGATTTCTTCTTATTCTCCATAAAACCCACCTACAGGGGGTGATTTCAGGTAATACCACGAGGCCGTGGTTGGAGCAACGGGCAAGAGTGAGTGGACATTGCTCCTACCCATTTCTTGCTACACCACCAGGGATCAAACAGTTAGATCCACAAGATCCTGGTGGAGAGGGGGTAGGAGGGAAGGGGGATCGGAAAGGGGGTTTCATGTTCTTCCAGAGGGGTGGAAAAGAAAGAGGAGGATCTTGGCGAGATTGCTAGATGTTCCAGGGGTGAGAGGGAGGGAGAGGGGATTGACATCCTTCAGGCCGGGACCTGGAAGTTAGATGAGTGCTAGCCAATATTCAGTGCCGGCATCCACATAGCCAAATTACCAAAGTTAGGTCTGTTATTCCTGTTTGTTTGATTGCTTAGCTATGCGGTCACTGGCACTGAATATTGCTGGCACCTGTGCAGCTGCCAGCTCGTCCCCAAACCCTGCCTTCAGAATGCCCCTCTCCAGCCTACTTCGGTCAGAACTGATATTAACTGGGCAGTGCCGCTGACTATCAATGGCTGATCCGCAGAGCACAATTTAAGCGGGCAGGAGGTACATGTTTTCAGAGGGGCGTGCAGAGTTATGTCATTTCTTACAAATTGCAATAAGTTCAGACCTGCTTTTCTAAAATGATGACCTACATCTGCATGTGCCCAGGTCCATGTGTTTTTTGGGGGCATAGACTCCCCATGTAAAATGGTTTTAGTTTTGTTTTTCAAGCTGCGTTCAGTAAGGAGTGAGAGAGGTTAGTTAAAGCACATAGGAGTCCCTTTACCAAGCTGTGATAAAAGGGCCCTGCGCAGTCATTTTTGCCACCTGCTGAGGCCCTTTTTTCCTGGTAAAAAGGCCGAAAAAAGACATTGGGCTGGCGGTAGTTCCAGATTGGCGTGCGGACAGTGCTTACTGCTGCTTTGTAAAAGGGCCCCATAGTCCTTTATTTATTTCTGGGCAAAAATGCACGCTGTTGCCTTTGTTTCAAGGGATTGCTTTGTTAGAAAGTCCTGTAAAAAAACATTTTAATCAATGTGGTAAGGCGGATAAAGCAGCTTTAAAAGATGTCAGCAAGTTTCTGAATAGAGAGTTGCATGGGGACAGAAATTTCACCCATCCCCAGTGGAATCTCTTCCATCCCTTCCCATCCCCGCAATTAATATCCTCTATTCCCACCCATCTCCTGTGCTAAAATTACCCAACTTGTGGTAAAATAACCAACTTAACAGTAGCCCATGTTGATAACTTCCTCTCTCAATGCTTATGGGGATTTCAATGCTATCAACCATATCCAGCCATTGTTTTAAGTGCTATTATAATTGCCATGGCACAAAGAAAGGATAGATAGGCTAGACTGGCACTACACCTCCACGGGAGCCCCGCAGAACCTTCCATCAATCCCCGCAGACATAGAGGGGATCGCCATGGGAGTCCCGTGGATGTGGAGAGCATCCCTGCAGGACTCAGTCCCGCAGGAACCATGGAATTCCCACTAACCCCATTCCCATGCAGCTGTCTATTTCTGAATGTTTTTTGTTCTGATCAGAGCAGTGGCGAAGCAAGGGCGGCTGCCACCCTGGGCGGATCGTCGCTGTGCACCCCTCCCCCCCCGGGTGCAGCACGACACTCCCCCCTCAGCACATCGACACCTCCCTCGGTGCATCAATACCCCCCCCCCGGGTGCAGCACGACACCCCCCTCCCTCGACGCATCAACCCCCCCCCCCCCCCCGGAGTGCATTCTTACCTGCTGTGAGCTGCGTCGTTTCCGCTGGTTCCCTGCTTTCTCTGCCCCGGAACAGGAAGTAACCTGTTCCGGGGCAGAGAGAGCAGGGAACTAGCGGAGCCAACACCCCCCCAGCGGCGTGCACCCGGGGCGGACCTCCCCTCCCGCCCCCTTCCTACGCCACTGGATCAGAGACACCCTGGGGCTCATTTTTAAAGCACTTAGAGGCAGATGCTCAAAACTCCAGCACTGTACAAAACAGCACCAGAAAATACCTTTCTAATGCTTGATACTATTAGTATGCAAATGATATGTGCCCTGTTAGCACAGAGAATTAGGAAGTTAAGGGGGAGGATTATGCATGGGGCATACGCACAAGAGCTGTGTGGTAAGCTTTCCTGCTGTTTTTCTGAGGTAGAAGGGTTAGAAGGTAAAGTTTGCCTTTTTGCGGACGATACTAAGATTTGTAACAGAGTGGACACCAGGGAGGGAGTGGAAAACATGAAAAATGATCTGCGGAAACTAGAAGAATGGTCTAGGGTTTGGCAATTAAAATTCAATGCGAAGAAATGCAAAGTGATGCACTTAGGGAGTAGAAATCCACGGGAGAAGTATGTGTTAGGCGGGGAGAGTCTGATAGTTACGGACGGGGAGAGGGATCTTGGGGTGATAGTATCTGAGGATCTGAAGGCGACAAAACAGTGTGACAAGGCGGTGGCCATAGCCAGAAGGTTGCTAGGCTGTATAGAGAGAGGTATGACCAGCAGAAGAAAAGAGGTGTTGATGTCCCTGTATAAGTCGTTGGTGAGGCCCCACCTGGAGAATTGTGTTCAGTTCTGGAGGCCGTACCTTGCTAAGGATGTAAAAAATATGGAAGCGGTGCAAAGAAAAGCTACGAGAATGGTATGGGATTTGCGTTACAAGATGTATGAGGAGAGACTTGCGGACCTGAACATGTATACCCTGGAGGAAAGGAGAAACAGGGGTGATATGATACAGACGTTCAAATATTTGAAAGGTATTAATCCGCAAACGAACCTTTTCCAGAGATGGGAGGGCAGTAGAACGAGAGGACATGATATGAGATTGAAGGGGGGCAGACTCAAGAAAAATGTCAGGAAGTATTTTTTTCACGGAGAGAGTGGTAGATACTTGGAATGCCCTCCCATGGGAGGTGGTGGAGATGAAAACGGTAACAGAATTCAAGCATGTGTGGGATAAACACAAAGGAATCCTGTGCAGAAGGAATGGATCTTCAGAAGCTTAGCTGAGATTGGGAGGCGGGGCTGGTGTTTGGGTGGTGGGGCTAGTTCTGGGCAAGACTTCTACGGTCTGTGTCCTGAAAATGGCAGATACAAATCAAGGTAAGGTATACACAAGAAGTAGCACATATGAGTTTATCTTGTTGGGCAGACTAGATGGACCGTGCAGGTCTTTTTCTGCCGTCATCTACTATGTTACTATGTTACTATGTAGAGGTCAGAGATTAAAAAAGGGCAGATTACAAGTAAGAGAATGGTGGAAATCCTTTCTTCAAAACCTTAATGCCTGCTCCAAGCTAGCATTAGGTTTTCTGCAGTAAGGGCGCCCTTCATCAGGGCGCTGTTTTCTGAGCATTGGAGGGAATATGAAATGACCTCATTTTAATCATTTTGACTACATTAGCTTGCTATGTGCGCTGATCATTGCGAGCTCGTTGTTTCCTTCAATAAGGGCTTCTGAGCATTGTGCGCAGGCCAGAAAACGCTCTACTTCAACGGCATATGTGAGAGTCTGGTGCATGTTTGAAGCACAGTGTTCTTCCTCGCGTGTCCTTGCCATTTTGGCGTTGGTATCTGTTATTCTGGCATTTCTGTAGGAGGATCTGGAGCACTCACTCTCCTTTAACACCTTGAAAGTACAGGGCCACCTGAAAGGCTCCTCGTTAGCCACACACCTGGATGTCGTTTGCTTTCTAAGAGGAGTGAGCCATTTGCATCTACCTTGTCTGCTGATATTACCGTCTTTGAACTTGAACCTCATTTTGGGGGTGATGCATCATTCTTTGAGCCGCTAAATCGTATATCATTGAAAGATCTTACTCTGAAAATGTTTTTTCTGGGAGCTATAGCGTTGGCGCACTGAGTGTCGGAGCTACAGGCTTTATTGTAGAGGGAGCGATTTCTCTGGTTTTCCTGGTAGCTATAGCGTTGGCGTGCCGAGTGTCAGAGCTACAGACTTTATTGGGCAGGGAGCCATTTCTCCATTTTACAGAAGTGGGCATTTGCATTTGGACGGTGCCTTCCTTTTTGCCCAAGGTGATGTCCCAGTTCCACCTAAATCAGTGCCTGGTGTTGCCAGCCTTTTGCCAGGAGGACTATCCTGCTGAGTTCCGGACACCGCGGTGTCTGGATGTTCATCGCTTACTTATGCATTACTTGGAGGTCACTAATGACTTCTGGTCACTAATGACTTCTGCTGATCGGATCATCTGTTTGTGCTTCATGCTGGGCGGAAAAAATTGGGCATGGCTTCCAAAGCCATGGTAGCCCATTGGTTGCGGGAGGGTAATCGGAGTCTCAAGTATTTGGTACTAAGCCAAACTTTTTGTCCAGGTTGAAAAGTCAGAGCAAACCGCCTCTTACGATCTGCGAAAAGCTTGTATCTACCAGCGGCTCGCTGAAGATGTTGTTGGACCCTGCTCCAAATGTCCCGGATATGGGGAGACTCCTCCACGTTTGCTGGTCACTCCGGATTCCGCAAACCTTTTCATTTAATCTCTCAGTACTATTGGTGGCCACACATGGCTCAGGATGTCTTACATTTTGTTTCCACCTGTCCCATCTGTTCCCAAAACAAATCCTCTCCTGGCAAGCCTTGGGGATTTTTACAGCCACTGCCAGTTCCACAGCTCCCTTGGCAGGAAGTATCCATGGACTTTGTTACTGATTTACCACCGTCCCAAGGTCACACTGTCATTTGGGTAGTGGTGGATTGATTCTCCCGTATGGCCCATTTTATTCCCATGAGATCTCTCCCTTCGGCCGCTACTCTTACCAAGAATTTCATCCAGCATATTGTTTGTTTACATGGTCTACCTTTCCGGATCATAAGTGATCGGGGATCTCAATTCACTTCTAGGTTCTGGAGAGCACTGTGTTCTGCTTTTGGCATCACCACCAATTTTTCAAACGCATACCACCCACAGACCAATGGAATGGTGGAACGGGTCAATCAAACTCTCAAGACCTTCCTGGAAATGTATACTAATAACCGACAGGATGATTGGTCCACATTACTCCCCTGGGCTGAATTCGTCTATAACAATGGTCTCCACACTGCCTCTCATACGTCACCGGTTTTTATTATTATTATTATTTGTTGCATTTGTATCCCACATTTTCCCACCTTTTTGCAGGCTCAATGTGGCTTACATATTACCGTTAGCGGCGTTAGCTGATTCCGGTCTGAACAAATACATGGTATGAATGAATACAAGGTGATGTTGTGGTAGATAAGGTACATGTATGGTAGGTACAATTACAGTATACGGGCGCCACCCACGACTACCACTTCCGATCCCTCAGACCCAAGCCTCGCCTCAGCTCCACCAGACCCTCACTGATATCCGGGACATTTGGAGCAGGGTCCAACAACATCTTCAGCGAGCCACTGCTAGATACAAGCTTTTCACAGATTGTAAGCGGCGGTCTGCTCCGACCTTTCAACCTGGACAAAACGTTTGGCTTAGTACCAAATACTTGAGACTCCGATTACCCTCCTTCAAGTTTGCTCCCTGATATATTGGACCCTTTTCAATACGATCTCGGGTGGGAGCCGTCACTTATCGTCTCCGGTTACCAGGTAATCTCAAGGTCCACAATTCTTTCCACGTGTCCCTGCTAAAGCCATACTTGATCTCAAAATGGCACCCAGAGCCAAAGAAGATCATCGTTTCTGATACCGAGCCGGATCCTGAATTCGAGGTGGATGAGGTCCTGGACTCCAAACACCAAAGGGGACGGCTATTCTATTTACTATCGTGGAAACATTTTGGTCCCGAGGATAATTCCTGGGAGTCCACTACCAACGTTCATGCACTTGAACTGATCCAAGAGTTCCATACCTGTTACCCATCCAAACCCCGGACCAGGATGGAGAGGGGACCTTCCGGGGAGGGTACTCTCATGCCCCTCACCTCCTCATCGGCGGGGCTCTCCAGCGGTGTGGGGACACCCGCCGCTATAGCAGATCCAGCACTCCGGGACTGTACAGCGCTCCCCCGCAGTCTTCTCTGGCACTGTGCGCGTGGCCGAGGTCACTCACGTCGCCCTACATCCGTGCCGGCTCTGCGCGCTTCCGGAGAACTCTCGAGGATGCTCAGGACCGTCGACCCTCCTCCCTGCTCCACAGGGATTGGCCTCCCCCGCGGGCGGACTCCTGCTCTCCTCCCCTCACTGCCTTCCTGACCTATGACAAGCTCTGCTCTCCTCTCCAGCTGGTTCCTGCTGACATCAGACGCCTGCACTATTTCTGGAGAGCTTTACCTCTGCGTTATTGCTTCGGCTTCTACTTGGTAAGCATTTCTCTTCACTGTGTTCTTGCCTGTCCTGTTTTTCTGGATTTTCACCCTGCCTATACCGGGTCTACTCTCTTGCCTGCTGCCTGCTTGTTGGACGTTGCCTGTACCTGGACTACTCTCTTGCCTGCTGCCTGCCTGTTAGACATTGCCTGTACCTGGACTACTCTCTTGCCTGCTGCCTGCCTGTTAGACGTTGCCTGTACCTGGACTACTCTCTTGCCTGCTGCCTGCCTGTTAAACGTTGCCTGTACCTCTCATGTCTACAGAGGTATGTTTCAGTCCTGTTATCTTTTATGTTAATGAGAATGCCTTTTGCCTTTTATCCTGATGATATATTGTTTCTGAAGTCTATGACAGTTTGACTTTTAACGTATATAAGTTTTTATCATTTTATGGTACTGTCCACTGGTCTCTGATGTTCTTAGTTTTTAATTTTGAGTCCTAAGCTCCTACTGTTTTTTACACACATTGTATGGTATGTCCTTTTTTTTATATGTTTGCCTATCCAGTATTCTTGTATAACATACTTGTGTATATCTTTGTTATTGCAGTTTGATTGTGACCCCTGATGTAGGTGGCTTTCCCCACCAAAACATGGCCAATGTCAGGTCCTTTGATTGGTGCTCTGAATAAAAGTGTGATTTAGCAACACCTCCTGTGGTGGTTCATCCTTTGGCCAGCCTCTAACATAGTAACAAAGTAACATAGTAGATGATGGCAGAAAAAGACCTGCACGATCCACCCAGTCTGCCCAACAAGATAAACTCACATGTGCCATTTTTTGTGTATACCTTACCTTGATTTGTACCTGTCTTTTTCAGGGCACAGACCGTATAAGTCTGCCCAGCACTATCCCCGCCTCCCAACCACCAGCCCCACCTCCCACCACCGGCTCTGGCACAGACCGTATAAGTCTGCCCAGCACTATCCCCACCTCCCAACCACCAGCCCTGCCTCCCACCACCAGCTAAGTTTCTGCTGCCTTCTTGTCGAGGTTTATTCCTGTTTGCTGTGCCTGCGTAAGGCTCAGGAGAACCGGGAGCTCTGTCTCAGGAACGCTGTAATTTGGTTCCCTTCTGAAAGACATATTCATGGCCACTGAAGAACGTTCCTTCATGTGCAGAGGTATATATGCACATTTTGCACTTGGAGGGAATGTGTTGCTATTGCCGCGGACATTTTTGGGATGCATGGACCAGTACCATAGTTGCATGCTTTGCATAGGGTATTTTCGATTGGTGGAAACGTTTATTTCCAAACATCTAGGAAACTTTTGGGATGTCGTTTAAAAAAAAAACATTTTGGGGGTATTTTCGAATATTGGAAAATGTTTATTTTTTTTCTTTCATTATAGATTTCAGTTTTTAAATGTTTTTTGATAAATGTTTATTTTGCCATTTGGACATCATATCAAAAATGCCCTTCCACATATAATAGCTCAGCTTTTTTTTAAATTTTATTAATTTTTTTCTCCGAGGACAAGCAGGCTGCTTGTTCTCACTGATGGGTGACGTCCACGGCAGCCCCTCCAATCGGAAACTTCACTAGCAAAGTCCTTTGCTAGCCCTCGCGCGCCCGCGCGCACCGCGCATGCGCGGCCGTCTTCCCGCCCGAAACCGGCTCGAGCCGGCCAGTCTTCTTTTGTCCGCACTCGGTACGGTCGTGTTTTCGCCGTGTCGAGCCCCGGAAAGTCGACCTCGCGCGTCCAATTTGTTTGAACGTGTTTTTTTTCCTTCGGGAAAGCTTTGTCCTAGTCGGGAAGTGCTCCGGAAACCCCCCGCCGGGTTTCGTGTAAATCCTCCCCGTACTTCCAGCTTTTTTGCCCCGGTAAGTTTTCTTCGTCGTCGGGGTAGGCCTTTTTTCGGCCTCGGTCGAGATTTTTTCTCCCTCTAAATTTGGTGCTTCGAATTTCGCCATTTCGGCTTTTGATTTCGCCGGCGTGATTTTTCCGCCCATGACATCGAAGCCTTCCAGCGGCTTCAAGAAGTGCACCCAGTGCGCCCGGGTTATCTCGCTCACTGATCGACACTCGTCGTGTCTTCAGTGTCTGGGGGCCGAGCACCGCCCTCAGAACTGCAGTCTGTGTTCCCTGCTTCAAAGGCGGACTCAGGTAGCGAGACTAGCCCAGTGGAACGTGTTGTTCTCGGGCTCTTCGTCGGCATCGGCACCGGGATCTTCGAGTGCATCGACGTCGTCAGCGTCCAGACCATCTTCCTCGGCCGCCCCTGCATCGAGTGCATCGAGGCATCGGGCCTCTGCATCGGCGCCGAGACATCGGATAGCTGCATCGACGTCGGTGGTACCAGGACCTCGTCTGCTGATGTCGTCGGACGGTGGTGCATCGGGTGGAGTGCAGGTGAGGGCTGTCCATTCCCCTGCTGGTGGCGGTGAGCCCTCGGGTGGGTCTCCGCCTACCCTGAGGGCTCCTGCGGTACAGCCCCCCCGAGATCGACCTTCTTCAGTCTCGGCCCCGAGGAAGCGACGGGTGGATTCGACGTCCTCCTCGTCGGTGCCGGGGAGCTCCGGTGACATGCTTCGGAAGAAATCGAAGAAGCATCGACACCGGTCTCCTCCCCGTGTCGGCACCGAGAGCTCTGGGTCGCCGAGGGATTCGGCACCCAGCAGGCATCGGCACCGAGAGGACCGCTCACCCTCTGTTCAGGAGGTGTCGATGCGCTCCGCTCTGGACAGCCCGGAACAGCCTCCACGCCCGGAACAGGTACTGACGTCGACGCCTGCATCGACCTCTCAGCCTTTCTCTGCAGCCGCTCTAAACGAGAGCCTCCGGGCCGTTCTCCCAGAGATTCTGGGAGAGCTGTTGCGCCCTACCCCTCCGGTACCGGCGGTGCTTGCGCCACCGGTACCGTCGAGCGTGGCGCCGGCTGGCCCATCGCCCAGGTTGAGGTCCCCGACGTCGGTACCGCGTGCGGTACCGACCGCGGCCACCTCCCAGGAAGGCTCCCCGACTACGTCGGCGGAGGGAGCTTCGCCGATGCGGGCGAGGGAGTCTACCTCTCGACGCCCCCATCGTGGACAGGGTTCCACGGAGTCGAGCAGGGCGAGGTTGCAGACACAGGTCCGTGAACTTGTGTCTGACACCGAGGGTGAGGCCTCGTGGGAGGAAGAGGAAGATCCCAGATATTTCTCTGACGAGGAGTCTGGGGGTCTTCCGTCTGATCCCACTCCCTCTCCTGAGAGACAGCTTTCTCCTCCCGAGAGTCTGTCTTTTGCCTCCTTTGTCCGGGAGATGTCTACGGCCATCCCCTTCCCGGTGGTTGTGGAGGACGAGCCCAGGGCTGAAATGTTTGAGCTCCTGGACTATCCTTCTCCACCTAAGGAAGCGTCCACTGTTCCCTTGCACCATGTCCTGAAGAAGACATTGCTTGCGAACTGGACCAAACCATTAACTAATCCCCACATTCCCAAGAAGATCGAGTCCCAGTACCGGATCCATGGGGACCCAGAGCTGATGCGCACTCAGTTGCCTCATGACTCTGGAGTTGTGGATTTGGCCCTAAAGAAGGCTAAGAGTTCTAGGGAACATGCTTCGGCGCCCCCGGGCAAGGACGCTAGAACCTTAGACTCCTTTGGGAGGAAGGCCTACCATTCCTCTATGCTCGTGTCCAAGATCCAGTCTTACCAGCTCTACACGAGCATACACATGCGGAATAATGTGCGGCAGTTGGCGGGCTTGGTTGATGCTCTTCCCCCTGAGCAAGCCAAGCCTTTTCAGGAGGTGGTCAGGCAGCTGAAGGCGTGCAGAAAATTCCTGGCCAGAGGAGTTTATGACACTTTTGATGTTGCGTCCAGGGCCGCTGCTCAAGGTGTGGTGATGCGCAGGCTCTCATGGCTGCGTGCCGCCGACCTGGAGAATAGAGTCCAGCAGCGGATTACGGACTTGCCTTGCCGTGCGGATAACATTTTTGGCGAAAAAGTCGAGCAGGTGGTAGAGTCTCTCCACCAGCGGGACACCGCATTCGACAAGTTCGCCCGCCGGCAGCCTTCAGCTTCTACCTCTACAGGTAGACGATTTTTCGGGGGAAGGAAGACTGTTCCCTATACTTCTGGCAAGCGTAGGTACAATCCTCCTTCCCGACAGCCTGCGGCCCAGGCTAAGCCCCAGCGCGCTCGCTCTCGTCAGCAGCGTGCGAATCAGCAAGGCCCCGCGGCTCCCCAGCAAAAGCAAGGGGCGAGCTTTTGACTGGCTCCAGCAGAGCATAGCCGACATCCAAGTGTCAGTGCCGGGCGACCTGCCTGTCGGAGGGAGGTTGAAAGCTTTTCACCAAAGGTGGCCTCTTATAACCTCCGATCAGTGGGTTCTCCAAATAGTCCGGCAAGGATACACCCTCAATTTGGCCTCTCAACCTCCAAATTGTCCACCGGGAGCTCAGTCCTACAGCTTCCAGCACAAGCAGGTACTTGCAGAGGAACTCTCCGCCCTTCTCAGCGCCAATGCGGTCGAGCCCGTGCCATCCGGGCAAGAAGGGCTGGGGTTCTATTCCAGGTACTTCCTTGTGGAAAAGAAAACAGGGGGGATGCGTCCCATCCTAGACCTAAGGGCCCTGAACAAATATCTCGTAAAAGAAAAGTTCAGGATGCTTTCCCTGGGCACCCTTCTCCCCATGATTCAGCAAAACGATTGGCTATGCTCTCTGGACTTGAAGGATGCCTACACACACATCCCGATACTGCCAGCTCACAGGCAGTATCTGCGATTTCAGGTGGGCACACGCCACTTCCAGTACTGTGTGCTACCCTTTGGGCTCGCCTCTGCGCCCAGGGTGTTCACAAAGTGCCTAGCTGTGGTAGCAGCGGCGCTTCGCAGGCTGGGGGTGCACGTGTTCCCATATCTCGACGATTGGCTGGTGAAGAACACATCCGAGGCAGGAGCCCTGCAGTCCATGCAGATGACTATTCGCCTCCTGGAGCTACTGGGGTTTGTGATAAATTACCCAAAGTCCCATCTTCTCCCAGTGCAGAAACTCGAATTCATCGGAGCCCTGCTGGATTCTCGGACGGCTCGCGCCTATCTCCCAGAGGCGAGGGCCAACAACTTGTTGTCCCTCGTCTCGCGGGTGCGAGCGTCCCAGCAGATCACAGCTCGGCAGATGTTGAGATTGCTGGGCCACATGGCCTCCACAGTTCATGTGACTCCCATGGCCCGCCTTCACATGAGATCTGCTCAATGGACCCTAGCCTCCCAGTGGTATCAGGCCGCCGGGGGTCTAGAGGACGTGATCCACCTGTCCACGAGTTTTCTCGAATCCCTGTATTGGTGGACGATTTGCTCCAATTTGACTCTGGGACGTCCCTTCCAAATTCCTCAGCCTCAAAAAGTGCTGACCACGGATGCGTCTCTCCTGGGATGGGGAGCTCATGTCGATGGGCTTCACACCCAAGGAAGGTGGTCCCTCCAAGAAAGCGATCTACAGATCAATCTTCTGGAGTTGCGAGCGATCTGGAACGCTCTGAAGGCTTTCAGAGATCGGCTGTCCCACCAAATTATCCAAATTCAGACAGACAATCAGGTTGCCATGTACTATGTCAACAAGCAGGGGGGCACCGGATCTCGCCCCCTGTGTCAGGAAGCCGTCAGCATGTGGCTCTGGGCTCGCCGTCAAGGCATGGTGCTCCAAGCCACATATCTGGCAGGCGTAAACAACAGTCTGGCCGACAGGTTGAGCAGGATTATGCAACCTCACGAGTGGTCGCTCAATTCCCGTGTGGTGCGACAGATCTTCCGGGCGTGGGGCACCCCCCTGGTAGATCTCTTCGCATCTCAAGTGAACCACAAGGTCCCTCAGTTCTGTTCCAGGCTTCAGGCCCACGGCAGACTGGCGTCGGATGCCTTCCTCCTGGATTGGGGGGAAGGTCTGCTGTATGCTTATCCTCCCATTCCTCTGGTGGGGAAGACTTTGTTGAAACTCAAGCAAGACCGAGGCACCATGATTCTGATTGCTCCCTCTTGGCCGCGTCAGATCTGGTTCCCTCTTCTTCTGGAGTTATCCTCCGAAGAACCGTGGAGATTGGAGTGTTTTCCGACCCTCATCACGCAGGACGAAGGGGCTCTGCTGCATCCCAACCTCCAGTCCCTGGCTCTCACGGCCTGGATGTTGAGGGCGTAGACTTTGCCTCTTTGGGTCTGCCAGAGGGTGTCTCCCGCATCTTGCTTGCTTCCAGGAAAGACTCCACTAAGAGAAGTTACTTCTTTCATTGGAGGAGGTTTGCCGTCTGGTGTGACAGCAAGGCCCTAGATCCTCGCTCTTGTCCTACACAGACCCTGCTTGAATACCTTCTCCACTTGTCTGAGTCTGGTCTGAAGACCAACTCCGTAAGGGTTCACCTTAGTGCAATCAGTGCATACCATTACCAAGTGGAAGGTAAGCCGATCTCAGGACAGCCTTTAGTTGTTCGCTTCATGAGAGGTTTGCTTTTGTCAAAGCCCCCTGTCAAGCCTCCTACAGTGTCATGGGATCTCAATGTCGTTCTCACCCAGCTGATGAAACCTCCTTTCGAGCCACTGAATTCCTGCCATCCGAAGTACTTGACCTGGAAGGTCATTTTCTTGGTGGCAGTTACCTCGGCTCGTAGAGTCAGTGAGCTTCAGGCCCTGGTAGCCCAGGCCCCTTACACCAAATTTCATCACAACAGAGTAGTCCTCCGCACTCACCCTAAGTTTCTGCCAAAGGTTGTGTCGGAGTTCCATCTGAACCAGTCAATTGTCTTGCCAACATTCTTTCCCCGTCCTCATTCCTGCCCTGCTGAACGTCAGCTGCACACATTGGACTGCAAGAGAGCATTGGCCTTCTATCTGGAGCGGACACAGCCCCACAGACAGTCCGCCCAATTGTTTGTTTCTTTTGATCCCAACAAGAGGGGAGTGGCTGTAGGGAAACGCACCATATCCAATTGGCTAGCAGATTGCATTTCCTTCACTTACGCCCAGGCTGGGCTGGCTCTTGAGGGTCATGTCACGGCTCATAATGTTAGAGCCATGGCAGCGTCGGTAGCCCACTTGAAGTCAGCCACCATGGAGGAAATTTGCAAAGCTGCGACGTGGTCATCTGTCCACACATTCACATCTCATTACTGCCTGCAGCAGGATACCCGACGTGACAGTCGGTTCGGGCAGTCAGTTCTTCAGAACCTGTTTGGGCTTTAGGATCCAACTCCACCCCCCGAGGGCCCTGTTTGTTCTGTTCCAGGCTACACTCTCAGTTAGTTGGTAAATTTTTTAGGTCAATCTCAGTTATGTCCTCGCCGTTGCGAGGCCCAATTGACCAATGTTGTTGTTTTGAGTGAGCCTGGGGGCTAGGGATACCCCATCAGTGAGAACAAGCAGCCTGCTTGTCCTCGGAGAAAGCGAATGCTACATACCTGTAGAAGGTATTCTCCGAGGACAGCAGGCTGATTGTTCTCACAAACCCGCCCGCCTCCCCTTTGGAGTTGTGTCTTCCCTTGAAGTGTATTGTCTTGCTACATACTGGACTGGCCGGCTCGAGCCGGTTTCGGGCGGGAAGACGGCCGCGCATGCGCGGTGCGCGCGGGCGCGCGAGGGCTAGCAAAGGACTTTGCTAGTGAAGTTTCCGATTGGAGGGGCTGCCGTGGACGTCACCCATCAGTGAGAACAATCAGCCTGCTGTCCTCGGAGAATACCTTCTACAGGTATGTAGCATTCGCTTTATATTGGGCTTGCTACTTTTGTTCTTTGCACCTTTTGCATCTTGCCTTTTTTAAAAGTTACTCTCATTTAAGCCTTGCGCCTACTCTCTTCTTACCCACCAGGAAACCTTATTTTGTTGTAGGTGTAGTGTTCCACTGTTTTATACTGTTTATCTCATAGTAACATAGTAGATGACAGCAGAAAAAGTCCTGCACGGTCCATCCAGTCTGCCCACCAAGATATCTCATATGTGCTACTTTTTGTGTATACCTTACCTTGATTTATACCTGTCTTTTTCAGGGCACAGATTGTATAAGTCTGCCCAGCACTAGCTCCACCTCCCAACCACCAGCCCCTTGATTTGTATCTGTCTTTTTCAGGGCACAGACCGTATAAGTCTGCCCAGCACTAACCCCGCCTCTGCCATCCAATCTTCGCTAAGCTCCTGCGGATCCCTTCCTTCCGAACAGGATTCCTTTATGTTTATTTATTTATTGTTACATTTGTACCCTGCGCTTTCCCACTCATGGCAGGCTCAATGCGGCTTACATGGGGCTATGGAGGGTTAAGTGACTTGCCCAGAGTCACAAGGAGCTGCCTGTGCCTGAAGTGGGAATCAAACTCAGTTCCTCAGTTCCCCAGGACCAAAGTCCACCACCCTAACCACTAGGCCACTCCCACGCATGTTGAATTCCGTTACCGTTTTCATCTCCACTACCTCCCACGGGAGGGCATTCCAAGCATCCACCACTCTCTCCGTGAAAAAATACTTCCTGACATTTTTCTTGAGTCTGTCCCCCTTCAATCTCATTTCATGTCCTCTAGTTCTACCTCCTTCCCATCTCCGGAAAAGGTTCGTTTGCGGATTAATACCTTTCAAATATTTGAATGTCTTTATCATATCACCCCTGTTTCTCCTTTCCTCCAGGATATACATGTTCAGGTCAGCAAGTCTCTCCTCATACGCCTTGTAACGCAAATCCCATATTGAAAGAGACAGGTACTTTAAATATTTCTTTTGTGCAGTACTTCTACAGCTACCCTGACCCCCTCAGTGCAGGGGCAGACCCAATGTCACTGACCCAGGCCAATAATATAAGAACTAGAAGTGGTGTCAATAGCCGCACTGCCTATATCTACCCATATTAACTTTTGGCTCACCAAAAAATCAGTTCTGGCTATGCCATTTCCCCAGTTACAGGCCAACAGCACAAAAAAAAAACCAACAACAACCTGCCATCCTCAGACTGCATGCAGAAGTGAACAACAGGAACAAGAAAAGCCTGTTTTCCCTGTGATGTGAAATCTCATCTCTCATTATAATGTGTCTGGGAAGTCATCAGGAAACAGGAATTTAAGGATTGGTGACAGCTAACAAGGAAAATTGCTTCTTCTCCAGAACTGTATGTATAATTCATAAACATTTTCATTCCTATTAAGTGTGTTTTATTGCACTGTACAGGATTTAGTAAACTTGTTCTCTAAATTTGTAGATTTGTATATGGTCAGGGAGAGGTTAAGCCAGCACTATTTTTTAACTTCCAGTCTTTGGAATTAGCCAAGGGCAGTCTGACTTCACCAATTTACAACATTTTTTGGAAGGTGTGAATAAACATGTTGATAAAGGGGAGCCGGTTGATGTAGTATATCAAGGTTTTCAGAAAGCTTTTGACAAAGTCCCTCAAGAGAGACTCCTGAGAGAAATAAAAAGATGTGGAACAGGAAGAAATATTCTGTTGTGGATTGGGAACTAGTTAAAAGACAGAAAACAGAAAGTAGGGTCAAATGGCCAGCTTTCTAAATGGAGGAGGGTGATTGCTGGAGTGCCAGAAGGATCTGTACTGAGAACGGTGCATTTTAACACATTTATAAATGAACTAGAAATTGGAATAGTGAGTGAGGTAATCAAATTTGCATCCAAATGGAAGGCTGGAAAACTGGGCATCCAAATGACAGATGAAATTTAATGTGGACAAGTGCAAAGTGATGCACATTGGGAAGAATATCCCAAATTATAGCTATATGATATTAGGTTCCACATTAGGATTCAGTACAGAGCAAACAGATTGTGGACAATACATTGACATCTTCTGCACAATGTATGGCGGTGACCAATAAGAGCAAAAAGAATGTTAGGAATTATTAGGAAACGAATAGAGAATATAGCAATGAATATCATTATGTCTCTGCATAGCTCTAGGGTGAGTACTGTGTGCAATTCTGGTCACTGCATCTCAAAAAAGATATAGTGGAACTGGAAAATGTGCAGAGAAGGGCAACCAAAATGATTAAGGGGATGGAACGACTATTATATCAGGAAAGGCTAAAGAGGTCAGGTAGGGGCTTGGAGAACAGATGGCTGAGGGGAGATGTGATAGAAGTCTAGATATGACAGAGGTCTATAAAATCCTGAGTGAAGTTTTAAACTGAAATTTTCTCTAGAAATAGTTATTTTCCCCATAGTTTTAAACTGAAACCTTTTCTAGAAGTAGAAACTAATCAGCCCAAAACTCTTGTTCTAAAAGGCAGTTATTTTCTGTTCCTTGGCTGCTGGAGAGGTGGCTCATCCAGAGACCTCATTTACGTGTTAATTAAGGTATGGGGAAGTAGAATACTTGCATAGGTTGCTGAGTCAGCTTCAAAGAGCCTGTTTCAAAGAGGCTCCTTAGATTCAGAACTGTATAAAGAGGAAAGGTCCCACTGAACTTTCTTTCTGAGAAGTTCTGAGAGAAGAGGACATTTTTCTGGTAAGTGAACGCTACTTTGCTTTGTGCTTTGGGAACTTAAGGATTGGGGTTTAAAGGAGGAATTGTAGGTTAGTGTTAGGCAAAATAAAAATATAAAAAGCAAATTTTAACAACTAATCTCCATAGTCTTTTCCACTTAGTTTTAAAAGCTTTGTACCACAGCTTTAACAGATAGAATCTAAAAGGCACTGCAGGATCTAGTTTAGTCTTCCCACCCACCCCTAGGACAACTCTTCATTTATAGTCAGTTATTGTAATTAGGGTAACAAGCAAGGAGTACTCTTACAGAGTTTTAAATATATTTCATTACCATCTAAGAAGGAAACGCTAAATAAATCATACTATATACTATCCAGCTTATAATTGAAAAAGAAAAACGCCTATATTGCGACCCAAATCGGGAGATAGACGTTTATCTCACAAAAACGAATAAAGTGGTATAATCGAAAGCCGAATTTGGACGTTTTCAACTGCACTCCGTCGCGGATGCGGACAAAGTTGATGGGGGCGTGTCAAAGGCGTGGTGAAGGCGGAACTGGGGCGTGGTTATCGGCCGATCAGAGATAGGCACCTTTCGCCGATAATGGAAAAAAAATATGCGTTTTTAGCGAGAATTTAGGGCACTTTTCCTGGACCCTGTTTTTCCATGAATAGGGCCCCAAAAAGTGCCCTAAATGACCAGATGACCACTGGAGGGAGTCGGGGATGACCTCCCCTGACTCCCCCAGTGGTCACAAACAAATTGTCGAATAAAACATGGACGTCTATTTTTTCCCAAAATACGGTTCAGTCCGCCCCTTCACGGACCCGTTCTCGGAGATAAACGCCCATGGAGATAGACGTTTTCGTTCGATTATGCCCCTCTATATAAACTAAAAGACACTTTTATATTAGGCTAATATCCTTAATACTGTAGCAAGTTTAAATTATTGAAAAACTCAAAAACACTAAGATGGAGTCAGCAGTCCAGCAGCGAGAGGGGTGCTTTCCAGTCTTTTGCATTGAGTGTCACATGTATGATTATCTCCCAGTTGGTGAGATGTCATATGTGTGTGCCCGATGCAAAGAGCTCCTAGCTCTCAGAGAACATATCCGTTCTTTTGAGGCTAGAGTAGCAGACTTGGTGGCGCTGAGGGAGACAGAGAGGTACATAGAGGAGACCTACAGGGATGTTGTAGAGCAGTCCCACCTCCGGTCTGGTAGCCCTTGTGCTACCTTGGAGGAGGGAGGTCTCCTGGAAGGAGAGCATCACCCTGGTGAAGTAGGAAGTACTCCTGTAGCCAGGACCTGCCCACCAGGGGACATACTATCCTCTCGCACTGAGGATATGTCTCCAAGTGCTGCCCAGGAGGGAAAGGTTAGGACAGCCGTTGTAGTTGGTGATTCAATCATTAGGCATATAGATAGCTGGGTGGCTGGTGGATGTGAGGATCGCCTGGTGACTTGCCTGCCTGGTGCGAAGGTGGCGGACCTCACGCGTCACCTAGATAGGATTTTAGATAGTGCTGGGGAGGAGTCGGCTGTCTTGGTACATGTGGGCACCAATGACATAGGAAAATGTGGGAGAGAGTTTCTGGAAGCCAAATTTAGGCTCTTAGGTAGAAAGCTCAAATCCGTTTTCTGAAATGCTACCTGTTCCACGCGCAGGGCCAAAGAGACAGGCAGAGCTCCGGAGTCTCAATGCGTGGATGAGATGATGGTGCAGGGAGGAGGGTTTTAGATTTGTTAGCAACTGGGCAACATTCTGGGGAAGGGGGAGCCTATTCCGAAAGGATGGGCTCCACCTTAACCAGGGTGGGACCAGGCTGCTGGCGTCGGAATTTAAAAAGGAGATAGAGCAGCTTTTAAACTAGAAATGGAGGGAAGGCCGACAGTTGCTCAAAAGCGCATGGTTTGGGACAAGGTATCTTGCAAGGATATCTCACAAACAGGGAAGATAGGGTTTCTGGATAGTGAGGTTGAACAACAGACCATGATAGGCCAGGTGCCCTTAAATACAACTAAAGATCAGACAAAAGATGGCAAATCAATAGTGTCAAGTACTAAGCATCATGCAAATAGGGACAACAAACATACTCTGAAATGTCTATATGCAAATGTTAGGAGTCTAAGAAATAAGATGGGAGAGTTGGAATTTATTTATTTATTTATTTATTTGTAGCATTTGTATCCCACATTTTCCCACCGATTTGCAGGCTCAATGTGGCTTACATTTGCTGTAATGGCGGTTGCCATTTCCGGGTAACAGAATTACAAATGGTGTTGCATTAGGTGCATACATACATGGGACATACATGGAACATAACACATATAGAACAAATCATGGTATATATGTATATCATGTGCATACATATATGGTAAAGCAGAATACATTAAGGTATTGCATGAAGGTTCTTGAGTAATACATTGGATTGTAACATACATTGGGTCAACGACTGTAGAGTGACCCCATTTGACCTAAGGTTTAATGTGCTTGGTCTTAATAGAGAAGAGGTTAATCAGTCATGTGGTAAGATTTCAGTTTTGTGTAGATCGTGTGTAGTGTTATTGTTTAGTATTTACGATGGATATTTAAGGTATGCCTTCTTGAAAAGTTCTGTTTTCAGTAGTCTTCGGAAGATGGTTAGGTCTTGCGTTGTTTTTATGGCCTGTGCGTTCCATATATTGCACTAAATGAAAAATTGGATATAATAGGCATTACTGAGACCTGGTGGAAGGAGGATAACCAGTGGGACACTGTCATACCGGGGTACAAAGTATATCGTAGTGAGAGGGTGGACCGGACTGGTGGAGGAGTAGCATTGTATATTAAAAAGAGCCTTGACTCAGATAGATTACACATTTAGCAGGACACAAATCACACCTTTGAATCATTGTGGGTTGAAATTCCATGTATAAAAGGGAAAAGGACGGTGATAGGAATGTACTACCGTCCGCCTCGCCAGGATGAGCAGGTAGACGCAGAAATGATAAAAGAAATCAGAGACACGAACAAAATGGGCAGTGTGATAATAATGGGTGACTTCAATTATCCAAATATAGACTGGGTAAATGTAACATCGGGACACGCTAGAGAGGTACAATTCCTTGATGAAATCAAGGACAGCTTTATGGAGCAGCTGGTGCAGGAGCCGATGAGAGAAGGAAAAATTCTAGACTTGGTCCTTAGTGGAGCGCATGATCTGTTGAGGGACGTTATGGTACTGGGGCCGCTTGATAACAGTGATCATAATATGATCAGTTTTGATATCAACCTTCAAGTAACTATACACAGGAAGTCAAATACATTAGTGTTTAACTTTAAAAAAGGAGACTATGATAAAATGAGAAGAACTGTTAAAAAAAAACTTAGGGGGGCAACAGAGAAGGTAAAAACTGTACACAGGCATGGACGCTGTTCAAAAATACCATCCTGGAGGCCCAGGCCAAACATATTCCGCGAATTAGAAAAGAAAGACGGAAGTCCAAAAGACAGCCGGCGTGGTTGAAAAGTGAGGTGAAGGAAGCTATTAGGGCTAAAAGAAACGCCTTCAGAAAATGGAAGAAGAAACCGTCTGAAAATAACAAGAAGCAGCATAAGGAGTGTCAAAGCAAATGCAAGATGCAGATAAAGAAGGCAAAGATGGATTACTAAAAAAAGATAGCATTAGAGGGAAAAAAAAAAAAGCAAAAAATTTTTTTGGTATATTAAAAGCAGGAAGCCGGCAAAAGAATCGGTTGGGCCGCTGGATGACCGAGGGGTAAAAGGGGCGATCAAGGAAGATAGAGACGTAGCGGAGAGATTGAATGAATTCTTTGGTTCGGTCTTCACCGAGGAAGATTTGGGTGGGATACCGGTGTCGGAAATGGTATTTCAAGAGGACGAGTCGGAGAAACTTACTGACTTCACGGTAAACCTGGAGGACATAATGGGGCAGTTCAGCAAACTGAAGAGTAGCAAATCTCCTGGACCGGATGGTATTCATCCTAGTGTACTGATAGAACTGAAAAATGAGCTTGCGGAGCTACTGCTAGTGATATACAATTTATCCTTAAAATCGATCGTGGTACCGGAAGATTGGAGGGTGGCCAATGTAACGCCGATTTTTAAAAAAGGTTCCAGGGGAGATCCGGGAAATTATATCGGTGTAGGGGAAAATGGTAGAGGTTATTATCAAAAACAAAATTATAGAGCACATCCAAGGACATGGATTACTGAGACCAAGTCAGCACGGCTTTTGTGTGGGGAAATCTTGCCTGACCAATTTACTTCAATTCTTTGAAGGAGTAAACAAACATGTGGACAAAGGGGAACCGGTTGATATTGTGTATCTGGATTTTCAAAAGGCGTTTGACAAGGTACCTCATGAAAGGCTACAGAGGAAATTGGAGGGTCATGGGATAGGAGGAAATGTCCTATTGTGGATTAAAAACTGGTTGAAGGATAGGAAACAGAGAGTGGGGTTAAATGGGCAGTATTCACAATGGAGAAGGGTAGTTAGTGGGGTTCCTCAGGGGTCTGTGCTAGGACAGCTGCTTTTTAATATATTTATAAATGATTTAGGGATGGGAGTAACTAGTGAGGTAATTAAATTTGCTGATGACACAAAGTTATTCAAAGTCGTTAACTCGCGACAGAATTGTGAAAAATTACAAGAGGACCTTACGAGACTAGGCGACTGGGCGGCTAAATGGCAGATGATGTTTAATGTGAGCAAGTGCAAGGTGATGCATGTGGGGAAAAAGAACTCGAATTATAGCTACGTCATGCAAGGTTCCACGTTAGGAGTTACTGACCAAGAAAGGGATCTGGGTGTTGTCGTCGATAATACACTGAAACCTTCTGCTCAGTGTGCTGCTGCGGCTAGGAAAGCGAATAGAATGTTGGGTATTATTAGGAAAGGTATGGAAAACAGGTGTGAGGATGTTATAATGCCGTTGTATCGCTCCATGGTGCGACCGCACCTTGAGTATTGTGTTCAATTCTGGTTGCCGCATCTCAAGAAAGATATAGTAGAATTGGAAAAGGTGCAGTGAAGGGCGACTAAAATGATAGCGGGGGTGGAACGACTTCCCTATGAAGAAAGACTAAGGAGGCTAGGGCTTTTCAGCTTGGAGAAGAGACGGCTGAGGGGAAACATGATAGAGATATTTAAAATAATGAGTGGAATGGAACAGGTGGATGTGAAGCATCTGTTCACGCTTTCCAAAAATACTAGGACTAGGGGGCATGCGATGAAACTACAGTGTAGTAAATTTAAAACAAATTGGAGAAAATATTTCTTCACCCAAAGCATAATTAAACTCTGGAATTCATTGCCATAGAACATGGTGAAGGCGGTTAGCTTAGCAGAGTTTAAAAAGGGGTTAGATGGTTTCCTAAAGGACAAGTCCATAAACCACTACTAAATGGACTTGGGAAAAATCCACAATTCCAGGAATAACATGTATAGAATGTTTGTACGTTTGGGAAGCTTGCCAGGTGCCCTTGGCCTGGATTGGCCGCTGTCGTGGACAGGATGCTGGGCTCGATGGACCCTTGGTCTTTTCCCAGTGTGGCATTACTTATGTACTTATGTACTTAAGTGCAATGGGTAAATGGAAATAATTTGTTTACTCTTTCAAAAAGTATGAAGACTAGGGGACACTCCATGAGATTACATGGAGGGGCATAATCGAAAGGGGCGCCCAAGTTTTCCTGAGGACGTCCTCGCAGGACGTCCCGGCGAAGGGGCGGGGAAACCCGTATTATCGAAACAAGATGGGCGTCCATCTTTCGTTTCGATAATACGGTTGGGGACGACCAAATCTTGACATTTAGGTCGTCCCTAGAAATGGTCGTCCTTACACTTGGTCGTTTCTGATTTTCGGCGATAATGGAAACTAAGGACGCCCATCTCAGAAACGGCCAAATGCAAGCCCTTTGGTCGTGGGAGGAGCCAGCATTCGTAGTGCACTGGTCTCCCTCACATGCCAGGACACCAACCAGGCACCCTAGGAGACACTGCAGTGAACTTCACAAATTGCTCCCAGGTACATAGCTCCCTTATCTTGTGTGCTGAGCCCCCCAAAACCCACTACCCACAACTGTACACCACTACCAAAGCCCTTATGGGTGAAGGGGAGCACCTAGATGTGGGTACAGTGGGTTTGTGGTGGGTTTTGAAGGGCTCACATTTACCACCACAAGTGTAACAGGTAGGGGGGATGGGCCTGGGTCTGCATCCCTGAAGTGCACTGCACCCACTAAAACTGCTCCAGGGACCTGCATACTGCTGTGATGGAACTGGGTATGATATTTGAAGCTGGCATAGAAGCTGGCAAAAAATATTTTTTTAAAAACATTTGAGGGTGAGAGGGGGTTAGTGACCACTGGGGGGAGTAAGGGGAGGTCATCCTCGATTCCCTCCAGTGGTCATCTGGTCAGTTTGTGCACCTTTTTGTGGCTTGGCCGTAAGAAAAAAGGACCAAGTAAAGTCGTCCAAGTGCTCGTCAGGGACGCCCTTTTGTTTTTCATTATGGGTCGAGGACGCCCATGTGTTAGGCACGCCCAAGTCCCACCTTCGCTACACCTCCAACATGCCCCCGTGAACTTTGGTCGTCCCCACAATGGAAAGCAGTTCGGGACGCCCAAAATCGGCTTTCCATTTTACCAATTTGGGCGACCCTGTGAGAAGGACGCCCATCATGCAATTTGTGTCGAAAGATGGGCGTTCTACTCTTTCGAAAATAAGCCTGATAGTAGCACATTTAAAAGAAATAGGAGAAAATATACATAAAGTATAGTTAAGCTTAGGCACTCATTGCCAGAGTATAAGTTCATAAGTACAAAAGTATTGCCACACTGGGACAGACCAAAGGTCCATCAAGCCCAGCATCCTGTTTTCAACTGTGGTCAATCCAGGTCACAAATACTTGGCAAGATCCCAGAAAACTCAATACATTTTATCATGCTTATCCCAGAAATAAGCACTGGATTTTCCCCAAGTCAATTTAATAATGGTCAATGGACTTTTCCTTTAGGAAGCCATCCAGACCCTTTTTAAACCCCGCTAAGCTAACCGCCTTTACCACATTCTGTGGCAATGAATTCCAGAGTTTAATTACACAATGAGTGAAGAAAAATCTCTGATTCGTATTAAATTTATTACTTTGTAACTTCATCACATGCCCACTAGTCCTAGTATTTTTGGAAAGCATGAACAGACGCTTCATATCTACCCATTCAACTCCACTCATTATTTTATAGATCTCTATCATATCTCCCCTCAGCCACCTTTTCTCCAAGCTGAAGATCCCTAGCTGCTTTAGCTTTTCCTCATAGGGAAGTCGTCCCATCCCCTTTATCATTTTCGTCGCCCTTCTCTGTACCTTTTCTAATTCCACTATATCTTTTTTGAGATGCAGCGACCAGAATTGAACACAATATTCGAGGTGCGGGTCGCACCATAGACTGATACAAAGGCATTATAACATCCTCACTTTTGTTTTCCATTCCTTTCCTAGTATTACCTAACGTTCTATTTGCTTTCTTAGCCTCCGCAGCACACTGAGCAGAGGATTTCAACGTATCATCAACAATGACGCTGAGGTCCCTTTCTTGGTCAGTGACTGCAAACGTGGAACCTTGCATTATGTAGCTATAGTTCAGGTTCCTCTTTCCCACATGCATCACTTTGCACTTGCTCACATTAAACATCATCTGCCATTTGGACACCCAGTCTCCAGTCTCATTAGGTCCTCTCGTAATTTTTCACAATCATCTTGCAATTTAACCATGATGAATAACTTTGTGTCGTCAGCAAATTTAATTACCTCACTAGACACTCCCATCTCTAGATCATTTATAAATATGTTAAAAAGCAGCGATCCCAGCACAGACCCCTGATGAACCCCACTCTCTAGCCTTCTCCATTGAGAATACTGCCCATTCAACCCTACTCTCTGTTTTCTATCCTTTAACTAGTTTTTAATCCACAATAGGATGCTATCTCCTATCCCATGACTCTCCAATTTCTTCTAGAGTCTTTCATGAGGTACTTTGTCAAATGCCTTTTGAAAATTCAGATACACAATATCAACCGGCTCACCTTTATCCACATGTTTGTTCATCCCTCAAAGAAATGTAATAGATTGGTGAGGCAAGATTTCCCTTCATTAAATCCATGTTGGCTTTGTCTCATCAATCTATGCTTTTGAATATGCTCTATAATTTTGTTCTTTATAATAGTCTCTACCATTTTGCCCGGCACCAACGTCAGACTCACCGGTCTATAATTTCCCGGATCCCCTCTGGAACCTTGTATAAATATCAGCATTATATGGGCTACCCTCCAATCTTCTGGTACCACACTCAATATTAAAGATAAATTACATATTACTAACAGTAGTTCCTCCAGTTCATTTTACAATTCTTTCAGTACTCTGGGATGAATACAATCCGGTCCAGGAGATTTGCTACTCTTCAATTTGTCATATTGTCCCTTTACATCCTCTATGTTTATAGAGATTTCATTCAGTTTCTCCAACTCGTCAGCTTCGAATACCATTTCTGGCACCGGTATCTCTCCCAAATCTTCCTTGGTGAAGACTGAAGCAAAGAATTCATTTAATCTCTCTGCTATGGCTTTGTCTTCCCTGATCGCCCCTTTTACCCCTCGGTCATCTAGCGGTGCAACCGATTCTTTTGCTGGCTTCTTGCTTTTAATATACCTAAAAAAAATTTTACTATGTGTTTTTGCCTCCAACGCAATCTTTTTTTCAAATTCCCTCTTTGCTTTCCTTATCAATATTTTGCATTTGACTTGACATTCCTTATGCTGTTTCTTATTATTTTCAGTCAGTTCCTTCTTCCATTTTCTGAAGGATTTTCTTTTTGCTCTAATAGCTTCCTTCACCTCACTTTCAAACATGCCATCTGTCATTTGGTTTTCTTCCCTCCTTTTTTAATACACGGAATATATTTGGCCTGGGCTTCCAGGATGGTATTTTTGAAAAGCATCCACGCCTGATGTAAATTGTTGACCCTCGCAGACACTCCTCTAAGTTTTGTTTTCACCATTCTTCTCATTTTATCATAGTCTCCTTTTGTATGTGGTAAAAGCAGTTAGTGTAGCTGAGTTTAAAAATAATTAAAAAGATGAGTTCCTGGAGGAAAAGTCCATAAATTGTTATTAAGGTACGTAAGGTAAGGGTAAGGGTCATAGATTTGATATACTGCCTTTCTGTGGTTACACTCAAGGTGTTTTACATATTATATACAGGTATTTATTTTGTACCTGAGCCAATGGAGAGTTGTGACTTGCCCAGAGTCACAAGGAACTGCAGTAGACCTGGGGAAAGCCACTGCTTATCCTTGAGTTTAAGTACCATGAAATCATGCTACTTTTTAGGATTCTGCTAGATACTTGTGACCTAGACTGGACACTGTTGGAAACAGGGTACTAGGCAAGATGGATCCTTAGTCTGACCCAGTATGGCAGTTCTTACAGTTGTGTTCTTATATTCTCTGCCATTCCCTAATGACCTGACATTTCAAACTCTCAGCAGGTGATTAGATGGCTCTACTATTTGTGTGAAAGATACCCTAACTGTTAACTTTCATAAAATAATTAGTTGTAGCTGCTTTTAATTTGCTTGAAGCTCACTGCTGCACAGGTTTATCCTGGTTACAGATTTATAAGCAAAGTGTTACTGATATCCAGTTGAAGATCCAGTTGAAGGTATGCAATTACCTTTAATGGGGTATTCAGTGAGATATCCAGTTATCATTGCAGCACTGAATATAAAGACCTAAGATAACTAAATATATTTACCTGGTTATCTTATCCCTGCTGTATCTGTGGAAGAGGTCTCCGGATAAAGTGAACTAGGTCAGTGGTTCCCAAACTTGATCCTGGAGGTACCCCAACCAGTCAGGTTTTCAGGATATCTACAATTCATGAGAGAGAGTGAGAGAGAGCGAGAGAGAGAGAAAGAGAGAGAGAAATTTCAATGCACTGTCTCCACTGCATGCAAATCTCTCTCATGAATATTCATTGTGGATATCCTGAAAAACTGAATGGCTAGGGTGCCTCCAGGACTAGGTTTGGGAACCACTGTAGTAGATGAATATCATCGCTTCCTTGTTATCCTTCAGCAGCACCTCCAGAATGCTTCCTAGATCACCCTCTTCTAAGTGGTTACATTTTGGCCAGATATTGAGCTAATTGAATAAAATTAAAAAGCTCTGTGGGGAAGGGGGATTGATTTTTCACCCAAGCCATTTATCTGGTTAACTACCAAAGTTAACTAGGGGCCCTTTAACAGCGTATGCCATTTCCAAGGGAAAAAGAAAACCCCCAGAAATGGCTTGCTTGTCAATAGCCCTGCGGTAATTGGGCATCACTGTGCACTGCCCGGTTACCACTGAGTTAGCGTGGGAGCCCTTATCACCACCTCAATGGGTGGTGGTAAGGGCTCCCTACTGCATGGTCATGCAATAAGAGTTATCTCACTGCATGGCCATTTGGGGGGGCTTTTACCGACTGCGGGAAAAACGGCCCCCGCTGCTAGTACAGGGCCTATTTTCCCACAGCTTGGTAAAAGGACCCCTGAGTAAATAACTTTGAATATTAACCCCCAATATACAGAGACTTCAGTATAAAGAAAGCAACAGTGTGCAAAGACATGGCTGTAGGAATATCTGTCAACATAAATTTATAAAAGAGGCATCTGTGGGTGTGAGGGATGTGGTGGAGTTTTGCTTGGGAAGATTGAGAGTATAGGGTAGTGTCTGTGGCTGTGAATGTGACAAATTATTAGTGAGGTTTGGGATTGTACTGGGGTGTAGGAGGTATGTTTGAAAATATGGGTGTATGCATGTAAGAGTAGAGTCTGGAGAGATGAATGTTTGTGGAGGGTGTTTGTGTGATGGGGATTTTCTGTGGAGGGATTGTGTTTGCTGGGAGTTTCAGTTTTCTCATTTATTCTTTATTAAAATTGATACTAATGTACAAATTATGAGTAACATCCATAAACCAATTATACATTTAATTTCATTAAAATCAAGCGAGAAGTACATAGTACGTTTATGACAACAGAAAAAACAATCTATAAGAAAGGGAAACAAGATTCAGTAATAACTTAACCCAAAGATCAAAAAAGAAAAAAAAAGCAGAAGTATGAGAATGTTCCCCTATTCCAAAGCTATTTAAAGAAGTAAAAGAAGAAGACCTGTTAGAGATAAAATCTGCTAACTGAAGACGATGCATGTTTTGGATTTAATATACAATATTAGATGCAAATCAGTTTGGTTTTCATGCACACTGTCTGCTTGTGGAACTCACCTGGACAAGCAACAACCCCCAATCCTTATCTTCCTGCAGGGAGGTCAAGGGACTGATAACCACAAAAGACTAATTGTAGTTAGTATATTCTCACAATGCTCTAGAAGAGAGTCTGGGTTACACCTAATGAGAGAGCATTCACCCAAAACTGTCTCATATCCTTCAGGCTCTCCATTTTATTGGCAGAAAAGGGTTTAGTCATGGGTTACAGGTCAGCAGGTTTGCGCCACAAATCACAGGATACAGACAATAGATACTATTGGTTAAGATTATATTCAGCTTCTATCAGCATTCTACAACAGAGTGAAGGGTAAAGGTCAGACAGCTGCTCTATTATACTGTTAAAAGATCCTCACCATATTAGGAACAAGGAGCTCTTAAGCAACAAGCATGTATATTTTCAGCTTACATCTGTGTTCTCAATATGCAAGCTACAAGGGTACATTATTTTCGGTTTCCCTGTTCTTTCTTACAAAACATGTGCATTCTTAGTGACACCTCAGCTTCTGGACAGGACATTCATTACTTAAGCACAATTAAATTGTCAGCTTAGCAATGTCAGTAGACAAGGTTAAATGCATCTGTCCTGCCTTGTCTTCAATTCTTTCTTATTTTCACATTTTGATGGTTAATTCTTGATATTCCCTTCTGAGCTGGGTGGGAGGGCTATCATTTTCTCGCTATCATCAACACCACAACACTGAAATTCTATTATTGTCATTCCTTGATGTGGTACGTACTGGTTTCAGTAATTGGCAACGCTTTTTATTGGTGATACTTGATGATTCAGCTGCATTTGATACTATAAATCATACTATCTTGATAAATAGATTAAAATCAATTGGAATAAGTGGGATGGTTTTAAAGTGGTTTAAATCTTTTTTAGAAAGTAGACGTTTTTGTGTTGTACAAGGAAATGATGTGTCAGAAACTAAGCAACTATTAACAGGCATCCCACAAGGTTCATGCTTGTCTACTGTTTTTTTAAATATTTTTTTGGTATCTCTGTCACTTACTGAATTGTTTTGGAATTCAGTTCAGGTTGTACGCAGACAGCATACAATTTCTTGTCACTTTTGAGAAAAGTGTTCAAGATACATTTAATAGATTGAAGTTAATTATGTGGTCCATTAATTGTTGGATGACCTCAAACAGCCTGAAACTGAATTTCAATATGACTCCGATTTTATTGTTGACTACCTATGACTCTGATGATATTCTGATGGTGTTTCAGTTTCATAATAATTTGATACCCATTGTGCAAAAGCTGAGGGATTTGGGTGTGATGCTTGATGAAGGACTGATGATGAAAGTGCGTGTATACAAAATATTAGAGATATTGATTTTAAATTGTGCCTAGTAAGGAGATTGAAGGACTTATTGAAGCCACACATAGAGTTTTACTCCTTGTTTTGATTATGCTGATGCATTGTTATTAGGACTCCAGAGAACCCACATAAAAGCATTACAAATAGCACAGAACTCAGTGGCCAGGGTATTGACAGGGACCAGTCGTTTAGAACAAATTACTCCTGTTTTAAAAGGCTTACACTGGTTGCCTATTGAATATACGATTACAGTTTAAAATTCTTTGTTTGGTATTAAGATTTTAAAACAACAAGTCTCAGAGATATTGGTAGCTCTGTTGCATATTTAGCAACCAATCGATTGTTGAGATCAGGAGCCAAAAATGTTCTTGATGTTACCTCACATCATATTATATGGTCTGATGAGTATAGACATAAGATATTTTATACTGCTGGTCCAGTATACTAGAATAAGTTATCTTTAAGGTTCAGTAATATTACAGATTTTGAAGAATTTAAAAGGGAGCTTAAAACACTGTTCCATATCATCAAGCTGATCAATCCATAGACTGGTGGGTTGTGTCCATCTACCAGCAGGTGGAGATAGAGAGCAAACTTTTGCCTCCCTATATGTGGTCATGTGCTGCCGGAAACTCCTCAGTATGTTCTCTATCTCAGCAGGTGGTGGTCACACACAGCAGCAGCTCTGGCTAGGCCTCCAAGCCTAATCCTTAGGTTTTGTTGAGGCCTGGGGTTGAGGGCTCTTTTGAGCAAGTGCAAACCTGGTGGTGCCAGGTCCCTCCTTTTCTCCCCCCTCCCGCTGGCTCCGTTAAAAAAAATAAAAAAAAATAAAAAAAAATAAAATTTTAAACGTCCTTAAAGGCGTTTATTTCGACGTTTATTTAAACGTTCATTGCAGCTACTCACTGGGACACCAGTTCGTTACAGCTCGGAGCGGCAAGCAGGTAATTTTACCTTTTTATAGCGGGCAGGGGGTTCCCCGATTCTTCTCCTCGTGGCATATGGCGTCGGAGGGCGAGGGCGCAAAGGGTCGCTCCCCGGATCGCTGGAGCGCTTCTAAAGGGGATGCGGGGGTTTTACAGCCTGATTCGCCCTTGATGGGTGACAGTTTAGTGACCGATGAATGTCCCGGTCCTTCCTCCGGCGTGGCGGTTTTTCCCGCCATAAGCGCCCTTCCCCCGCTCCTCGCCTCCGCCATCTTGGCCGGCCACGCGGCTCGGACGGCTTCTTCGTGGGCCGCCCTTGAGGTTGGAGACATTAATGCCATGAACGCCCTTAATTTGGGCGACGGCACAAAAGCGGCTAAAGATAAGCGCCGTTCTTCCCGCGCGGCTCCTTTGCGGAGTGTCGCGCCGGACGCCATTTTGGATGCGCAGCATGTCTCTCCCCCGCTCTTGCGAGCGCCGGTTGAGGGTGCGTCTAGGGCTGTGGCCCAGGCTGCGGAAGTGCACAGTCTGGGGGGTTTCTCCCCCGAGTTTGTTTTGCTGCTGCATCAGGCCTTCCTCATGCAAAACGCTGCCCCTGCTCCCTCGTCTGGTAAAGAGGTTGAGGTTCCCAGAGGTAAACGCCCTCGGGTTGATTCCCAGGCCTTGGAGGACTTTGTCTCCTCCGATGTAGATGAGGGCAGCGTGTCTGAGGTCTCCCAACGGTCCTTTGCGGATTCCTTGAGGGAGATAGATCCCCGCTCGGATGGAGCGGATGACCCCTCTGCAGCGCGGCTTTTTAGCCCAGAGGATTTGCCCAACCTGTTGTTACAGGCCATGGACACTTTGAAGATTTCCTCTCCGGAGGACGTCTCTCCCTCAGCCCCTGTTGGCTCTGCCATTATGCTGGGGACGAAGCGCCCGCCTAGAACCTTCCACGTGCATGATGCCATGCACACCTTAATTTCGGCTCAATGGGATGTCCCGGAAGCGAGCCTCAAAGTGGCTAGGGCTATGTCCCGCCTCTATCCTTTGCCTGAAAGTGAACGTGAGGCCTATCTGTGGCCTACCGTGGATTCTTTAATCACTGCGGTGACTAAGAAAACGGCTTTGCCGGTGGAAGGTGGCACGGCCCTAAAGGACGCCCAAGACAGAAGATTGGAGGCGGCCTTAAGGTCGTCCTTTGAGGCGACTGCTTTAAGTTTGCAGGCCTCGGTTTGCGGTTCCTATGTGGCCAGGGCGTGCCTGACTATGGTGCAGCGGGCTTCCCCCTCGGATCATTCCTTGAGGGCTGATTGGCCGGCCCTGGAATCGGGCTTAGCCTATTTGGCAGACTTGCTGTATGATGTCTTGAGAGCCTCAGCTAAAGGCATGGCTCAGACAGTCTCTGCGCGGCGGTGGCTTTGGCTGAAACATTGGTCTGCTGACCACGCCTCTAAATCCCGCCTGGCTAGATTGCCTTTTAAAGGCAAGCTGCTCTTTGGGGTCGAGCTGGACAAAATCGTGACCGATCTCGGCACGTCTAAGGGCAAGAAATTACCAGAGGTCAGGGCTCGGGCTAGTACTCGTCCCGGTACCTTCAGAGGATGGTTGCAGGAAGCCCGTCGGTACCGCCCGGGCAAGCGGGCTCCTCTGCCCCTTCTTCCTTCAAGAGGAATTTAAAACTCCCCCAAGCAGCATTCTTTTCGCAGAGACCGCCGTCCCGGAGGTGCTCCCTCCGGTCCTCCCCCAGGGTCTCGTACCCGATGACGGGGCCTTGGTCCACGCCCCAGTGCAGATTGGAGGACGGCTGTCCTCGTTTCTGGGCGAGTGGACCACAATAACTTCAGACGCGTGGGTGCTGGAAGTCATCAGAGACGGCTACAAGCTAGAGTTCTGCCGACCCTTAAAAGCGGGTTCGTACTCTCTCCCTGCAAGTCTCCGGTCAAAGCTGTGGCAGTGCAGCAGACCTTGGACAATCTGATCCGCCTGGGCGCGGTCGTTCCGGTGCCAGAAAGTCAGCTTGGCAAGGGACGTTACTCCATTTACTTTGTGGTACCAAAGAAAGGAGGTTCTGTCCGGCCTATCCTCGACCTCAAGGGGTCAATCGGGCCTTGAAAGTGCGGCACTTTCGCATGGAGACTCTCCGCTCTGTTATAGCGGCAGTGAAGGCAGGAGAGTTCCTGGCATCCTTGGGCATCAAGGAAGCGTACCTGCATATTCCCATCTGGCCTCCTCTTCAACGCTTTCTGCGTTTTGCAGTCCTGGGACGACACTTCCAGTTCAGAGCCCTCCCATTCGGGTTGGCTACTGCTCCGCGGACCTTTTCCAAAGTAATGGTGGTCATCGCGGCCTTCCTACGAAAGGAAGGGGTACAAGTCCATCCTTATCTGGACGACTGGTTGATCCGAGCCCCCTCTTATGCAGAGTGCGGCAAGCTGTGAACCGGGTAGTTGCTCTTTTGAGCTCCCTGGGATGGATCATCAACTGGGAGAAGAGCCAGCTGCGCCCGACTCAGTCCCTGGAATACCTGGGAGTTCGATTCGACACCCAAGTGGGCAGAGTGTTCCTGCCAGACAATCGAATTGTCAAACTTCAGGCTCAAGTGGACCAGTTCCTAGTAGCCTCTCCTCCTCGGGATTGGGATTATGTGCAGCTGTTGGGCTCTATGACGGCCATGATGGAAGTAGTGCCCTGGGCCAGGGCTCATAGGAGACCACTTCAACAATCTTTGCTGCGGCGCTGGACTCCGATGTCGGAGGATTATGCTGTGCGCCTTCCCTTGGACCCAGCAGTGCGCAAGGCGCTGAGCTGGTGGATGCAGACAGACAAGTTGTCTGCGGGAATGCCTCTGGTGACCCCAGAGTGGATTGTCGTCACGACGGACGCCTCTTTGTCGGGCTGGAGAGCCCACTACTTGGGAAGGACAGCGCAGGGGCTCTGGTCTCCTGCAGAGGCAAAGTGGTCTATCAACCTCCTGGAACTCAGAGCCATTCGGTTGGCGCTTTTGGAGTTCATCCCGGTACTGGTGTTGAAGCCTGTACGGGTCCTGTCAGACAATGCCACGGCTGTGGTCTATGTCAACCGCCAGGGAGGTACCAAGAGCGCCCCTCTAGCCAAGGAGGCTATGAATCTTTGCCAGTGGGCGGAAGCGAACCTGGAGCAGCTTTCAGCGGCCCACATTGCCGGAGTCATGAATGTCAAGGCGGTCTTTCTCAGTCGCCATACCTTGGAGCCCGGAGACTGGCAACTATCTGCTCAGGCGTTCTTGGACATCACGAAGCGCTGGGGCCAGCCGAGCCTAGTTCTGATGGCGTCATCGGCCAATTGCCAAGTGCCGCGCTTTTTCAGCAGAGGACGGGACCCTCGATCCCTGGGAGTAGATGCTCTTCTCCAACAGTGGCCGACACAAGAGCTCCTCTATGTGTTCCCGCCCTGGCCCATGTTGGGCAGGGTGCTAGACCGGGTGGCAAAGCATCCCGGCAGGGTAATCCGGGTGGGTCCGGATTGGCCCAGACGTCCCTGGTATGCGGACTTGATCAGGCTCTCAGTCGACGATCCTCTGCGGCTGTCAGTGGAGCAGGGCCTGTTACATCAGGGTCCCGTGGTGATGGAGGATCCCTCCCCCTTTGGTCTTACGGCCTGGCTATTGAGCGGCAGCGTCTGAGGAAGAAGGGCTTCTCAGACAAGGTCATCGCCACTATGCTAAGAGCGAGGAAGCGCTCTACTTCTACTGCTTACGCCAGGGTTTGGCGTATCTTTGCAGCGTGGTGTGAAGCAGGCTCACTTTCTCCCTTCACTGCTCCAATTTCTTCAGTGTTGGCGTTCCTGCAAGAAGGTCTGGAGAAAGGCCTGTCGCTCAGTTCCCTTAAAGTCCAGGTAGCGGCTCTGGCTTGCTTCAGGGGCCACCTGAAGGGTGCTTCCCTGGCTTCGCAGCCAGATGTGGTGCGCTTTCTCAAGGGAGTTAATCACCTGCGCCCTCCTCTGCACTCAGTGGTGCCTGCGTGGAATCTCAACCTGGTGCTAAGAGCGTTGCAGAAGCCGCCTTTTGAACCCTTGTCAAGGGCATCTCTGAAAGACCTGACGTGGAAAGCAGTCTTTTTGGTGGCTATCACTTCAACCAGAAGAGTTTCCGAGCTCCAGGCGCTCTCATGTCGAGAGCCTTTTCTGCAGTTCACTGAGGCAGGAGTGACTATTCGCACAGTGCCTTCCTTTCTGCCCAAGATTGTTTCTCGCTTCCATGTGAATCAGCAGCTCTGTCTCCCTTCCTTTCGTAGGGAGGACTACCCAGAGGAGTACTCTGCTCTTAAATATCTGGATGTGACGCGAGTCATCATCAGATACTTGGAAGTGACCAATGATTTCCGGAAATCGGATCATCTGTTTGTCCTGTTTGCAGGTCGTAAGGGTCTGCAGGCTGCTAAGCCTACAGTGGCAAGATGGGTCAAGGAAGCCATTGCAGCGGCTTATGTGGCCGCAAGGAAGGTGCCGCCTATCCAGCTGAAGGCTCACTCCACGAGAGCTCAGGCGGCCTCGATGGCAGAGGCCGGTTCCGTCTCCTTGGCAGAGATATGCAAGGCGGCAACTTGGGCTTCGGCCCATACATTCTCCAAGCATTACCGCTTGACTGTGGCTGCTCGGGCGGAGGCCCAGTTTGGAGCTTCAGTGTTGCGGTCAGGGATTTCAATGTCCCGCCCTGGGTGAGTACTGCTTCGGTACATCCCACCAGTCTATGGATTGATCAGCTTGATGATATGGAAGGTAAAATTATGTATAATCATACCTGATAATTTTCTTTCCATTAATCATAGCTGATCAATCCATAGCCCCTCCCAGATATCTGTACTGTTTTTATTCTGGTTGCATTTCAGGTTCAAGTGTAGTCTTCAGTTACTTCAGAAAGACTTCGTGTTCAAGTTTTTTCACTTGGATTCTTCAAGAGTTGAGACGAGTTTGTGTTACAGTGAGCTGCTGCATTTCTCTCCCCCCCGTTTTACGGGGCTGGATTGAGACATAAATTCTGCCGGCACTCCCTCCCGCTTCGTGCGGCTGTAGGGCAGCTTGTACCCCTCCCGCTTCGGCGGTGTTAGGGTCAGTCAGCTCCTCCCGCGGTTGCGGTTGCAGGATAAGCCAGATCCCCCCGCATCGGCGGGTGTGGTGTCCCTCCCCCGCTCCGCGGGGATGAGCTGGACGGATTCCCCTCCCCCACTTGTGTGGGGATGAGCTGGGTTAATTCCCCTCCCCCGTTTCGGCGGTGGTGAGCTGGGCAGAGTGTCCCTTCGTGGGTGTAATTCTCTAAGTGCTGAGTCCTGCGGATGGAGCTTTGATATCGACATACTGAGGAGTTTCCGGCAGCACATGACCACATATAGGGAGGCAAAAGTTTGCTCTCTATCTCCACCTGCTGGTAGATGGACACAACCCACCAGTCTATGGATTGATCAGCTATGATTAATGGAAAGAAAATTATCAGGTATGATTATACATAATTTTACCTTGTATATATAAGCTTACAGCTGGAGTAAGGATTAAGGATTTTGTGCCCGTTTTCAAGATTTGATTGATTGTATCTGTTTTGATGTTATGTTATGTTGTAAGTCTGATTTTATTTTTCATACTATGAATACAACTATGCAATCTGCTAAGAACCATGGATCATATGGAATAGAAGTTTTGTAGTAAAAAAAAAAAAAAATAGACCCCCCCCCAAAAAAAAAAATATATATATTTAACCTCATAATACAAAATTTTACATTTAGCAGGATATCTCAAAATGAAAGAAGTTACTGTTTTTTGATAGATCTGACTTCAGTGCTAAGAAAGGTTCCTTCTCATTAGAAACATCTGGATATAA
This sequence comes from Microcaecilia unicolor, assembly GCF_901765095.1. Lineage (NCBI taxonomy): Eukaryota > Metazoa > Chordata > Amphibia > Gymnophiona > Siphonopidae > Microcaecilia > Microcaecilia unicolor. The sequence continues at coordinate 416,184,879 of NC_044031.1, forward strand.
TTGAACTTCACATCCCATAAATACTTTAGGTTTCTAAAGAAAAGTCACACAACCCCCTCTTAGAACCGAAGACAAAAGTAGCCAAAAGACTGTGGCTTTAGCACTCTCCATAAATGTTTCCAATTCTTGCAGTAATGAGAACATCTGATCCTGAGCAACAGTCTGCTTAGTTTAAACAACAACAAGAACAACAACAAAAACCTTAGCAATAGGTGAAATGTTCTCCCTGGGAATAGAAAAGCACTCAAGAAGTTCCTAAACAGATGCTGGTATGGAAAGCCAACGGCTCTTATATTTACAACTTCTACTCTCACTGTTGTTATTCTTAATCACTGCTGCTCTACCCTTAAGCTCTTGGATGTCTGCGGTCTTAATCTGATGCTGTTTAATACTCCTAAGTTTTTATTAAGAGCCATTCAAGGGCCCCTTTTACTAAGCTGCAGTACGATGGGGCCCTGCACTAGCAGCAGTTCGAGTTTTTGCCACATGCAGAATCCCCTTTTACTGCAGCGGGCAAAAAGGTGGAAAAAAAGAAATGGCCGTAGAGTAAGTTCGCACTTACCGCTTGGCCATTTCAGGGGGAGCACTTACTGCCACCCATTGAGGTGGCGGTAAAGTCTCCTGCGCTAACCTAGGGTAACCCCCTGTGGTGATAATTTTTGAAAAATTCCGGCAGTGCCGGAAATGCCGCGTGCTGGGGTGGAACTATCACTGGTGGCTGCGGTGAGCCAGTAGTAGTTCGGGATTGCTGCGGGGTAACTCTTTAGTAAAAGGGCCATTAAGACTCCATTTTAACTTCAGCTATTCCCACCTTCTGTTTCAGGGAGTGTTCAGATAGAAATGCTCTTAGATCATACATAAGTTCTGTGTTCCATTTTGGAAGCCGTGTACTGCTAAGGATTTTAAAAAAATCTTGAAGTGGTTTGGAGGGTGGTATGGTATGGGGTCTATACCAGAAGATGTATGAGAAGAGAGTTGGGGAGAGATATGAGAGACATTTAAATATTTGAAAGGTTTATTGAACAAACAAATCTTTTTCAGAGGTGGGAATGCTAGACCTAGAGGAATGATGCTTTTAAGGTTATTTCCTTGCAGCGTCCTCAGGAAATACTTTGTCATGGAAAAGATAGTGTATAAACTGAGGGTCCCCAAGAGGATAGAATCCAAGCTAAACAAACAACTTTCACACTTCAAAGAAGGCATAGAGGAATGCAACCTGCACAGTGTGGCTAGTACAACCCTAAATAAAAGCATAGAGGGTTGTAACCTGCAAATTCTCCACAGAGCAGCTGGTACAACATTAGCCCCCTTACTGGGCGGACTAGATGGGCCATGCTGGTTTTTATCTGCTATCTCTTCCTGTAAGTAGCATAACATAATGTTTCTAAATTAATATTGACTGGCGCCTCTAAACCTACTTCCGGGCGGCCTACCATCTCATTTCCAAGCGTTTCATCTCTACCACTCGGTTGTAGTCTCAAGAGCCCCTTATTTCTTCAGTACTTCCATTTCATCATTATGCTTGGAGCAAATTGTCCTGATTTTCAGTGGTTCATTTTGCTCATTCTCTCTTTTTTTTTTTTTTTAAATCGGTAATTGAAATCATCTATTATTAAAGTGTTGCTAAATTTGCTAGGTTGCCCAATTTCTGTTAACATTTCAGCATCTGTCTGTTTGTTCTGGCCTAGCTGATAGTAGTATTCTAGTAGGATACTAGTATTCTCTTTCCCTCCACACAATGGAATTTCTTCCCATAAGGATTCCACATTACTGTCTGTTTCGTAGTGAATTTTTGTTCTGCTGGACTGAATTCCCTCTTTAATATATATTGCTACCCCCCTCCAATTTGATGCTCCCTATCATTGTGATATAATTTGTACCTAGGTATCACAGATGCGCATTTTCAAAACACTTAGACTTACAAAGTTCCATAGTAACCTTTAAGGGTAGAGAAGAATAAAGATTTTCAAAGTCTAAGTGCTTTGAAAATGAGTCCACAATCTCCCATTGTTTATCCATCTTCCACCAGGTGTCTGAGATATCTATTAGATCTACCTCTTCATTTAGTGCTATATACTCTTAACTCTTCCATCTCATTTATTTATTTGGTTTCTAACATTCTTATGCAGACTTTTCAAAGTCTGTCTGTATCTACAAACTGCTTAGCGGTTGTCTCTATTAGGATGCCCTAACTTCCTTGTTTTGATAATATCCTTCAAAGATACCATAATCGGAACTGCGTGCTCCTAAGCAACTGTCATCTTTTCTATCTATTTCATTTGTGTCACAGTTCAAGCCTGAAACTGGAAGGAGAGCCTTTGGACCGTCAAGGGGCGTCTGACCCAGAGATCAGAGTTGCCAGATGATGGCATACAACTTGAGTTGGCAGGAACAGAGCAAACAGCAGTGCAGGAAGAAAAGGCTAGAACTTCAGGAATGGCAAGTGACTGGAGCACAGGAACACCTGAAGATTGGATCTCTGGAGCGACTGAAGATAGGAGCTCAGGAGCAACTGAGGACTGGAACTCAGGAACAGTGTAAAATGGAACTCAGGAACAGGAAAGGCTGGAACTCAGACAGGGAAGACTGGAACTCAGAAACAAGGAAGACTGGAACTCGGGAACGGTGAAGGCTGGAACTTGGGAACGGTGAAGGTTGGAACTCGGGAATGATGAAGGCTGGAACTCAGGAACAGCGAAGACTGAAACTCAGGAGCAACTGCTAAGGAGCAGAGTGACCTAAAGCGAAGGTGACCAGGAAGTGTAGAGGGCCCCCTTATATACTGCGAGGCAGGAAGTCATCCCCCTCCCCCTCAGGAGTTCCTCAGTGTGTTGCCGCCAGGATAAACAGTCGTTCTTCAGCGCGTACCTTAGGAGGAGACCCAGAAGGTAGATGTGGAAGGAGGAGCCCTGGAAGAACTGTCAGAGCAGGAGGGACATACCTCTGGCTGCCAATTGCCAGCCCAGACGCCAAGGCCCTGTCAGATTGGGTAAGGTTCATGGCAAATTCGTAACAGCATCCCCTCTTCAATGTCCCCCTTCCTCCCAGATCTGTGCTTAGGTTTTGAGGAAACAGGTGATGGAATCTCTGGAGGAGGTCTGGGGCATGCACCTGATTTGCTGGGTCCCAAGAATTCTCCTCAGGGCCAAAGCCTTTCCAAGCAATGAGTTACTGCAGACTTCGAGAATCCAGGATACTCTGGACTTCTTATTCTTCATGTGGCTCAACATCAATTGGTAGTGGTAGAGGAGGTTCCCGGGTGGTCTTCCTCATGATGGAAGGCTTTAGTATTGACACATGAAATGTGTTGTGGACCTGAAGATTGGTGGGCAATTTGAGTCGGTAGGTGAATAGGTATGCTCTGATGAACCGCGGTGCAAACTGAGTGGACTGAGTCTTGAGGCATAGTTTTTGTGTCGACAACCAGACCAGATCTCCTACAAGAAAGTGAGGAACCCTCTGTCTCTGTTTGTCAGCCTGCCATTTGTGCCTCTGGGCAGTCAAGAACTCTTGATTAAGATTGGTTCTCCAGATCCATGAGAGAGAAGCAATGGACCTCTCTACCGTGGGGACCCCTGGATTGACAGGTACCAGTAATGGCACCTGGGGATGCTGACCAAACCCCACCTATAAGGGGAAGGCCCTGGTGGACTCACTGGCATGACTGTTGTAGCAAAACTCTATCCAGGGTAGTAGCTGAGACCGATCATCATGCAAGGCAGACACACAGGCACAAAGGAAAGCTTTCAGGGTCTGATTGGTCCTTTCAGTCTGACCATTTTTCTGGAGGTGGTATCTAGAAGAAAATCACAGGTCTATATCTAGGGCTCGGTTGAGACCCCTCCAGAACTCGGGGGGGGGGGGGGGGGTAAACTGGGGCCCTTGATTGGAGACGATGGATTCCAATAAGTCATGCAGCCAGAAGACCTCCTTCATGACAATTTTGGCCAATGTAGGTGCTGCCAGTAGTCCAGTTAGGGTACAAAATAAGCCATCTTAGAAAAACGATCCACCACTACCCAGATAGTAGAGAATCCATCAGAGAGGGGCAGGTCAGTAATGAAATCTGTTGCCAGGTGGAGCCAAGGTCTCTGGGTTGTGGGCAGCAGTTGCAGTAGACCCCAAGGCCGAGATGGTTATTGGCAGGCACAGACTGAACAGGACCTTACAAACCCTCTTACAACTCTCTGCATGGTGGGCCACCAATAAGCGTGAGATATGAATTCAATGGTGCCTTGGATACCTGGATGCGCTTCTATTTTTGAATCATGACCCCATCTGAGGACAGTCTTTCATAATTGTTTGGCGACAATGGTCTTGCCAGGGGGCACTGGGTAGGTGGGAGCAGCCATCATCCAGGCTGGATCAATAATAAATTGAGGAGCTGATGTCTCTTCATTTGTCCTTATGGAGCAAGCAAAGCATCTGCCTTAGTGTTTTTTTCTGCGGGTGGATAGAGCAACTGGAAATGAAAGCTGGAAAAGAATAATGATCATCGGGCATGTCGAGGATTGAGGCATCGTGCCTCTTGGAGATATAGTAAGTTTTATGGTTTATCAGAATATCAAGTAAGTGCCACAATTTCCTCCAAAGCCATTTTGATGGCCAGGAGCTCTTGATCCCCTACACGATAGGTCTGCTCAACTGGTGAGAATTTCCAAGAGAAGAAGGCACATAGGAGTAATTTACCACTAGCAACAGAGTGGGAAAGGATGGCAAGAAACTTCTTTTCTGGGTCAGGATGATGAAGAAATGGAGCAGAAATAAAGGTCTGCTTAAAACAGTTGAATGCAGCGATAGCTTCGTGTGGCCAGTCCTGGATATTCATGCCCTTCTAGGCAAGGGCCGCCAGGGGGCTGCTATCGAGGTGTAGTTCAAGATGAATTGTCAATAGTAATTGGCAAATCCCAGGAACCTCTGAAGGGCTTTGCGGGTATGGGGCCGAGGCCAGTCATGAATGGTGGGGTCCATCTGGTCTGAAATAATGTACCTCAAAAAAGATAACTCAGAACATTTGAATGCATATTTTTCCAATTTGGCGTACAGCCAATGTTGGCATAGGCATTGAAGTACCATTTTAATGTGCTGCCTATGTTGCGCCAGGGAGTGGGAGAAGATTAGGATGTAATCAAGATAAATGAGGACACCTTTATACAGGAGGTCTCCAAATATGTCATTAACAAAATTCTGGAAGACCGCCGGAACATTAACAAGGCTAAAAGGCATAACAAGATACTCATGATGCCCATCTCAGGTATTAAACCTTGTTTTCCATTCATCACCTCTTCTGATTCGGATTAGGTTATAAGCTCCTCACAGATACAATTTCGTAAAGATACGGGCTCCTCAGAGATGGTCAAACAATTCGGAGATCAGTGGCAGTGGATATTTGTTCTTTACAGTAATTGCATTCAGGCCCTGATAATCGATACAGGGCTGCAGGCCTCCATTCTTTTTGTCCATGAAGAAGAAACCAGACCTGGCAGGGGACATGGATGGGTGAATAAACTTCTACTGCAGGGCATCTGTGATGTAAGCTGACATGGCTTCAGTCTCTGGTCGAGAGAGGGGTTACACTCTACCCTGAGGCGGCATCTTGCCTGTCACCAGATCAATGGGGCAGTCGTACTCTCGGTGAGGAGGCAGGGTCTCAACCTGTTGTTTGGAGAAGACATCCACATATTCCTAGTAGGCCTGGGGCAGGCCCTCTTTGAGCTCTAGTTTGCTGACAGCCAATGGAATGGGAAAAGTGATGGAACTTAAACACCAGATCCGGCAGGGCTGACTCCAGGCTATCAAATTCCCCTGATTCCACTCAATGACAGGATTATGTTTTCGTAACCAAGGAAGCCCCAATATAATAGGGTTTATGGCAGTCTGTAGGTCATACAATGTAATAGCTTCCTTATGTAATACTCCAATCTTAAAACTGAGAGGGATAGTTTTAAACTTGATGACACCTTGAATATTGTCATACACAGATGTAATGGAAATGGGTTGTGGTAGATATTGCGTAGGAATGAGGTAATCACAGACCAGGGCAATATTTGTTAGGTATTAATCCCCAAACAAACCTTTTCCAGAAACAGGAAGGTGGTAGAACTAGGGGACATGAATTGAGGTTGAAGGGAGGTCAACTCAGGACTAATATCAAGAAGTAGTTTTTCACTGAGAAGGTGGAGGATACTTGGAATGCCCTCCTGTGGCAGGTGGTGATGAAAACTGTAACAGAATTAAAAAATGCATGGGATAAACACATAGGAATCTTGTTTAGAAGGAATCGTTCCAAAGAAGCTTAGTGGAACAAAGTGGCAACACTGGTAATTGGGAGGCAATGCCAGTAAAGGGGGACTTCTACGTTCTGTGCCTGATTGTGACTGGATAGATTTGGATGGTCTGAAATGAAACTTTTCAAGGGCTTCTATGAGTTCAAAAGTTTTAGAACAAAGACAGTGCTGGACAGACTTCTACTGTCTATGCCCTGTCAGACATAAGAGCAATAGTCATTTAATTTTCCACCTGCAAATAAATTTTCACAATTTATCAGCTTTGGTTTCCTTCACTATCCCTTTCTCTCTAGTTTCTCTAAGTTTTTATATTTTATTTTTTCCATGGCTGCAGCCTGTATCAGTTCAGGTGTGTCTAGTAGTACCAGTTCAGCTTTTGCACGTCAAGTTATTTGATTTTGTTTTGGCCATTGTCCTGTTGATGCCCCAGAGTGCTTCAAGAAGTGTAGATGGTGTGTCATAACTGTATCAGTTACTGATACATATAATCGATACTTGATGTGCCATGGTCCTGAGCAATAGTTATCAAAGTATCATAAAGTTCATTTTTCATCATCTAGAACTCTATGGCCAGGAAGAGTGTCATAATAAGCTCTTCATTTTGAGTAAGTTTGATCAAGGTGTATTGGCATTCAAGGCATCAACCCACATTGACCCACAAGTTGCATTAGTCACAGGGAATTAATTAACATAAAGAGGATATCAGTAACCCATAAGATTAAGCATGAATAGAGGCCATTGGGACTGTCCATCAATGAAGTGTCATCTGAAGAAGTCAAGGGGCTCCAACTTTTTGGATCAAGCATCAAGAGATTCTGATGTAGCACATCAAGTAGAGACTCGAAATATCAACATTGGTCCTTACTGGAGCATAGTGCTGGAAGCATGGAGATATTGGCAGCTACCATCACTACATCAAAACACCTCTGTGCAGAGAAATGTTTATCCTGTTCAATATCATGGGAGGTACAACATCCTCCAAACAACCTGGATCAAGCCACCAATTCACTCATACTTTAAACCTGTTGAAAATCCACTGAGATTAATACTGTACCTTCATAGTTCCCAATTAACGCTTTCAAATATTTCCTCAAATTTTTCTCACATTATGCCTTGGCTTTTTAACAGTGATATGATATGATTCAACACTTCACTAGTTGTGGATCTCTCATTTGAAGTTGCACATTTAATAGGGAATCAGACTCTGTCACTGTGGAATCATAACAGTGACAGCTCCCTCATCCTCTTCTCTGGTTATAAATATTACTGTAGCAGGTTTTCTATATGTTGTGATCACTGATTTCTCTGCATGTTCACAGAAATGTTACAATTATTATTATTATTATTATTTTATTATTATTATTATTTGTTACATTTGTATCCCACATTTTCCCACCTATTTGCAGGCTCAATGTGGCTTACATAGTACCGTAAAGGCGTTCGCCAATTCCGCTATGAACAAATACAGTAATGTTGTAGTAGAATAAGGTTTGTGTGTAAAGACACATTAGGGAATCGTATAGAGGAAGAGAATCGAAGAGAGGAAGAGTTATTATATGTCCATTACGAGCTTTGGTTTCGTTGTGTTGCAGGGTACAGGCATTTAAGTTGGGTCGGTAGGGTATGCCTTTTTGAACAGGTTATGATTTCCAGAAGTTTAGGTGATTATAAGTTGTTTTCACGGCTTTTGGTAATGCGCTCCATAGTTGTGTGCTTATGTAGGAAAAGCTGGATGCATAGGTTGATTTATATTTGAGTCCTTTGCAGCTTGGGTAGTGGAGATTTAGGTATGTTCGTGTTGATCCTGTTGTGTTTCTGGTTGGTAAGTCTATGAGGTCTGTCAAGCTTTCATTAGTGTGATAGAGCTTTATAATTGATTAGCACAGCTATTGCCATCTTTTATGCCATAGTTCTCAGAGAAAAGCATGTATGACCATAGTTATTCATTCTATCTTTACTGCTGGATAACCTGGTATGGATCTAAGCAAGTAGATGCAATGCAATGCAGAGCATTGCTAAAGTTTTTGAAGAAGTAAGAAAACAAATCTAGAAACTTTCAAGTAACAAAGCCACTGTGGATTAATTACCATTATAAGAAATGAGAATAAAATAAATGCTGGCAAAATCAATTCTGTTAACTATAGTGGGGAAGAGATATTGATATAGCAAGATACTTTTAAAAGATATTCCAGTCCCAGGAACTAAATCTACTTGGGCCTGAGGACTCAAAGTGGTGAGAGTAGGGAAGGAGGTAAGTCTGTATTAGAGATGTTTCATACAAAAAAATGACAATAGAACATAGATTTCTCAGTCCACATGAACTGATTCGAGTGGCATTGAAGACATTATAATCAATGTTCTGCAATGTACTGTGCTGACTTTAACTACTATGACTTGTTATATTTTTTCACCCAGCAGATATTCACAATCTTCATGATCATGATGTCCTTTGGAGCAGAAGCCTCAGGACCTTCTCCAGCCACAGATTTATTGAATCGAATTTTCCAAAATATTGATCTTCGTCAGAATGATTTTGTTCAGGTAGGAGTTATATAGGAAGTTCTTATTATGTACAAGTAAAAGAAAGAGGACTTATGTCATTGGTAAAATCAGAAAATATTTATCTTTTTGCTATTTCATATATAGGATATCACTGTTGTAGCTCCCACAGACAGCAAACACAAAAACATATAAAAGCAGATAAGAACTGTTAAACCCATCTAGTCTACCACATATAATTCCTGTAATACAAAGAGTACAAAGCCCAAGAAGAAATGTTTTGTGTATTTAATTTAGGAGACCTTTTATTAAAGCTTAGCATATGCTAATGGAATTGGTGCATACTAAAATGCTGTGTATCCTATTTTATACCTATGGGCCATGTGGCACTTAGCACATGTGTGACAAGGTGTATATCCTGGCACAAGGAGGGGAGCAACTCTAATCCCAGAGATGTGCTAAAATTAGACCTCATAGAAGTAAAAAGCCCCAATCCAAGAGTTGTATAAGTCAACCACGTGGTTTGTAGTTAGTCCCAAGGCCCACCCTTATGATTAGGGCGAAGAACTGGGACCCCTGTGTGGGAGGTAGTAGCTCGTTGGGGTAAGCTATGTGCGAGGTGATGGGGGGGGGGGGGCAGACTAGCTCTTCTGGGATTGGTTTGGAATTCCCTGAACACTGGAAACGAGTGACAAGCATCCAGTAACTAATATAGGAACTTCATTTGCATAAGGTTTGAAATAGACAAGTTAGACTATGGACATTCCTTGCTAATAAGATTGTGGAAGGGAGGAAAGACCCCTATTTGGCACAAGTGGGGATATTCTTTCCCATAGGTCCTTAGGGGATCTGAGGGGGGGTTGCTAGGTAGCCCCAACTCACCCTGACCAGAAAAGAGGATTCAGTTCAAGTTTCCAAGGCTGGTGAACCTGAGAAGCTGTTTCGCCCCCTTCCTGAGAGTGAGAGACCCTTCTGGAGGAGGATCGTTGGTGGATTCTGGTGAGGAACATGGCCTAACCTTTGCTTTGGATATTTGCTAAGGGATTGTGGTTTGGATTATTGCCTTTCTCCAAAAGGATTGTAGAACTGCTCATTTTACTGGATGATTCTTGTGGGATAGAGTTGAACCTGGGAGAAAAAAATCTTCAAGGATACTCAGCCCATCTTTGGGTGGGCGGCAGCGTGACAAGGCTACTCGGCCCGCACCTTTAGGTGGGCGGCATGGTGACAACTTATGGTAGTGGTGGAATCTTTGAGAGACCACACAAAGAATTGGACAGCCTGGGGACCCTTGCAAGTTGCAGACTCACCTGTACCATTGGTAAGAGTACCTTGGGGATACAGGTCAAGGGCAGAAAGCAGGGGTTCTGAGAATTGCTAAGTGAGACAACCAAACCTAACAAGGGAAGAGGGATACACCTGAGGCATAAGGAGTGGCACATGGTGTTTTTTTCTTTGTCCCTGTACAGGAAATGACATCAGAGGTCTTTATGAAATGGGTCATGAAGCAGATGCAGGCCCATCAGAAGGTCATGTACCTACAGTTTTCGCAAACTTTAGAGCAGCAGGCACAGCAACAGTAGCCACTTCTGCAGTTGTTAGAGGCACAGACCTGACAGCTACAAAACCTTGCAGCCAGACTGCAACATGGAAGATACAATGAAGCTCTGAGGTGGAACATTCAGTTGACGGGACTGGGACACCTAGAGCAGAGTGGCAGAAGGGGTTGACCCTCACTAAGCTTGGATCTGAGGATGATCCAGATGCTTTTTTTAACTACTTTTGAGCATGTAGCTACAGTCGCATGCTGGCCTATCAAACAATGGGCTATCCCAGTGGTTCCCAAACCTGATCCTGCAGTCACCCCAGCCTGTCAGGTGTTCTGGATATCCACAATGAATATTCATGACAGAGATTTGCATGCAATGCCTCCACTGCATGCAAATCTCTCTCATGAATATTTATTGCGGATATCCAGAAAACTTGGAGTGCCTCCAGGATCAGATTTGGGAACCACTGGGCTATCCGGTAAGCCCCTTACTTATCTGGGGAGGCCCAAGCAGCTTATAGGGCTCTGGATAATTCCAAACTCTTGGACTATACTACTAAGTCAGCTATCCAAGACAGAATGGGGCTTACTAAGGAAAACTACAAGAGGGAATTTTGAGGTCGGATGTTTTTGAAAAGGAACAGGCCAAGGGATGTGGCACAGCACCTTATGGCATCCAGGTAGCTACTAGTTTTGAAATAGTGTTTGAACATTTTCCCTTCCCCTTTGAAGACCTGGGTGATAAAGCAGGCTACTTTACTGGCCAAGTGCTACATGGAAACAGAGAAAGGTTGGGGAGAAAAGAAAGATGAGCCTGTCCTGAGGAAAACCCCAGTCAACTCAGTAGGGGGAAAAGGAAGGCTTGCTTCCCTGAGAGATGAAGAAGAGGGTTCCAGGAGAGGGAGAGGGGATCTTAAACCCTAGGAATCCAGGAAGATGAAGTGGGAACCCCCATACCCAGACAGGACACCCACCCAAACAAGGTGCTTTCCATGTAGGGAGGAAAGACACTTCCAGAAGGGCTGCCCTTCCATTTTCTGGAACCAGCATAGGACAGCTGATGGGGACCCAGAGATAAGAAGTCCCTGAGAAGGGATGTGGGGGTGACTGGGGTAGAAATTGAGGCTGTAGTAGATATGAGAAGTAATCAATCCCTTATAGGAACCCTGGCCAGAAGACTAAAAATTGGACAAGCGGTAAGAAGTTTTAAAGGATAGTCCAGGTTCACTGTGTCCATGGGGGTGTTGAAAGGGAACCTACAAATGAGATAGGGCTAACTTGGGAGGGGAGAACTCTTCCAATGAAAGTAGCGGTAGTAGAGAAACTAACTTTTCTATTAATTTTAGGGAGAGACTGGGAGGGAATAGAGGAGATCCTGTCCCCTAGGGAAGCCTGGGTGGCAACCAGAGCCAAGGATTGTTCCAGATCTAAGGACAAGGACTTGAGTCTTTTTGCCACTCAGGATATTCTTGGAAGCCCTGAGAAAACCAGGAAGAGTAAGACAATTAAGAGAGCTGAAAAAGGAAAGGATTGTTGCCTCCAACTAATGCAGAAGCCCTTAGTCAAGACTTAATAGAATGGTTAAGCATTTCCCATGAGAATAGACAGAGGACTCAACTCTTAAAACATACTGAGACCAGGTGGTTGAGGAGAAGGATGAAGGGGAAGAGTCCACCCTCTACTTTACTAAATTAAACTACTTGTTATACCAAGTAGAGAGGAAAGGAGAACAAAGAGAGCACAAACATCTGATGATTCCTAAGGTGTTTAGAAGGACCTTAATAACGCTGGCCCATACTATCTTTTGAAAGGACATCTAGGAGAACACAGTACCAACAGCCATATTACACAATGATTCTTTTGGCTCCAAATTTACCAGGCGTACTGTAGGTTGTATGCAGAGTGTCATAAAGTGTCTCAGCGGCTCCTTGAGAGAAGTCTCTTAATTCCCTTCCCTGTGGTGGAATGACCCATGGATCAGGTAGGGGTGGATATTGTTGGACCCCTGGACCGTAGTACTAGGGGCCACCAATATAAACGGATTATGGTGGATTATGCTACCAGGTATCCCTGGGCCATTCCCCTTAAGAAGACAACAGGGAAAGTGATAACCTGAGAGTTATTGGGGATCTTCTGAAAGGTAGGATTCTTGAGGGAGCTCTTAACAGATAGGAGAACTAATTTCACTCTCACCCTACTACAAGAGATATGTTGAATGTTTGGAGTTAGGCATATAAAAACCGCTGCTTACTTTCCCCACACAGATGTGTGAGGACAAATCACAGTTTTATCAGGCCTCAGGAGAGGTCTAGCAAAGAGTCAGAAGTATAGCAAACAATAATAATGGGAAATTAGCACTCTGGGATATTAGATCAGGACTTCTCATTCACAATCCAGTTTATGAAAACAGTCTTAAAGTATAAATACTGAGAGTAATAGACACAAGGCTCAGATGTTATTATAAAAATAGAGAACTGTTTATTAGACAATACTGGCAGCAATTGTATTTATATTCAGAGACAGTAGATCATGCAACATCACCCAATATGATGGTAACATATTTTCAGTACCTGTTAAGGTAGTGTAATATAGGGGTAAAGTTTTTTTATTTTTTCTTTACCTGGGGGGCACATTTGGGGGAGATTTGGAGGGTCCCCGGAGGCTGGGGTGGCGGTGAGGGCCGCCCGGGTGATGTCGCTGGTCAGAGGGGAGGCCACCGGAGAAGGCAACACTGCTATTTCTGGTGGCACCGGGTTTCCCCGGTGTTTTCGGGCCCTGTTTTGGGGCCGGTTGCGGCAGGCAATGGTGGTCCGGGGAGGCCTGGGCCGTTCCGATGGGAGGCTGGATTGAGGGGGGGACGGCGGTCAGAGAAAAGACCGGGTTACTGACTTGCATCCAGCCGCAATTGCGAGGAGACGCAAGCGGCGGATGGAGTCGGGCTCCTGGCAGGGAAGTGGCTGATTTTTGGCCTAACCTGCCGGGAGGGGAAAGGAGGAGGATGCATCCTGTGCATACGTGACATACGCAGCGTCCATCCTGGAGCTCCGGTAGGCCTCGCAGAGGCCTGGGGCTCGATTTTTGATCAGCCCAGCCGGAGTTCCAGAGATTTCAGCGGTTTTTTGGGTCTTTTGTTTTTGGCTCCAGTTTTGGAAGAAGACCCTCGGGACCGGATTGGTTGGTGGTCGAAATGTAAGGGTACCTACAGAAACAAGGTAAGGGGTCGAATGACTCAAAACTTTATTTAGTTTTTTTTAATTTGTGGGTTTGGGGATTTTTGGTTCTGGGAAGGAAAGGGTTAATTGGATTTGAATTTTTTTTTTGTAGTTTTGGGTTCTGGGAATTTTATTAATATTTCCTGGGGGGTTTAATTTTGTAAAATAAGGTTTTAAATAGTGGTTTCAGTGGGGGGGGGGGGCTAAAAAGGGGTCTAAATTGGGGTTTAAAATTATAAATTTGAAGGTGGAGGTGCAAGAAGGGTTAATTTAATTTTTGAGATAGGAATTAATTTAATTTGGGATGTTTAAATGAATTTTTTTTTAGAAAATGGTGGGGTGGACATTAAAAATAATTAGTTTTGAAAAATAAAAACATGATTCAGGGGGGAATGAGGTGCTGAATTGTGGTAGAGATTTTGGTACAGTTTGGGGAAAGTTTGTATTTAATTTTGAAAGAAATTTCAATTTTTACATTGATTCCTATGGGGAAAAGAAAAAAGAAAATGGAGACTTGACTGGGACAGTTAAAATTCCAATGACCAGAGGGGAAAAAAAAGAATTCTAAGGGACCTTTTTATTGGCTGGGAGACCACTGGTGCTCAAGCCGAGATTCCGTTGGCTTGACAACGCTGTTGCTGGCAGTTGCCAGAAGGAGCTGAAGCTGAGGGAGTGAGAGGTTCTGTGATGCTGTGTGCCAGTACTGATTGACTGCTGAGTTAGGAATTAAATCACTAATAGAAGTTGGGAAGTGTTTGAAGTGAAAGAGTGGGCTCTGAGTGTGGGTATCTGAAGGTAAAGTGTTATTTCCTTATTTGGTTTGAAAGATAGTTACATTTTGTTAGTTGGGTGGCAGGAGGCAGAATAGTAACAATAGGAAGGGTTGGGTGTGTTACAGTGAAACTTTAGTATTGCAAAGCTAAGGTCCTGACATTGGTGTAGTTAAGGTGTTGTTAGTTGGGTGGCAGGAGGCAGAATAGTAACAATAGGAAGGGTTGGGTGTGTTACAGTGAAACTTTAGTATTGCAAAGCTAAGGTCCTGACATTGGTGTAGTTAAGGTGGAGTGTTTAATAGGGTGTGAAAAGGTAAGGGATTAAAGGATAGAATGTTCTGTGAAAGAGAATGTTGAGAGAGGCGCTGCAAGAGAAATAGTGTGAGTGAGTTCCTGGGCCGCTCCTTTTAGAAGGGGGAAACTAAGTGAGGATAGGTTTGGAAGGAAAGGGAATTTTATTTAAATTTTGTTTTAATTAGTAAGTGGCCACAGTTTTGACTTGACTAATTAAATGTCACCTAGAAAAGGGTATCCTAAAAAGATAGGGAGATAGGGCTTTGTCTCCTGTTTTAGTTCATTAAGTAAGGTGTAGGAAGAAGAGGAAAATCCTGAGGAACTGGCGTCTGGAAACTTTCCTGGGCCCCCACGCAAGCAAGCCAGAGAGACTGAATAAAAATTTGTCACACCTAAGTGATATTTGAACAAACATTAACAAGAGAGAAAATACTTACCTAAATTCCTGGGAAGTGCAGATGAAGGTCCTGTAGAAACAAAATTGGTTCACAAAGCATCAAATTCTTTATACATATAGGAAAAACAATAAAAGAATTTAGAGGAAATGAATGTTACAATTTGGAGAGGGTAAATAAATAGAGGTAAAAAGGAGATACGTATCTGATGGAGGTTGATTAATGAAGTGTTGGAGAAATCCTGTGAGAACATATAGAAAAACAAATGAGTTTTGTTACAATTTCATCTTTATACAGTTATATTCTGAAATTTGGGAAAAGGCTGGGTTGATGAAAAAAAACATTGTTACTAAATTTCAGTAGAGTTATAAATGTCTGAGTATTACAGTTTGTTCTAAAGAAAAGAATAGTAATTGAAGAAGGAAATATTACAATTAAATGTTTATCTTTTATGAATTATAAATTGTTTGGTTGGTTCTTATCAAGAATAGGAGAATAATCCTAAAATTAGCTTTCATTCCTCTCTCATACTTTGAGGGCGAGAGACGTGGTTAGTTTTTTTTTGTGTCATCTCTCCATTTCTGGGTAATGTGTTCTCGGAAGCTGGTCACGACTACTATCATCAGCTGAACCAGAACATATTGCTGAATCAACTTAACCCAGGAGTGGGGGAAGGATTACAGTAGTTTATTTATTTGTGACATTTATATCCCACATTATCCCAAACAAGTTTGAGTTCAGTGTGGCTTACAATAAACAGTATAGGATAAATAACAAAGAATAATGCATAAGAAAGTAATTTTGCTGTAAGAATCCAATTTTACAATACAATATCATAAACATACTGGGATAGCTATGGATGTTTAATCTCAGGCTACATCAGAAAACAGCTAGCTGATAACAGCTTCAAGGAAGGGGATCTTATACCCTCTCCTTGAGTCTTGGTGCCAGGTTAATAGAAACATGATGTCATGGTGTTCTCCAGTGTTGTGTCCTTGAGCCGAAGAACCAGGCACTCACCGTTTTGTATATTCGTGCTCTGTCCCAAGTACAGTAAATAAAAGTTGTTGTTGTGAACGTTGTTTTGCCTTTTGTCAGGCTGGATGTCTCCATATTATCCTAGAGGCCTTCAGTACTAAAGCTCTGCATGAGAGCTGACAATGGTCGTCTGCTAGAGTCAGGTTCACAACAGTGGCGTAGCCAGACCTCGACGTGGGGGTGTGAGCCCAAAGTGGGGGACACATTTTGGCACACCTCCCTGCTGTTCCCCCACCCACCCCACGCACCGCCACCGCCACCTCACATACCTTGGTTGACGGGGGTCCCCAACCTCCGCCAGCTGAAGTGGCTGTCAAGCGCTGGTCTCTGCCTTGGGTCCCCAACCCCTATCAGTTGAAGCGTTTGTCCAGTGCTGGTCTCTGCTGCATTGCCTGCCCTGCTCTTCCTCTCACATCGCGTGCATGCTCGTTTTAGTGAAACTGCGCATGTGCATGCATGCTCAGTTTTACTAAAACAAGCATGCACGCAACATGAGGGGAAGAGCAGGGCAGGCAATGTGGCAGAGTGCTGGAGATCAATGCTGGACAAATACTTCAGGTGTCGGGGGTTGGGGACCCCCACCAGCCAAAACAGGAGTCCCAGAGCCAATTGGGGGGGGGGGGCCCAGGCTCCTTCTTCCTTAGCGTCCCTCTGGACTGGCCCAGATTGAGACTGATGGGTTGTGCACGCCTTCCATCAGGTGGAGACTGAGAACTGTGACTCTTCAGTGAGAGCCAATAAGAGTCCCTGCCTGACATAGAATACTCCAGTAATCTCAGTCTCCAGCAGGTGGAAGGTGGTGAGCCCTTTACTCTCTTACTTAGTATTTCTTGGTATTTCTGGTATTTATTCCCTTTTAGTGGGTTTTTTTTCTGGGGTTTCTCCCTCTGTTCTAGACTGCCCCAGTTTGACGACCCCTACTTGTCTGACTGTACATTTGTCCTTTAGATTGTAAGCTCTTTGAGCAGGGACTGTCTTTCTATGTTAAATTGTACAGCGCTGCGTAACCCTAGTAGCGCTTTAGAAATGTTAAATAGTAGTAGTAGTAGTAGTACTCTGTGCATCTGGGTTTTATCCTACTTGTTAGAGGCTGAGGTCTGTGGGGGTCTATTTGCAGCCTCGGGGGTGTTACACCCGGGTGACTGGGTCCCTCCCCTCCCTATCCTCCCAGTTCTAGCGTTTTTCGCTGAGTTATTAAGCCTAGGACTCTTTAAGGAAAGAGCAGCTAGGCTGGGAGAGGCAGCCTTTTCAGTTAAAAAAAAAAAAGAGAGAGATTTACACAGTTTTCAGCGCTGTTGTTAGTGTGATTTGAAGTGTTTTGTGGTCAGCTGTCCTCTCTCTCTTTTCTCTCTGTGCTCAAGAGCCGAGTGACAGGAGTTTAAAACAAAAACCACACAGCGCGCTTTTTCTGCAGCAGATATGGCAGAAAAACTCAGACACTGTACTTTGTGTCAGCGTTGCGGCATAGGAGCGAGCGGGGTTTGTAAATATTGTACCACTGTGGAGGATGCCTCAGAGGGAACTCCCTCAACCTCCTCAGCACCAGTTTCTGCTGCGGGGGGTAAGGATTTAGCGCCCAATTCAGCGAAATCAGCAGCCCCGGTTTTGGCGGGAAATGCCACCATTTTGAATATCGCAGTGAATTCGGGGGACAGTTCTGTTTCCCTGCAAGCGGCTTCAGAGCAGGCTTCCCCTTCCTCCTCAGGCACTGTGTGTGTGTGTGTGGGGGGGGGGGGGGTCCCTCCAGAATCCATCCTTCAAATGTATAAAGTGTTTTTACTGCAGCAATCTCATCCTCCCCTGGGATCTTCAGGGAAAAGAATTTCTGAGGGGCAGCTGGGGTCTGCCAAGCGGCCCAGAGAGTCCAGGGATATGGTAGAGGACCCTGATCTTAATGTGGATCTGGAATTGCCTTCCCTAGGGGAACAACTTTTTTCTCAGGCTGATATTGAAGACGAGGGCTCTGTCCTGGAGGATGCAGAAGCTGAGCCCTTCATTCCTGGGGAGGATTCTTCAGTACTGAGGATTTTTCATAAGGAGGATTTGCAGGATCTGATTTTCTTGGTTTCCTCCACTCTCCGTTTTGAGGAGGAGGAGTCTTCGGCTACTCCGTCGCGCAAGGTGGATCTTCTTATTAAAGGAGTCCGTAATCCAGGTAAGACGTTCCCTATGCATCAGGATATCAGGGACGTCATTCAGGCTCAGTGGGATGTCCCTGATTCTGTTTTTTGGCCTGCTAAGGCTATGGTGCATCTTTATCCAGTCCCTGAGGTAGACAAGTCTCTCTTAAAGCCCACTGTAGTGGACAAAGTGGTCTTTGCGGTTACTAAGCAGAATACAGTACCTATAGATGGGGGCACCGCTCTCATGGATGTTCAAGACTGCCGGATGGAATCCCTTTTGAAGAGTAGTTTCAATGTGTCGGCTCTGGCCGTACAGGCAGCTATCTGCGGATCCTTGGTAGCCAGGGCTTGTTTTCAGTGGTCAGAAAGGGTGTTGGATAGGTCTTCAGACGATTTTTCTTCTGTAGATTCGGAGGTGGCCAAGCTAGAAATGGGTTTTGACTTTTGGCAGATGCTTTGTATGACTTATTGTGAGCTTCGGCCAAGTCCATGGTGTTGAGTGTAGCAGCTAGACATTCCCTTTGGCTTAGAGGATGGTCGGCAGATGTGACTTCTAAGTCTAAGCTTAGTAAATTTCCTTTCAAGGATTCCTTGTTGTGGTTTTCATCGTTTTCGGCCTAGTAAGGTGACTTCGGTTCAGTGTTCCAGATTTTTCCAGAGGAATCAGTCCTTTTGAGGGTCTCACAGAGGAGGCAGGGACAGGAGCCTCCTTCCAGTCTCCCACTCGTCCGTCGCAATGAAGGTGCCTGGGCCCAGCCTCTGGTTCCAGTTGGAGTGTGTTTTTTCACAGTTTTACCAGAGCTGAGTCCAGATTACCTCGGACCAGTGGGTTCTGAAGGTTATTCGAGAAGGGTACGCCTTAGAATTCATGCGGCCTCTCTCCGACGCTTTCCTGGAGTCTCCTTGTCATTCTTGGGGAAAAGCGTTCATTGTCAGAAGCACTCTGGAGCACCTTATCTACCTCCAGGTGATCTGCCCGGTTCCCGCAGAGGAGCTCAGACAGGGTCACTACTTGATTTACTTTGAAGTTCCCAAAAAGGAGGGTTCTTTCAGACCGATTCTGGATTTCAAGACCATTAACAGGTTTCTCAAGGTCTCCCCCTTTCACAAGGAGACTCTTCGCTCGGTTATTGTGGCGGTCAGGACGGGAATTTCTAACAGCCCTCGATCTTACTGAGGCCTATCTTCACATTCCTATTCAGCCGCTTCATCAGCGCTTTGCAATCCTGGGCAGGCATTACCAGTTTCGAGCATTGCCATTCGATCTAGCCACGGCCCCTCACACATTCACCAAAGTAATGGTGGTCGTAGCAGCGGCTCTCAGGAGAGAAGGAATTCTGGTTCACCCTTATCTCGACAAGGCAAAATCTACCAAGAGAGCCTCCAGGTCATGGACCGGGTGGTTCAGTTCTTGCAGTCGTTGGGATGGGTGGTCAACTTGAAAAAGAGTCATCTTCAGCCATCTCAGTCCCTGGACTATCTGGGAGTCTGTTTCGACACTCAAAGAGGTCGAGTATTTCTGACAAAAGCATAAATTCTAAAGCTGCAGTCCCTGATCTATCAATTTCTGCGCTTGGTATCCCCGTATGCAAGGGACTACCTTCAGATACTGGGGTCCATGGCCGCTACAATAGAGGTGGTGCCGTGGGCCAGAGCACACATGAGATCACTGCAGAGGTCTCTTCTCTCCAGATGGTCAACGCAAATGGGCTTCCTGCTCCAGAAATTGCCACTGCCGGCACAGGTGAGGGGCAGTCTTTGTTGGTGGCTCCTCACGTCCAATCTGTCCACAGGGATGCCACTGGATGCTCCCCGGTGGATAGTGCTCACGACGGATGCCAGTCTACGGGGCTGGGGAGCCCACTGTCAGGAGCAGTATGCCCAGGGATGTTGGTCAGCAACCTGTCCAATAAACCTCTTGGAATTGAGGGCAATCCGTCTGGCGCTTCAGGCATTTTGCCCTCTACTGCAAGGCATATCAGTTCATGTCATGTCATGTCAGACAACGCCACGGTGGTGGCCTATGTCAATCGTCAAGGAGGAACAAGAAGTTTACAGTTGGAGCAGGAGCCGACACTTCTCATGGCCTGGGCAGAGTCTCATGTGGCGGCTATCTCGGCGGCTCATATAGCGGGAGTAGAAAATGTCCAGGTGGACTTCCTCAGCCGCACCACTCTGGATCCAGGGGACTGGTCTCTCAGCGATGGCGCGTTTCAGATGGTAGCGGATCGCTGGGGACTTCCTGTCATGGATATCCTCGTCTCGGCTCACAACACAAAGGTTCCTATCTTCAGTCGCAGGAAGGAACCAGCAGTGCAGGGGGTGGATGCACTTCTGCAGCCCTGGCCAACGGCCTTCTGTATGCTTTTCCACCATGGCCTCTCATAGGACATCTCCTGCACAGGTTAGAGGGGCATCGGGGACAAGTGATCTTACTGGAACCAGACTGGCCCCGCAGACCTTGGTATGCCGATCTCCTACATCTCCTGGTCAAGTTGCTTCTCAGGTTTCCAGAGCAACCCGTCTTGCTAGTTCAGGGGCTGGTGCTTCATCCGGATCCGGCTCGATTTAATGGGCGCAGCTAAGTAGGAGAGGTTATTCGGCGAATGTAGTTTCCACTATGCTTCGATCCCGGCGGCGTCTACTTCTCTTAATTACGTGAGAACGTGGCGAGTGTTTGAGGTGTGGTGTGAGGAATCTGGTGTCTCTCCTCTTTGAGCTTCAGTGGCCAATGGCTTAGAGTTTTTGCAGCGGGATCTGGAAAAAGGTCTGTCTCTATCTTCTCTTAAGGTTCAGGTGGCTGCGCTCTCTTGTTTTCGAGGGTGAGTGCAGGGAAAGTCGTTGGCGGCGCATTCGGATGTCATTCGTTTTTTCGAGGAGTGGGGTTTGTTCAACCTCTCGTTCAGGCGATTTTTCCTTTGTGGGACCTTAATCTGGTTCTCTCTGCTTTGTCGCAGCCCCCGTAACTTCCTGCACTTTGAAGGATTTGACGCTTAAGGTGGTCTTCCTAGTGGCTATTTCCTCAGCTAGAAGAGTGTTGGAGTTACAGGCCCTGTCCTGTCGGTCTCCATTTTTGGAATTTGCTAAGGATAGAGTCATGTTGTGTCCGGTGCCATTGTTCATTCCCAAAGTTTTGTCCCGATTTCATTTGTCTCAGGCTGTCATTCTGCCGGTACTGGGTTCTTCTGGTTCGGAGAAACAGCGTTGCCTCAAGTGTTTGGATGTTAGGCAGATGCTCAAGCATTACCTGCGAGTTATGGAAGACTTGCAGCAGATGGATCATCTCTTTGTTTTGATTGGGAGATCTCGGAAAGGTTTGGCAGCTTCTAAGCCCACTCTGTCTAGGTGGTTAAAGGAAATGATAGCTTCCGCTTATCTTCTAGCAGGCAAGCCCATTCCGGAGGGAATGACAGCTCATTCTACCAGAGCTCAGGCTGCTTTTTGGGCTGAGCGTTTTTTGGTGCCGCCTTTGGACATTTGTAAGGCAGCCACTTGGTCTTTTTTACATTCTTTTTCAAAGCATTACAGATTGGATATGCAGTGTAGGCAGGATGCAATTTTTGGTGCGTGTGTCCTCACAGCGGGTTTATTGGGGTCCCACCCTTAAAGTCACTGCTTTGTTACTTCCCATCAGTCTCAATCTGGGCCGGTCCGGAGGGATGCTAAGGAAGGAGAAATTAGACCTTACCTGCTAATTCGCTTTCCTTTAGTCCCTCCGAACTGGTCCAGAACCCTCCCATGATTTTTACAGTGTCTATTGTTGTTCTTGGTTATGAAAGCTGTGTTCTCCATTTTATAGTTTCTGGTTAAAAAGTTTTTATTTCAAGTCAGTCCTCTCACGTTCTTGCAGTTTTGCCGTGCCTAAGTCAGTAGGTGCAGAGGACAAGTTGCACGAGCCCAGAGTAGGTTCGGTGCACATGGCTGCTCTGGTTTCAGATGCACAGACCAGGGTCTTTATTTGCTGCTTTGGTACAGTTTACTGAAGCATTCTATGTCAGGCAGGGGCTCTTATTGACGCTCACTGAAGAGTCACAGTTCTCAGTCTCCACCTGCTGGAAGGTGTGCACAACCCATCAGTCTCAATCTGGGCCAGTCCGGAGGGACTAAAGGAAAGCAAATTAGCAGGTAAGGTCTAATTTCTCCGTAGCTACACCACTGGTCCACAATGTAGAATAGTACTTCATGGTAGTACTTTATGCATGGTCTTGTTTTGTCCCTACAGATGGGTTAGTTGAACAGTTTAACCAGAGCTTAATACAGATGGTTAAAGAAATGCTTAGGATAAAATATTAAGGATTGGGACTCCATGCTTCCATGTATTTTGTTTATATTTAGAGAGGTACCCCAGGAATCTGGATTTTCCTAATTTGAGTTGATGTTTGGGAGACAGCCATGAAATATATTGGAGGTAGTCCAAGAGGCCTGGGTTGGAGTGGACAGGCGGGTCAACTCAATACTAGACTATGTATGCCAGTTACAAGAGACATTAGAGAAAATGTTTAAAGCTGCCCAAGAGAACTTAGAAAAAGGCCAGGGATGGCAGAATATATACAAAGACAAGAAAGCTAAGCAACAGGAATTTCAACCCCAAGACCAGGTGATAGTGCCACTATCTCAAACAAGTTACTGGCTAAATGAAAAGGACCCTTTTTTGATAAAACATTGAGTAGGTCCAATGGACTATGAGGTTAGTCAAGGAGGTCAGAGGAGTAAATTGTTTCATGTTAATTTGTTAAAGCCTTAGGTGGACCTCCCAGCAGATCAAATAGAGGAGTAAGAGAAGGATTTGAGACCTAAACTAAGGGATCTGAAGACTGAGTCTCAAATAAAGATAAGAGAGGACCTAACCCCAATGCAGAAAGGCCAAGTAGATAAGTTCTTACATAGCTTTCAGGATGTATTTTCACCTCTCCCTGGTTTTATCCATCTGGGGTGCATAAAATTGTAATCCAGCCAGGGAAGGTAGTAAGACAGAGATGATACTGTCTCCCAGAGGCAAAGCAGTAGCGGTAGTGAAGGAAGTGGCGGAGATGCTATGCTTAGGGGTTATTGAGGAATCTACAAGTGATTGGTCTAGCCCTATAGTGTTAGTCCCAAAACCTGATGGCTCTACCCACTTTTGTAGTGACTTTAGACAAGTCAGTGCAGTCTCCTGCTTTGATGTGTACCCCATGCCCAGAGTAGAAGACATTGTAGAGCAATTGGGGGGGGAGGGGGGTTCAAAACATTTCTACTTTGGATTTGACAAAAGAATATTGGCAAACCCTGTTGGACCCAGCATCTAAAGAGAAAATGGTTTTTGTCACCCCAGGGGGTCTGTATCAGTTTACAGTTCTTCCTTTTGGACTACATGAAGCTCCAGCTACCTTTGAAAGGGTCATGAACTGCATATTGAGGCCATATCAGGGGTACAACAATGCATATTTGTATCATGGGAAAGCCACATTAAACATTTAACTGCCATATATGAGTCTCTGAGGGAGGCTGCTTTAACAGACAACTCAAGAAAGTGTTCCCTTCACCAACAATAGATCCAGTACTTGGGGCACCAGGTGGGAAACAGTTGGGTAAAACCCCCTGATCTCAAAAGTAGAAGCAATTCAGAACAATCCAATCCCACAGACCAAGCAGCAATTGAGGGCATTTCTAGGATTGGTGGGTTGTTACCGCAAATTTATTGCACAGTTTTCAGAAATGGCTGCCAATCTTATGGATTTGTTGATAGTCTGAGATGGACGGGCAGATGCAGCTTTTCAGAATCTTAAAGAGGTCCTATGTCAAGAAACTGTACTTAAAAACATTGATTTCAGGCAAGAGTTCACCCTGCTTACAGATGATTCAGGGCTAAGACTGGGGGCAGTTCTTAGTCAGGGGGCTGGGGAAGATGAACACCCAGTGATGTATTTAAGCTGAACACTAACCGAAGCTGAGCAGAACTATTCCACCATAGAGAAGAAATGTCTGGCTGTCAGTTGAGTCCCTGCATTATTACCTGGTAGGTTGACATTTCACTTTAGTGACTGATCATGCCCAATTGAAGTGGTTAGGCATAATGAAATATAGCAATGTACAGTTGATGCAATGGTACCTAGCTCTTTAGGCCTATAATTTCACCATAGATCAGGGAGGAAGCATATAAATATTGATTAGCTGACCAGGGAAGATAAAGGGCTGACTCCCAAAAGTAAGGCTCTAAGGAAGAACTAAGAGTCCTGGAAAAAAGGGGGGAGTTATGTGACAGAATGTATGTCCTGTTTTTTTTTTTTTTTTTGGGGGGGGGGGGGGAAGGAACCACAGCCCCAGAGATGTGCTAAAAGAGCCCCAGCCCAAGAGCTGTGTAGGTTAGGCCGACCCTCATGGTTAGGGTGAAGACCCGGGACCCCTGTGTGGGAGGTAGTAGCTCTTCAGGGTAAGCTGCATGGGAGGTGATTGGTGGGGGGGGACTAACACTTACGGGATTGGTTTGGAATTACCTGAACACTGGAAGCGAGTGGCAAGCATCCAGTAACTAATGTAGGGACTTCATTTGCATAAAATTTGAAATAGGCAAGTTAGTAAAAGGGCCCCTTAAATAGTTAACTATAGCTTAAAAGGCAGAGGCATAAAAAAACACACTTATTACGATTTTTTAAAATATATAACAGTAAAAAGGCTTAGCTCATTACTGACAAAAAGCTCAATTACAATTCTACAATGATTATCTCAAGAGAACTGGGAAGCTTTTATAATCACTGAAGCCTGATGATTCACTGTATAATTGTAAAATTTATCAAAATTTATTTAAAAATATAAAAGAGAAATATTAAAACAAATCATTTCTTCCTGTGCGTCAGTCTAAATAGCATACTTCTGGGCACCAGAACACTTAAAAACATTCATACAAGAACATCTTTGTATGTATCAAAATACTTATTAATGTTTATAGAAAATATTACATGCTATAAACAAAATATTAATACTTCTTTGTTAACAAAGTAACACAATCTCCAGTCTTCCAATGCTTCTCTATGCTTGATAAGAATTCTGTACCTCCAGTTTGGCCAGTTTTACCTTAGTGGCTGCCTCAAAGAGAATGCAAACAGGAGCCAGTGGCATCTCAGACTTTCAGTTTCCAAAGGAATTGAACGCATAGAATTTGACTTAGTTAGTCTCTGCCTTTCCCTCCTTCGTAATTAATGTTGCTCTATGCTTATTCCATCCCTCCCTGAATTTGTATCAGTGGTTTCAGAGGAACAGTAAATAATGACAAAACAAGATCAGTTGGCCTATCTAGTATGCCCTGTTCTACCATACATGAAGTAACAGCAGGGGAAGGAACTACCTATATGTAGCTTATAATTTGATTATAACCATAAATTTATGAACAAAACATAGCGGTAACACCCAATTTGCAATAAGCTCAACATGGATATGGTACATAGGATAATTTTATCAGGATAATAGTTGGAAAAGTCAAATTTAAAACCAACTTTTAATGTGAACATTAAATAAGTAATGCCTCCAACTAGGAGTGGCCTAGTGGTTAGAGCATTGATTTTGCAATCCTGAGGTGGCCGGTTCAAATCCCACTGCTGCTGTTTGTGATCTTGGGCAAGTCACTTATCCCTCCATTGCCTCAAGTACAAACTTAAATTGTGAGACCTCCTGGGACAGAGAAATGTCCAGTGTACCTGAATGTAACTCCCCTTGAGCTACTACTGAAAAAGGTGTGTGCAAAATCTAAATAAATAAATAATTCATCAACAGATGGCAGCATTGATGCATTACATGTGTTCATTTGTTCTTTGAAATCTTTTCCTTTACCTCAGGTGGAGAGAAGTGTCTGTGTGAAGAGACTGCTATGCTATTGCTCGTGAAATGGAAGCATGCACTGAGCACTTAGTACAATTTAAGCAACCTGCCGTGATAGAATTTCTGACTTTTGAAGGAGTCCCTTCAATTGAAATTCACCACTGCATGCAGGTTGATTTTGGTGATAACTATGCTGATATGATAGGAGTGCTGTGCATCAGCCAAAAAATGTAAAGATTGTGGACCGGGAAGGATTGATTTGTGTGATCAAAACAAAGTGGACAACCCATGACAGCAAGAGATGAGTCTCACAAGAGAAAGGTTAATGAACTCATAAAGGATGGTCGGAGGATCACTTAAAGCACTACACAGTGGCGTTCCTAGGGGGGCTGACACCCGGGGCGGATCGCCGATGCGCCCCGCCCCCCCCGGGTGCAGCGCAACCCCCCCCCGGCGAAAGGACACCCCTATCCCAGTGAAAGAAACCCCCCCCCGGTGCACGCCGCTGGGGAGGTGCCGCACGCCGGTCAGCTTCGTTCGTTTCCATGCTCCCTCTGCCTCGGAACAGGTTACTTCCTGTTCCGGGGCACAGGGAGCATGGAAACAAACAAAGCTGACCGGCGCGCAGCACCCCCCCCCAGCGGCGTGCACCCGGAGCGGACCGCCCCCACCGCCCCCCCTTGGTACGCCATTGGCATTACATTCCAACCCTGAAGACTTTGAAAGAATGCAAAGAGTTCAGAAGCACAAGAAGGAAATTTTGTTGCTGCACGAAAACACTAGGCCTCACACTGCACAAAATACCACAGAGGCAATTGCGAAAATGGGTCTCATAGCCTTATCCCATCTACCATATAGCCAAGACTTAGCACCATGCAATATCCATCTTTTTTCAAAATTGAAGGAATACCTTCAGGGGCATCTGTTTGAGTTTGAATGAAAAAGTGGAAAGGACTGTGAGCAACTGGTTGAAGAGAAAAGATGTGCTGTTCTTTTGGGACAGCTTTCAAAAACTTGTCCATTGTTGGCAGAACTGTGTGGCAAATGATGGTGACTATATACAAAAGTAAATAAAAGTAATGAAAGAGCAAGTTCCAAGCATTTAAAAAAAAATTCATTACAATATCGTCATTTAAATAAAAGTTATGGAGGTGGAGGCATTACTTTTCATTTAACCCTTGTGCATTTGGCTGCACCTAATTAGTCACCATAAAGAGGTGGCTAGGGGAAAACAGAATAAAAGGATCATTAGTGAGGCCTTCAAAGCCCTAGATTTACAAAACAAGAAGCAAAGCAAAAGTTTTTACTCCCGAATGGCCAAATGACTATACCGCTATTCTGTTCACCATCACATGTCAAAAGGTATAACAATATACTTTAAACAATATGGGAGATAATAAAACCTATATACAGTGCAATCTGCTTAAGTGCAAGGGTCTGGGACCAAAGAAATACATGCAGTTAACCGGAGCATGCACTTAACCGTTGTGACCCAAAGAAGCTTGACATCCGATAAACATGTACAGTACTGTTTATTATACATACAGTATACAGTCTCCGTTAACTGATGTTAGGCTTACTTGAAGTAATTAGTCATAGTCCTCTGTATACTCTTGTGTATGTGAGTTCCATAGACTACATCTGCCAGATGGTAAAAACTGTCATAGCACTGACATCCAGTGACCTCCAGATAGGCCCGCACGGTGTTGAGACTCTCCAGCGCTCTTGCAAAAGTGACAGGAGGTTGTTGAATTTCGTCAGTATGTGCCTCACTGCTCATTTCATCATCTGTTTCATCATCGGCCGTTGCCTGCGTGTAGGCGCATATCTGGACATCAGTGCTGTCGTCAGCTGTTTGTACATTGTAATCAACAGCTACGTAGTGATGAAACTCCTCTTCAGTAACACCGGCTGGGATGTCAATAGCCTGTTCATCTGACGCGTTTGCAACAGCTGCATCTGTTTTGTCCCTCTCCACATCCCTAACAAAGCTTGCTCGCTTGTAGCAGTTCATGATGGTTGCCTGTGTAAGATGATTCCAGGCTTCTTTCTGCATATGTAGGGAATCCAACAGTGATAGATTACGAGCCAGTTCAACAGCACATTTATCCTTGCCAGTCTGGTCATCCATAACGCTCATCAGATGACGTAGCACAAGAGCCCGATATTGTTTTTTGAAATTGGCTATTATGCCCTGATCCATAGTTTGGATCAGAGAGGTAGTGTTTAGTGGCAGGAAAACCACCTTGACGTTAGACAGCCTGACATCATCACTGTGTGCAGCACAATTATCATAAAGCAACAAAATCTGACGCTTTTGTGCCGCATTCTAACTTCTTTAGCCACTGCTTCCAAATTTCCCCAGTTATCCATGAATTTGCGTTAGCGTCGTATGACACAGGAAGTCGCTTAACATTCTTGAGGCAACGGAGCTGTTTGCTCTTTCCAATGACAGTGGTTCCAACTTCTCACTCCCATCCATTTTGCAGCAAAGGAGGATCGTCAGTCGGTCCTTCGACATTTTACTTCCTGTAGTTTCGGCTTGTTTGAATTCAAGTGTTCCATCAGGAATCGCTCACCAGTACAGACCGTTTTCATCAGCATTGAAAATGTCATGAGGTGCAAACTCGTTCAAGATGGTAGGAAGAACTGAAACAACCCAATTTTCAGCACCAAAGTCATCAGCGTCTTGTTTTTCACCATGCTGTTTCTTGACTTTTATGTTGTTCCTCTCCTTCCATCTTTCCAACCATCTAACAGTGGCTTTGAATTCAGTTAGTCCAAGACTTTCAGCTAGCTGATTAGCTTTCTCCATAAGCAGTGGACCACTGACAGGAAACTGTCTGCTCCTGACTTGAGAAAACCACCGAAGAAGAGCATCTTCTACCTCCTCAGCTTTTCCCACCCGTTTTCGTTTCCGGTGTGGATTTGTATTGTTTTGCCAGTCTTCCAGAAGCTGATCTTTCTGCTTCAAGATACGTGAAATTTGACTGGGGTTGACGCCATATTCTTTAGCAATAGATGCTTGACTTTGTTTTTTAATTTTTTAAGAACTTCTATTCGTTCAGCCAGTGTCTTACTGTTGCGTGATGACGACGACGACTCCAGTGTACACTCTAACAATATTCTTTTGCTTCTTCTGCCTGTGGCAGTTAACCAACAAGATTTCATATTTACCGCCCCTTTGTCATGCGCCAATCGGCTTCCGTATTCCGCACCTGCGCTTATGCGGAATCTTTCCTGCAGAGGAGTGGTCTTAAACCATGCATATAAGCAAATCTTGCACTTATCAGTGGTGCACTAAACCGAAGTTTGTCCCCATAGAAATTGATGGCACCAAAAACGGGACCAAAGTATGGCATGCAGTTAAACAGAGCATGCGCTTATCCGACGTGCACTTAAATGGCGTGCAGTGTACATAAAAGTAAAGCTGTACAATATTAAAATGTTAATAATTAAGGACTTTTACATGCCAACGAATACCAATATGATATCCATCTTGGCTGAGCATTTATGGTTTTGTGCCCCAGGTGGAGTTTGTTTAATTTTTTAAATGGAAATAGCTCCATAATAAGTCCTGCCTGAAAAGCTTGAATTACTTCTGCAACCAACATAAATAAAATAAAAGAAATCATAAACAACTGTGCTCCTATCTAAGAAAGAAGACTCCCAAATGGAACAAATTTACATAAATATAGATGATAAACGGGAGTCTTTTTGGCTATATAGGGAGCCAATTGTACTCCCAATTGTCAGTCATAGAATCCCTGTAAACATCAGAG
Organism: Microcaecilia unicolor; assembly: GCF_901765095.1. Taxonomy (NCBI): domain Eukaryota; kingdom Metazoa; phylum Chordata; class Amphibia; order Gymnophiona; family Siphonopidae; genus Microcaecilia; species Microcaecilia unicolor. The sequence continues at coordinate 416,214,622 of NC_044031.1, forward strand.
CTTTTTATTGTTCAATGGGCTCCAAATAAAATGTGTGAAATAAAATGGATCTCAGAGGAGGAAAACCTAAAGGGATCTCAGGCCAGAAAGGCAGAGAGGTACAGGAAGGAGGGGGATGGATTGGAAGATAAAGAGAATAAGAAAGTAGACAAAAGAGAACAGAGAAAGAAGAAGAAAGGAGAACAGGAGAAATGAGCATGGATCCAGTATCAGGAAGGGGGATCTGGAATCAGAATAGGGAGGGACAATTTCCTCACGTACCTCTACATCACACTGATCCCTTCTCTCACTCACACTCAATAATCCCTGCACTCTCTCTCCACACTCCCTTCTGATCTCCATATCTAGAATAGTTCCTTTCATAGAGATCCCCATAACTACTCTGGTTCCCTCATTCACTGAAGCCCTCTTCGCTCTCCTATCCCTTTGTATCTATAGTACCAAACTCATTTTTTTCCCTCCAACCTCAGCTTCACTCTTCCATATCACCACTACCCATATCCAGCCTCAAATGTGCTCTCTCTTGCATTCCCAGGCCCCAGAAAAGATCAACTGCTCCCCCAGCACTAGAACCAACCTCCCTTGTTCCCCTTCCCAGCCCCTGACTAGGTCTCTTGCTCTTCTTTGTCCCCACCCCGGACTCAACACTCCAAGCTCATTCACATCTTCTTCTAGGCCATATTGTAGAAAGTTTGACAGTCTAGTTAGAAAGCAGAGGAGTATGAAGCAGTCTGGGGTGCCAAACTATACCCAGGAACATGTTGCATCAGTGCATGCCACCATTCCATATTCCAGCTCTTGGTCTCCTATAATTATTGCATGGAGAATGAAGAATTCCATGGGAAGGGCCAGATTTTGGGGTCCCTCCCATGGCTGTGGATTCATGGGAGGCTGGGACTTGTATTAGGCCCATTAAGTCTATATTGATATATTTTTGTTGTATTTGTAATAGCTTTTATACCCCAGCAAAAAACAAACAAACCAAGCTTCCTACCTTTGTGAGACTGAATAGCTGAACACAGGTGAGTCCCCTGTTCCCACCAGGCTATACTAACTAGGTATAGAACTTTGCTGCTGAGAGCTCCCCTGTCCATTGGAATCTTCCAGTGGGGTTTGTATGCAACCTACCAGTCACCAACAGACAGATGTCACTAAGGGCACTGTTTACTAAGACGTGCTAGCGTTTTTAGTGTGCACCTAAAAATTAGCATGCACTAAATGCTAGAGACACCCATATATTCCTATGGGTGTCTCTAGCGTTAGTGCGCGCTAATATTTAGAGTGCACTAAAAATGCTAGTGCGCCCTTAACACTGCTTAGTAAACAGGGCCCTTAGTTTATTTATTCATTTATAGAACTTAATACTCTGCATTTCACAGTAATGCAATGTGGCTTACAAATGAATTCACATTTAAAAATATAAAACATAAGTCTTCTTCCTTTCTCTCCCCCTGTCCTTGCTGACAACATAGTACCTATACCATATTTAAGACCCAAACACTTTATGTTCTAAGACATAATTCCAGTATGAAGGAGCTGCCAAACTAAAAGTTGAGTAATGTATAGACCAGGCCTTGACAAATTTTCTTTGAACTTAGGAGCCAGACTTCTAAATGATTGGAATATTTATTTATATATGTGCACCCCAGCAGCCTCAGCCTTGAGCCACTGCCCACTCAACCATGCACTCCAGTTGCCTTGGCATCACCTTCAGCCTCTGATCATCACCTGCTCAAATATCCCAGCACCCCGCACACCCCACCCCAATGATTTTACTCCAGCCCTTTTGACAGTACCTGCCTCCCACCCACACACTCCAGCAGCCTCTTGCCTGCCTACCCATGCACACCAGTAGCCTCAGTCACTTTAGCCTTTGCCCATCATCTGCCCTCTATCCATCCACCCAAACATGCACCCCAGTAGCCAGCAGCAGTAGCCCCAACATCACCCACTCACCCTATTAATACCTTCTCTCAAGATCCTTCTTCCCCTCCCCCCATCAATACCCTGCCTAAATAAAACAGCCTCTTCCTACACCACTGAAAATATTCCTCTAACAGTGCTCCACATGGGCTGGCACTGCTGCTGCCTCCAATGCAGTGCTGACAGTACTGCAGCAAAAAAAGGCAATTCACGTTTACCCGTTACACTCCACTCAGTGTTTTATAAACCTCTATCATATCTCTCCTTAGCCATCTTTTCACCAAGCTGAAGAGCCCTAGCCATTTCAGCCTTTCCACATAGGGAAGTCGTCCCATCCCCTTTATCATTTTCAGCACCCTTCTCTGTACCTTTTCTAATTCCACAATATCTTTTTTGAGATGCAGTGACCAGAATTGCACACAGTATTCAAGGTGTGATCGCACCATGGAGCGATACAAAAGCATTATAACGTCCTCATTTTTATTTTCCATTCCTTTCCTAATAATACCTAACATTCTATTTGCTTTCTTTGCTGCCACAGCACACTGAGCAGAGGGTTTCAAAGTATCGTCAACAATGACACCTAGATCCTTTTACTGGTCGGTGACTCCTAACATGGAACCTTGTATCACGTAGTTATAGTTCGGGTTCCTCTTTCCCACATGCATCACTTTGCTCTTGCTCACATTAAACATCATCTGCCATTTGGATGTCCAGTCTCCCAGTTTCGTAAGGTCGTCTTGCACTTTTTCACAATCCTCTTGCAATTTAACAACTTTGAATAACCTTGTGTCGTCGGCAAATTTAATTACCTCACTATTTATTTCCATATCTAGATCATTTATAAATATTTTAAAAAGCAGCGGTCACAACACAGACCCCTGCGGAACTCCACTATCTACCCTTCTCCATTGAGAATATTGACCATTTAACCCTACTCTCTATTTTCTGTCCTTTAACCAGTTTTTAATCCACAATAGAACACTACCTCCTATCCCATGACTCTCCAATTTCCTCTGGAGTCTTTCATGAGGTACTTTGTCAAATGCCTTTTGAAAATCCAGATACACAATATCAACCAGCTCACCTTTATCCACATGTTTGTTCACCCCTTCAAAGAAATGCAGTAGATTGGTGAGGCAAGATTTCCTTTCACTAAAGCCATATTGGCTTTGTCTCATTAATCCATGCTTATGTATATACTCTGTAATTTTGTTCTATATAATAGTCTACCATTTCGCCCGGCACCGACGTCAGGCTCACTGGTCTGTAATTTCCCGGGTCACCTCTGGAACTCTCTTTAAAAATTGGTGTTATATTGGCCATCCTTCAATCTTCCGATACCAAGCTTGATTTTAAAGATAAATTACATTTTACTAACAATAGTTCTGCAATTTCATTTTTCAATTCTATCAATACTCTGGGATGTATACAATCCGGTCCTGGCGATTTGCTACTCTTCAGTTTGTCAAATTGCCACATTACATCTTCCAGATTTGATTCAGTTTTTCTGACTCGTTAGCGCTGAATACCATTTCTGGCACCGGTATCTCTCCCACATCTTCCTCAATGAAGACCAAAGCAAAGAATTAATTTAATCTCTCCGCTATGGCCTTGTCTTCCCTGATTGCCCCTTTTACCCCTCGGTCATCTAGCAGTCCAACCAATTCTTTTGCCAGCTTCTTGCTTTTAATATACCTAAAAAAGTTTTTACTATGCATTTTTGCCTCCAACGCAATCTTCTTTTCAAAGTCTCCTTTTACCTTCCTTATCAGCGCTTTGCATTTGATTTGCCATTCTTTATGTAGTTTCCTATTATTTTCAGTCGGACCTTTCTTCCATGTTCTGAAATTTCTTTTAGCTCTAATAGCTTCCTCCACCTCACTTTTTAACCATGCTGGCTGTCTTTTGGTCTTCCTTCCTCCTTTTTTAATAGATGGAGTATATTTGGCCTAGGCTTCCAGGATGGTAGTTTTGAACAGCATCCACGCTTGATGTAAATTTTTGACCTTCGCAGCTGCTCCTCTAAGCTTTTTTTTTTTTCACTGTTCTCATTTTATCATAGTCTCCTTTTTGAAAGTTAAATGCTAACATATTGGATTTCCTGTGTGTACTTACTCCAGAGCTTATATCAAATCTGATCATGTTATGATCACTGTTATCAAGAGGCCCCAGCACCATTACCTCCTGCACCAGATCATTCGCTCCACTAAGGACTAGGTCTAGAATTGTTCCTCCCCTTGTTGGCTCCTGAACCAGCTGCTCCATAAAGCAGCCCTTGATTCCGTCAAGGAATTTCACCTCGCTAGCATGCACTGATGTTACATTTATCCAGTCAATATCGAGGTAATTGAAATCACCCATTATTATCGTGTTCCCCAATTTGTTAGCCTCCCTAATTCCTGATAACATTTATATATCTGCCTCTTCATCCTGGCCAGGTGGATGGTAGTACACTCCTATCACTATCCTTTTCCTCTTTACACATGGAATTTCAATCCATAGGGTTTCCGAGATGTGTTTCGTGTCCTGTGGAATTTTTAGTCTATTCAATTCAAGGCCCTCCTTAACATACAATGCCATCGCTCCACCAATTCGATCAACCCTATCACTGCAATATAATTTGTATCCTGGTATGACAGTGTCCCACTGGTTATCCTCCTTCAACCAGGTCTCAGAAATGCCTATTATATGTATTTTTTCATTTAGTACAATATATTCAACTCTTCCATTTTATTTCTTAGGCTTCTGGTGTTCGCATATAGACATTTAAGACTATGTTTGTTGTTCCTATTTACATCTTGCTCAGCAGTTGCCAGTGATAATGTACAATCTTGAAAATCTGTCTGGTTGGTGACTCCCATTATGGAACTATGCATCACGTCACTATAGTTTGGGTTTCTCTTTCCCACATGCATCACTTTGCACTTGTTCAAATTAAACATCATCTGCTATTTGGATGCCCAGTCTTCCTGTCTCATAAGGTCTTCTTGCAATTTTTCACAATCCTCTTGCAATTTAATGACTTTGAATAACTTTGTGTCATCAGCAAATGTAATTACCTCACTAGTTATTCCCATATCTAGGTCATTTATAAATATGTTACAAAACAGCGGTCCCAACACAGACCCCTGTGGAACTCCACTATCAACTCTTCTCCATTGAGAATACTGACTATTTAACCCTACTCTCTATTTTCTAACTTTTAGCCAGTTTTTAATCCACAATAAAACACTATCTTCTGTCCTATGACTTTCCAATTTCCTCTGGAGTCTTTCATAAGGTACTTTGTCCAGATACACAATATCGACTGACTCACCTTTATCCACATTAAGCTGAAGGGCCAGTTGCTGGAGCAGCTGCAGAGTGGGTGACTCACCTAAGCTCACGGCCTTTGCAATCTGTCATGAGCTATGGGGGGTGAGCCCTTGGGCTGCAGCCAAGTTTACGCTGCCTAACTAACCTGGAGGCTAAGTAGGCTCAGACTGACAGCAGGCAAGTCACACCCAGGCTAGAAACAGGACTGGCCAAATCTTGAGATACATTATAGTAACATAGTAGATGATGGCAGAAAAAGACCTGCACGGTCCATCCAGTCTGCCCAACAAGATAAACTCATATGTGTATACCTTACCTTGATTTGTACCTGTCTTTTTCAGGGCACAGGCCGTATAAGTCTGCCCAGCACTATCCCCTCCTCCCAACCACCAGCCCTGCCTCCCACCATCAGCTCTGGCACAGACCATATAAGTCTGCCCAGCACTATTCCCCGCCTGCCCACCACCAGTCCCACCTCCCACCACTGGCTCTGGCACAGACCTTATAAGTCTGCCCACCACTATCCTCGCCTCCCAACCACCAACCCCTCTTCCCCCCACCGACTCCGCCACCCAATTTCGGCTAAGCTTCTGAGGATCCATTCCTTCTGCACAGGATTCCTTTATGTTTATTCCATGCATTTTTCAATTCCGTTACTGTTTTCATCTCCACCACCTCCCGTGGGAGGGCATTCCAAGTATCCACCACTCTCTCTGTGAAAAAATACTTCCTGACATCTTTTTTGAGTCTGCCCCCCTTCAATCTCATTTCATGTCCTCTCGTTCTACTGCCTTCCCATCTCTGGAAAAGATTTGTTTGCAGATTAATACCTTTCAAATATTTGAACGTCTGTATCATATCACCCCTGTTCCTCCTTTCCTCCAGGGTATACATGTTCAGGTCAGCAAGTCTTTCCTCATACGTCTTGGAACGCAAATCCCATACCAATCTCGTAGCTTTTCTTTGCACCGCTTCAATTTTTTTTACATCCTTAGCAAGGTACGGCCTCCAAAACTGAACACAATACTCCAGTTGGGGCCTCACCAATGACTTGCACAGGGGCATCAACACTTCCTTTCTTCTGCTGGTCACACCTCTCTCTATACAGCCTAGCAACCTTCTCGCTACAGCCACTGCCTTGTCACACTGTTTCGTCGCCTTCAGATCCTCAGATACTATCACCCCAAGATCCCTCTCCCCCTCAGTACATATCAGACTCTCACCGCCTAACACATAAGTCTCTCGTGGGTTTCTACTCCCTAAGTGCATCACTTTGCATTTCTTCGCATTGAATTTTAATTTTCAAACCTTAGACCATTCTTCTAGCTTCTGCAGATCCCTTTTCATGTTTTCTACTCCCTCCCGGGTGTCCACTCTGTTACAAATCTTAGTATCATCCGGTGAGTAGGAAATACTGGAACAGAGGCCAATAGCAGGTCAGCTGGTTCAGATACCAACAATGGTACTGAAGAAGCTCAAGAAAGTCCAGAAGCCTGGAGTACAGGGCAGACTGCCAACAAGGCACAGTCAGGCAAGCAGGAGTCAGGGCAGACAGTGATCCAGGAGACAAGCCAGGGTTTGAGCCGAGAAGACTGTTCAAGGAAGGGAGCAGGAACAGGGATGCTGGCTGGAGACAGACTGGAACAGGAGTAAGCAGGATGGAAAGGCGGACTAGAAGAGGAGTAGGTAGGCTGGAGAGGCAGACTGGAACAGGAGCAGGCAGGCTGGAGAGGCAGATTGGAACAGGAGCAGGCAGGCTGGAAAGGGCCAAGACAGGAGCTGAAGACAAAGAGTAAGGCTGGAGCTGAAGACGAGGATCAAGGCTGGAGCTGAAGATGGAGATAGCAACTCACTCCAGGTGGATGCCAGGAGATTTGTTACAAAGGCAAAGTAGGAGAGTCCTGAGATCCCTTATAAAGGCCTTGGCTCGTGATGTCATCATTGGATGTCCCATAGCAGATTCCTTGAAGTGAAGACCCCTAGCGAACATGTGTGCATAGGTGGGCCAGCGTTGGGTGGAGGTAGCAGTGCTGGCAGCTTGCCATGCACGGGAAGCAGTCCAGAGTCCCAGGAAGAATCGCAGAGCCTGACCCCAATGTCCACTGATGGCGGGAAATGAGTCAGGATACTAAAAGTTAGTTGAACAGTAATCTAATTACAGTACATTTGCAGAGAGACAAAATAATAGGAAACAGATAATGGCTCAGAAAATTTTCTTTTTTTTTTTTTTTATATATGATTTTCTTTCCACTTTTGCCCTCATGGTTCCACCCACAAAGCTCTTCAGAAAAGAGTAAGACCCTAAGCCATTGACTTCTGCACCAGCAAACACAAAAGGAAATGCAACTGAGAAAAAGACAGGTTCTGGTGCTCCTAAACAGCAAAATAAGAAGGAGCAGCATTCACTGCAAGTCTCACCTTTTATACCCTCCCAATGTCACTGCTGACTCCGCCCCTGTAACACCCTCAACATAGCTGGCTTAGAATTTGGTGTTATCCGCAATATTCAGTGGCACTTAACCAGTTACGTGCTGCTGAATATTAGCGGCTAGCTCTTACCAAGCGATTTAATTGGCCAGCAGCCAGCTAAATTGCTTTGAATATCTGGCCCGTAATGTTCAATGGGGCCCATGTCATCAGCTGAGATGGTTATTTAAGCAAGTTTATGTTAGTGACACTCAATGTGAAACTGTAGGAATTATGTAAGACTTTTCTAGGCCCTCTGGATAGTTCTTCAGATACATAGAATGCAACAAAATAAAATTGAGCTATATCTTTAGTGTCATATCTTAAAATTCTAATGTTTGTCAAACATATGTATTTGAATATGATTTTAATTAATTTCTAAAAATGCTTGCTGAGCATATGGGCATAATTGTATACTAGGATCCCTATATGAGAAGTCCAAAAAAGGTGCCTATTTTAAGCCTATTTTATAAAAACAACTATGGTGCCTCTGTGCCTTTATAAAACTGGCTGCCATAACCAACCCCAACAGCATCCAAATGCTAATTTTATACTTGCTCTAAAAAAGGTGTACTTGTAAAAGTGTGCAAATGCTGTGTGTGTACATGCATATTTTGTAAAATAAATGTGTGCACGTACGCATTACAACTTTGTCACCTCTCTGCCCAAACTAAACCCCCAGGAATGCCTATGTGCAGTCCATGTGCCTACCTTTATGCATGTATGCAGCTGCACAATTTTATAAAAGCTTTATATGTGGAAAATGTTTTGTAAAATTACTCCCTGAAAGCCAAATATCACTAAGCTAGCTTTGTTACTAATAAATAGACATATCCTTATCATCCTGCTAGACCAGGGAGTAAAGAGAAATATGGATTATTTCTCTTTACTACCAGATTGAAGCAGAGACTTGAAGCATTCAGATGGCATTACTGATACAAGGAATAATGTAGCTTAGAATATTCTAGAACTTCACTGCCTCTAGCAGATGATACAGCAGAATCTCTTTTCTTCTTTTTATCCACATTTGGGTCAGATTTCCTGAGCTTCAGCCCTTGGCTCTGTAGTTGTAGACTCACTGGAGGGGTTCCTTTCCAGAGCTGAAGTAAAGGAAGATTTGTATTTCATTCTTGGCAGCCTGGAGCCTCAGCTTATGGGCCTTCGCTCTGTGTGCTGAGATGTGTCAGGGCCTGTAAGACCAAGCAGCAGGGGTAAGTCCCTCTTTCCCCCTCCTCTACCTGGGGGTCTGGAAAAAGACATTTTTGCTGTGGGAGCTGTTGCTATTTCTCCCCTGACAGGGAATACAGTTAAAAAAAAAAAAAAAAAAAAAAAGCAAGTGAGGGCAGAACAAGCCGGCTGAGGCTCAGTGATTTTGCCAGTATTGCACAGGAAACTGCTTTATGAATGAGATCCTTACTGTTCAAGAAGCCTTTTGTAATTGGACCAGGGCAGCTGACACTGGCTCTTCGGGGGTGGGGGAAGACCACACATCTGTCACTGCACCAAAGAGGTACAGCTAGGACTTTGTTTGTTGCCAGTCTGTCAGTACTGTGGGGCCTGTAATTGCTGGCACACAAGCACAGTGGCCAGTTCCTTTTGTCCCATTTACAATGAGGTATTGTTCCACTGTACAGGGAGGGAGTACTCAGGAGCCATGGCACACTCTTGAGGAGGCTTTTGTTCTGGCCATGGTTGAGGTGTTTGTTGTGGGAACAATGGCCATTTGTCCCCAGACTGTAGTTTGGACATGTGGTCTGAGAAGGTAGGCTTCCCCTGTTTGGGGGGGATCAACTAGGGGAGCCTCTCCATCTGCTGAACTTGGGGTCACAGGGGACCTTGGAGCACCCAGTGGATCTGTATGAGTCCCAGTTTTACTGATTATTTTAGGCAAGCAATCTGAGGGCTCCAGTGGCTTGGCCAGTGGGGAGCGGTCCAAGGGGTTGATCCCAGAGGGACTCAGGGACCTCTAGCTCCCAGACGAGGTAGTCAGTCCCCTTGTTCTGTTCTAGGCAAAGAACAGTGTAGCTTCAACAGCCAGCTAAACCATCCCCAAGTAGAATTTTACCAGTAGACTCTCAATTCTTAAGCAAATCTTCTTTATTGTAGTAATCATAGCAAACAAAGAAAATCAACTTACAGTTTAGATGCTTGGAAGAGAATTGTTGCCTTCTGCAAATAGAGTCTGTATCTAGCCACCCCGGAGACAAGGAGCTGGCCAGAACCGCAGCCCAGCTGAGAGGAAAAGCTGTAACACTGAAAGGGGAATAAGGGGGAGTAACTCGGGGTGAATGACTTTGGGAGATGGTGAAAAATCTTGATGAAATTACAGTAAATTAAAAGAGGGAACAGCTGCTGATCACCAAGGCATGCTAGGAAGACTAGGACTCTCTCACACAGCCCCCAGGAGAAGAGAGGGAGGGCTGGCCCTAGCTCAGACCTGAGAGCCAATAGGGAAAGTTCACAAGGAGTCAATCACAGAATACTGCAAGCTATAGGGATAGCCGTCCTAAAACACAGACAATGCAATTGAACACATATCATACTCATACTAAATAGGAACAGAACACCCCTGAGAGGGCAGATGTAACTAGTCTCTCCAGTGTTTCCCTATACTCCTTGTTGGAGGATGTTCGGAGGCAGATTTGATTTCCCAGGAGGAATTCTTATCCATGGACCACCCTCTAGAGGTCTCTCCTGAGAAGGACTCAGTGTTCCTGGTGGTAAGCTTGTTTAGCTAGGAACAGTTGTCCTTTCTAATAGATTAGGTGTTGGAGGACCTTGCAATACTCTCTGTGGTAATGTAGTTCACATTGGAGGGAGGGGGTCCTTGTAGGATTATCACTGCACCTCTGTATTATGGAGTACAGAAGTTGTTGCCCAAGCTCTATATTATAGTCATATAGGCAGGGTCTAGATTTTACAGACCACTACTACTACTTATCATTTCTAAAGCGCTACTAGTCTCCCCTTTGTTTCAAGATGGCTGATGCTCCAAGGCACCAGGTTCATCTTGGAACACTAGCTAAGAATAGTGCATATGTGTTATATCCGTTGGCACAATAGTACTTATAAAATTGCAACATAACAATTATTAATTAATGACTAATCAATAACACAGTCAGGCTTAAAACAAACAGTAAATGCATAAATATAGGAGAGTGTAATACAGCAAAGTAAATGGAAATGCAGTAAGCACAAATGCAAGATGACATAACTTTCAAAAATGCAGTAATATGGTGTGAAATGTAAAAAATGAATGTCCATGGAAGTAAAATACCTTTGTTTCTTCTGCAAGTCCAGTACTTGCAGGACCAATGACTTGTAGTTCATGGATGGAAATGTCACTTTTGTGAGCACAGTTCACATAGTAATTGTAGAAAGTTTACAGAAAGCAATGAAACAAATAATGTCGGATGTAGTGAATGACACACAACATAAAATGTCCTTCTTAGGTGAATTGCATGGTGACTGCAGGCTATATATGATTGCAAGTTCTTATACAGTTCCTGGGTATACAGCATGTGAGTCCATGTATGTGTGTGTATGGTTAATGATACACTACATCAATAATGAAAATAATGAATTGCAATGAACAAAAACAATAACAGAAAGGTATAATACAACATCAATTTCATAAACAAATAATAGTTGTAATGATAACACAATAACAATACATGAGTAGTGCAAATAAGCTGTACTGTGACAGTAATACTCTAGTGGAGGGGAAAAAAACATTTGTAATATGAAAAACCCTGTTCAGTTTATTAGCACCAACAGGTATGATATTGAACAACATTTCAAAAAGGCAACCGCCAAGCAATAATGTTGAATAACAACAATAATGGAATAGCCAAGCATAGGGCATATGAGAATATGTAGCTTCTGACATGCCCCCAGGAACTTTGGTCGTCCCCACGACGGAAAGCAGTTGAGGGCGCCCAAAATCAGCTTTCGATTATGCCAATTTGGGCAACCCTTGGAGAAGGACACCCATCTCCCAATTTGTGTCAAAAGATGGGCGCCCTTCTCTTTCGAAAATGAGCCAACAGTGACTTGTGCAATCAGTTACAAATTTTTTTTATTTATTTATTTTATTTATCATTTTACTTAATTACATTCACATCCTATATAATAATTCTCACCTCCAACGTTCTAATGTGCCTGGTACCGTGGCTCCCTCGGAGGTGGTCTGCTAGGCAGTTTAGAATGCACTGACGTCAGTGATGTCACTGACAGCTGATTCCAAGGCAAGGGGAGGAGTAGGGAAACACGCGGAGCGTGTTTCCCTACTCCTCCCCCTGCCTGGGAAACAGCTGTCAGTGCCCCCCTCGGCGCAACACCCAAGCCCCTGCCCTGCAAAACCATGAGCCAGGCAGGGGGAGGAGTAGGGAAACACGCAGAGCGTGTTTCCCTACTCCTCCCCCTGCCTACCAATCAGCTCTCAGTGCCCCCCCCCTCGGCGCAACACCCAAGCCCCTACCCCCCCCGACGCATCACCCAAGACCCTCCCCACGGCGCATCACCAAAGCCCCTACCCCCCCTCTCGGGCACATCAACTGCCTCACCACCCGCAGCCGCCAATACTAATGCTGTCAGGCCACTGCTGCTTCTCCTGTGGAGCAGCAGCAGCCGGTAGAAAAAGAAAAAAGCCAAAAAAAGATTTTTAACCTGAAATGCGGCTCCTTAGACAGCCATCTGGCATTGACTGTCGTCACTGCAGCCACTCCTCCTCTCCCCTCCATGTCACTGCCCCTGCAGGAAGACTCCGGAGGAGTGCAGTGATGTCAGAGGGGAGTGGAGGAGTGGCTGCAGAGATGACAGCTAATGCCAGATGGCTGTCTACGGAGCCGTTTCAGGTTTAAAATCTTTTTTTGGCTTTTTTCTTTTTGTACCGGCCGCTGCTGCTCAACAGGAGACGCAGCAGCGGCCGGACAGCGTTAGTATTGGCGGCTGCAGGTGGCGAGGGGGTTGATGTGCCCGAGGGTGGGGTAGGGGCTTGGGTGATGCGCTGGGGGGGTAGGGGTTTGGGTGATGCGCTGGGGGGGTAGGGGTTTGGGTGATGCACCAAGGGGGGAAGGGAGGGTCGCTGGACATGGGTGACTGCAGGGGCAGAGGAGAATTGGTGGGGAGGGGGTCCTGAGACCAAATGGGTGACTGCAGGGGGGGCAGGGGAGACAGGAAGGACGCTGCAGGAGGGGATTACCTTGTTAGCGCCCGTTTCATTGCCTACTGAAACGGGCCTTTTATACTAGTTTATCACATAAATGTAAGGAAAAACAGAAATTAATATAAAGGAAAAAGAAAACATTTTCTCTTATCAATATATATTATATAATTGTCCACAATTGGGAGATCCAAGATCATGAAAACAATCTCAAAGAAAATAAGAAAAACTCAAAATAGTTAATCTTACAATTCACATTTTCTGAGGGAGGAAGATTAATCGGTAATTGCAGCCGGTACAGTGGTAACTAAAGGAAGTTGCTGCAGAGGGTTCTTCATCTGTTCTTTCAACTCCACAAACTCTTATAATTTCTTGGGTTCAACAAATAAGTAATAAGGAAATAAAACACTTACAAGGGAATCGCACTAGGAAGGTCGCACCTAGGGCAATGATTCCTGGCTTAAAAGCCAAGAATTCACACCTCCTAGTCTGCGATTCCCTTGATGTCAGGAAATATATTCACCTTTGAACCCAAAAAACTATCAGCCATGTGTCGGAAATACAGTTTCAAAACATTGTTCCTATCTAAATCAAAGGCGAAAGTCACTAATAATATAACTCTATCTGTAATTTCTGAATTTTCCAAAATGTCAGTTAAGTTCACATCTCTTTTCTCTGATAAAGAAAATTTTAAGGTAAATATAAATCACTTTAGACACCAGAGGGTGGCTATCAGAAGGTATTTGCAAAATATCAGAGAAATATTTCTTCAACAGTTCAGTAGCTGATATATAGGATGTTATAGGAAATTTATCATTCTCAAGTTATTTTTCCTTAATTGGTTCTCCAGAAATTCCAATTTTTACAAGAAACATGGCTGTCCTTCATTACGAAATTAACTGATTTTCGTAGAGAAACCATTTCCGTAGTCAAAGTCTCTATTTTTATATCTTGGACTTCCACTTTGTTAGATAAGTATTAATATAAATTCTTTAACTCACGTGTTTATTCCTGAAAAATTTTAAACATCTGAAGAAGAGAGTTATTCACACTCTGCAGCACTTCCCATAGTATGTCCATTGTGACATTATTGGCTTCACCAGATCCAATTTCTCCACAGAAACCGCTCCAGATATCTTTGGGGGGAAGAGCTCACTCTCCAATCCCCCAGTTGGTTTATTATCCGGAGTCGATGCTGCACCAGGACCTCCTCGGGTCACGTGAAAATCCTAACCCACTTCGGGCATTTCCACTGTCGACCTCCATAGTGAAGCGTTACTGTTTCCGGGTCTTGGACGGGTCGTGCCAGCAGGGGGACTCAAAGTCACTTCCTCTCCACTGAGATTCGGTGATAAAGCCTTGCTGTTCCTCGAAGCAGGAACCGATATCCCCGACGTTATGACCCCAAATCTCTCCAAAGTAGGCTGAGAAGTGGTGGGAACCCCAGCCGTGTTCGAGGAGGACAACACCACGGCTTTGCCTTTTCTCTTCCCCATTCTCTGGAGAGCGTGCCTACTTCTTCAGGTATTCTGGTGTAAAACAGGAACTCAACTAACATACGTCCTCCCTCAACGCCATCTTGGATCCTCCAGTTTGGGACACTCTTTGTCTGGTTTCTCCTCAGAGGCCTGTCTGATATGGGTAACCCTTCAGCATAGCCCTCTGAGTCATTGAAACACGGAAGCCCCTCCACCCCTACAAGGTTGTGTCCCTTCGGAGGGGATCAGTTACAAATTTTAAGCTATAAATCTTTACCAAACTGCACTACTGAGTCCCGACAAAGTAATGCTAGTAAAGCCCATTCACTTTGAATGGGCTTCATCGGCATTGCCACAGGAATCGCTAGCACGATTTCTTAAAAGAGGCCTTTAGGCTCGGATTTCTTCTGTGATTGCGCGTATCGTACATGGACCGCATTTTGAATGTTGGCCCATTCACGTGGACTATATTCAATGGACACAAAGTGGATGGACTCAGAATTTCTTTTAAGTTTTCGGCCTCTAGAAATAACCAATGTCCAGTCCAAATCTTTAAATAGTGGATGATTCAGTACAATTCGCCAATGATGTTGTAAAATTTGTGTTACCTGCCTACTACCTTGATTATAGGGGTAGCCATGGGAGCAACTTTTGCTCCTTCGGTGGCATGCTTATATATAGTGTAATTCAAACAATGCTGGTTACCTACAGCTCCATTCAGTGGCAAACTATTTAAACAGGTTTGTTATATTGATGATTTATTTATGTTATGGAAGGGAACTGTTTCCCAGTGACAATCATTTGTTCAGCATTTAAATGAATGTCCCTGGAGATGGACATTGTATGCATGAGCACAGTTGCACCTGCTGCCACTCTTTGTTGCCTATGTGGAAGGGTAAATAATATCCAGTTGGATTCTCTCAGCTGACAGATGCTGGACTCAGGAGAGTGAAAACTCAGTCCAATGACCTTCTGCTGGTAGTGAAGTACTGGGGAGTTCTAGAGTTTGATCTGATGGCATCTCACCAGAATTCCAATGCCCTCAGTTTTTAAGTCTGTGGTCTCTAGCAGGTCAAGTGAATTGTAGGATCACACGGCACCTATCTCTGGTATTCTAATTACACCAGATTGGCCTCCTTACCTTTGGAATGCAGATCTGATTTGGTTCCTAGTGGATCCCCTACTACTCTTGCAGAGAGCCATGGCTTCTTTTCCAAGGTCCAGTACTCATGGAAGTTCCAGATCCCTTCTGGCTTACAGGCTAGTTCTTGAAAGATGGCACCTGAGAAGCAAAGAATTCTCTCCATCAGTCATTGGCACACTGCTGAAGGTGCAAAAATCCTCTATATCTCTGGCCTACATTGGGGTCCAGGTAGTAGCACTCGTCTGCTTCAGAGGCAGCGTTGGTGGTGCCTTTATTATGGCTCAGCTGATTGTGATACATTTTTTGTAGCTGGTTAAGTTGATTCACCCCTCCCCTCCGAAGGGACACCACCTTGTAAGTGGTGGAGGGGCTTCCGTGTTTCAATGACTTAGAGGGCTATGCTGAAGGGTTACCCATATCAGACAGGCCTCTAAGGAGAAACCAGACAAAGAGTGTCCCAAACTGGAGGATCCAAGATGGCGTCGAGGGAGTACGTACGTTAGTTGAGTTCCTGTTTTACACCAGAATACCTGAAGAAGTAGGCGCGCTCCCCAGAGAATGGGGAAGAAAAAAGGCAAAGCCGTGGTGTTGTCCTATCGAACACGGCTGGGGTTCCCACCACTTCTCAGTCTACTTTGGAGAGATTCGGGGTCATAACGTCGGGGATATCGGTTCCTGCTTCGGGGAACAGCAAGGCTTTATCACCGAATCTCAGTGGAGAGGGAGTGACTTTGAGTCCCCCTGTTGGCATGACCTCTCAAAGACCCGGAAACAGTAACGCTTCGCTATGGAGGTCGACAGTGGAAACGCCCAAAGTGGGTTAGGATTCTCACACGATCCGAGGAGGTCCTGGCGCAGCATTGACTCCGGATAATAAACCAACTGGGGGATTGGAGAGTGAGCTCTTCCCCCCGAAGATATCTGGAGTGGTTTCTGTGGAGAAATTGGACCCGGTGAAGCCAAAAAATGTCAAATGGACGCACTATGGGAAGTGCTGCAGAGTGTGAATAATTCTCTTCTTCAGATGTCAAACATTTTTCAGGAGTAAATATGTGATTATATCAATACTTATCTAACAAAGTGGAAGTCCAAGATATAAAAATAGAGACTTTGATTACGGAAATGGTTTCTCTACGAAAATCAGTTAATCTGGTAATGAAGGACAGTCATGTTTCTTGTAAAAAAGTGGAACTTCTGGAGAACCAATTAAGGAAAAATAACTTGAGAATGATAAATCTTCCTAAAATACCCTATATAGAGAGTTATATTACTAGTGACTTTTGCCTATGATTTAGATAGGAACAATGTTTTGAAATTTGTATTTCCGATACATGGCTGATAGTTTTTTGGGTTAAAAGATAAATATATTTCCTGATTTATCAAGGGAATCACAGACTAGGAGGTGTGAATTCTTGGCTTTTAAGCCAAGAATCATTGCCCTAGGTGGGACCTTCCTAGAGCGATTCCCTTGTAAGTGTTTTATTTCCTTATTACTTATTTGTTGAACCCAAGAAATTACAAGAGTTTGTGGAGTTAAAAGAACAGATGAAGAACCCTCTGCAGCAACTTCCTTTAGTTACCACTGTACCGGCTGCAATTACCGATTAACCTTTCTCCCTCAGAAAATATGAATTTGTAAGATTAACCACTTGGTGTTTTTCTTATTTTCTTTGTGATTGTTTTCCTGATCTTGGATCCCCCAATTGTGGACAATTATATATATTGTTGAGAGAAAATTTTTTTTCTTTTTCCTTATATTAATGTCTGTTTTTCCTTACATTTACCTGATACATGTGAATGTAATTAAATAAAATGATAAATAAAAAAAATTAAAAAAAAAAGTTGATTCACCCCTCACTTTGGCTGTGGTGTCCCACTGGCATCTGTGTTTGATGCTGTTGGCCCTTACTAAATCCCCATTGGAACCCCTTTCAGCAAGCCTCCATGAAAGATCTCACTCTGAAATCAGTTTTTCTTGTGGTTGTCTGTTTGCCTAGAAGGAGCTGCAGGTGCATTCTTGAAGGGACTCTTATTTGTGCTTTTCTTCCAATGCAGGGAGTGTCACACTGATTTTTGATCTTGTGATTGATTTGGCAGTTGAAGCCCTATCTTTTGGAGCAAGATATGGCATTAGTGATGAGGATGCTGGTTCTGCCACGTTTCAACAACGGCAATGTAGATCTATAGCACTTATGGATAGGTCAAAATACAGCAGCAAAACTTGTTACATGAAAATTTGATTATGCAATTCTGGTTTCATCCAGCTTCACTGGCTTCCAGTTAGGTTTAGGGTATAAAAGACTGTTGTTTAAGGTATTGAGGGGGTTGGGACCTGACTGAGTTGCAACATCATTTGCCAGGAAGGGTATTAACATTTCTAGGGGGAGGCAGGGGCGTAGCCAGATGGTCAATTTTGGGTGGGCCTGAGCCCAAGGTAGGTGGGCATGGAATTCGGCCCTCCTCTGGTTTGCTCCTCTCTCCACCCCTCCCTGCTCACAAACCCCAAATATTAAATGTTTGAGCTGGTGGGGATCCCTAAACCCTGTCAGCTGAAGATTTCCTCCTCCTCTTCGAGCAGCCAGCACTCTTCCAAACAGCAGCCGGCAGCACTTGCCTCAAACTGATGCTGCTGCCGGCAGGCCATACATGCTCAGTGCTTTTGCATGTGCAAAAACTAAGCATGTGTAGAAGGGCTGGTCTCAGCATCAGCTCAAGACAAGAGCTGCTGGCTGCCCAAGGAAAGAAAATCTTCAGCTGGCAAGATTTGGAGATCCCCACCAGCCACAGCAACAGTGTCACAATTTTGGGTGGGCCTGAGTCCAAAGTGGGTGGGCCCTGGCCCACCCAGGCCCACCTGTGGCTACGCCACTGGGGGGAGGGGTTGCTGTCTATCAAATCAGAGGATTGTTAGCAAGATGGGCCATCAGAATAAAGTGTTTTCAGTCCATGGCTATAGATGTGGAATGTTCTCCCTGCTGAATTATGAGTAGCACAGGATTTGAAGGAGTTAAGGCAGTGAATGATTTAATCAGGAAGGCATATGAAGGAGTGCTATGATAGGCTTGCTTAGTACTGTATGGATTTTATTTGAATTTTAATGTATTATTTTTTTTTTTAGTTCTGTTGTACAAAGCATAGAGTGTCTCTTGAAAATGTAGTTTATAAATGTAAATAATTAATTGTGAATCTGTTTTCCTTGCAGACACTTAAAGAATGGCTGGCTGTACAAAGCGATTCCAGTGACCCTCAGCTAAGAGGTGAAGTAATCAGAATGATGGGCATAGCAGCTAAACGGATTCAAGATTTGGGAGCAACTGCTCAATTAGTAAATCCAAATATGACAGAGGTAACAATTTTTCAAATACATTTCATTTGTTTCAAGTTCACTGGGTATATACATAGAAATAATTCTGGGCCTGATAATTCAACTGACGGCAATCAATGTTTTGCTAACTGCAGCCGGGCTCCAGCATTGAATTTCCAGAAAGACGAAGCTGGCACTTAACCAGCTATGAAGGATCGCATTTTATGCTGACCTATTTGTGTGGTTACATTAGCTGGTTAAGTGCTGAAAATTGACACTTAACTGGCTAAGTGCCAACTACATCCCTGGAATGCCCCCCAAATAGCCGATTTTGGCTTGGGCGCTAACCAGGCATTTTCAGCTGCACTATCAAGTTAAGAGCTACTGAAAATGCCCAGTTAGCCCTGGACAGGCAATTTAAATGGCTAGGCCCACTTTTGCCAAAGATTTGTATGACCATTTTAAAGGGGTGGCGGAGTGATCTAGTGGTTAGAGCAGTAGCGTGAAAGCCATAGAAATCAAAGTGTGAATCTCAGAGATGCTGTATGTCATCTTGGCAAGTCATTTTGGGCTGGATTCAGTAAATGGCACTCAAAAATCAGCGCAAGTAAAAAATTGGTGCTCAGCGCTATTCTGTAAAGGTCACTCTGGGCTGAATGCCCTTTATAGAATAGCATGTAGCATTGATTATCTGCCCAAATATGAGCACCAGGACTACTGAAATCAGGTGTAATTTCTGGTGACCAATTTAGGTGCACATTCCCAGTATTCTGTAACACTGTGCGCAGATGTTTGGAATGCCTCTCACATAGCCACCCCACCTTTTGGGTTGTGCACATTGGGATTTGGGCACTCAGTGTTATAGAAGAGCATACAAATCCTAATTGGTGCCAATTAACATCAAGTGTTAGGCACGCCCAAGTCCCGCCTTCACTACACCTCCGACATGCCCCCTTGAACTTTGGCCGTCCTTGCGACGGAGTGCAGTCGGAGACGCCCTAAATCGGGTTTCGATTATACTGATTTGGATGTCCCTGGCAGAAGGACTTCCATCTGCCGATTTATGTCAAAAGATAGATGTCCTTCTCTTTCTAAAATGAGCCCAAAAGTCAACATGGATTTAGTGAAGGACATCTTGCCTCAGCAATCTACTACATTTCTTTGAAGGGGTGAACAAACATGTGGATAAAGGTGAGCCGGTTGATATTGTATATCTGGAATTTCAGAAGGCGTTTGACAAAGTACCTCATGAAAGACCCCAGAGGAAACTGGAGAGTCATGGGGTAGGAGGTAGGGTTCTATTGGATTAAAAACTGGTTAAAAGATAGAAAACAGAGAGTAGGGTTAAACGGTCACTATTCTCAATGGAGAAGGGTAGTTAGTGGGGTTCCGCAGGGGTCTATGCTGGGACCGCTGCTTTTTAACATATTTATAAATGACCTAGAGATGGGAGTAACTAGTGAGGTAATTAAATTTGCCGATGACACAAAGTTATTCAAAGTCATTAAATCGCAGAAGGATAGTGAAAAATTACAAGAGGATCTTACGAGACTGGGAGACTGGGCGTCTAAATGGCAGATGACGTTTAATGTAAGCAAGTGCAAAGTGATGCATGTGGGAAAGAGGAACCAGAATTATTGCTACGTCATGCAAGGTTCCACGTTAGGAGTCACGGACCAAGAAAGGGATCTAGGTGTCGTCGTTGATGATACGTTGAAACCTTCTGCTTAGTGTGCTGCTGCGGCTAAGAAAGCAAATAGAATGTTAGGTATTATTAGGAAAGGAATGGAAAACAAAAATGAGGATGTTATAATGCTTTTTTATTGCTTCATGGTGCGACCGCACCTTGAATATTGTGTTCAATTCTGGTCGCCGCATCTCAAAACAGATATAGTGGAATTAGAAAAGGTACAGAGAAGGGCAACGAAAATGATAAAGGGGATGGGATGACTTCCCTAAGAGGAAGGGCTAAATGGCTAGGGCTCTTCAGCTTGGAGAAAAAGCAGCTGTGGGGAGATACGATAGAGGTCTATAAAATAATGAATGGAGTTGAACGGGTAGATGTGAAGCGACTGTTTACGCTTTCCAAAAATACCAGGTCTAGGGGGCATGCGATGAAGCTACAATGTAGTAAATTTAAAACGGATCGGAGAAAATCTTTTCTTCATTCAACATGTAATTAAACTCTGGAATTCGTTGCCAGAGAATGTGGTAAAGGCATTTAGCTTAGCGGAGTTTTAAAAAGGTTTAGACGGCTTCCTAAATGAAAAGTCCATGGACCGTTATTAAATGGACTTAGGGAAAATCCACTATTTCTGGGATAAGCAGTGTAAAATGTTTTGTACTTTTTTGGGTTCTTGGCAGGTATTTGTGACCTGGATTGGCCACTGTTGGAAACAGGATGCTGGGCTTGATGGACCTTTTGTCTTTCCTAGCATGGCAATACTTATGTACTTATAAGAGTATAGTGCATGCCCTATTGGGCAGGTCCTGGCTACAGTACTTCCTACTTCACTAGGGTGATGCTCTCTTTCTAGGAGTCCGTCCTCCTGCAAGGCAGCAAAGGTGCTGGCAGAATGGAGGTGGGACTTCTCTACAATGTCCCTGTAGGTCTCTTCTATGTATCTCTCTGTCTCCCTCAGCTCCTCCAAGCTGATACTCTAGTTCTCTGAGAGCTAGGAGCTATTTGCATCAGGCACACACATATAACCGCTCACCAACTGGGAGATAATCATACATGTAGCACTCAATGCAAAAGACTGGATTGCACCCCTCTCGCTGCTGGACTGCTGTCTCCATCTTAGTATTTTTGAGTTTTTCAATAATTTAAAACTTGCTTAGGTATTAAGGATATTAGTCCAATATTTTAAAAAAGTCTTTAGCTTATATCGTCATTTCTGAGGGTAACTAAGACAGCTGGTGAAGGCAGACTTTACCCTACCAGTCTGAGTTAATGTCCACAGGGTGGTCCTAATTGTTTGAATAAAGCAAGTCTGTAAATAACAAGTATGACAATATTGTACACATTTTGAACAGTTTAGGAGACATGCTTTAAACTGAAATACTACGCTTTTCATTGATTGTACGTCATGGTATTTCAATTTCAGTCTCAGCTCCTGAGGACGCTGATTATGGCTAAACAAAGCACTGTGTAGAGCTCAGACATATAAGTTTCTTTTTAAAAAAAGGAAATCAAGAGCAGCAATTGAATGGAGCATATCCTGGATTTTACAGTCAATTGCAAAATGTCTCTGTTGGATTAGAACATTTCATGCAAACTTTGAGCATTGAGTATGATTGTAGTGAACTGTTTGAAATTTGAATCGACAGTGAACATTTGAAAATGGTTTGAATAACAGAACATACTCAATGGATATTGATGGTCATCGATTCAGTTTTATGATTAAGAGGCTGTGAACAAATACAAGCAGTGATGCTTTGATATAATGGTTTGTGGCGGGGGAAATCCAAGGTGTATTTTCAGCAGCTTAGCATTCAATGTCAGGGGTTAGAAATTTTAAAGATTATTTTTTTTGTAATACATATGCATTATGGTTATCTAAAAAAAATAGACTGGATAATGGAAAAGAACCCAGTTTATTGAACAGTGCCCCCACTCACATCCCCATGAATTATCACACTATTCCTCTCCCCTTCCCCTCACACACTTCCCTAGAACATTAATATGTAGTAGACCATAATTTGCTACTTGCAGTAATGGCCAACTAGGTATAGGAGGGTCTGTGCTAAATTGGTTCCAAGGATTTTTAAAATCTAGATCATATCAAGTCAAATCTCCTATTTCCATCGTCCCTCAATGGAATCCAGACTGCAGAATCCCACAGGGATCCCCCCTTTCTACTACTACTACTTATTATTTCTATAGCGCTACTAGACGTACCCATCTTATTCAATATTATGATGTCCCCCCTTACAAAAGGTGCTCGATGCCTATGATTTTAATAATTTTATTTACGTGGATGATGTAACCATCTACATCCCTTTCGAAGATTCTACTGAAGAAGTGCTATCATCAAATCTGGTCTAGACCTGATGGAGAATTGGGCCTCCACCTGTAAACTAAAATTGAATAGAGAGAAAACTAAATTTCTGTTATTATCTAACCCTCACCGTGTCATAAATTGTCAAAACTTCACAACTGAAAATGTAACTTATCCATTGGAGTCCCAACTAAAGATACTTTTTATAATAATTGATTCTTTACTGTTACGTCTGTGCTTTCCTCGCCCTCTGGTGGCCAGAATGGGTGGCTGCTATGGACCATCACCCGTTCCAGGTTTCTGCTGAGTCCGGTCTGGATCTTCCAGGCTGCCAGGTTTGCTTGTGTTGTTTGAGCCTGCACAGCACCCGTAGCTGCCTGGTGATTGCAGAAGCTGAGCCTCAACTGCTTCTGGGCTTATTAGCCATCTTGAAACATTTCTGCTTTGCCTTTGCATCATCTAAGGCCCTGGTATGTTGGGGTGCTGGTGCACTTCTGATGTTTCCAGTTTCTAGTTTATTCCTGCCTTGATTCTTGTCTGTTCTTGCCAGTCTGTGGATAGTTAGATTAGATTGTTGTTTGTTTGTTTGTTTGTTTGCTTGTCTTGTCTCTGAGTGGTAGTTCTGTGTTTAGTCCTTGTCTGCTTGTATTTTTCTGGCTGCTCTGCAGCTTTTAGTTTTGTGTCTTGTTAGTCAGTATTTTGCTCCCTGTTTTAGTGGCTGTTTTCAGCTTTCAGTCCTGTCCTTTATTTTACCCATTCCTTGCCCTGCTGTCCCTGTATGTTCCTTTCCCCTCTGACCCTCAGTCCCCGTGCTGCCTAGCTGATATCCAGTCCCGGTCCTGTCCAGTAAGTCCTGCCGGCCACCTGAAGCCAGAAGCTCAACTTCTGGTGAAAAGCGGCCAGGTGCAGGTGAAGCCTAACTGTTCATTTAAGCTCTGCCTTGTCATTGGTGTGGGGTGGTTTTGCCTGCCGCTCCTCGGCAGTGGCCCAAGGGCTCACAACCTAGGTTCCTGCTTGTATACGTGACACTTACATGTTATTCGACATCCAAGTCCAGGCAGTCACCACAAAAACCTCTAAAGCAATGTGGAAACTAAAAAGAATCAGGCATCTCTTCCCTAATGATATGTTTAGAACCTTAGGACAAACATTAGTGTTATCATACTTCGATTATTGCGATGGCATTTATGCTGACTGTAAGGAATTAATTGCCTAAGACCCCACCGGGGCAGGTTAATATCATCAGAATCTTCCTTGAAAAATCTGCAGACAGCTCAAAATACAGCAGCCAGATTAGACTACAAGGCTACAAGATTCAAAAATGCAGCTTCTTTGCATATAAAGTTACACTGGCTCCCAATCAAAGCCAGAATAACATTCAAACTATGTACATTTGTTTTCAAAACTCTATAATGGCTTAACCCCTGGTTATATGCAACCTTTAACTAATCTCCCCTTTCGCAATGCTCTCCCTGGTTCAAGAGATTATCTAATCCTCCACTATCCCAGTTGCAAAAATGTGATCTACAAGTCAATCTACATGTCAGGATTCCCTTACCGCTATACCAAATGGTGGAATTCCCTCCCGAAATTCATCAGATGAGAACCTAATGATCTGTAATTCTGGAAATACCTTAAAGCAATTTCTCACAGATGATCATAATTAATTTGAACCCTTAATTGTACAATTATTCAATTTCTCACTTCCAGCCTAATTGTTATTATACATGGATGACTATAAATTGTTACCTTTTTGTGTCTAGCATTCGTTTCCATATTACATATTGTAATTACTCAATCCTCATTTACTTTATTACTACTTAATGTATACTATCCCACATCACGCTTTATACTGTTAATCACAATACTTTGTTAGCCACATTGAACCTGATCTATTAGGATAATGTAGGATAAACTCAATAAATAATACACCTTCTACTGGGAAAACAGAACAAGTTGGACTGTTACAAATCCCACGGCGGAAAATATACCCTAGCAGAACACAACACAACACCACATTACAACTACTACTACTACTTCTCATTTCTATAGTGCTACTAGACATACGCAGCGCTGTACACTTGTACATTACAAAAGGGCTTGGCAACCCTACCACCTGACCTTCCATCTCTGAACAATAGCACAAGAGAGACTCGGTAACCACACCGCCTGACCTTCCGTTTCCCCACAACAGCATAAAAGGAGTCGGGATCCTACCATTTGTACAACCCCCCCCCCCCAACACACACACATAAAAGGCAATTCTATAACAGAGCATATATATACTATCCTATAAAGGAAGGTAGTCACCTACTTACCTTCACAGACTAGGCTCCTATAAAGTACCTAAATATAAGTGTCCCATTATAGAATTTCCTTGAAATATCTCTTGCAAATCCTCTGTTCTCCATGAAGATTTTGAACAATAGTTTCCACAGTTTTATGCTGACATAGGTGCATCGCCAAGGGTAGGCCCAGGGGGGCCTGGGCCCACCCAGTCTCGGCTCAGGCCCATCTGAAAATTCTGACACCCTTATGGCTGGCAGGAATTCCCCAAACCCTGTCAGCTGAAGATGTCCTTCAACAGCTAGAACAAGTGATTTTCCTACCTGCTTCGGATGGCGGCGCTTTCCATCTGTTGCCGCAGTACCAATCCCTCCCCCATCTCATGCACATGCTTGTTTTTTGCACATGCCTGAAAACCAAGCATGTGCAGGACGGAAGAGGCCAGAACAGCGGCAATGGATGGAAAGTGCCGCCGGCTGTGGCAGGTAAGAAAATCACTAGTTCTGGCCGCCGGAGAACATCTTCAGCTGGCGGGGCTTGGGGATCTCCCACCAGCTCAGGTGTTTATTTTATTCTTTGGGGTCAGTGGTGCGGGGCAGGGGCAAAAGTCACACGTGCCTGTGGGGAGGGGATAATATGCAGGGCAGAAAGTGTGTGCGGGGGGGGGGGGGGGGGGGAGAATTGTATGTCCACCCAGTTTGGGCTCAGGCCCACCCAGAATACTATGTCTGGCTATGCTACTGTGCTGACCTCCACTTTTGTCCTCCAGTCCATCATAGGCAAGCAGTGACTCAACTATTTGGGGAGGCTCAGATGGGTGGGACTAAGGTGAGGTGGGATGGGGAATGATGGGGCAAGTGGAAATCCTTATGGTGGGGGGGAGGGGAGAACTCCTACATCAACAGTAAAGGTACAGTAGGGGCATGCTTGAACCCAACAATGAAGGACCCCATTAAGGTGCAGAGCCAGTAGCTGCAACCCTGTTAGTTCTCTTACTGATAATATACACTGAACACCACTCCAGGGAATTATGTGGCAAAAAAATCTAAATAATTTACACCAAAATAATACAGCACAGCACCACAGTGGAGGAAGCAAGGACAGCACAACAACACAGTGTTAATATATGGCCTGGCTTTAGATCTGCCACTGGAATAGTGATAGGTAAAGCTATGCAGCCTAAAATAACTGAAGAAGTACTGACTAGGCCAAACAACAAGAAAGTGATTTAATATTTGAGAATCTGCAAAAAGCAGGTCTGAACAATGAGTCCTGACACAAACTGGTACAACTGTCACTTTAAATCAGATGAACAAAATGGAGTCTATTAGTTTTGTATAAAAGGCTACAGAGGTTATACAGAGTTCTTAAGATGGTGTGAAAAGTATTGCGACACAGACAGATGTGGAACTGTTATCTCAACGCTTCCCAAAACATGCTGATAAGACTGTGTGGGAAAGTATCATCTCAGAAATTGAGAGCTAGGTATCTCACCATAGACTTCTATGGAGAGATTTGTGTATAAAAGAGGGGACAAATTGCCATAGCTTTGGAATCCTCCCCAACGCTTCCGTCAGACGGCGAAGCTCTGTCCGGTTGTACCAAGAATCTGTCTGCTGAATGTACCTGATTAAAGTCTGATGTCTGTATTTGTACCAACTTGAAGACTTGTCTTTGGGTAAGAAATAAAATGTATCTATCTATTTAAACCTATCTCTGTCTTTATTCTAACTTCTCTTTACCTTACATTTAGCTTACAAGGCACATCACATACACTCAGTCTCTGGAGAAACTTAGACAGATTTTTATTAGGCATTATCTGGGAACATAAATAGCCCAGAGTATACCTAGATCCAGGAAGACAGAAAGCAGTAGTTGTGGGAATTAGCCCCTAATGCCACTAGATCCCCCCCTTACAAAGTGGGTGATCTAGTGCACTGGCGTTATTATACGCACAAGACCTGGCGAGATCCCATCTATGTTGGGCCCTTCAAGATAGAAGCCTTGTCAGCCACAGCAGCAAAGCTGGAGGACCACACCTCTTGGGTCCACCTGAAAGATATACGAGCTTATCCGAATATCCCATCAGGTCTCCTGGATGTTTCCATTGATGTTCCCACGAACCCCATCTCCACCGCCACTGTTTCCAGCACAGCAGCCACTGGAGAGACCAGTCTCACCACGAACCCCGTCACCTCCGCCACTGAGCCCGAGACCACCGACCCCGCACCCAACACTTTTGGATCAACTTGACCAAAGACTTAACCACCTTATCCCATCTCCTGAATCACAACTCCTTGATCTGGCTGATATAGTCCTCCAAACCTTCACAGATTCTCCAGACTCACCCTCTGAACAACCACCCATATCCGAACCCGTACGTGAGTTGCCGTCCTCACCTCCACCTCCCACAGTTCCTGCTCTTCCACTTCCCTACGTGGATCTTCGCATCCGTCTCATCAGAATCCGTAATCTGGCAGAAGATCTTCTCCAAATCCGCAACTTAGCAGGACAGTTGAATCCGGTACACCAACAGTCCATTGTGTTTTCAACAGTAACCATTTTGCACAGCAACGCCTGTGAGCTGCTCGACATCCTACATTTGTACTTCCCGAATCAAGCCAGCTAATGCCACAGCAACTTCCGCTGTTCCTTCCTTTCCTTACAGACTATTTCTCTGTACTACAACTGTGAAAATTGACACTCTTCAGCTACTGTTTGCTGTTTGCTGTTGGACTCGTGTGCATGATCCTACTGTGTATGGGTTTGGTTTTGTTTCTCACTGCCTTGTTTGCTTATACTGCTGACAGTTACCTTTTAGATCTTTGGATCGCATTTACTGCCTTTCCCACTGGCAACATTACCTTGCCTGTCGGAAACGCTATCCTTCAGAGCCTATTGAAACCTCTGCAACTACTCCTTGCCTCTCTGATCCTCCTGTTTTGTATTCTACAAGTGTTCCCACTCCTATCAGTAGCTCGGTCCATATTGTCCCCAATCGTACAAGTACTTTTGAGGATAATATTACCTTGCTTGATTTACTACCCACCCCTCCTCCTTATTCTTTTGTTCCTACTAGTGACACTCCTCCTCCCACGAATACTACTGTAGTTACGCCAAACATCACCGTCCCAGCCACTCGTCCTCATTGATAGCTCAACACGCCTAACTGACTATCCATATATGTCCCAGATTTTACCAGACACTCCGCCTTCTCCACCAGATTCTCCCCCACCGTCGTCTTTAAATTTAAGTGCACACTTGATCCCCGAACCCCCAGAATATCTAAGAGAATTACTTCATCCCCATTGGGACCCTGCTCCAGAAGACGATCCCAATTGGGACCCCTTCACCCGATACCACATACTGTGTGAGCCTTTGTTTGACAGTTGGACATTAGGTCCTAGCCGTACGGTTATACACACTCAGGTACTGTTTGGAGGCACCTTAGGCTTACAACTTGAACAAACAGACGACCTCCTAATAAGACCACAGACTGGTGACGTTGTAGATTTTTGGGTAATTACATACACCGTATTGGGCACTGCTGAGATTCCCATCCTGTTCATCAGAGAGGTTGGATTGGATCCCTTGGAAATATATGGTCTTTTCGAAATCCCAGATCCTACTGAAATAGGGGCTATTAGAATTTATCCCCCATACCCATACATCTCTCGCTAAAACACTAGGGATGTCACCTACCAACATGAAGTACGTAGCCCTCCTGTTATGTGTGCTCACCACACCCATGCTACCTGGAACACAGTACCTAGCAAATTCTCTACCCCAATTTACAACCACTTATGAAATAACATTACCCACTACTAAGGACACAACCACAATTACCCTTGATGTGTGTGCTTACACAATGTGTGGGGAACAACCTGTGCAGCAATATTTGTCTGCTTATGAAGTATACCTGTGTCCCTTCCCCAATTGCGGAAGTTGGGCTCAGGTATGGTGGTACACAGGTTCATGGGTTCCCTACTCCGGTAGTGAGATTCCAGATCTCAAAAAGAGTATTTCCATCATGAAATTGCGAGTCACTGGCCTTTGCCATATGACCAAATGTAATCAAGTGGCTATCACTTTCAGAGGAGTAACGATTGTTACATACAGAACCTATTCCATAGGAATAGATGCCACAGGTAGAGACCCTATTGGAAAATTCAAAATTGTTCCACCCCCAGCCCAACCTACAGCGACCAATCCCTTGGTACCAACAAAGATCCCAGAAATAAAAATTCCTTACCAGATTGTACCAATTAATAATTCTAAAGATTTGGTGGCACTAGAAACAGGATTTGGAGAGACGAACTTATGGCTTGAATGGGCACATTATACTACAAAGAGTTTGAATGTCTCTAATTGTTATTTTTGTTCCCATGCCAGAGCAGAACCAACAGTAGTTCCTTTCCCTTTAGATCTCCACAATGATCCAGATGGATTTTGGTGTATGTTGCAGTTATTGCAGGTTAAAGACGACATAAATCAGTCTTGTCAACATCTTGACGAGCACCACCCCTACTTACCCCCACGGATGAGGGTTCCACCTGCATTCAGGATTCCACATCCTGCTACCAGATATCATACATGCCTGCAACGATATGGGGTTAAAAAGACACGGTTTTTAGGCAACTTAACTAATTGTAACACAACCTTAGGAATGGGGACTCTGCATAACATGAACCTAACACGGTTCTCACAAGCTAGAGCAGACATATGGTGGTACTGTGGAACCCGTACTATCCTCCATACACTTCCTAACAATTGGACAGGCAGATGTGCCCTAGTCAAGTTGGTCATTCCAATTATTATAGCATCCTTGCTTCCCCCTCACAGCAGCTCTTCCTCACGAGTGAAGAGAAATGCAATGCCTGGATCTTTTGATGATCGGGTCTATATAGATGCTATTGGAGTTCCAAGAGGGGTTCCCGATGAGTTTAAAGCCAGAAACCAAATAGCCGCAGGATTTGAATCAGTTTTCTTTTGGTGGGCGACTATCAATAAGAATCTTGACTGGATCAACTATATATATTACAACCAGCAGAGATTTGTGAACTACACTAGGGATGCAGTTCGAGGCATTGCAACACAATTAGATGCCACTAGCCGGATGACGTTGGAAAATAGATTAGTTCTTGACCAACTTCTAGCAGCCGATGGAGGGGTGTGCCACAAGATAGGTACCCAGTGTTGCACCTTTATCCCCAACAATACCGCTCCAGATGGATCAATTACCAGAGCTTTAGAAGGCTTAACCTCACTGTCACAAGAATTGGCAGAAAGCTCTGGCGTTGATACATCCTGGACAGGTTGGATGAACAGAGCTTTTGGTACATGGAAGACATTTATCATTTCAGCAGCCACGACTATACTCATAGTGGTAGCAATTTTTGTTTTAGTAGGATGTTGCATAATCCCTTGTGCTAGAGGTTTAGTAGAACGCTTAATTGAAACCGCAATAATGAAAAAGACAACAGCAGGACAATATGCCCTGTGCGGAAATCTCCTCCCCAACATCACAGGAGCTAACAAATTGGACTATCTCCCTCTGAGAAGGACCAATCCCTATGCAACTGTTAGATACACTGGAGAGATGTCTACAACTGTATAATTAGATATTAGCACATAGGGATATAATATAACCATATAAAGCTTTATAAGTGATAAATTGTGCAAATGTATAATTAAGATACAATCAGTATATAACCAAAGAATTTTGATTTATAGCAATGTATGAACAATCACATAGATAAGAATAAGATAGAACCTGCATATTAAAAGGTTGAAGAAAGATAATATTGTAGTAACTATAAGTTTTAGTAGGATTGGCATAATAGAAGTACTGCCAAGATGATAATTTCACACCGCAAACGAACCACATTGTACCAGTTGACCTTAAGACTCAGATAATTTTATGGCCTCATAGAATACCTTCTGGAATGGATGGTACCACGGTATGTTAACCCTGGTGTCACCCTATGGGATAGGGTGAAGAGGGGAATGTTAATATATGGCCTGGCTTTAGATCTGCCACTGGAATAGTGATAGGTAAAGCTATGCAGCCTAAAATAACTGAAGAAGTACTGACTAGGCCAAACAACAAGAAAGTGATTTAATATTTGAGAATCTGCAAAAAGCAGGTCTGAACAATGAGTCCTGACACAAACTGGTACAACTGTCACTTTAAATCAGATGAACAAAATGGAGTCTATTAGTTTTGTATAAAAGGCTACAGAGGTTATACAGAGTTCTTAAGATGGTGTGAAAAGTATTGCGACACAGACAGATGTGGAACTGTTATCTCAACGCTTCCCAAAACATGCTGATAAGACTGTGTGGGAAAGTATCATCTCAGAAATTGAGAGCTAGGTATCTCACCATAGACTTCTATGGAGAGATTTGTGTATAAAAGAGGGGACAAATTGCCATAGCTTTGGAATCCTCCCCAACGCTTCCGTCAGACGGCGAAGCTCTGTCCGGTTGTACCAAGAATCTGTCTGCTGAATGTACCTGATTAAAGTCTGATGTCTGTATTTGTACCAACTTGAAGACTTGTCTTTGGGTAAGAAATAAAATGTATCTATCTATTTAAACCTATCTCTGTCTTTATTCTAACTTCTCTTTACCTTACATTTAGCTTACAAGGCACATCACATACACTCAGTCTCTGGAGAAACTTAGACAGATTTTTATTAGGCATTATCTGGGAACATAAATAGCCCAGAGTATACCTAGATCCAGGAAGACAGAAAGCAGTAGTTGTGGGAATTAGCCCCTAATGCAAACCCAGAGCAGACCTCCTTGTGATTGGGTGACAATGGAGGTTGGAGAAACCATACAGAACCTGTTATGTAAAATAGGTATCTTTAGTCCCCCGTGTGATCTGGAGTCAGAAAGAGGTCCAAGAGGGGGGAATTAAAACAACAGTGAAAAAAGCAACCTATTAAACAGAATA
This sequence comes from Microcaecilia unicolor, assembly GCF_901765095.1. Classification (NCBI taxonomy): domain Eukaryota; kingdom Metazoa; phylum Chordata; class Amphibia; order Gymnophiona; family Siphonopidae; genus Microcaecilia; species Microcaecilia unicolor. The sequence continues at coordinate 416,246,667 of NC_044031.1, forward strand.
GTATTTGCAATATTCTGGTAATATATACAGGTACTTTAACATTTGGCTAGCAATCAGTTCTAGCTCCCCAGTCCAGCTTCTTTTGTTGGCCATGTGAACAGTAATGTTCAGCAGCACTGTAACAGAAATCCTGTGGTTTCCAGCAACCGTAAACTGAATTGCCTAGTAAGTAACCAAATAGCCACAAGGCTTCAGATCTGACAACCTTTTGCTTATTCTTGGGTAGTGTGTCTCCATAGCTTTCATCAAATTTGACAGGTGCCATGCCCACTTCTGTGTTTCAGCCAATCAGAGATGAGGACATGCCCAAGCCACTCCTAATTTTGAAGACATCACTACCAAAACCACTCCCTAGCCACACCCACTCCCACCCCTTGGATAATGTCACTGGATATGATGTCTTGACCCAGCCCAAGCCCCCAACCCTTTTGTGTAGCCATGCCCCCTGCCCTGCTTTATTTGTATAGTCTGACAAACTGACAAACCCCACCCTTTTGCATAACTCTGCCCCAAACCCCACCCTTTTGTGATGTCACACAGGAAGTGACATCATAGCCATACCCCCTTTTCCAAGATGATGGTCACTGTATGCACGATGTCACTTCCTGTTTCCACTACTAGCTGCCATCTTGGATGGGGTCATGTGACAAGAAGTGACATAAAAAACCCAACACTGCCCCTTACAGCCTCGGTGGAATTTAGTCGTGCATGTGCACCTTAACCTTTTTTTCTCACAGGAAAGGTAAAAGATATTTTTGTTTTCTTTCAAAAGGATACCTCATGCTTACTTTTTAAAGCTGTTTCTTCACTTTTTTCTCACAGGAAAGAAAATAGGCATTTGTTTTCTTTCAAAAGGATGCAAGAGCTGGCCCCTCTCCTGTTTTCAAGAAAGATCATGCCCTAAATGGCTGAAGTGAGACAGAAAAAATGCCAGGGGGTTTGCTTTTGTAAGAGCCGAGTTGGTTTTCTCTGCAGCCACTTCCTGCTGCTTGCACATTTAAAGCTGTTTCTTCACTTTTTTCTCACAGGAAAGATAGTATGCATTTGTTGGGTTTTTTTTTAAAAGGTCATCAAAAAGGACACCTTTTTAAGCCTCCCTGCATTTTAAGAGAGATCGCAATAGAGGGTTTTTATTAATTTGTAGAAGTCTTTATCATATTTTGAGAGACAATACAAAGAAAAATAAGTTGCATCCATTCGCTGAGCTAGAGAACGGTGGGCACGCTCCAATTCCATCGGAGTAGCGCTCGTTTCTGCTCCCAACAGGGTGACACAGAGCGATCTAACAATGGCAGGAACATCCTCCAACGCCCCACCTTCCGGTACACCACGGAAGCGAAGATTGTTCCTATGACCTCTGTTCTCCAGGTCGTCAAGTTTAATCAAAAAGTCATCATAATGAGCCCCTAAATCCTTAAGTTTACTCGCATGGGTAGCAAGTGTGGTCATCCAACTTCATCTCAATATCTTCAACCCTTTCTTCCAATTCCCGAAGGTCAGAGCTAAGCGTCTCAATGCGATCCAGTTTCTCTACTTTAGAAGTCTTTATATCTGCTTGACTTAAAGAAATAATCTTCTTTAACTCACTGGAAACGCCCTTCTTCTGGGAAGGAGGTTGCCTAGATTCTGCCAGGGACAGCACTGAATCGGAGTGGGAGACTTGCGATGGCGGCGGCGACGCATGGCTTGCCCACGCCTTGCTGGATGAACGTCCTGAAGGCCGTCCATCTCCTTTCTCCCTGCTGCCACGGACGACTTACACATGGCCACAGAGTAACAGCAGGTCCTCAACGCTTAATTCGTGCATTTGGATAGATAAGACCGGAGAAACGCTATTGTTTGTATGTCTGGGTGAGGGGCGAAAGAGTTAGGTTGCCATCTTGTATAGTGACGTCACTTCCTCTCCCGCAATAGAGGGTTTTTTCTAAACAGCACTGTAAAAAAAAGAAAAAAGGTCTGTCTGCTTTTAAGGACAGAATTTCCTCTTTGCTTTAAAGACAAAAGGCAAAGCTGTTTGCTTTGCCATTCTCTGTGTGAGATCTGTAGCCTCCACCCCATGACTCCTCCCCTTAATCTGGATCATCTGTTTTTATTTTAAGAACATACAAAAGACAGGGTGGAAGAAAACAAGTCCAAGTGACCAGCCAAAACACAGGAGTAAGAGCTCCAAACAAAGTTTATTGGGACCCTACACGGTTCGTGTTTTGGCTGAAAAGCCTTCTTCAGGGGTCTAAAAACACACAAAGTTTAAAATCAATACACAGATAACAGTAAAAAAGTAAACAAATAAATAAACTTAACACAGTACTGGCATGCCATGACACCAACTGGGCACCCTAGCGGGCACTGTAGTGGACTTCAAAAATTGCTCCCAGGTGCATAGCTCCCTTACCTTGGGTGCTGAGCCCCCCAAAACCCACTCCCCATAACTGTACAACACTACCATAGCCCTAAGGGGTGAAGTGGGGCACCTACATGTGGGTACAGTGGGTTTCTGGTGGGTTTTGAAGAGCTCTCATTTACCACCACAAGTGTAACAGGGGGGGGGATGGGCCTGGGTCCGCCTGCCTGAAGTGCACTGCACCCACTAAAATTGCTCCAGGGACCTGCATACTGCTGTCAGGGACCTGGGTATGACATTTGAGGCTGGCAAAAATATTTTTAAAGTTTTTTTAGGGTGGGAGGGGGTTAGTGACCACTAGGGGAGTAAGGGGAGGTCATCCCTGATTCCCTACGGTGGTCATCTGGTCAGTTTGGGCACCTTTTTGAGGCTTGGTCGCAAGAAAAAATGGACCAAGTAAAGTCGGCCAAGTGCTCGTCAGGGACGCCCTTCTTTTTTCCATTATCGGCCAAGGACGCCCATGTGTTAAGCACGCCCCAGTCCCGCCTTCTCTATGCTTCCGACACGCCCCCGTGAACTTTGGTTGTCCCCGCGAAAGAAAGCAGTTGAGGGTGCCCGAAATCAGCTTTCGATTATGCCGATTTGGGCGACCCTGGGAGAAGGATGCAAATCTCCCAATTTGTGTCGAAAGATGGGCGCCCTTCTCTTTCAAAAATAAGCCTGAAGGAGACTTAGAGGGGATATAACAGAAGTTTATAAAATCATGAGTGACATAGATTGATTAAATAGGAAATTGTTGTTTAATCTTTCAATCAAAATTTAAAAAGTGCATAATTATGTTGTGGAAACTGATGCTGGACGATATGATCAAGGTGACTAACATAGCAGAGCTCAGAAGAGGTTTGGACAAGTTTCTGGAAAAAAAAGGTCTATTAAAAATAATTAGCCAGGTAGACTTTGCTTACCCCTGGAAATGAGCTAGGGGAAATTAATCTGCTTATGACTTGAACTGGTCACTCTCAGACACAGGATGCTGGGCTCAATGGACCTTGGTCTGATTCAGCATAGCTTTTCTTAAGTTCTTTTAGTTTTCCTTTGCTACTTAAAAAAAACCCTAATCAAGTTATAGCAACTAATTTCTATTAAACTTTTCTTTTTCTACCTTCCACAGATGATTGGTGGCAGACAAGTTCCACTACCTCCTGTCCTTCTGGCAAATCTTGGAGATGACCCAAAAAAGCCTACTGTATGCTTTTATGGGCATGTGGATGTGCAGCCTGCCAAAAAGGAAGATGGCTGGACAACAGATCCCTACACCTTGACAGAAATTAATGGTCTGTCTCGTCTCTTCTCTACTTTACTGTTTGTCCTGACATTGTTATTTTGCTTCATCGAGAGACAATAGAGATCAAATAATTATTGTCCACATTTCATTAAGATCTGTTTTATCCACACCAATACTGCTTGAGGTTTGCTAACACATAAAGTATGGGCTAGAGTAGATTAAGAAATTGTAAATTGACCTTGGTTGAAGATTGCATAGTAATGTATGCTAACTAATACAATATTATAAATCACTCTTTACCTCACAATCTCAAGACAATGGATTGACACAGATACATGGAGATCAGTATTCTGCCATGTGATGAACAATAATTTGAAACATCTAACTTAGATGGCTTCAAATTATATATTTATTCAGAAGCATGATCCATTTAGGCAGCATCTCTGAATGGACATGTAATAGTTGGAATGTCCAAGTTAGATATTACAGGTTATGGGGCTCATTTTAAGAGAGAAAAAAAGTCTCAAAACTGCATAAAGTGGCATTTGGACATTTTGCTCCGAAAAAGTCCAAATTGCAATTTTCAAAACTCAGATTTGAGATGTTTTTCTCTGCAGTGCATCCAAATCACAAGGGGTCATGCTCGGAGTGGGATTTGGGCAATCTGAAAACTTGATGTTTTTCTGCCATAATGGAACAAAGCAAAAATGTTCAGGGCTAAAAGTTAGACGTTTTGCTCTAGACTTGTTTCAATGATGCCTGTCACAAAAAGGTGCCCTAAATGATGCGATGACAACTGGATAGATTAAGGCATGATCCCCTTACTCCCGCAGTGATCATTAAACCCCTCCCATCCTCCAAAGATATAAAAGAAACAGTACTTAGCAGCCTCTATGACAGCTTTAGAGCAGCAAGCAGGTCCCTGGAGTAGCCTAGTGGTCGGTGCAGTGGACTGTAAAGAAGGGGACCCAGGCTTATAACCAGTGATATACTAGAGTCGGCTCGCACCAGCTCACAAGAGCCAGTTGTTAATTTTTTATGAATTTTGCGAGCCGGTTGTTGAGCCCTCCAGCACAGCTTATGGAGCAAGAAGAGATCACAGCAGGTCATGCCCTCTTCCTGCGCCAGCTTAGACCCAACTGTTTACGTGAACTGTGATCCCATTTGTGTAGCGGGTCACTTCCTACTTGCCATAGCCAGCCAGTGAATCCCTCTCTCACACCTGCTTGTGGTCCGGCAGCTAAGCCCTCACCCCTCTCCCGTGTTTACTTGTTGTAAACAGGGGCGTAGCCAAACTTCCGTGGGAGGGGAGTCCAAAGCCCGAGGGGAGGGGGCACATTTTAGGCCTCCCCCCGGCACCGCCCCCCCCCGCCGCCATTGCCGCCCCCCACGTCTTTTCCGACCCCCCTGCCCGCCGCGAACCCTCCCCCGCCGCCTACCTTCACTTTTGCTGGCGGGGGACCCCACTCCTCGTCAGCCGACGTCCTCTCCGTCCTGCTCCTGCTCTTGTTGCATGCATTGCTGACGTCCTGCACGTTGTACGTGCAGGACGTCAGACTCAGAGAACAGAGTTCTGTTCTCTGAGTCTGACGTCGCATGCACAACGTGCAGGACGTCAGCAATGCATGCAACAGCAGGAGCAGGACGGAGAGGACGTCAGCTGGCAGGGAGTGGGGTCCCCCGCCAGCAAAAGTGAAGGTAGGCGGGGGCGGGTTCGCCGGGAGGGGGGTCCAGGCTGGAATCTACTGGGGCCCAGGCACCCTCAGGCCCCATGTAGCTACGCCACTGGTTGTAAAGGCATCTTTCTCCCCTCTAGAGGTCGCCGCTAGCAGTAACGTTTCACACACTGCAGCCGGCACTGCTCACAAAGCCTTCCCACTGCCGCGTTCAACCCCTGCAGCAACAGGAAGTTATGTTACAGGAACTGACTGTGGTAGTGGGAAGTCTTTGAGACTTGCGCTGGCAGCGGTGTGTGAAACGCTACTGCTAGCAGCAACCTCTGGAGAGGGGAAAAGATGCCTTTACAAGTAAACAAGGGAGGTGGAGCAGATGAAGAAGAAAGTGCTGACTTGTAGGATGGGGGATGGCAGGAGTGGGACATGGCTGCATCAGGCTCCTCAGAAGAAGGGCTAAAGTCAACCACATGAAACTACATTATACAGTGGTGGAAATAAGTATTTGATCCCTTGCTGATTTTGTAAGTTTGCCCACTGACAAAGACATGAGCAGCCCATAATTGAAGGGTAGGTTATTGGTAACAGTGAGAGATAGCACATCACAAATTAAATCCGGAAAATCACATTGTGGAAAGTATATGAATTTATTTGCATTCTGCAGAGGGAAATACAGTGGTGGAAATAAGTATTTGATCCCTTGCTGATTTTGTAAGTTTGCCCACTGACAAAGACATGAGCAGCCCATAATTGAAGGGTAGGTTATTGGTAACAGTGAGAGAGAGCACATCACAAATTAAATCCGGAAAATCACATTGTGGAAAGTATATGAATTTATTTGCATTCTGCAGAGGGAAATAAGTATTTAATCCCTCTGGCAAACAAGACCTAATACTTGGTGGCAAAACCCTTGTTGGCAAGCACAGCGGTCAGACGTCTTCTGTAGTTGATGATGAGGTTTGCACACATGTCAGGAGGAATTTTGGTCCACTCCTCTTTGCAGATCATCTCTAAATCATTAAGAGTTCTGGGCTGTCGCTTGGCAACTCGCAGCTTCAGCTCCCTCCATAAGTTTTCAATGGGATTAAGGTCTGGTGACTGGCTAGGCCACTCCATGACCCTAATGTGCTTCTTCCTGAGCCACTCCTTTGTTGCCTTGGCTGTATGTTTTGGGTCATTGTCGTGCTGGAAGACCCAGCCACGACCCATTTTTAAGGCCCTGGCGGAGGGAAGGAGGTTGTCACTCAGAATTGTACGGTACATGGCCCCATCCATTCTCCCATTGATGCGGTGAAGTAGTCCTGTGCCCTTAGCAGAGAAACACCCCCAAAACATAACATTTCCACCTCCATGCTTGACAGTGGGGACGGTGTTCTTTGGATCATAGGCAGCATTTCTCTTCCTCCAAACACGGCGAGTTGAGTTCATGCCAAAGAGCTCAATTTTTGTCTCATCTGACCACAGCACCTTCTCCCAATCACTCTCGGCATCATCCAGGTGTTCACTGGCAAACTTCAGACGGGCCGTCACATGTGCCTTCCGGAGCAGGGGGACCTTGCGGGCACTGCAGGATTGCAATCCGTTATGTCGTAATGTGTTACCAATGGTTTTCGTGGTGACAGTGGTCCCAGCTGCCTTGAGATCATTGACAAGTTCCCCCCTTGTAGTTGTAGGCTGATTTCTAACCTTCCTCATGATCAAGGATACCCCACGAGGTGAGATTTTGCGTGGAGCCCCAGATCTTTGTCGATTGACAGTCATTTTGTACTTCTTCCATTTTCTTACTATGGCACCAACAGTTGTCTCCTTCTCGCCCAGCGTCTTACTGATGGTTTTGTAGCCCATTCCAGCCTTGTGCAGGTGTATGATCTTGTCCCTGACATCCTTAGACAGCTCCTTGCTCTTGGCCATTTTGTAGAGGTTAGAGTCTGACTGATTCACTGAGTCTGTGGACAGGTGGCTTTCATACAGGTGACCATTGCCGACAGCTGTCTGTCATGCAGGTAACGAGTTGATTTGGAGCATCTACCTGGTCTGTAGGGGCCAGATCTCTTACTGGTTGGTGGGGGATCAAATACTTATTTCCCTCTGCAGAATGCAAATAAATTCATATACTTTCCACAATGTGATTTTCCGGATTTAATTTGTGATGTGCTATCTCTCACTGTTACCAATAACCTACCCTTCAATTATGGGCTGCTCATGTCTTTGTCAGTGGGCAAACTTACAAAATCAGCAAGGGATCAAATACTTATTTCCACCACTGTAAGTATTTAATCCCTCTGGCAAACAAGACCTAATACTTGGTGGCAAAACCCTTGTTGGCAAGCACAGCGGTCAGACGTCTTCTGTAGTTGATGATGAGGTTTGCACACATGTCAGGAGGAATTTTGGTCCACTCCTCTTTGCAGATCATCTCTAAATCATTAAGAGTTCTGGGCTGTCGCTTGGCAACTCGCAGCTTCAGCTCCCTCCATAAGTTTTCAATGGGATTAAGGTCTGGTGACTGGCTAGGCCACTCCATGACCCTAATGTGCTTCTTCCTGAGCCACTCCTTTGTTGCCTTGGCTGTATGTTTTGGGTCATTGTCGTGCTGGAAGACCCAGCCACGACCCATTTTTAAGGCCCTGGCGGAGGGAAGGAGGTTGTCACTCAGAATTGTACGGTACATGGCCCCATCCATTCTCCCATTGATGCGGTGAAGTAGTCCTGTGCCCTTAGCAGAGAAACACCCCCAAAACATAACATTTCCACCTCCATGCTTGACAGTGGGGACGGTGTTCTTTGGGTCATAGGCAGCATTTCTCTTCCTCCAAACACGGCGAGTTGAGTTCATGCCAAAGAGCTCAATTTTTGTCTCATCTGACCACAGCACCTTCTCCCAATCACTCTCGGCATCATCCAGGTGTTCACTGGCAAACTTCAGACGGGCCGTCACATGTGCCTTCCGGAGCAGGGGGACCTTGCGGGCACTGCAGGATTGCAATCCGTTATGTCGTAATGTGTTACCAATGGTTTTCGTGGTGACAGTGGTCCCAGCTGCCTTGAGATCATTGACAAGTTCCCCCCTTGTAGTTGTAGGCTGATTTCTAACCTTCCTCATGATCAAGGATACCCCACGAGGTGAGATTTTGCGTGGAGCCCCAGATCTTTGTCGATTGACAGTCATTTTGTACTTTTTCCATTTTCTTACTATGGCACCAACAGTTGTCTCCTTCTCGCCCAGCGTCTTACTGATGGTTTTGTAGCCCATTCCAGCCTTGTGCAGGTGTATGATCTTGTCCCTGACATCCTTAGACAGCTCCTTGCTCTTGGCCATTTTGTAGAGGTTAGAGTCTGACTGATTCACTGAGTCTGTGGACAGGTGTCTTTCATACAGGTGACCATTGCCGACAGCTGTCTGTCATGCAGGTAACGAGTTGATTTGGAGCATCTACCTGGTCTGTAGGGGCCAGATCTCTTACTGGTTGGTGGGGGATCAAATACTTATTTCCCTCTGCAGAATGCAAATAAATTCATATACTTTCCACAATGTGATTTTCCGGATTTAATTTGTGATGTGCTATCTCTCACTGTTACCAATAACCTACCCTTCAATTATGGGCTGCTCATGTCTTTGTCAGTGGGCAAACTTACAAAATCAGCAAGGGATCAAATACTTATTTCCACCACTGTATATAGACATCAAAGGAGGTGAGTTTGCTATGGAGTGGAGGGTTTGGGGGCAGAGTTAAAATGTGAGTGTGCCATGGGGAGGGATATTGGAGGCAGACAAAAGAGGTGAGTGTGCCATGGGGTGGGAGGGTTGGGGCAGAGTAAAAGGGTGAGTGTGCCATGGGAAGGGGTTTGGATGAAGACAAAAAGGGGTGAGTGGGGTGGGGGGGGGTTTGGGGCAGAGTAAAAGGGTGAATGTGTCAGGGGGTGGGGGGATGGGTAGGGATGGGAGCAGAGTTAAAGGGTTAATGTGCCATGGGGTAGGGGGGTCCCCGGGTTTCCTTCCTACTAAGCATGGTAAGGGCAGCGATGCTCTAGGTGCACCAAATTTTTTTCGGGGAGGGAGAAAGCCTGTTATCAAGTGTGAGCCATCTAAAACCCACCAAAAACGTACTGTACCCATATATAGGTGGCACCTGCAGCCATAAGGGTTATTGTTTTTGGTGGGTTTTGGAAGGCTTCCCTTACAATATAAGGGGGTAACAATAAGATGTGTTCCTGGGACTTTTTATGTGAAGTCCACTGCAGTGCCCCCTAGTGTGCCCCACTGCTCTGCTGGGACATCTGTGTGGCCAGCATGCTGGCCCCCCCCACCCCCCCCCCCCCCCCCTCCCCATGTCCCAAAGGCTTGTTTTTGTGTGTTTTTCCCTTGGACTTTTTTTTCTAATAGTCACAAAAGAAAAATGAACTGAGCACAAAACATCTACATAACGCTTAGGAAATGGCCATTTTTGAAACAAAAAAACATTTTTCTGGTTCGAAAACCGCTATGTTCGCTACTTGATTTTTGGACATTTTCAGCAAAATGTCTAAAATCAGATTTAGATGTCATATTGAAAATGACCCTTTATGTGTTTATGATGTATACCACCACATTGGTTTGGATTTCAGTCTAAGAAAAGTGGAGTATACATTTGAATAAATGAGATGAAGTTTTATGGTAGACAATTATAGTTTGTGGTTTGTGAAATATTAGCTTTTGTGAATACAGAATTGCATTATAATATAAAAACTTCAAAAATCAGATATTCTTTTGTGTTCATTTTTTTCAGGAAACCTTCATGGACGTGGTGCATCAGATGACAAAGGTCCTGTATTAGCTTGGATAAATGCAGTGGATACACTTAACACATTAAAACAAGTATGAAAAGACTAGATGGACCGTACAGGTCTTTATCTGCCGTCATTTACTATGTTACTATATACATCACCAGTACTATTGTCAATGACCTCATCATGCACTTGTGTGATTACACCCTCTTAATTGAAGGAAAATGAAAAAATTGAGACCCATATTTTAAACGGATTTATGCAAATTGAAAATAAAATGCAGCATCTTTGCAACATGTTATTTAAACAGAATCCAGCTGAAGTGAAGATTTTAAGATTCCCAGACTTCCATGTAGTTCATGAAATTACTGTACATGCAAATACTGAGTGAACTACAACTATTGCTTAAGCAGTAGCCAAAGATGGGTGGAGGAAGTGCATGAAGCACGATCAAAGGATAGTGTCAGCGCAAAGTGTAGATAAGAAGTCAAAAATGCTTGTCCACACTTCAATCACTTTCTGAGCTTTATATAAATATCCTCTGAAAACTAACATGATCCTGATCCAGTGGTATTGACTACCAGAATCTTTTCAATTACTTGCTAAAATTGACTAATGGTTCCATAGCAATAATGAAAAAGCCCAGGTTCTGCATATCCCAAATACACATATACAGAGTGCCCCCCCATTACCAAGAACAGAAGAGCATTCAGCCAATCCCTGCAGGCTCTTGGGAGAAAATGGAGGTGCATGCTGAAGCCAGAAATAAGAGCTCAGCCTCTGCAAAATGTGGGAGACACTGATTACAGACACAAAGCTGTCAATATAATAAAGGTAATAAAACACATTTTAGATATGGTTTAGTGATTTGAATGTGCTAGCCTTGGCACTGTAAGGGGGGGGGGGTAGTTATTAAGGTGTATTATGGCCCTAACACATGTTATTTGCCCCTTAATGCATGTTGAAGGGCAATAACATATGATATATTACCATAATGCACATTAATATGTGGTACTGTGGGTTACATAGTAATGAGATGCAAAATATGAAAATGCATGCAGAACAGCTCATTACTATCTAAATTGAATAGCATGGGTTGCGGTGAACAAGCCAAATTATTCCTGCAAATACAGTGCACTCCATTTAAGCGCATGTCGGATAAGCGCATGCTCTGTTTAACTGCATGCCTTACTTCGGTCCCGTTTTTCGAGCCATCAGTTTCTATGGGGACAAACTTCGGCTTAGCGCACCATTGATAAGTGCAAGATTTGCTTATATGCATGGTTTAAGACCGCTCCTCTGCAGGAAAGACTCTGCATAAGCGCACGCACGGAATATGGAAGTCGATTGGCACGTGACAAAGGGGCGATAAATTTGAAATCTCATTGGTTAACTGCCATAGGCAGAATAAGTGAAAGAAAGTTGTTAGAGTTTACACTGGAGTCGGAGTCGTCATCATCATGCAACTGTAAGACTTTAACACTGGCTGAACAAATAGAAGTTCTTAAAAAAATTAGAAAACAAACGAAGTCAAGCATCTATTGCTAAAGAATATGGTGTCAATCCCAGTCAAATTTCACATACCTTGAAGCAGAAAGATCAGCTTCTGGAAGACTAGCAAAACAATACAAATCCACACAGGAAACATAAACGGGCGGGAAAAGCTGAGGATGTAGAAGATGCTCTTCTTCGGTGGTTTTCTCAAGTCAGAAGCAGACAGTTTCCTGTCAGTGGTCCACTGCTTATGGAGAAAGCTAATCAGCTAGCTGAAAGTCTTGGACTAACTGAATTCAAAGCCATTGTTAGATGGTTGGAAAGATGGAAGGAGAGGAACAACATAAAATTCAAGAAACAGCATGGTGAAAAACAAAACGCTGATGACTTTGGTGCTGAAAATTGGGTTGTTTCAGTTCTTCCTACCATCTTGAACGAGTTTGCACCTCGTGACATTTTCAGTGCTGACGAAAATGGTCTGTACTGGTGAGCGATTCCTGATGGAACACTTGAATTCACAAGCCGAAACTACAGGAAGTAAAACGTTGAATGACTGACTGACGATCCTCTTTTGCTGCAATATGGATGGGAGTGAGAAGTTGGAACCACTCGTCATTGGAAAGAGCAAACAGCCCCGTTGCTTCAAGAATGTTAAACGACTTCCTGTGTCATACGAGGCTAACGCAAATTCATGGATGACTGATGAAATTTGGAAGCAGTGGCTAAAGAGGTTAGACACTAGAATGCGGGCACAAAAGCGTCAGATTTTGTTGCTTTGTGATAATTGTGCTGCACACAGTGATGATGTCAGGCTGTCTAACATCAAGGTGGTCTTCCTGCCACCAAACACTACCTCTCTGATCCAACCTATGGATCAGGGCATAATAGCCAATTAAAAAAATATATTATCGGGCTCTTGTGCTATGTCATCTGATGAGCGTCATGGATGACCAGACTGGCAAGGATAAACGTGCTGTTGTACTGGCTCGTAATCTATCACTGTTGGATTCCCTACATATGCAGAAAGAAGCCTGGAATCATGTTACACAGGCAACCATTGTGAACTGCTACAAGTGGGCAAGCTTTGTTAAGGATGTGGAGAGGGACGAAACATATGCTGCTGTTGCAAACGCGTCAGATGAACAGGCTATTGACATCCCAGCCGGTGTTACTGAAGAGGAGTTTCATCACTACGTAGCTGTTGATTACGATCTACAAACAGCTGACGTCAGCACTGATGTCCAGATATGCGCCTACATGCAGGCAACAGCTGGTGATGAAATGAGCAGCGAGGCACATGCTGACGAAATTCAACAACCTCCTGTCACTTTTGCAAGAGCGCTGGAGAGTCTCAATACTGTGCGGGCCTATCTGGAGGCCACTGGATGTCAGTGCTATGACAGTTTTTACCATCTGGAAGACGTAGTCTATAGAACTCACAGACACAAGAGTGTACAGAGGACTATGACTGATTACTTCAAGTAAGCCTAACGTCAGTTAACGGAGACTGTATACTGTACGTATAATAAATAGTACTGTACATATGTTTATCAGATGTCAAGCTTCTTTGGGTCACAACGGTTAAGTGCACGCTGCAGTTAACTGCTTGTATTTCTTTGGTCCCAGACCCTTGCACTTAAGCGAATTGCACTGTAGTGGCTGAAACCTACATGCAATGTTAATCAGGTTATCTAATTCATGGGAAATGCTTTCATAAAATAGTATTTTTTCAGTGCTTGTTTAATTTTTTTAAGGGCGGTCTCCATTCCAAAGTGATGGGGCAAATACTTTAAAGCAAGAGGTACAGGTTGTCTCAAACTTACTGCATGGTAGGAGGAAATAATGAGAAGATTTTGTTGAACTGGGCAGAATAGGGGCAGGGTTATAGGGAATAAGTACATTACCAAGAAATAAAGGAATGCATGTCAAGAAACTTTGGTGGGCTAACATAGAATCTTTAATGGGGTATAAATAAGACAGAAACCAATGTCCACTATAGAGTAAATGAGTGATTCAGTCAAATATCTTCTTACCTAAGATAAGCTTTACAGTAGTATTTTGAACTAACTTCATTCAGCGCAGCTGAGAAGATTTCAATTCTGAAAGTATAGAATTACATTAGTCCAATCTGGAAGGAACAAGGGAGTGGGCTAGGAGGCACAGAACTGTTCTACCGAGAAGAAGACAAACAGAACAAAGCTGTCATAAGATGAAGAATTTTTTTTTTAAATGAGGTTGGAAATGTTAGTATCAAAACTAAGGGTGCTATCAACAGTTTAATGGAATTGCAGAGCAGGATGAGAGTGTCACAGAATTGAGATGATTATTAGTATGCAAACTTGCAATCGAATCAAGTTTAACAGAGAGATCAGAAATATAAGTGGGTGAAAATGTTGGAATGTATTGTATTTTTACATGCATTGCCTGTCACCTATTATTTCTCTGTGATTACTCTGTGACCTCTGATGTGAATTACTTAGAGAGGTCACACAGCTATGCAACTTCCTGTGGGGATCAGATGCAGCACATGGAGCACATGGAGCACATGGAGCTCATGATCTCTCCTAACCTGAGAGGATCTATGGTGGTGTGAGCATCCATTACCATCTAAGCACATGGAAGGAGCTGATAATACAAATGTATAGTAATATGTATATATAAGCCTGTCTGATTATAATCTAACTACAAACTGTGAGTAAACAGATGTTTTGTTACTTCAACTTTAAAGTGACTCAGCAGTGAATTATTCAGGGGTGAATGAGAGAGAGATGAAGAAAGAAATTAACATTTCTAAAGCTGAAGCTGTGTGTACTAAAATCTGCTAATTATTTACTACAAATAATCCAACAAAAGGGTTATGGGCCCAGGGGCCAGGAATTGAAAAAGAAGAGAAATATTACCAGGCAGAAAAAAAGGCCACATTTTTCTCTTAAGTTTTAAAGGAAAGATTCAGTCTGTCTCTCTCTCCCCCCCACACAGCAGACAGAAGGCTAAGAAAATGGCTGAGGGAAGAAATTCACCATTGTTCTATTCTCTCAAGGTGCCTAAATTAACTGAGTTTAATTATCGGCAGTGGGAACTAAGATTCATATGTCTCCTTCGAGCAAAAGGATTAAATATATGCTTAGACCAAGACAGAACAGCTGAAAATATGGCTGAATGGGACAATGCAAACTATTATGTGAAGTGCATGCTTTTGGAAGCTCTCTCAGAGAAACAAGCCATATTAGTGGAGGGAAAAGATACACCAAAGGACATTTTATATAAACTGAGAACTATGTATGCAACTACATATGCAAAGCAGCAACCAATTTGGTTGGCAGAATTGAATGAAACCAAATTAAGGGATAAAAGTAAATGTAATGATCACATTATGCATCTTATGTCTTCATTTCAAAAGCTAGAACTTTCTGGAATTCCCATGTGTGATGCATTGAAAAGAGCATTTCTTTTTACCTCACTATCAAAGAAGTTTGATGTTTTTAGGTCTGTAAATGAGGCCATTGAAGGGCAATCTTTTGAACAGACAACATCAAAACTAAGGCAGGAATGCATAATAAATGATTCTGAGGAGATGTGTTCTCAAAGCAAGTCAGAGAGAAATGAAACAAATTTCTTGGCAAAGAACAGAGGAAGGCGGAGCTATGGGAAAACTCCACCCAAGGGCAAGCTGATTTGCTACTCATGTGGAAAGGAGGGACATGTATCTAAATGGTGTAAGGAAACACAAAACACTCCCTCTAGCTCACCTAAGCCAATGGAACTAAAGAATTTTCAAACCAGGAAATGTATGAAGGACAAAGATAAACACAAGGGCTTTCTAATGGCAGAAAAATCTTTGACTATGGTAAATAATAATTCAAATGAAAGTACTTGGATTTTGGATTCAGGGAGCACATGCCATTTAACCAATTGTAAGAATTTCTTTCAGGAAATGTGTCCAGAGGAAGGTATTCTTAAAACTGCAAACGCAGGGACTGCTAAGATCCAAGCAAAAGGGATTGGATTCTTAAAATGCAAAGTGTCTAATGAAGTTAAAGAAATTCCTGTAAGTGATGTCTTGTATATTCCCCAAGCAGTTTGCAATATGCTTAGTGTATCTACATTAGATAAGAAGGGATTTGTGATTCATTTTGAAAACAGTAAGTGCACAATCTCTAAAAATGATGAAGTGTATGCTGAAGCTTTTATGCATAATGATGTTTATAAACTGAGCATTTCAGGTGAAGCCTCACATATGGCGCAAGTAAGGAAGAATGATGGTAAATGTAGTCTGGAAATCTGGCACCGCCGCCTGGGACATCGTGATTCTAAGGTGATCCAGGATCTTTACAGTAAGCAACTAGCCACCGGCATTCAGATAAGTGCAGATGCTGGTAAAATGGAGAAATGCATAGACTGTGTTACTCAAAAAGGTGTGAGACCCTCATTTCCTGCATACACAGGAAATAGGAGTAATAAAGTGCTGGACTTAATACACAGTGACTTATGTGGACCGTTTAATATCCCATCATTGGGAAATAACAGATTTGTGCTAATATTCTTGGATGATTTCTCTAGATATTGTGTGGCCTATTTGCTGAAAGAGAAAAGTCAAGTCACAGACATGCTGAAGAAATACGTAGCCATGGTGAGCAATAAATTTGAAAGAAAACCAAAGGTTCTTCAGACCGACAATGGTGGTGAGTTCACTTCACAAAGCATGCGCACATTTCTAGAACAAGAAGGCATTCAACATATCACAACAGTAGCTTATACACCAGAGCAAAATTCTGTTGCAGAGAGAAAATTTAGGTCACTTGTGGAAATGACCAGATGTATGCTGTCAGATAGCAATCTCCCTAAAAGACTATGGGGGGAAGCCATTCTCACAGCAGTGTACCTACAAAACAGAATGCCAACTAAAGGCGCTGAGCGCACACCACATGAGACATGGCATGGTAGGAAGCCAAACCTGTCACACATAAGAACATTTGGAAGTACAGCATATGCTCATGTACCAAAGCAAAGAAGGCATAAGCTGGATTCCACAACAGAAAGGGGCATTTTAGTTGGCTATGCTCCAGGACACAAAGGATATAGAATTTTGAATCTGAAAACTGGCATTGTTGGCATAAGACATGTTACATATTTTGATGAAAACAAAAGGGTTGATAAAGGCTGGATTATCCCAGATGAGCCTTATCATCCAGAATATGAAACTAGAACCATAATAGACATGCCAGTGTATATAAATGCCATACCAAGGCAGATGTCTGAAAGCAACTCATCTGTATCTAACGAGGAACAGGCAGAGGAAACAGACACAGAAAGGATCATTGAAGAAGACAGTACAGTTGGAGAAGGGGAATCAATTGGAGAAGGACTCTCAGATTTAGAGGATGCGGAAAGGTCAGACCAACTTGTTGTCAGACGCTCATCCAGGGAAAACAAAGGTGTTCCACCCCCAAGACTGTCTTACCTAACAAAGTCAGCAGAAGCTCAAGAGCCCTTAACATGGGATGAGATTGAGAAAATGCCAGCAGAAGAAGCTGCTGAATGGCATAAAGCTGCACAAGAAGAAATTGATGCATTGGATAAAAATAATACTTGGATTCTTACAAAATTACCTCCTGGCAAGAAAGCTATAGGATGCAAATGGGTATTCAAGTTAAAAAGGAATGCACAAGGAAAAGTGGAAAGGTATAAAGCCAGATTAGTCGCAAAGGGATATCTTCAAAAATATGGAGAAGATTTTGATGAAGTGTTTGCACCTGTAGTGAAACACACGACAATAAGAACACTTCTGAGCATTGCAGTCTCAAAAGGCATGCAAGTCAAACACATTGATGTGAAAACAGCGTTTCTTCATGGAGATATAACTGAAGACTTGTACATGGAACAACCAACAGGTTTCATAAATACAAAACAAAGACAGCTAGTGTGTAAATTAAACAAAGGTCTTTATGGATTAAAGCAAAGTGCAAAATGTTGGAATGATAAATTGCATGAAATATTGACAAATTTAGGATTTAAGCAAGGTGAAGCAGATAAATGCTTGTACACTAGGTGCAGAAATGGACAATATGCATACATTTTAGCTTTTGTTGATGATCTGCTCATTGCAAGCAAAAGTGAGCAAGAGTACAAGGACATTGTAAAGTGTTTAAACCTCAATGTTGAGATAAAAGAACTTGGTAATGTGTCATACTATCTTGGTATAGAAATTGAGAAACAAAATGATGGTTCTTATCTTCTAAGCCAGAAGCAGAAAATAAATGAGCTTATTGAAAGTTTAGGTATGCAAGATGCCCAAGTTGTAAGCACTCCCATGATCACTGATTTTCTGAAGGATGAAACAGTAAGAGAACCTTTACCAGATAACATCCAATATAGATCAGCCATAGGTAAGCTTTTATATCTAGCTACCACATACAGGGCTGATATAGCAAATGCAGTAGGAATTTTGAGCAGAAGGGTCAGCTCACCTACCAAATCAGATTGGACTGCAGTTAAAAGGATGGTAAGGTATTTAAAGGGTACCATTGATTGTAAATTAAAGATTTCAGCCAATAGTAATCCAAAACTAATATGTTACTGTGATTCAGATTGGGCAGGGGATCATTCTGATTATAAATCCACAAGTGGATATGTGTTTATGTATGGAAATGTACAAATTTCATGGGCCAGTCATAAACAAAGTATTGTGAGTCTGTCTTCTACAGAAGCTGAATATGTGGCAGCATCGGAAGCGTGCAGAGAACTGATGTGGATTGAAAAACTTATGCTGGATTTTGGAATAGCTGAACAGAGACCAATCCAGATAATGGAAGATAATCAGAGCTGCATCCGACTGTCACAGAATGACAAGGTTCAGTCACGCACCAAGCACATCGCAACGAAATACCACAACGTGCGAGAGTTGGCGAAAGAAGGGGTCATCAGTCTACACTATTGTCACACCAGTGAGATGACAGCTGACATCATGACCAAACCGTTACCCAGAGAACATTTTGTGAATCTGCGTATAAAGCTTGGACTTTGTATGAATAAATAATTGCATGACAGTTATGCATGAGAAGGGGTTTGTTGGAATGTATTGTATTTTTACATGCATTGCCTGTCACCTATTATTTCTCTGTGATTACTCTGTGACCTCTGATGTGAATTACTTAGAGAGGTCACACAGCTATGCAACTTCCTGTGGGGATCAGATGCAGCACATGGAGCACATGGAGCACATGGAGCTCATGATCTCTCCTAACCTGAGAGGATCTATGGTGGTGTGAGCATCCATTACCATCTAAGCACATGGAAGGAGCTGATAATACAAATGTATAGTAATATGTATATATAAGCCTGTCTGATTATAATCTAACTACAAACTGTGAGTAAACAGATGTTTTGTTACTTCAACTTTAAAGTGACTCAGCAGTGAATTATTCAGGGGTGAATGAGAGAGAGATGAAGAAAGAAATTAACATTTCTAAAGCTGAAGCTGTGTGTACTAAAATCTGCTAATTATTTACTACAAATAATCCAACAGAAAAAGGGTCCACAGATCATTGGTGTAAATGAAGAACTTTAAGTCTAGGGATTGGATAAATACTGTGAGTGGTGCAAGGTAAACATTAAAATGGATAGGGCCAAAAATGGAACCCTGGGGTACACTGCAGTGGAGAGAGTGAGAAGTAGAGGTTGAACCACACCAGAGCACCTTACGATATATCAATAAATAGGACTGAAACTATGTATGAACAGTACAAGTAATATTCATATCTTTTAAGTGCTAGAGAAGGATAGTGTGGTCAATCAGACTGAAGGCTGCAGAGAGATCTAGCGAGAGCAGAAGGACTTCCTTGCTGGAGTCAAGAATAAATTAAGCAGTGGCCTGGGAGCATTGTGCTGTGACTTTGCAGCCTAATGCTCTTGAGACGTGAAATAATGCTGCTTGGGAGGTTGATGGCATGCAGGATTCTTTTTATACCATGGGAGTGACAAACCTGTGTTCTCCGAGGACAAGCAGGCTGTATTATCCTCAAAAGTGGGTCAATGTCCGCGTCGGCCTGGGAACCGGCATTTGCTATAGCAAATAGAAAATACTTTGCTAGATCCTTCTGGCGCGCTTGCAGCACGCACAGCACATGCGCAGACTGACTTCCCACCCGCTGCATGAGCGCATACCTCAGTTTTCTTTTTTCTGCAACAAGGTGCGGCAGATTTATTTCTATGCTCCTTGAAGTGCCCGGGAAAAGAGTCTTCTTTTTTCGTCAACTCAACTTTTAGTCTCGTGTTTTTTCATTTATTTCTTTATTTTCTTTTTTTTTTAAAGTGTGTCCTTTATTTCTCAAAGTTTCTTTTTGTCCCCTGGTTTAAGTTTCCTTTCTTTTTCGATGCGGCCGGTTTTAGGCCGCTCGGTCGGGTTTCTACTCTTTTTTGTGCCCTTTTTACTTTGGCACAATCGAGTCCTTTGATTTCGCCAGTGCCATTTTTCCTTCCATGTCATCGAAGACACTCAGCGGCTTCAAACATTGTACTCGGTGCAACCGGACCATCTCAGTGCCTTGGGCCCAAACATAGCCCAGCTCGCTGTGCGCTGTGTCTTTGTATGAAGAAACAGACTCAACTAGCTCGAGAAGCCCAACGCAAGAAATTTTTTTGGGGTTCAGTCCAGCATCAGCATCGCTACTGAGGTCGGCGGCGTCGACATCGACATCGAAGGATGCATCAACATCAGGAGCAGAGGTAATGGTTGTTGAGAGGCCAAGACATGCTGGGAGCAGTGAGGCATTGAATGAGTCTCCATCTGTCTCGAGGCCTCCTGCTGTGCAGGCCCCCCAAGACCGACCAGACCCCGAGGCGACATGAGGATTCAACGTCGTCCTTGTTGGCACAGAGGATCCTCAGTGATGGGCATCGAGCGAAGGCTAAGAAGCACCGTCACCATTCTCCCTCGACGCATGGTGCCAGGAGCTCTGGGGCGTCAAAGGACTCGGCACCCGAGAAGCGTTGGTGCCGAAAGGACCACTCCCCCTCCATACAGGAGGTGCCGATGCGTCGGCCTCTTAGCAGTCCGGTTCCTGCTCCTGAGCCTCAACTGATTCTGCCATCAGCTGCTCCACCGGCCCCCCCAACCTTCTCCGATGGCGCGAGAGGAAGAAAAAATGGCTAAAGATGTAAAGAGAGGTGACAAGACCTTTTTCAGATATATTGGAGAAAGAAGAAGAGATAGGAATGGAATTGCAAGACTGAAAGATAATGAGAATGGCACGTGGAGAGTGATGAAGATAAAGTGAACGTGCTAAACAATTATTTCTCTTCGGTGTTCACGGAGGAAAATCCTGGAGAAGGACCGCGGTTGGATGCCGAGGAAACGTCTGGGAATGGAGTGGATACTGCGCCGTTTACAGATAAAAGAGGTTATAAACAGCTGGAGAATCTGAAGGTGAACAAAGCTATGGGGCCGGATGAGATACATCCCAGGATACTGAAGGAGCTCAGAGAGGTCCTGGTGGGACCTTTATATCTTTGGAGACGGGAGAGGTTCCGTGAGATTGGAGACGAACGGATGTGGTCCTTCTTCACAAAAGTGGAGACAGGGAAGAAGTGGGAAACTACAGACCGGTAAGTCTCACGTCGGTTTTAGACCGGGTTTGGGTGTTTTTTCTCCCTGGTTATGCTGAACAATCAGTTCCCCTGAAGACGCCAAAAGAAACGTGGCCCATGTAGGGAACTAGGAGCTCTTGGATATTGATTTTTCACTAAAGCTTTGCACAGACCGATATTCAACAAGTATTGCAGTGATCAAGAACATACAGCAAGAACACGATTGGACTTGCACAAACTCCATCTAAGCTAAGTAGCTGATATGTATTTTAGACCTTTTATATTCCATTAATAGAGTATTAGAACCAGGTTTTTGGATAAGGAATAGTGCTTTTCTGCTTAGCATTTTGATTAGAATGGAGGTAGGATGTGCAATGATGTAAGTGTGGTGTTTATACACATTTTGAACCGCCAGGTCACTGTAATACACCAAAAAAAAAACAAAACTGAGCGCGCCCCCCCCCCCCCGGGTGCAGTGCAACACGGCGTCCCCCCCCCCGGCATGGCTCGGCACCCCCCTGGCGTGGACCCCCCGGCGCAGCGCCTCTCACTCCCCCCCTGACAGTCCCCACCTGCCTACCAGCTGAGCTCTGTGCACCCGGCACCTCGAATCTGCAGCGCTGCTGACTGTAAAAGAATAAAATTGTCTCGTCGTTGGCCCTTCCCTCACTGTGTCCCACCCTCGAGGAAATAGGAAGTTACATCAGAGGGCGGGATACAGTGCGAGGGAAGGGCCAACGACGAGACAATTTTCTTCTTTTACAGTCAGCAGCGCTACAGATTCGAGGTGCCGGGTGCACGGAGCTCAGCTGATAGGCAGGTGGGGACTGTCGGATGGGAGGGGGAGTGAGAGGCGCTGCGCTGGGGGAGTCCACGCCGGGGGGTGGGGGTGGACAGAGCACCCCCCCACCCCTTGACACCCGGGGCGGACAGCCCCCACCGCCCCGCCCTTGCTACGCCACTGTCTGAAGGTGAAGAAACAATGTGACAAGGCGACAGCCGTGGCCAGAAGGATGCTAGGCTGCGTAGAGAGGGGCATAACCAGCAAAAGAAAGGAGGTGTTGATGCCCCTCTACAAATCGTTGGTGTATTGTGTTCAGTTTTGGAGGCCATATCTTGCTAAAGATGTTAAAAGACTGGAAGTGGTGCAAAGAAAAGCTACAAAAATGGTATGGGATTTGCTTTGCAAACCGTACAAGGAGAGACTTGCTGACTGAACATGTATACCTTGGAGGAAAGGAGAAACAGGGGTGATATGATACAAACGTTCAAATATTTGAAAGGTAACACACCTTTTCCGTAGATGGGAAGGCGGTAGAACTAGAGGACATGAATTGAGGTTAAAGGGAGGCAGACTCAGAACTAATGTCAGGAAGTATTTTTTCACGGCGAGGGTGGTGGATATGTGGAATAATGAGGTGCAAAGCATGCAAATGTATGCAAAAAGATTCATTATTATGCAAATTTTAAAATGCCGCTTGTAGTGAACACGCCATAAGCTGCATTCATTATTCCAGGAACAATAAGACCAGGTCAAAGCTGGTGTTAATTTTCCAGCTAGAGGGCATTGGGCTTCTACTGTGCAGCTACCAGGCACCATCTACAAGATATCAGGCTTTTACCATGATGCTAACTGATAAAAAAAACAACAGTTCCTCCTTCCCCTGCCCCCATTGACAAGAACCCATACCCTGACATCCTCTTAACAAAGACCTATACATCGTACCCCCTCAAGGACCTCAAAGCTCCTGCCCATCACAAGCTATCCTTGGTGGTCTAGTGGAGATCACAGTTTTTCCTGCCAATGCCGGAACCAGTTTCTAAATGACAGCCTGACTCCTAGCAGTAGTACTGAGAGACTACTGCTAAGGGTTGCAGTTAGGCTTGCTTTTCTGAAGTAGGCTGTGAAAACTATAAGGCTGTTTATAACTATTCTGCATGCTGTTTTAGATTCTTTAATTTGTAATTTTTTAATGTGTGTTTTGTATTTCTTATCTTTTCATTACTTTTTATTCCTTAATTTTTTAGGGCTGCATTTCAATTAAAATTTGCAATCACGATTAATCACACAATTAAAGGTATATTATTGAGTCATTTTGAAAAATAAATAAATAACACACCTTTAATCATACAATTACTGAAATGCAGCCCTAGTTGCAGTTTCTGTTTTGAACCTAGCACCAGCACAAGCAGGAACAGATGGGGATCACTTCTGCCCAACCTCCACTAGACCACCAGAGATGGTTTTGGGTAGGCCTGGGGAGACCTACAGGGTGAGTGGAAGGTGTTTGGGGAGGAGGGTTAAAGGGTCCTTGCAGTGGCGTTCCTAGCGTGGATGGCACCCGGGGCGGATTGCCGATGCGCCCCCCCCCCCGGGTGCAGCGCGCCACCCCCCCCCCCCCCACCTGCAAAATGACACCTTCCCCCCCTCCCCGGTGAAATGACCCCCCCCCGGGTCCTCGTCGCTGGGGGTGTGTGCCGCGGCACGCGCCTGTGGGCTTCGACTTCGCGAACTTCGCTCATTCGCTGCAGCTCCCTCTGCCCCGGAACAGGAAGTAACCTGTTCCAGGACAGAGGGAGCTGCAGCGAACGAGCGAAGTCCGCGAAGTCAGAGCCCACAGGCGCGCGCCGTGGCACCCCCCAGCGGCGTGCACCCGGGGTGGACCGCCCCCACCACCCCCCCTTGGTACGCCACTGGGTCCTTGTGAGGGAAGAAGGGGTACAGGTCCTTGTTGGCAGGGAAGGTTTGGCTGCGAGGGAGGGAGTCATGAATATCTCTAGGGAGGAGGGAGAGTTGCTGTTTTTTACCCACGGCAGCTCCTTTAATATATGCAGTATGTATAATATTTGAACACAAATTTTCAGTCTGGTTTACAATCATTAAGCTTCAAAATTGACAATATTTAAAAAACATGTTAGTGCTCAAAATCTAGAAAGTCAAGGTTGCATTTTCCCGTTGTTGTGTTATTTGTTTTCTGTATGGCAGTATAGTACACACCTTTTATATTTTACAGCAACTTGTGTCCTAACCTTAAATTATTCTTTTGTTTTGTTTTGCTTTGCTTCTTAATTAGGATATTCCAGTAAACATGAAGTTTATTATTGAAGGTATGGAAGAAACTGGATCTGGTGGACTAGAAGAGATCATTAAAAAATACAACCATTTTTTCTCTGATATTGACTACATTGTGATCTCAGATAATAGCTGGATCAGCCGCAAACCAGCTCTCATTTATGGGAGCAGGGGAAATGCTTATTTCTTTGTGGAGGTACTGAAAACTATATTGATTCTTCCAAAAACAATACATTGCTTGACACAAAGGTAGTGCAGCTATACAGCAGTAATGAAGTTTTAGTTAGTCATGCTTCCTTTCCTTTAAAGTTGTTACTGTATTGAAAATGAGACTGGATAGGAATTAATGTTTTTTTTTCTAGTGGAAGTGTAACCCGCTTCTCTCACTTAGCCAGGTCACACGGGGTCCAAGAGACTGGTTGTAAACTACTCACATCAGGTCCCCTTCAGATCTCAAACAGGAACCACACAGTAGTCAAGGAGAGTGCAAGAAATTAACTGAACTTTATTGAACAAGTATAACTCTGCAACACTGGTCATAGGAATCCTCAGCACAGGACTTAGATGGTAAACACAATTGATCTTACAAAGTCACAAGAGTAGTTAATCTGTCCTTACTGGGTTATGCCCTTATACACAACACCTTCGCCTGACCTGCAACCAGTTGGTATTAATAATAACTCCTCCATTGCTTCAACATCGCCAACGGAGAAATGGACTTCAACTCTCATTGTCCAAGCCCTTCAGGGGTCCACCCTGAAAGGAATCACCACCCATGGGCAGACAACGTCCTACCTCTAAGCACAGGTTGCAGCGAGACTCCCCAATCTCCAGCCCGCAGATCGGCTTCTCTTCACCACTCAGGAGATTAACAGTAAAAGCTTTAATCCTGCTCCTCATTCAAGGCTCTCAGCAGTGTATGGATGAAAGTTCAGTGATGAACAGGAGAAAATTGGGCAGAAGATTCTCTTCGATTTTTATTTGGCCTTGATGTATGGAGGGGCGAGAGGGGAGTTGAGTTAGAGGTAGCCCACAAGTTAATTATGACAGCAAAAATGTTGATGGTTAGGCACTACAAATTAATGAGGGGCCTATCAGTGGGGATTTGGCTAAATATTTGCCAGGAATTGCAAGTCAATGAGAAGATATTGTTTCAGTTAAAAGGGCATGAGACAATTTACAGAGTAATTTGGGCCCAGATAAGGTGGAGTAATTGACCTCTGTAACTGTTGTAGAACCCAGTAGCTTTCTTTTTGCAGATTTGACCCATACTAATCGGGAGTTTGATCAAAGATTGGGAAAATTGCTTGGATATAGTGATGAGGAGGAGGGATTGGGGGGGGGGGGAACAATGTGGGAAAATTGGGATTCGGAGAAACAGTGATCTCCTGAATACCAGTTCTTTCCTAAAGTAAAATAAAATAGATCTATTCCTTTATAGCCCTTAAACTACAAATCATCCTAATTAAGCTAGACATGAGAAAGAAACAAGTTTGAGGCATAAACATCTTATCTTCAGGAAAAGAAATTGATGAGATGCATAAATGGATTAATCCTGTACTAGAAAATTGACAAAAAAGCTAAAACAAATTGTCCAAATGGGACGTATGCCATATGTATATCAAAAATAAGAGTAAAAACATTCTTATAAAAAGACAGGTCAGCATCCATCATCAACCCATATAGAGTTAATACAATAAATATGATTTATTGTTCTACTCTTAATAAAAGCTTATCTACATCTCTACTTCTTCAAGATGGATGTGGCATGGACAAAATGCAAAAGCGAAAATAATCAAATGGCTAAATATACTATACTACTCCATTTTTACAATTAGAAAATTGTCTTAATTCATAGACTTCATCATAGGATGTAGGAACATAGGCGCCCGGTATAAGAGGCTTGGGGAGGCTAAGCCTCCCCAGCCCGACCTTCCATGCCTGCTGCATTCTTTCTAGTATTGCCCCTCTCTTCCCCCTCCCCCCACCTCCTGCGTTAGGCTGTAGATGTTTTCCTTCCCTGTCTCCTGTTTCAACCTCTGCCGTTCATACAGTACTAATTATAAAGCAAAGCTGCGTGGAACCATGTCTCTGCATGCTGCAGCTACTATCTCATCTTCCGGCTGACCTCCTCTGAAAGAGGACGTTATAGCAGAGGAGGCGTGGTCAGCTAGAAGTGGTAGCTGCAGCGTGCAGAGACCCGCAGTCCCACAGAGCTTTGCTCTATAATTAGCGAGGCAGAAATGGCAACAGGAGGGAGGGAGTCTCTGCTTTCATAGGCACGGCTGGTCACACTCCCTCTGACATCAATTTCCTGTTCCAGAGGGGGAAGGACTGTCAGAGAGCAGCCACACCTATGAAAGCAGAGGTTCCGTGGTGTTTTTGTTTTTTAAATTGCTGCTGCAGTGCTGCTCTTTTGAGGAGAAGCAGAAGGCTTGGCAGGAAATGGAAGGGAATTCAGAGAGAGAGTAGAGGTGCTGGTTGAAAGAGGGCAAAGAGAAAGCAGGGAGATTCTGTGTGTGTAGGGGGGAGTTGGAGAAAGAAGAGGCTAGCTGCAAGGGGATACAGAGAACAGGGACATTGTGGCTGAAAAGGTCAGTGGGGGGGAGGAGGAAGGTGGGAGAAACACTTTTTATAAAAGGTGGAGAGAAAAGGGGATATGCTGAATGAAAAGGGGAAAATAGAGGGGAGTTGCTGGATGAAAGATGGAAGAGAGGAGATATTTTGTCAGGAAAGGGGTAGAGAGAGAGGAAGACACTGGCTGGAAAGGGTGGGGGAAATGCTGCATGGAAAGGCTGGAGAAAGAGAGGGGAAGATGCTGCATTGAAATGAGAAGAATGGAGGGATGCTGGAGGGAAGAGAGGAGAAATACTGGCTGAAAGGAATGGAGAACATGGGGAGATGCCAGATGGAAAATGATAGAGAGGGGAGATATTGAATGGGAGGGGGAGAGGATAGAATTAGTGAAAGACTGGAGAATATGAGGAAGGGGAATAGAGGAACTGGGCTGAGGGAAAGAGTTAGAAAGCTATAGGTAGATGCAGTAAAAGAGAGAAATTGAATAGTAAGAATAAAAGAAATTTGGACAGAGAGGTGGAAAATTAAATAGAATAAAGCTGATAGGAAAAAAAAATCAATGTTGGAGACAGATCTATTAGAGGAATTGAAGATGACAGCAGGAGAGAGAGAAATGACAAACAGAGAGAAAACCCTGTGAAGAGAGCTAAGAGAAGACAAAGGAAAGTAGAAACTAAGAACTGGGACTGATACAATGAGAAAAATTGGCCAGACAACAAAAGGTAAATAAAAAGAAATTTATTATTATTTTAGAATACATCACTGTTCACATGGCCAATAGGAATATGCTAGACTGAGGAGCTAGGACTGACCAAGAGCCAAGTGTTAAACTACCTGCACACAGTACTGCACATACTATTCGCTTTAGTATATTGTATTATTTTAAATTTTTTGGTACATAATTCCCTGGAGTGTACTCAGTGTGCATGATACCATCAGTTACAGAGGTACTAGGGGTAGCAGCTGGTAGGGGTTCTTCTGTACTGTGCTTAAAAATGCATCTGCTGTCCCATTCCTGTTGATTATAGATATTGGCCCCTAAGGTTTTAACTTGACCCCGCCCACCTTAGCCCCACCCACCTTAGCCTCCCCAAACAGTTGAGTCACCGACTTCCTATGTGTAGGAATGATATGATGTTCACATTTCCTTGGCAAACAGAGCAAGATTCACATTTTTGATGTCCTTTTAGTAATCCTACATTTTGATTATCAGGTCTTGGAAGAGCAGAGTGAACTTTCTTAGATTTGTTTCTCTTTTATATGCTATCAACAGATATCTATCAGCAAAATGTTGTAGACCTTGAACTATAGTAGCCTAGTGGTTAGTGCAGCGGACTTTAATCCTGGGGGAACTGGGTTCAATTCCCACTACAAGTCCTTGTGACTCTGGGCAAGTCACTTAACCCTCCATTGCCCCAGGTACAAATAAGTACCTATATATAATATATAAACAGCTTTGAATGTAGTTGCAAAAACCACAGAAAGGTGGTATATCAAGTCCCTTTCCCCTTTCTCTTTCTTTAAAATATTAGTAGGAGAAACACCCACAGAGGGTAAGGGAACAGCTGACCCTATGACTGTAATAGAATCAATCAAGGAGTAGAGCAAAGTTGGTACTTCCAAGAACCATGAGGAAAACACAAGGAATGGTAGCAGATAAAGTTTGTTTGCATTTTCCTTGTGGTTCTTGGAAGTATTGGCCCAAAACAGTGGAACGAGCTTCTGCTTCACATTAGAAACCTACCAACTCTTTCTACATTTAAGATAACACTTAAATCCCACCTGTTTACTCAAGACTTTGCTTCAGATTTTCACTAGGTTGTTGTTGGGGTTTTTTTTCTCTTTCTTCTCTCCATTTTCTCCTCTCTCATTTCATTGTATTGTAAATCACTTTATTTTATTGTGTTGTAAACTGTTTTGAAGCCTAAAACAGGTCATATGGCGGTATATCAAGTAGAAATAAATAAATACATATCTTTGATAAATGCATAAAGGTAATGTGCAAATTACTTTCTTCATGTTTATTTTTGATACAAGGAGTGACCTTCTGTCAACTGATGTAGCTCTTTTATATCTTTCCTCTATACAATCTCTTTGATAGCCTCTTTCCACAAATCTGTTTCTTCATACTTCAGCTTGATATTCTAAGTCCTCCTGTTCAGAACACAAGCTTTTTACACTCAAAAATTGGCTAGATGGTAGATTCCTTTTCAATACTCTATTGTGGCAACTAGTGTAATGCAAACATTTGTTCACATTGTTTTTTAAAATTTTTACAGTATATGCTTCTTTGAAAATGACCCTCTTTAAATGTAATCAAAATATCAAGTAAGGGGATTTCTTTAATCTCACAACAAATCTGAAATTGCAATTGTGAATCTCTTGTTAATCAATTGTAAGATTTGAATAACGTGTTTTCCTCTCCACTCCAAACAATGAAAACATCATCAATGATCTGTGCCATATAAGGATGTTATTTTTAAAAAGATGCTCAGTAAGGTATTTTTCTTCAACTTTTGTCAAGTACAGATTTGCCACTGATGGGGTCATAGTGGCTCCCATCACAGTTCCCTTGATCTATTTGTAAAAGTTTTTGATCAAAACAGAAAAAAAATTCTCCTTCAGAGCAATTATAGCACAGTTCTTCAAGTGATGGAAGTTTCTTATTATATCTATGCTGAAGATATGCAGATTATGTATTCTGTATCGTCTTTGTTTTATGAAACTATAGATCTAATGAAGACTGGGAGAATGGGCATCCAAATGGCAGATGACATTTAATATAAGCAAGTGCAAAGTAATGCAAGGTTCCACATTGGGAGTCACCACCAAGGAAAAGGATCTAGGTATCATCGTTGATGATACATTGAAACCCTTTGCTTAGTGTGTAGCAGCAGCTAAGAAAGCAAATAGAATGTTAGTAATTATTAAGAAATGAATGGAAAACAAAAATGAGAATGGTATAATGCCTTTGTATCGCTCCATGGTGCAACCGCTCCTCGAACACTGTATGCAGTTCTGGTCACCACACCTCAAAAAAGATATCGCAAAATTAGAAAAGGTGCAGAGAAGGGCAACGAAAATGATAAAGGGGATGGGATGACATCCCTATGAGGAATGACTAAAGCGACTAGGGCTCTTCAGCTTGGACAAGAGACAGCTGAGGGGAGATATGATGAAGGTCTATAAAATACTGAGTGGAGTGGAATGGGTCAACATGAATTGCTTGTTTACTCTTTCCAAAAATACTGGGACTAGGGGGCATGCAATGAAACTACTAAGTAGTAAAAGAAATCAGAGAAAATATTTCTTCACACATTGTGTAATTAACTTCTGGAGTTCATTACCAGAGAATATGGTAAAAGCACTTAGCTAAGCAGGATTTAAAAAAGGTTTGGATAATTTATTGAAAGAAAAGTCCATAAACCATTATTAAAGATGGACTTGGGAGAGCAAGTGAGCGTCAGCGGCTGCTATTCAGGGCTTCCCAACACCAGAAATCACCTTTAACATCAAGAGACAGCACTGATCACTGAGTTATCTGCCCTTCTGCATGCTTTAAACTTCTGAATTGTGACAGCAGTTAGTGACATCATCACATGGCGATTAGAACAGCACAACTGCCACTGTGAGCTTCAGTGGACTGCTATTCAGGGCTTCCCAACATCAGAAATCACCGTTAACATCAGAGACAGTGCTGACCAATGAGTTATCTACCCTTCTGCGTGCTTTAAACTTTTGAATTGTGACAGCACTTAGTGTCATCATCACATGGCCTTGATTGACTAGAAGATGAACAATTAGACCTTGTACTGATTACAGAAACTTGGCTAAATTCTAAAGAAGACCCAACTCTGATCAACATTTGTCCTCTGGGATACAAAATTCGTCATCTGACTAGAAATTAGAAAAAAAAGAGGGAGTGAGGTGGGGGAATAGCAATCATTTATAAATCATTTTTCAAAATTAAATTTATCTCCCAGAACTTAATCCTCTATCTAGAAATCCTGGCATGTAACATTACTCATGAAACTTTATCCGATCAATTATGTCTTATTCTGTTTTATTGACCTCCAAGAAACTGGCATGATGTTGCAGAAGAATTTTCAGAGTTTGTATCCAACATCTGCATCAACTTTGACAACGTATTGTTAATATTAACATTAATTTAGAAAAAACAGATGATATCAAAAGAACTTTCAGAATTTCATGGATCATGGAGCCTCATAACTCCTAAAGGTACATAGTAAATGTCACATACAGACCTACTCGTTTTTACATTTATAAATCCCACTAATATCTATATATCTGAGATAGAATGGGAGCCAATTTTATAGTCAGACTATAGTAGACTAAAGTTTAAATTAATTGGAAAGATGTTAACCACAACAAAACAGATGATTACAAACCTACTTTATATAATACAAGAGGCAAAATCAATATAGAACAATTTGGTCTAAAGTAGA
The DNA here is from genome assembly GCF_901765095.1 of Microcaecilia unicolor. NCBI lineage: Eukaryota > Metazoa > Chordata > Amphibia > Gymnophiona > Siphonopidae > Microcaecilia > Microcaecilia unicolor. The sequence continues at coordinate 416,277,925 of NC_044031.1, forward strand.
TAAAAATCAACTAATTTTTTTAATGAGATTTTATTAATTTTTTATAGGTAATAAAAATAGTAGTGTAAGAAATGCAATTCAAACTAATGTTAAAACAAGAAGGTGTGCCTAGAAGTTTTGTACAAAGTGCCAAATACAATCTTAACTTCACGTAGGTTTGCATAGAGAGTCCACAAAGTCAGTAATTGGAGACCATATTGCATTTTTCTTAATAATTGAACCCAGAAGACTAGCTGAGGCAAGTTTGTATTTGTGATATAACGGAACAGATTGCCACAAAAATGTTCATTAAGTAATGAAGAATCTTTCCAATTTGCTAGGATAATTTGTTCAGCTCTTGTAACTAGTATATCAAACAACAATCTGTGATGACTAGTTAATTGAAGTTCTGAAGAACAAGACTTGAAAATAATTAGTGACAAAGATAAAGAAATATCAGAATGAAATATTTTACAAATGGTGCTCCAGATGCATCTGTGGACATTCAAAGATCATGTGAATTAATGTTCGTGGTAGTTGATGGTAGTGCCAACAGAGATTCGAGGAAGTAAGTTTTCCAGAGTGTAATTTACATGGGGTCCAAACAGCTTTATGGTAAAAGAAGAGCATTGACTGTAGGAAGTTTGCTGCTGGTAGAGGTTTGATTTAAGATGACCATAATTTAGCATGAAAGTCTTCAGAGATGAGATGATTTGAATCTTTTTCCCATATTTGTAGAAGGGTGTTACTGTTCTAGTATTGATGAGACAGAAATAGCATGGGTGTAGTTTGGGGGGGCCTGAAGGGGGCATTGCCCCCCCCCAAATGAGCTGCCCCTACCTGGTCAGGGGTAGGGACATAACCCACCAGTAGCTTTTCTCCTCCTGGCCGCTGCTATGGAAACCTAGAGGAACCGTAAGCTTCTGTGCTCTTCCCTTTCCTTCCCTGCCTCTCGCTCACTCACTCACTCACTCCCCCTCCTTCCTCCTTGGCAAAGCATAATGAAAATGTGTGCAGGGCTGTACTCCTGCTGAGCGTGCCGCTACAAGCTTCCCTTCTCCTCCCTCACTCGCCTCACAATGTAAGTTTCTGTTTCCAGAGCACTGCCCCGCACACATTTTTATTTTGTTTTGTAGCTGTGTCGGGTGTGGGGGGATGGAAAGAGTAAGCGAGAGGCAGAGAAGGGCAGGGTAAAGCACAGAAGCTTGCAGTTCCTCCAGGCTGCCACAGCAGCAGCTGAGAGGAGTAGGAAGTAGTTTGGCGCCTATGTCCCTAACCTTAGGGGGGGCACAGTAGCGAGAACAGCTGAGGCAGGGGAGAAGAGACCCTGGATGGCTGCATCAGGGAAGGGGAGTGAGAGAGGACATTCTAGATGGAAGAGAGAGACACTGGATGGAACGGGGAAAGCCTGGAGAGACAATGAATGGAAGAGGATAGGGAGGGGGGAGACAGTGAATAAAAGGGGGAGGCAATGGAAGGAGGCGAGAGAGAGAGGGAGATACTGGATGGAAAGGAATGAGAGAGATGGGAGATGGCTGGCGGTAAGGGGGGGAGACACTGGATGGAAAGAAAGAGATGGGAGATGGCTGGAGGTAAGGGGGAGAGGAGACACTGGATGGAAAGGAATGAGAGAGATGGAATATGCTGCAAAAAGGAGAGAGAGAGGGGGGAGATGCTCAATGGAGGGGTGAGGCAGAGATGCTCGATGGAGGGATGAAGGGGAGACACGATGGAAAGGAATGAGAGAGAGAGAGAGATGGAAGATGCTGCAAAGGGGAGAGAGAGAGGGGGGAGATGCTGAATGGAAGGGGGAAGAGGACATGATGGAAAGGAATGAGAGAGAGAGAGACAGAGAGATGGGAGATGCTGCGAAGGGGGAGAGAGAGGAAGGAGATGCTGGGGGGCGTAGCTACAGGTGGGCCTGGGTGGGCCCAGGCCCACCCAATCACAACTCAGGCCCACCCAGTCAGCGCTCGGAAAATCGGGCATTTAAAAAAAAATTTGTGAAGCCGTTTCACAGACAGCGTTTCGTGTGTGCCCTGCGTGCATTGCAAAAGAAGGAAATCGCCTCGTCGTCTTCAGGCCTTCCCTCACTGTGTCCCACCTTCGTGGCGGGACACAGTGAGGGACGGCCTGAAGACGACGAGGCAATTTCCTTCTTTTGCAATGCACGCAGGGCAGACGCGAAGCGCTTCCTGCGAAACGGCTTCACAGATTTTTTTTTAAGGCAGGGTGGTGGCAGGAGAACTAAGAGGGCTGTCGGAGCTGGTAGTCAAGTCGGGTCGGGGGGGTCTCAAATGGGAGGAGGGGTAGGGTGGGGAGGGGGGTCTCAGATGGGAGAAGGGGAGGGAAGGGGTGGGGAGGGGGTCTCAGATGAGGGGAGGGGAGTCTCAGATGGGGGAGGGGAGGGGGGATTGGTGTCAGATGGGAGAAGGGGAGGGGAAGGGGGTCTCAGATGGGAGAAGGGGGCTGGAACTGGGATCAGAGAAGGGGCCAGTAGGGAAAATAGGGGCCATGCCTGGGGCTGGTGGGAAAATGGGTCTGGGGCTGAAAAGGGGGGGCCCTAATGCAAGGCATGTGGATGAAGGGGGCTGGACTGGGGGCTGAACAGGAGGGTAGGTGGGATAAGGGGCTAGCACTGGAACTGGGGGCTGAAAAGGGGCAGAGGCTGAAACTGTGGAGACTGGGGTCTGAAAAGGGGACAGGGAGAAGTAGCTGGGGCTGAAGCTCGGGACTGGTGAGAGAAAAGGGCTGGGGTTGAAACTGGGGGCTGAAAAGGGGACAGGGAGAAGTGGCTGGGGGCTGAATCTTGGGACTGGTGCAGAAAAGGGCTGGGGCTGAAACGGGGGACTGGTGGGATAGTGTAGCTGAAACTAGGGGCTGAAAAGGGGAGGGGCAGGTGGGAGATGTGGGCTAGGGCTAGAACTAGGGGCAGGTGGGATAAGGGGGCTGGAACTGGGGGCTGAAAAAAAGGGGCAGAGAGAGGGGACAGATCCTGGATGGAAGGGGGAGTGAGAGGGAGGGCAGACCCTGGATGGATGGGAGAGGGAGGGTAAATGGTGGATTGAAGGGGCAGAGAGAAAGGGCAGACAGTGAATGGAAGGGGGAGAGAGAGAGGGCAGATAGGGGCAGATGGTGGATGGAAGGGGCAGAGATAGAGGGCAGATGTGTATGGAAGGGGCAGGGAGAGAAGGCAGACATTGGATGGAGGGGATAGCAGAGAGGGCAGACACTGGATGGCAGAGAAAGAACGAAGACAGATGCTGGATGGAAGGAAGACAGTGAAAAGAAGATGAGGAAAGCAGAAACCAGAGACAACAAACTGTAAATAAAATATATATTTTTATTTTTTTGCTTTAGGAAAAAGTAGTATTGTAGCTGTGTTAATAAATGTTTATAATAGAACATGTAAATAAGGCAATCTTTTTATTGGACTAATTTTAATACATTTTGACAAACTTTCGGAGAACAAAGCCCCCTTCCTCAGGTCAGGATAGGATACTGAAACAGCACTTTCTCCGAGGACAAGCAGGCTGCTTGTTCTCACTGATGGGGTGACGTCCACGGCAGCCCCTCCAATTGGAATCCTTACTAGCAAAGTCCTTTGCTAGTCCTCGCGCACCCGCGCGCACCGCGCATGCGCGGCCATCTTCCCGCCCGAAACCGGCTCGAGCCGGCCAGTCTTCTTTCGTCCGCACTCGGTACGGCTGTGTTTTTTGCCGTGTCGAGCCCCGGAGAGTCGACCTCGCGCGTCCGTTGTCAAATCGACGTGTTTTTCTTCGGAAAAGTTTTCAATTCGTTCGGAAAGTGCTCCGCAAACCCCCTTGGGTTTCGTTTGCCCCTTCCCGTACTTCCAGTCTTTGCCCCGGTAAGTTTTCTTTCGTCGTCGGGGTAGGCCTCTTTTCGGCCTCGGTCGAGATTTTTCTCCCTCAAAGTTTTTGGTGCTCAAATTCGTCATTTCGGATTTTGATTTCGCCGGCGTGATTTTTCCGCCCATGACATCGAAGCCTTCCAGCGGCTTCAAGAAGTGCACCCAGTGCGCCCGGGTAATCTCGCTCACTGATAGGCACTCTTCGTGTCTTCAGTGTCTGGGGGCCGAGCACCGTCCTCAGAATTGTAGCCTGTGTTCCCTGTTACAAAGGCGGACTCAGGTAGCGAGATTGGCCCAGTGGAACGTTTTGTTCTCGGGCTCTTCGTCGGCATCGGCACCGGGGTCATCGAGTGCATCGACGTCGTCAGCGTCCAGACCTTCATCCTCGGCCGCCAGTGCATCGAGTGCATCGAGGCATCGGCCCTCTGCATCGGCGCCGAGACATCGGATAGCTGCATCGGCGTCGGTGGTACCGGGACCTCGTCTGCTGATGTCGTCGGACGGTGGTACATCGTCAGGAGTGCAGGTGAGGGCTGTCCATTCCCCTGCTGGTGGCGGTGAGCCTTCGGGTGGGTCTCCCCCTACCCTGAGGGCTCCTGCGGTACAGCCCCCCCCCGAGATCGACCTCCTTCGACCTCGGCCCCGAGGAAGCGACGGCTGGATTCTACGTCCTCCTCGTCGGTGCCGGGGAGCTCCGGTGACATGCTTCGGAAGAAGTCGAAGAAGCATCGACACCGGTCTCCTCCCCGCGTCGGCACCGAGAGCTCTGGGTCGCCGAGGGAGTCGGCACCCAGCAGGCATTGGCACCGAGAGGACCGCTCACCCTCTGTTCAGGAGGTGTCGATGCGCTCCACTCTGGACAGCCCGGAACAGCCTCCACGCCCGGAACAGGTTCTGACGTCGACGCCTGCATCGACCTCCATGCCTTTCTCTGCAGCCGCTCTGAACGAGAGCCTCCGGGCCGTTCTCCCAGAGATTCTGGGAGAGCTGTTGCGCCCTACCCCTCCGGTACCGGCGGTGCTTGCGCCTCCGGTACCGTCGAGCGTGGCGCCGGCTGGCCCATCGCCCGGGGTGAGGTCCCCGACATCGGTACCGCGTGCGGTGCCGACTGCGGCCACCTCCCAGGAGGGCTCCCCGACTACGTCGGCGGAGGGAGCTTCGCCGATGCGGGCGAGGGAGTCTACCTCTCGACGCCCCCATCGTGGACGTGGCTCCACGGAGTCGAGCCGGGCGAGGTTGCAGACACAGGTCCGTGAACTTGTGTCTGACACCGAGGGTGAGGCCTCGTGGGAAGAGGAAGAAGACCCCAGATATTTCTCTGAGGGTCTTCCTTCCGATCCCACTCCCTCTCCTGAGAGACAGCTTTCTCCTCCCGAGAGTCTGTCTTTTGCTTCCTTTGTCCGGGAGATGTCTACGGCCATCCCCTTCCCGGTGGTTGTGGAGGACGAGCCCAGGGCTGAAATGTTTGAGCTCCTGGACTATCCTTCTCCACCTAAGGAAGCGTCCACTGTTCCCTTGCACCATGTCCTGAAAAAGACATTGCTTGCGAACTGGACCAAGCCACTAAGTAATCCCCACATCCCCAAGAAGATCGAGTCCCAGTACCGGATCCATGGGGACCCAGAGCTGATGCGCACTCAGTTGCCTCACGACTCTGGAGTTGTGGATCTGGCCCTAAAGAAGGCTAAGAGTTCTAGGGAGCATGCTTCGGCGCCCCCGGGCAAAGACTCTAGAACCTTAGACTCCTTTGGGAGGAAGGCCTACCATTCCTCTATGCTCGTGGCCAAAATCCAGTCTTACCAGCTCTACACGAGCATACACATGCGGAACAATGTGCGGCAGTTGGCGGGCTTGGTTGATGCTCTCCCCCCTGAGCAAGCCAAGCCTTTTCAGGAGGTGGTCAGGCAGCTGAAGGCGTGCAGAAAATTCCTGGCCAGAGGGGTGTATGACACCTTTGATGTTGCGTCCAGGGCCGCTGCTCAAGGTGTGGTGATGCGCAGGCTCTCATGGCTGCGTGCCTCCGACCTGGAGAATAGACTCCAGCAGCGGATTGCGGACTCGCCTTGCCGTGCGGACAATATTTTTGGAGAGAAGGTCGAGCAGGTGGTAGAGCATCTCCACCAGCGGGATACCGCATTCGACAAGTTCTCCCGCCGGCAGCCTTCAGCATCTACCTCTACAGGTAGAAGATTTTTTGGGGGAAGGAGGACTGTTCCCTACTCTTCTGGCAAGCGTAGGTACAATCCTCCTTCTCGACAGCCTGCGGCCCAGGCTAAGCCCCAGCGCGCTCGCTCTCGTCAGCAGCGTGCGCCTCAGCAAGGCCCCGCGGCTCCCCAGCAAAAGCAAGGGGCGAGCTTTTGACTGGCTCCAGCAGAGCATAGCCGACATCCAAGTGTCAGTGCCGGGCGACCTGCCAGTCGGAGGGAGGTTGAAAGCTTTTCACCAAAGGTGGCCTCTCATAACCTCCGATCAGTGGGTTCTCCAAATAGTCCGGCAAGGATACACCCTCAATTTGGCCTCAAAACCTCCAAATTGTCCACCGGGAGCTCAGTCTTACAGCTTCCAACACAAGCAGGTACTTGCAGAGGAACTCTCCGCCCTTCTCAGCGCCAATGCGGTCGAGCCCGTGCCATCCGGGCAAGAAGGGCTGGGATTCTATTCCAGGTACTTCCTTGTGGAAAAGAAAACAGGGGGGATGCGTCCCATCCTAGACCTAAGGGCCCTGAACAAATATCTGGTCAAAGAAAAGTTCAGGATGCTTTCCCTGGGCACCCTACTTCCCATGATTCAGGAAAACGATTGGCTATGCTCTCTGGACTTGAAGGATGCCTACACACACATCCCGATACTGCCAGCTCACAGACAGTATCTGCGATTTCAGCTGGGCACACGTCACTTCCAGTACTGTGTGCTACCCTTTGGGCTCGCCTCTGTGCCCAGGGTGTTCACAAAGTGCCTGGCTGTAGTAGCAGCGGCACTTCGCAGGCTGGGGGTACACGTGTTCCCATATCTCGACGATTGGCTGGTGAAGAACACGTCCGAGGCAGGAGCCCTGCAGTCCATGCAGATGACTATTCGCCTCCTGGAGCTACTGGGGTTTGTGATAAATTACCCAAAGTCCCATCTTCTCCCATCACAGAGACTCGAATTCATAGGAGCTCTGCTGGATTCTCAGACGGCTCGCGCCTATCTCCCAGAGGCGAGAGCCAACAACTTGTTGTCCCTCGTCTCGCTGGTGCGAGCGTCCCAGCAGATCACAGCTCGGCAGATGTTGAGATTGCTGGGCCACATGGCCTCCACAGTTCATGTGACTCCCATGGCCCGCCTTCACATGAGATCTGCTCAATGGACCCTAGCTTCCCAGTGGTTTCAGGCTGCTGGGGATCTAGAAGACGTAATCCACCTGTCCACGAGTTTTCTCGAATCCCTGTATTGGTGGACGATTTGGTCCAATCTGACTCTGGGACGTCCTTTCCAAATTCCTCAGCCACAAAAAGTGCTGACCACGGATGCGTCTCTCCTGGGATGGGGAGCTCATGTCAATGGGCTTCACACCCAAGGAAGCTGGTCCCTCCAGGAACGCGGTCTACAGATCAATCTCCTGGAGTTGCGAGCGATCTGGAACGCTCTGAAGGCTTTCAGAGATCGGCTGTCCCACCAAATTATCCAAATTCAGACAGACAACCAGGTTGCCATGTACTATGTCAACAAGCAGGGGGGCACCGGATCTCGCCCCCTGTGTCAGGAAGCCGTCAGCATGTGGCTCTGGGCTCGCCGTCTCGGCATGGTGCTCCAAGCCACATATCTGGCAGGCGTAAACAACAGTCTGGCCGACAGACTGAGCAGGATTATGCAACCTCACGAGTGGTCGCTCAACTCCCGAGTGGTGCGCCAGATCTTCCAAGCATGGGGCACCCCCTTGGTGGATCTCTTCGCATCTCGAGCGAACCACAAAGTCCCTCAGTTCTGTTCCAGGCTTCAGGCCCACGGCAGACTGGCATCAAATGCCTTCCTCCTGGACTGGGGGGAGGGCCTGCTGTATGCTTATCCTCCCATTCCTCTGGTGGGGAAGACTTTGTTGAAACTCAAGCAAGACCGAGGCACCATGATTCTGATTGCTCCTTTTTGGCCGCGTCAGATCTGGTTCCCTCTTCTTCTGGAGTTATCCTCCGAAGAACCGTGGAGATTGGAGTGTTTTCCGACCCTCATCACGCAGGACGAAGGGGCTCTTCTGCATCCCAGCCTCCGGTCCCTAGCTCTCACGGCCTGGATGTTGAGAGCGTAGACTTTGCCTCTTTGGGTCTGTCAGAGGGTGTCACCCGCGTCTTGCTTGCTTCCAGGAAAGATTCCACTAAGAGGAGTTACTTCTTTCTGTGGAGGAGGTTTGCCGTCTGGTGTGACAGCAAGGCCCTAGCTCCTCGCTCTTGTCCTACACAGACCCTGCTTGAATACCTTCTGCACTTGTCTGAGTCTGGTCTCAAGACCAACTCTGTAAGAGTTCACCTTAGCGCAATCAGTGCATACCATTACCATGTGGAAGGTAAGCCGATCTCAGGACAGCCTTTAGTTGTTCGCTTCATGAGAGGTTTGCTTTTGTCAAAGCCCCCTGTCAAGCCTCCTACAGTGTCATGGGATCTCAATGTCGTTCTCACCCAGCTGATGAAACCTCCTTTTGAGCCACTGAATTCCTGCCATCTGAAGTACTTGACCTGGAAGGTCATTTTCTTGGTGGCAGTTACTTCAGCTCGTAGAGTCAGTGAGCTTCAGGCCCTGGTAGCCCAGGCCCCTTATACCAAATTTCATCATAACAGAGTAGTCCTCCGCACTCACCCTAAGTTCTTGCCAAAGGTCGTGTCGGAGTTCCATCTGAACCAGTCAATTGTCTTGCCAACATTCTTTCCCCGTCCTCATTCCTGCCCTGCTGAACGTCAGCTGCACACATTGGACTGCAAGAGAGCATTGGCCTTCTACCTGGAGCGGACACAGCCCCACAGACAGTCCGCCCAATTGTTTGTTTCTTTTGATCCCAATAGGAGGGGAGTGGCTGTAGGGAAACGCACCATATCCAATTGGCTAGCAGATTGCATTTCCTTCACTTACGCCCAGGCGGGGCTGGCTCTTGAGGGTCATGTCACGGCTCATAATGTTAGAGCCATGGCTGCGTCGGTAGCCCACTTGAAGTCAGCCTCCATTGAAGAAATTTGCAAAGCTGCGACGTGGTCATCTGTCCACACATTCACATCTCATTACTGCCTGCAGCAGGATACCCGACACGACAGTCGGTTCGGGTCAGTTCTTCAGAACCTGTTTGGGCTTTAGGATCCAACTCCACCCCCCGAGGGCCCTGTTTGTTCTGTTCCAGGCTGCACTCTCAGTTAGTTGGTAAATTTTTTAGGTCAATCTCAGTTATGTCCTCGCCGTTGCGAGGCCCAATTGACCATGGTTGTTGTTTTGAGTGAGCCTGGGGGCTAGGGATACCCCATCAGTGAGAACAAGCAGCCTGCTTGTCCTCGGAGAAAGCGAATGCTACATACCTGTAGAAGGTATTCTCCGAGGACAGCAGGCTGATTGTTCTCACAAACCCGCCCGCCTCCCCTTTGGAGTTGTGTCTTCCCTTGTATTGTCTTGCTACATACTGGACTGGCCGGCTCGAGCCGGTTTCGGGCGGGAAGACGGCCGCGCATGCGCGGTGCGCGCGGGTGCGCGAGGACTAGCAAAGGACTTTGCTAGTAAGGATTCCGATTGGAGGGGCTGCCGTGGACGTCACCCCATCAGTGAGAACAATCAGCCTGCTGTCCTCGGAGAATACCTTCTACAGGTATGTAGCATTCGCTATACTGTATTGACCTGAGGAAGAAAGTTTTGGCCTCTGACAGCTAAATGTATTAGTCTAATAAAATGGTATTATTTTATTTTCTATATTTGTTTTATTTCTATTTGTTAATTTGTAGTGGCGATTAGTATTTGTTAGTTTTTTTCAAATTTACATCTGCTGTCTTTATATTTTGCACAGTACTAGGGGACATTTTCTGTTTCTGTGGTGTTGCATTGTATGCAGAGTCTGGCATCAGGGGTTCAGTTTAATTTTTGTCTAAATAGAAAGTTTATGATTACTTATTTTATAATGGATTAGGGTGTTTCTGTGTTTGTGAAAAAGACATGGCTTTCAGTTGGCATTGACTGTGCAGGATCGACAATCTGTACTATTCTGTCTGGTTTCGTTTTACAATAGGTGAATTGATGTTCTAGTGCTCACTGTAGTGTTTAAGATGCTTTCCTTTTCCTTGTGTGACTCGTAGAAATGACTGCTTATGGTATGGTAGAATTGCTCTATAGATCCTCAGTGTTTTGTATTCTCGGTATGGTGGTTTTAAGGTTTGCAACATAGGTTCCGAATATGTATGTGGTTTATGTTGCTGTAGGACAGCTGTTGGGCAGACTGTTGTTAAAAATTATTTAGGATCCCCAAAAAAATTACTCACACCTATATATACATAGTGCCCACCCATATTAGCTCCCGGCCCATCCAAAATGTCAGGTATGGCTACACCACTGTGCTGGATAGAAGGGGAAGGGGTGGAAAGAAACAGGATGGAATAGAGGGAGAGAGAGTGGAAGAAGGAGAGGACAGAGTTAGTGAAAGTCTGGAGAATATTTGGAAGGGGGCAGGGATGAGGGAAAGAGATAGAAACTTGTAGGTAGATGCAGTAACAAGAGGGAATAATGAAATCTGAACAGAAAGGCAGAAAAATAAATGGAAGAAACTGGAATGAAAAGAACAATGCCAGATATAGATGTAATGAAGAAATTGAAGAAGACAGAAAAGAGAGAAGTGACAAATGGAAAAGGAAATCCTGGCAAAAGAGTTAGCAGAAACCAGAAACTGGAATCAACACAGTTAGAAACATTAAATGACCAGACCACACAGGTAGAAAAATATATATTTTTAATTCAAAAACTAGCATATTACAAACAGTGCAAAGTGGAAAATAAGGTAATGGTTTTCTATTGGACTACATGAATACATCTTTCAGTTAGCTTTCAAAAGCCTAAACCACCTTCTTCTAGCTCGGACAGTACACCATGCTTAGGGGTTCTTTTACTAAGGTACGTTAATATAGTTAGCAAGCACTAATGATTAACGTGTGCTAAATGCTAAGGCATAGGTATAAAATGGTCATCTTAGCATTTAGTAAATGGACCCCTTAATTTGTAATGTAGTATATAGAATATGTCAGTTTTTGAAATTTACACCTGCTGTCTTCATATTTTGCACAGTATGAGGGAACACATTACTGTTTTTCTGTTGTATTGTGTGCAAAGTCTGGCTAGTTTAATTTTTGTCTATATATTTCTATTTTTAGTCTATAGTTAGTCTTTTACTAAGGTGTGCTCACGGTTTTGGCGCAGGCTAAACGCCCATAGGAGGCATCTCTAATGTTTAGAACATGCCCAATTTTAGCGCGCACCAAAAACGTGAGCACGCCTTAGTAAAAGATGCCCTACTTTTGGTGACGGTTTATCTGCGTTCTGCATGTGTGGAAGAAACCAGGTATCCTGCTAGCACTGAATGCCTATGCAGGATCAATATGTACTAATCTGGCCTGTTTAGTTTTCCAGTAGGTGTATTGATGTTATTTGAATGTGAGAGGAGGCATAATGAGAGAAATTTTCCCAGGGTGCTGGCTTTTTTCAGTTTAAAAAAAAATATATAAATGCTGATTTCATATTCAGTGTTTTAGGCTTGTGTATGTTTTGAATGACCATAATGAATATGTATAAGATGAATGTATGCAAATGAATATGCAAATGTGCCACACCCCACCCTTTGCCCCCCACCAAGTGAAACAGCCTACACCCATGAGAAACAGTCTATATATGGATGATGCAATGTGTCCATTGTTTAGTAGGGATTCAGAGAGCTAAAAAATAGAAGGTCTGGAGCAAGTAAAAGATTTTAAATTGGTAGATTTTCTTAGGCAATGGGATGGTTGAATCCATCTAAAAAACTGCGATGAGGGAAGATATAGATTGCAAATCCTGAAAAGATGATACAACATGCAAATTACAATTATAAACATCTTGCAAACATCAAATATTGCAGTCTACCCATTTTTTCCAAAAGAAAGGATTATTATATATTAGAAAGGTAGGATTTTCCCAAATTGAGGTATGTGGTGACCTATAAAAAGGAAATTCAAGTATATTATCTAAGGCTCGGAGCATTCTCTTTTTGTGAAAGAGTCAAAGAGTTGGTGGTAAGGAATTAAAGGGGAAAGTGTGAGCCAAGGATTTTTCCAGAAGAAGCCACATAGGAGAATGTTCATCATCAGAAAAAAAAATGACAGCCTTGTTGAGCAATGAAAGCCTTCTGGTACAGAAGAAAATCAGGAAACATTACACCTTTTTCCTTTGGGGCTTTGAATTTTGAGAGTGAGATTCTGATCTGTTTAGACTTCCATAGAAAAGAGGACAAAAGCTTTTCAATTTTGTTTATAGAAGGAGACGTGGAGTAATGCTGGTATCAAAGTATGAAGTTTATCTTAGGAGTAGCCATTATTTTGATGGTCTCGAGCCTGCCCACCAGGAGATATACAAGGGATTCCAGGTTACTAGGAGAGTTTTAAGGAGTTTCATTATATTATCTCCATTGTGTTGAATAGTTTCTTGAAGTGAAGTATGGAGCTCAATTCCTATATATTTGATTTTTTGGGGAGCCCAAACTAGTCCAAATTGGTGAATCAAATTATGTGATGAATGAACATTAAGTGCCAATACTTCAGTTTTGGATTGATTGATTGATTGATTGATTGATTGATTTTATACCCTGAAGATGTGGAAAATTTGTTAATTAAAGAAAATAAAGATGGTAGTGAAGAAGATGGATTTGTGATATATAAAAGTGTATCATCCTCATATGTGGTTACCTTATAGTGAGGGTTATTGTGTAGGAGTCCCGTTATATTGATCGTTGAGTTGATTGCTGTAAGAAGAGGTTCCAAAGCAAGGTTGAACAGGTGAGGGGACAAAGGACAGCCTTGATGTGCACCTCTATTGAGAGGAATGTAATCTGAGAGATTATTTGCATTTATTCTAGCTGTAGGATTAGTATATAAAACTTTGATTTTTATCAATATATTCTACTAGGGCACCAAACCATTATAAAATTGAAAATAGATAAGGCCATTCCACCCTGCTGTCAAAAGCCTTCTCAGCATCAAGGAATAAAGCAGTGACAGGGTGGAAATGGGACTTAGCAAAATGTGAAATGTGAAAAAGTAACCTAGAGTTAGCAGTGATAAGCCTATTTGGGATAAAAATAAAACCTACCTGAGAAGGCAATATAACTTTATCTGTAATCTTCTTTAATCTATTAGATAATATTTTAGCATATAATTTATAATCTGAGTTGAGAAGGGACATAGCGCAGTGGTGTGCTGGAGCAGGCTCTCACAGGCTCTTGAGAGCCGTTTGTTAAGTTTTTAAGAATTTTGGGAGCTGGTTCTCCATGGCTACTTTAACAAATGGATCCCAAAATGTGGGCTTGGGCCCCTCCTGAATTCTCTTTTACTTTGCTGGCGAGAGAGAGCCCCCTGTTAACAATTTACCAGCACACCCCTGGTACATAGGTCTATAATTTTGCATGCATTGAGGATCTTTGTTAGGTTTGGGTATGACTGTTATCAAAGCTTCTGAAAAGCGATTATTGCAGATATCATGAGGTACAATAGTATTGAACAGTTTGATTAGGATAGGGGAGAGAAACTTTGAATATTTTATAAAATTCAACTGGGTCTGGTCTGGATGCTTTGCCAGAAGGGAGATCCGAAATAGCATGTGTGACATCTTCTATGTCTATGGGTTTAGAGAGGAGTTTACCATCTTCAGTAGACCATTGTGAATACTGAAGGGGGTTAAGAAAATCTACAGTTGTGGTTCCTCCTTGGGATTCTGATTGATATAAAAGAGAGAGAATGATTTTAAAATTTCAGAATTTGAGGTGACTCACATTATCAACATTGTTTTTGATAGATGAAATTTGAATTTTAGTACTTTTGCGTTTTAAGGTAATTTGCCAACAATTTACTACTTTTATTACCTTCAATGTAATATCTAGTTTTAGTTTGAAAAATTTCATGACATGCCATATCAGTTATCAGTTTATTATATGAATATTTAAATGTATAAATAGAGTTTAATAGAGCACTATCGGGAGAAAGGAGATATTTTTGTTCACAATCTATGATCTGGGATTCTATATTTTGAATAAGAGTATTTTGTTCTTTCTTTTTGTATGCAGATATGGATATCAGCTTCCCTCTTAGGGTTGTCAAAAACTTCCCATATTGTTAGAGCAGGGGCCCAGTCTTGTGGGTTGAATTGAAAAAATTCTCTGATGAAATTTTCTATTCAAGATTTGATTGTATCATCACTGAGAAGTTTGATATTGGTACAGGGGCTTGTATAATATAGCTTAGAGAAAGGGATATAGGAGAATGATCTGAAATTACTCTAGTATGGATTGAGGCTTCTATAAACTGAGGTAACAAAGTGGCAGAAAACAGGAAATAATCTATATGTGAGAAACTATTATGTGGTGGTGAGTGATAGCTGTATTCCTTGGCATCAGGATGACCAATTCTTCAGGGATCTATTAGATTGAATTGTGAAACTAAGGATCTCAAATTTGTATTAGCTTTGATATCAATTTTAGGTTCTGAGGTATGTTTATCAAGCCAAATATCTAAAGAGAGATTGAAAACACCAGAAATGCAAACAGGCATCTCATCAAAAGAAGATGTAGAGTGAAAAGTCAGGTGAGTCAGAGCAGTGGCGTTCCTAGGGGGGGCGGGGGGGGGGGCGGTCCGCCCCGGGTGCACGCCGCTGGGGGGGGGGGTGCCACACGCGCCTGTCCTCCGTTGTTCCATGCTTCTTCTCTGCCCCGGAACAGGTTACTTCCTGTTCTGGGGCAGAGAAGAAGCATGGAACAACGGAGGACAGGCGCACACGGCACCCCCCCAGGAGCGTGCACCCGGCGGGCTGGGGGTTCCTTTGCGGGGGTGTCCTTTTGCCGGGGAGGGGGCGCTGCACCCGGGGGGCGGGGCGCATCGGCGATCCGCCCCGGGTGCCAGCCCCCCCAGGAACGCCACTGAGTCAGAGTTAGGTGTATATACATTTACTAATAACAATTGTTGAGAAGAGATTTCTATGTTAGTAATTAGCCATCTACCTTAAGTGTCAGCCACACTGTAAAGGATTTTAACCTAAATATTTTTGGGGAAAAAATTGACACATCATGTTTTCTGCCAACTGAGGGAGCATCTATAGATTGAGAAATCCATGTGTAAGGAGCAATTAAATAGGCTAAATCAGTTACATGGGTTTCCTGCAGGAGGATGATAGAAGGTTTGAATTTTTTAGGAAAAAAAAACATGGTCATGAAAACCAGAGAAGCGGAGAGAAGATTGACCAGTTAAATAGTATAGCAATCTTTAACTGAGCTATAAAAAATAAGACAGAAGTATATATCTTTGTCAAATAAGTACCAAAGAGCCTTGAATAGAGCTTATAAAAATATAGATCAGAGGCTAGGGTAATTTCCATTCAGAAAATCTCAACAGTTATATAGCAATAACAAGAGACATGGAAGAGAAAATACATATTGAAGAAAGAACATCAGTTCAGGACATGCCATGAGATTGTATTTGATCTAGATAAGCTTGTAATTGTTCAGGAGAATCGAAGGTTTTGGTGATGTTATGAAGAGTGATGGTTGTGCGAGACTCTTTCAAACTCTAGAGATGGGTCAAAACTTGTATTGAGAACAGCAGGAATCTATTTAGAAAGGAACTCATTCATATTTGTACCCTCCAAGCCTTCCTTGAATCCCAGAAATCTGGTATTATTTCAGTGTGATCTACTGGCTAAATCTTCAATTTCGAGCTCCAATTTTTTAAAGTGTGCTGCCAAGGAGTTGTCCAGTCAAGTTATCTGCAATGCCGCTTGATTAGAGCGGCGTTCCAGCTCCTACACTCGCAATTGAAAACCTGCAAGCAAAGATTGAGATGTTAGTAATCTCTTCTTTCAGTTCACATGTAATCCCGTAGTGCCTGAAGGATAATTCCGTAGTGCACGAAGTTCTTCTAAAACCAAATATGATGCAGGCAAAGCGGACTTCCCAGGCGCCATTTTTTTCTGGCATTGGGGGATCTTGTTTTAGTCTTTTAGATCTGACAATCATAGAAGATGAAGGCTCAGATGTGGAGGGTTTCAAACCTGACATCTGTAGGTCGTTGGTGTAAGATGTGAAGTAGTTAAGAAAAGGAGAGGTTTACTTGCATTAATCCACTATTCTGTTCTATTATTGAGCTCTGAGGGCAGGAGAAGGAAATTCAAGCGTCCATGTGTGTCAAGAGCTTACCAGCACCCCTAAAAAATCAACCAATATCTATGCTAGAGCTAACAAGTTCTTGGTAACTTGGGATGAACTCAGTAAAAACATATTAGATGATATAACTCCTATTTAAACCAAATCTAGACTAAATAAAAAGCTATCTAACTGGTTCAATCAAGACAGTCTAAACATGAAGAGACTCTGCAGAAAATTAGAGAGAAAATGGATGAAAACAAAAACCATAGAAAACAAAACACTATGGAAGAAAGCAACTAGGGATTGCAAAAATAAAGTTAAAAAAGCCAAAATGAAATACTTCAAAAAACTGATAGGAGGTGAACACACAAACACCAAAAAAACTATCCCCCGGATTCTAAATATGACGCCTAGATTCCGTGCGGAGATATGCACGTAACTTAGTTGGTGGAACAAGGTAATCAGCATTTAACAAATAATAACAAGCACTAATTGGTAATAATTACAATTTCTGTGCGGAAATCACTAAGCATATTCTATAAAGAACTGTGCCTAAATTGCAAAGCGCGCAGTTCAATATAAACGTGTGTAGCTGAAAAGGGGTGCGTTTATGGACATTTCGTGGGTGTTCCAAAATTTCCATGTGTAATTACAGAGTACAGGTCAGTGTGCTTAAATCTACATGTATGGATTTGCACCAGGTTTTTATTAGCGTAAATGAACATGCATAGATTTAGGCACTGCGATATCAACTAAGCGTATTCTATATACCATGCCTAAATTTTATAGAATATGCTCAGTTCCGCATAGATTTTTTAGGCGCCATATATAGAATCTAGCCCTATATGCCTTGGTTAAAAACCTTATCCCCTTATCCCCTTATCGGGGATAACATCTTTAAATGAAAATACTCCTTCTGCATCACAACTGGTAATATATTTCTAGCAAGAAATATGCAAGCTTAGACAAAATATAATCCATCTAATGGGCAACCTAGACATGTGCCACAAGGTTCTCCACTATCTCCTATCCTCTAACATCATTATGGCCCCATTTCGGAGGAAACTAGAAGAAAATGGCTTCAACGCCTTTTTTATGCAGTTGATGTGACCATTTATATATCTTTCAATAACAATTTAAGTGACATTTTGAATATTATTAAAGCAGGACTAGACCTGATAGAATCCTGGGCATCCACCTTCTAACTGAAACTAAATAGGGAGAAAAAAAACAAATTCCTAGTTCTTACTGATTCATTCCATTCATACCTTGCCACATAATTCCTTACAGATCAATGTAGGTTCCCACTAGAACAGAACATGAAAATTCTGGGTATTACAATCAATCAACACCTTTCTTTTAATCTGCAAGTATCTGTAGTGATAACGAAAGTCTTTAAAACTTTATGGAGGTTGAAAAGAATTAGACCCTTTTCTCAAAAGAAATTTTCAAAGACTTAGCCCAAACCCTAGTACTATCCCAATTTCATTATTATAATACAGTGTATGCAGGATGCAATGACACGGTCATAAAGAAATTACAAACTGCCCAAAATACTGCCAGATTATCAGTAGTCTTCTCATTAATATAGCTATCCCAAAAAGCAGCTGAGTCAATCTTACCTATAGTAGTATAGCAAATTAGCTGATGGTTAATAGGGTTCTTAATTTGTTTCCAGTGCAACATAAAGGAGCATCAAAAGTAATCTGGCCAAAGACATTTTTTCCAATGTACATTCATTAAACTAATATTTGGAATAGTAGTGGTAGAAGCATCATAAAATGAAATTAAATCCAATTGATTCCCTTTATCATGAGTAGGTAATGAAGGGGGAATAGAGTAATTCAAGAAGGAAAGGAAAAAAAGATATTGCATTTCCCCAACTCATTTTCTCCTCCAAATGTATATTTACATCTCCCAGAAGTAAGGTAAATGAAGTAATAATTGAGTTTCTAAAAACAAAATCATAAAAATATTGTAGAGGCCTTAGTCCATTTCCCAGGCAGACAATAACAAAGAATACACATTAAAGACTCATTTAAAGTGGGTGCCTTAAGTTGACGTGTAATAATCTCTATTCATGCTGAAGTAAATGAATCTATTAAGTTAGCATCAAAACATGATGTATAAATCATCGCTATACCTCCACCTTTCTTTCCCTTTCACGATAAAGAGATTACCTTATAGCCTACAGGACAAAATTCATTTATATATGGATCTTCCTCTGAAGATTAACCGTATTTCAGTAAAGAAAAAACAACCTGGCTGATGGTTTCTCAAGTCAATCTCTTATCCAAAAATGTTTTGTTACATATAGAATGGATATTAACATAATTACAGGAAATAGGAAATGTTCAAATCAAATCTGTACTAGAGAGCTATATAGGTTTTAAATTAGATGTTACCTTTGTTCTTAAACCAGACTTTTCTTTACTACAGCATTTATTACAGAATCAGAAATCAATATAGCAGAAATTAAACTGGAAACACTCTGGATCTAAGAATGAGAGAATAAAGAAAGTGCTGTAAATTTAAATGAACAAACAGGAATAGGTGTACATACAGTAAAGTACTACATAAAACTCATTGTGCACGTGACTCTTACCATGCTTCACTTGCTGCAAAAGTACGGTCTCAGATAAAAAGTGGTTCTCCGGCAGGAAAAGCAGGCTCTCGGGTCTCATGGTGCAGTGTGTCAGGTCCAAACATTTCTGCAAAAGCACGGTCTCAGATTTAAAAAAATAAAAAAAAAAATGGTTCCCTGGCAGGAAAATCAAGGTCTCAGCTCAAAACATCTTTAATGTCCACTTTCTTTAGCACTTCCTTTCTGCAAAAATTTCAGCTCTATAGACAACTTTTTTCCTCTTTTGACTGTCCAAAAATTGCTGCCATGCTATAAAATCAAAGCCTTAGCTTAAAACTTCTTCAGTGGTTCCTTTGCTGCAAAAGCAGAGTCCCAGGTCCAAAAACTGCTGCCATGCTGTAAAAGCAAAGTCTCAGCTTAAAACTTCTTCAGTGGTTCCTTTGCTGCAAAAGCAGAGTCCCAGGTCCAAAAACTGCTGCCATGCTGTAAAAGCAAAGTCTCAGCTTAAAACTTCTTCAACAGTTCTCTCGCTGCTAAAGCGGGTTCTCAGCTCCAAAATTTGCTGCCATGCTGTAAAAGCAAGGTCTCAGTTTAAAACCTCTTCAACAGAAGCCACGCGCTTCTTAATGGTGATGAGGGGTGCATGAAGGAGTATCAGCTGCAAAACATGGTTTCCTTGCAGAAAAGCATGGTCTCAAATCAAACATGGCTTCCCTGCAGTGTGTGAAGTCAGAAAACAGGAAGACAAGCCGCGTGCTTCTTAACAGCAATGCGATGATGTCACCTGGGGGTCTGTTAGATATGCTGGATGGTCGGATTAGCAAAGGAAAGATAATCAAGACTGTACTGTAAGTATCATCTATTGAGTTTGACTACAGTGTAAAATCATAAGAAGAATATAGTAGCATCATCACCATTTTAGGACTAATACTAACAGAAGAACCCATTGTATCTGCCTACTTTGCAGTTTGGATGTCAAAGATTTCTCAAAGCCATTGTTTGTTAAATGGAATATGCATGTGCTATACTATGTGTGAAGATAATTTACTTTATCTATATAATGTATATATATGCGATAAAGTGTATATACAGGTGTGTTGTTATTTTATTCAGGTGAAAGGCAGTGAAAGAGATCTTCACTCAGGATCCTTTGGTGGCATTACCCATGAAGCTATGAGCGATCTGATTGCTCTTCTTGGTAATTAATTTTCTTATTTATTGAAGTGCTGCTTAATTTCAGAAGCAAGTCAAATTGGGTGACTCATATTTGAATTCGGACCTGATGACTGTCCAGTACAGTTAGAGATTATTGAATGGGGAGGGCAATCGTTAGTAATTTTCCAAAATGAGCACATAGGCAGGTAAACACTATCAAAAAAAATGTTTCATGGATTTTCAGACAGAAGTGGCTGGAGCAGTGCTGGTTTAAAAATGTGTTCATCTTCATCGCCAGAAATACATGCATACTTTTTACAAATCCTTGTGCATACTAATGTGGGCAAAATGTATGCATATATTTTTGCTATTTAGCTTCCGACTCCTGTGTGCTTTGTAGTAGATGAACTTTCTTGCCAGAAGGAGAGGCGTGGCTATATCCTTTTAGGTGAGCTACTGGCAAAGCTCATGCTGCTAGAGGATAGAGGAGGACCAATTGTTTCCAGTTGCTGAAGGGTGTGAACATCTCAGAGATGATTTCCTCCTGATGATACAACCACAGATCTAAGCATCACCAGGAACTGGAAATCTTAAAACTTGGGAGCTCCAGCAAGCAAAATAGCCTCCCATTTCTGGTAAGTACTTTGATCTATCAATGCTCTATTTTGGAGCTCCCCTATCCAGAAGGAAGCTTCTAAGCCAAGCCAGACCAGTTTTCAGCCACATCCTCATGTATGATGATGGCCACAATGTTCATTTCAGTGTCCAGAAGCAAAACAACCATGCATGGGGAAGGAACTCACCAAACTAGCCTGCACACACTCAAGCTCCTGGAAATGGCAAACTTATCAGCTCATACTTTTCTCCCTTATACAGGTCTTGTAAGTGCTGTAACACAAACCTTCTCTGCTTGTCACCATACTTAACATGTGAACTTCATGTAGGCATTCCTGGGATGGACAGTAGCTGGAGATGAGGTGCAGTTGCAATATTGGCTGA
Organism: Microcaecilia unicolor; assembly: GCF_901765095.1. Lineage (NCBI taxonomy): Eukaryota > Metazoa > Chordata > Amphibia > Gymnophiona > Siphonopidae > Microcaecilia > Microcaecilia unicolor. The sequence goes on from NC_044031.1 coordinate 416,298,883, forward strand.
ATGGTCTCCTTGTGAGTTTGTTGCAATAGGAGATTATAATCAAGTCCTAGATCCTTTTCTTGATATCACTAGAGTATCTAGAGCCCGTACAAATATAACTGATGATAGATCCTTTTCATCTACATTAGGACTTGTTGATCCATGGAGAATCCATTATACTTTTATTTCTCAGGTACATAAAACTTGTTCATAGATTGATTATGCTTTAGTTTCCAAATCTTTAGTTATGGATGTTGAAGGAGCACGGATTGGTAATATTGTTGTTTCAGATCATGCTGACATTTTGCTGATTTTCCAAGATTTTCTTCCTACTAATGCACTCCTTCAACATCTTAAATTCATAGAATTATTGTGTGCCTCTATTAAGGAATATTTTCATTTTAATGAAACAGCACCTGTCCCTCAACATGTAAAATGGGATGCTATGAAAGCTACCATTGAACATGACATTGCTCAATAAGAAACTAAATTGGGATAAATTAGTCCTTGAAAAACTAATGCAAGTCAAATCTGAATATAATAAAATTCTAAGTGAGTGAGCCAGGGGAGAATTTTTTCTATAGGGCTCTAACAGATATGTTGCAGGTAGTGGCGTACCTAGCTTGTTCGCCACCCAGGATGAGTAGCTGCTGCACCCCCAGTGCATCATTCCCCCCCAAGGCATGCCACATCCTCCCTGAAACGTGTCACCCCCCCTAAAAAGCATCACCCCACTACCTTTCCTCCTAGCAAGGGGTATGCAGAGCAGGCGAGCAGCTGTTAGCGCTGCCAGTCCTCTGCCCTGGAACAGGAAGTAATGTCAGAGGGGGCAGGGGACCAGCATAGCCAACAGCTGCGCATCTGCTCCGTGCACCCCCTTGCTACCTGCACCCAGGGTAGACAGCCTCCACCACCCCACCCTTGGTATGCTACTGGTTGCAGGTAATAGGGCAGGTGAATTACTAAAATCCTATCTGAAAGGAAGGAAGCAAAGATCAATGATATCAGCCATTAAAGACCATGCTGGTTTGACAATTACCTCTCAATATCTTTAACAGACCCTTGTGTCTCAGATGTATACAGAGAGGTGTAATACTCACAGAAACACATTATTATAAGTTTGTTTCTATGAGTATTACACCTCCCTGTATACATCTGAGGCACAAGGGTCTGTTAAAGATATTGAATCCTTCCTTTCTAGTCTTCAGAGGCCTGTGCTGTCTGATGTGGATAGAGAAAAATGAGAATCCCCTATTACTGGTAAGGAAATCTTTCAAAAATAACAAAACACCTGGTATGGATGGTTTCACTGTTAAATTTTAAAAACATTTTAAGTGGACCTAATTCCCCATCTACTTGCAGTTTAAGATTTATGAGTCAGGGAGAAATGAAGGGTTCAATTACCAAATCTCTCACGATTGTCTTACTGAAACTGAGACGAGATCCTTTAGAAGTTACCAATTACAGACCCATTTTGTTAATAAATGTAGATGCTAAAATATATGCTAAGGTAATGGAACAACTGATAGCTACTGACCAATCAGGATTCATTCCTAACCATCATTCCTCTAATAATTCTAGATTATGCCTTCAACTCTTACAAATTGCCAAGTCTCTGCCTTGTCCTGCCTTCTGCATGGCACGATGCAGAGAAGGCTTTTGACAGGGTAGCATGGCTTTATGTGTTTTCAGTCCTCACATGGTATGGCTTTGGACCCACCTTTATCTCTATGATTCATATTTTATATTCAAATATACAATTGTTATATTGTTAATATATAATTTGGCTAGATTGTATATTAACAATATAACATCTAAGCCTTATCACCTACATAGAGGGACCAGGCAAAGTTGCCCCCTTTCCTCTCTCCTTTTTGATCTTGCCCTGGAGCCCCTCTTATGTGCTATCAGACAATCACCACATGTAAAGGGTGTTCCTTGTTGGGGAAGGAATATAAATTGTCTACATATGCGGACGATGTCCTATTGTACCTTATAGACCCCCTTACTTCAATTCCAGCTTTATTATCCTTAATAGATACATATGGAGCCTTTTCTGGGTATAAAGTGAATTGGGCAAAATCTGAACTTACGCCTATGAATGTATTTGCTACTAGAGACCTGTTTACACAATTTCCATTTTTATGGTCAACTAAAAGGGTTAAATATCTAGGCATTTTATTGTTTCCTGATATTGATGATGTTATGAAATGAGTCTTAAATGTTGTCAAAATTTCCAAGTTATGTGACAAATATTTGGTCTCCACTCCAGCTCAGCTGATGGGGAAGGCTGGAAACTATAAAAATGTCTATAGTACTCATAATGAGGCATATTTTCAAAGCACTTTGGGAGGCTAAGTTCCATATGTTTCTATGGAACTTTGGGAGGCTAAGTGCTTTGAAAATAAGCCTCATTATGTACCATGTGTCCATGATTCCGATTTATTTCCCATCCCGTTTTTATAAAGCAGTTGATAAAACTGTTTCTTCATTTTTATGGCAAGGTAAGAGACCTCGCATTGCTTTGCGTGCTCTCCAATTGCATAAACACAAGGGAGGTGTTAATTTCCCCATCATTTGGCTTTTAATCTCAGGCAGAGAGTTCTTTGGTTGCACAATATTTCCTCCTCCTTATTGCCCTCCTGGCTTCACCTTGAAAAGGACTTGGTAGCTCCTATGAGATTACAGTATATGCTGGCAGCAGCTTGGTCTCCACAACTTAACAGTTAATGCTATTCTGGTATCAACTCTTTCAGGGCCACTCAGGGCCGCCGAGAGACTGAACCGGGCCTGGGGCAGGGCTGCCGCTGCCGGATCCAGGGCAGGGCCGCTGCAATCCCCCCAAATCTTCGTCCGCTGCTGCCCCCCCCCCCCCCATCACTGCTGCTGCCGTAAAAGGATTGAAATATCTTGGCTGGTGGGGATCCTGAGGCCCCGCCAGCAGAATACGTCTTCCTCTAGCACTGTCTGCCCCTGCAGCTGCTTTTCCTCTCAGGGTATGCTCAGTTTCAAAACTGAACATGTGCGCCTGAGAGGAAAAGCAGCCACTCAGCAATCAATGAGCAAAACAGCAGCACTGGAGGAAGCTCCAGGTCCTCCTCAGCCTCCAAGGGGGGGCCTGGTGCCAGAGTTTTCTCTCTCCTGCTCCTGTCGGGACGCGGTCACTCAGGTCCCATCAGGAGCAGAAGAGAGAGAGACCTTGGGCAGGACTGCCGCAGCCGCCACTGCCCCCCACTCAGAATGCAACTGCCGCCACCGCCTTTCACTCGCGCAGGCCACCACTGCCCCACCCCCTACCTTCCTGCGTCAGTACGTCTGCTCTTCCCTAGCCTCCAAAGTGGGCCTGGTGCCTGGGTCTGTCTCTCTTACAAGAAGTGATTAAGCTCTATCTCAGAATTAAGGCCATGTGGTGACAAAGATCTCATGAAAAATGAACCTTTGTTCTTCTCTCAGAAGATTCAGAAGAAGTTTGTCTATGTCTCCTCCTACTACTACTACTTAACATTTATAAAGCGCTACCAATGTTACGCAGCACTGTACAATTTAACACAGAGGACAGTCCCTGCTCGAAGGAGCTTACAATCTAAAGGACAAAAAAGTGCAGTCAATCAAATTGGAGCAGTCTAGATTTCCTGAATAGATGAATAATGGTTAGGTGCCGAAAGCAACATTGAAGAGGTGGGCTTTGAGCAAGGACTTGAAGATGGGCAGGGAGGGGGCTTGGCATATGGGCTCAGGGAGTTTATTCCAAGCATAGGGTGAGGCGAGACAGAAAGGGCGGAGCCTGGAGTTGGCAGTGGTGGAGAAGGGTACTGAGAGGAGGGATTTGTCCTGTGAGTGGAGGTTACGGTAGGAGCGTAAGGGGAGATGAGGGTAGAGAGGTAATGAGGGGCTGCAGATTGAGTGCATTTGTAGGTTAATAAGAGAAGCTTGAATTGTATGCGGTACCTGATCGGAAGCCAGTGAAGTGACTTGAGGAGAGGGGTGATATGAGCATATCGGTCTAGGCGGAAGATAAGACGCGCAGCAAAGTTCTGAACGGATTGAAGGGGGGATAGATGGTTAAGTGGGAGGCCAGTGAGGAGTAGGTTGCAGTAGTCAAGGTGAGAGGTAATGAGAAAGTGGATGAGAGTACGGGTGGTGTGCTCAGAGAGGAAAGGGTGAATTTTGCTGATGTTATAGAGAAAGAAGCGACAGGTCTTGGCTGTCTGCTGGATATGCGCAGAGAAGGAGAGGGAGGAGTCGAAGATGACTCCGAGGTTGCGGGCAGATGAGATGGGAGGATGAGGGTGCTATCGACTGAAATAGAGTGGAGGGAGAGGAGAAGTGGGTTTGGGTGGAAAGACAATGAGTTCGGTCTTGGCCATGTTCAGTTTCAGGTGGCGGTTGGACATCCAGGCAGCAATGTTGGATATGCAGGCCGATAATTTGTCCTGGGTTTCCGCAGTGATGTCAGGTGTGGAGAGATAACGCTGGGTGTCGTCAGCATAAAGATGATATTGGAAACCATGAGATGAGATCAGCAAGCCCAGGGAAGAGGTGTAGATTGAAAAAAGAAGGGGTCCAAAGAAAGATCCCTGAGGAACACCAACAGAGAGCGGGATGGAGGTAGAGGAAGATCCATGAGAATGTACTCTGAAGGTACGGTGGGAGAGATAAGAGGAGAACCAGGAGAGGACAGAGCCCTGGAATCCAAATGAGGATAGTGTGGCAAGGAGTAGATTATGATTGACAGTGTCAAAAGCGGCGGATAGGTCGAGGAGGATGAGGATGGAGTAGTGACCTTTGGATTTTGCAAGGAACAGGTCATTACAGACTTTAGTGAGTGCCGTTTCTGTCAAGTGTAGAGGGCGAAAACCAGATTGCAGCAGATCGAGGATGGCATGAGAGGAGAGAAAATCAAGGCAGCAGCTGTGAACGGCGTGTTCAAGTATCTTGGAGAGGAAGGGTAAGAGGGAGATGGGGCGGTAGTTGGAAGGACAGGTAGGGTCTAGTGATGGTTTTTTGAGGAGTGGTGTGACTACAGCATGCTTGAAGGTGTCAGGGACAGTTGCAGTGGAGATAGAGAAGTTGAGGATATGACAGATGGGGGGGGGGGGGTGACAGTAGGAGAGATGGTGTTTAGTAAGTTGGTGGGGATGGGATCAGAGGAACAGGTGGTGCATTTCGAGGAGGAAAGAAGGTGGGCGATTTCCTCCTCAGTGATATCAGGAAAAGAGGAGAAGGAGGCCTGGGTTGGTTGGTTGAGGGAGTGGGTTAAAGGGTGAAGAGGAGGAAGTAGCTTGGTAGTGAATTCAAGGTTGATCTTCTGCACCTTGTCGCAGAAGTAGTCAGCCAGTGATTGAGGAGAGAGTGAGGGGGGGAGGGGGGGGAGTGGAGGGCACTTTGAGGAGGGAGTTGAGGGTGATGAAGAGACGACGAGGGTTGGAGCTGAGAGAATTAGTCAATTGGGTGTAATAGTCCTGTTTGGCAAGGAATAGGGAGGACTGGAAGGAGGATAGCATGAATTTGTAATGAATGAAGTCGGAATGGGTGCGAGATTTCCTCCAGAGGCGTTCAGCAGATTGGGCGCAGGAGCGAAGGTATCGGATGCAAGGTGTCAGCCAGTGCTGGGGATTAGTACGCCTTGTGGGATGGGGGATGGATGGTGCAAGGGTGTCCAGAGCAGAGGAGAGAGTGGCGTTGTAAGCAGAGACAGCCTTGTCGACAGACTTGGAGGACATGATGGAAGGGAGGAGATTAGAGATACTAGAGGATAAGGTGGGAGGGTCGACAGCCTGGAGATTCCTGAAAGTAGTGGTTAGTGTTGGGCGGGACTGAGGGGGAGGGTGATGAAGTGTGAAGGTAATCAGGTGATGATCGGAGAGAGGAAGAGCTGAGGCGCAGAATTTGGAGGGTGAGCAGGTAGAGGAGTGGACGAAGTCAAGACAATGGCCAGTTTGGTGAGTAGGGGTGGTGGAGCTCAGCTGGAGGTTGAAGGAGGATGTCAGAGTGAGGAACTGAGAAGAGTAAGAGTCGGATGGGTCGTCAGCGTGTATGTTAAAGTCTCCAAGAATGAGGGACAGAGATGAGAGTTCAAGAAAAACGGAGGGCCAGCATCGATGTCGGTAAGGAAGGAAGAGAGGGACTTAACAGGGGGGCGGTAAATGACTGCAACTCTGAGTGGCAGCAGGTAGAATAGACCGATGGAGTGAACTTCAAAGGATGAGAAGCAGTGAGATTGCGGTAGGAGGAGGGGTTGAAAACTACAGGAGGGCGAAAGTAGAAACCCGATGCCTCCTCCGCGGCCAACTAGGTGGGGAGTGTGGGAGAAAAGATAACTTCCATGGCATAGGGCCACGACTGAGGCAGAGTTGTCAGGGGTGAGCCAGGTTTCAGTTAGGGCGAGCAGTTGAAGGGAACGGAAGATGAAGAGATCATGAGTGAAGGAAAGTTTGTTGCAGACCGAGCGGGCACTTGAGAAGGGGAGGGAAGGGGGGATAGGGAAGGGGGGGAGGGGAATACAGATGAGATTGGAGACATCCCGGAATCGTTTGCATGGATAGGACGAGGACAGGTGTGGAGGACCAGGATTAGGATTAATGTCCCCAGCGGAGAGCAGGAGAAGGAGTAAGATAGTACGGAGAAGAGTAGGAGAGGTACGATGACAGCGACGAAGGCGAGATGTACTCAGATAGAAAGGAGATGGATGAATAGAAGGAAGCTTAAGACAGGAAGCAGGGGGTCAAAGGTCAGCTTCAAGGACGCGATAGTCCCGCAATGTTTTGTATTTGGGATCGATAATATATAATGACAACTGAAGAAAGAATGGACCATGTAAAGTGAAGAGTATTCAACAACGGGATATATAAAAACATATATATATAAATGTATCTCTTATAGCTGATGACGTCACAATATCCGTAACTCAGGCTAATTAAAAAGAAATTTTATGGCTAAGGGGTAGTGTAAAATATTATCCTTTTAATGGATTAATTTTGCCTGTATTTCTATTTTTTATATATATAAAAAGGGGGAAGATTAAATAGCCAGTGAAACGAAACTAAAAAGGTCAGAGGTCAAAGAACGTCACTGATTCAAACGGAACATCTGAATAAATAATTAAATAAATAGCGACGTGCCATTATTAGCACTTGCCCCCTTTATTTAAAAAAAACCAATTAACAGCGGCATGCTACTAATATGATTTTCCCTTTATTTGAAAAATGAAAAATATTCATAAGAGCCTGTAAAATCAAATAAATTCTGAATATAAAGTGAAAAAATTTTGAATAAAAAGTCGGAATGACATAGCAAATACACTAAGCAATAAAAAATAGATGTATGGTGGATGTCTTAATATTATATTATATATAAGATAGGCATTTGATTCTTAAAAGGCAGCGATCATAAGAAGGTTATAGAAAAACAGACAAATCTGTGTCAGCATTTAAGCCATGTGGATGGAGGGTATTTAAATTATAAATAAATTCTTGCTCTTTTCGTAACAAAAATGTATCCCGGAATCGTTTGCATGGATAGGACGAGGACAGATGTGGAGGACCAGGATTAGGATTAATGTCCCCAGCGGAGAGCAGAAGGAGTAAGATAGTATGGAGAAGAGTAGGAGAGGTACGATGACAGCGATGAAGGCGAGATGTACTCAGATAGAAAGGAGATGGATGAATAGAAGGAAGGAAATGTTTAAGGTTGAGAGCTGAGAAAAAGGAAGAGGAAAAAAGAGATGGTGAGATGACAAATACAGATGGTGGAAATTGTGTTCCTGCAGTGTACAGTGGTTTAAGATGGAGAAACAAATTAGAAAGGGACAGTGCCAAGAAGAAAAAGTGTACTGGAGCCATAAGTAGTAACTGGGAGAAAAATAGGTGTAAAGAGAAAAATAACGGCTTGCGGCACCTAGAGCGAAGGCCCTGAGTGGATCGGAGTGGACCTGGGAGTCACCCAGGAGAAGGCTGTAAAGGATATGCAGATGAGCTGCAAGTCCTCCACAGCACCTGAAAGGCAGCCGGTGGTAGAGTTGGGCACCTCTCAGCTGAGGAAGGGTTACCAGGGGTTAGGCCGAAGCCAGCATTCCTCCCCCTGAGGGTCACCTGATCCTAGCCAAAAAGCACCTGGAAACCCTGGGAACTGGAGCGAGGGTCCTGGGAAGATCGGGGTGGACCTGGGAGTCACCCCGGATACAGCTGTGAGGAAATGCAGAAGGGCTGCAAGTCCTCCACAGCACCTGGTGGGAGCGCTGGGCACCTAGAGCGGAGGCCCTGAGTGGATCGGAGTGGACCTAGGAGTCACCCCGGAGAAGGCTGTAAAGGATATGCAGATGAGCTGCAATTCCTCCACAGCACCTGAAAGGCAGCCGGTGGTAGAGCTGGGCACCTCACCAAAATGTCTTAATAACTTTAAAAACGGAAAATTTCAAATCAGCTATGGTATAATCCCATTTCTGCCAGTGCACCACCAGTGGTGCACAAGTGATTTTGCAGCTGATGCAGCTCCTGTGCTCTATGATGCAAGTCTTGATAGAGCATTTTGTTTTCCCAATATATAGGAGCTGGCATGGACATATGATGATGTAAATCACTTGGGATGTGTTACAGTTGGAAGAGTGCTTCAATGATATATTTTTTTAGTCTAATGATGAGTGAAACTGTCCGCTACCAGAGCATGAGAACAGACACTGCATCTACTGTATTGTCTATAGCCAAAATACAACTCTTCAAATGGATCTCTCGGGGGGGGGGGGGGGGTCTGGAAGGGCAGACAGTACTATTTTCTCCTTCAGATTCTTGTTTCTGGACTACACGACTACCAAGTCCTTGTTCTGAATACAGGCATGCCCCTCTAAAATGTGCCAATGCTTCCTGATGATCCGCTATATCTGCCATGCAATATGAGAATATCTAAGGGTGCAGACCACATCTGGTATTTTCATGTCTTGTTTCTCAGTTTACAAATCTTCTCTGGATTGCTTACTAGCCTTGATGAATCCTTCTCTGATACAATTGTCAGGATAACCCCTTTGAGAAAATCTCTTTTGCATGACAGTAGACTGTTGTTCAAAGTTCCCACACTCCAACTATAACTTCTTAAGGCATAAAAATTGACAGTATGGTAAGTTTCATTCTATGAATTATGGAAGCTGGTATAATGTAAAAATGCATTTTTGTCTGTTGGATTACAGTAGAGGCTCATATCAAACCCACACTCTTTTTTGTGGATGAGTAGATCAAGGAAACTGATTTCATGTGTATTATATTGTAATTTAAATTGCAAATGGGGATCCCTCTCATTGAGCCAGGTGAAGGAGTACTCTAAACTGGCACAATCCCTCGCTGCAACAGAAAAATATCGTTATTATATCTTTTCTAAAAGGCTATATGATTCTTATAAGGATGATCTTTAAGATGAGTCTCTTCAAGACGAGTCTCTTCATACCCCTTATGGTACTATGTAAGCCACATTGAGCCTGCAAATAGGTGGGAAAATGTGGGATACAAATGTAACAAATAAATAAATTAAAGTGGGCCACATACAGGTTTGTCACATCAGGGGCCATGGCTGTGCCACAGATTTGTAGATAAAATTGGTTAAAAAAGCAGAAATAATATTATGTTAAGGCTATTGTGACGTGTAATTATGAACCAGTTAGGGATCTGACGCTTAGATATGTGTTCTTGTAAAGTAGTCTCTATGATCTGGAGTGATTCTAACTGAGGGATATTGGTAGATAGAGTGTCAATATCAAGTGTTACCAGGACATCAGATAAATCTCCATCAAAATTATCAAAAAGGTTAATCAAATATCCAGAATCGCTGATGTAGAACTCAATCTTAATCGTACATCATATGAGTGGATGTAGAAAACTGTCCACAAAAAAAGACAACGGTTCCAGCACCGATCCTTTCCCAGAGACAATGGGTCTTCTAGGCAGGTTCACTATCGATTTGTGGATTTGGGGCATGTATATATTGTAGGTATGGTAGGATATTTCACTAGCAAAAAATATTTCTCCTTCATTGTCGGGAAGCTTCTGGAAGAAGCCAATGAACTACTTCTTTGATGTTTTTCTGTAAAGATGCAGTGGGGGTCAGAGAATGTAGTAAAAGCATTTAGCTCAGTGGGGTTTAAAAAAAGGTTTGGATGGCTTCCTAAAGGAAAAGTCCATAGACCATTATTAAAATGGACTTGAGAAAATCCACTGCTTGTGTCTAGGATAAGCAGCATAAAATGTATTGTACTTTTTGGAATCTTGCCAGGTACTTGTAACCTGGATTGGCCACTGTTGGAAAAAAGGATGCTGGACTTGATGGACCTTCATTCTGTCCCAGAATGGCAATATTTATGTACTTATAGTAGTGTCTGTCATCCAACTGTCTTTGAATTTCTGCTACATAATCTTCTCTATATTGCACCACAATTCCACCACCTATGTTGGCTGGTTTTTATGACAGTAGAATGATCATTGGGCAATGTCCATACTGCTTTATCTTCCTCATGGAACAGATTGTAGAATCATTGCTTATTTTCCTTTTCCAACTCTGAAATCTCACGTTGAACACATTAATTAAAAGTATGTATCAGGGGATCCATGGGACCCGGAGGGATCCACTGTCAGGGTTTCTTTACTATTGAGAAGTCTATGTGTGGTGGTTGGTTCTTAGAGAAGGGCCTGAAATATCTATTGTTTGCGGGTGAACTTGAATACATCTATTCTTGTCTGAAATGCATTATATCTTGCAGTTGGGACAAATGATGAGCCTTTACGTAAGACCTGAGTTAGTATGTCCAAGAGAGTGGTATCTGCTAGGTTAAATATAGGGATATTTACTGCCAACTGTCCTTTCTCTGATGTTGTTGATATTGAAATGGAGGTAACCTGCACTGGACAAATCTGGGGTAGGCCCTCCCTCTCCCTTTGCCCCTGAAAGGGTAATTGTTTATGGGGTGTCTCCGGGAGGGTAAACGTTCAGCTTAATATTATTATTTATTATTTTTGTTACATTTGATATTTGTCAGTCTTTGAGTTTATTTGTTTAGTTATAATCACAAAGGAGATCTATAGATAAAATGTTGATGGACAATGATAAATGGACCAAAGAGTTTTTGCTGCATAGTGGAAGATGGGAGCAATTAGGAAATGTCACTTCCTTAAATTGTCCAATTTTGCAGTAGCAAATTAGTGAAGTAAATATGGTCTCTAACAGCATGTGATTTGGTATTTCTAGACAGCTTGGTGGATCCATCAGGTCGTATTCTGATTCCTGGAATCTATGATGATGTTGCTACCCTTACAGAGGAAGAACAACAGTTATATGATAAAATTGAATTTGATATGGAAGAACAGAAAAACAAAATTGGAGTGAAGAAATTTGTACAGAGCACCAAGGTACAGTGTATAACCGAGAGCTTATTATCATTATCTTACTGTGATGTCAGTATTTTGAGGTGGCTGTAATTAGAGAGGATCTGATTCACTGAATATTTTCTCTAAAAAGAAGCCAGTAACAAAGCCTTAGTGATTGAGGCCATGCATCTGTGACTACAGTTGGTATGTTGTTTAAGTAAAACATAAACCACATACCATACACATCCCATAAATACAAACACACATAAGCATAGGAAAAGAGGATAGACTTTGATATACTACCTTGCTGTGGTTACAGTCAAAGCAGTTTACATATTATATGCAAGTATTTATTTTGTACCTGGGGCAATGGAGGGTTAAGTGGCTTGCCCAGAGTCACAAGGAGCTGTAGTGGGAATCAACCCTGGTTCCCAGACCACTGCATTAACCACTGGGTTAGTCTTCCACATAAGCATACCATAAACATACCATACAAATACTATAAATATACCATACCATATGCATACATTTACCATACACATAAACATACTATACTATAAACATAAACAAGTGATAAAAGAGGTGGGGCAAATGTTCACTCATACCACACCACCTGACTTACAATTATTGGCAGCAATGAAATAGTATGCTTGTTGGCAGTGAAAGTGTTATGGGGAAACTATCAGTCTATCAGTAGAAGGCACTATGAGGGTGATATCATCCTATGACAAGTTGGGATAGGCTTATGTGTGTATGGAACAGAAAATAGAGGTGCTTCAGGCAGTGAAGTTCATACTCTGGATATAACACTAATTTGTTAATTAAATCAATAATGTAAAGAATATAGTGTAGCCTAGGAGCTCACAAGTTTTATACTTATCTATACTCATATCTCTCCTTCTCTTGCTTTGAATCCTTACACTTTGGCTCAAGTCTTATACCATCTCTGGGCTGGAGCATTTCCTCTACATCATTATCCTCTGGACTCATAAGTAAAGCATTTAGGGTCTGGCCCAGTTCCCAATTATCACTGGCTTTACAGAATTTTGGCTCATAGACCAGATTGTTTTTCACTTCATTGGCTGTTATATGGGTGCGGTATACTGTGGAACCTCAGTGTACCTAGTGATTGGTGTATCCTAGGAAATAGGTGTGTCCCTTAGCAGGGTCCTAGCATCTGTGCCTATCATACGAGGATAATGATTGTGGTTCCTATCTTGCAGGCATCTGTTCCAAGATGATGAGTGATTACAGTTAGTGCAGCTAATCAAGGGCCACTTCTACATCTTGAGGTCAAAGTCAGTAGCTTTCAGAATATTCCAGAAAGTCCCTTTTTATGAAGTCTATTTATTATTCTCCTTTGGAAAGAATCAAACACAGGAACCCTAGTCTATCTAGTTCTTTACTTATACTGCTCCGCTCCTATTATATAATTTCTACCTAATCTCAAGAGGTTGGAATCTATGGGTTCAAAATTCCAAAGCACTAATCTGTATAGCAGAAGCTGCTATATGGGTAAGTGCCCCAGGGCTGTCCCAAGGGTTTTGGATGCCTTAGGCAGACCTTGAGCTGCACAAGGCCCTATTACTACCCCCCCCCCCAAGTTGCCTGAATCTCCCATTACCTTCTCTATCTACTTTTTCTCCTCCCTCATGGCCAGCATCTCCCCTTACCCTCTCTTTCCCCTCTCCCTTCTAAACTCCCACCCCAGTTGGTCTACATATCTCCCCTTCTCTACCCTTACCCCCTATCCAGTATCTCCTCCCCAATTCTGGGTCCCCCCACCAGTCCGAACTAAAAGAAGAGTGAGTGCTACACAGGTCCTGTAGATACAGGCCCATGCTGAAGAGCTGCCTTGTCCCAGCCCCCTCTGACAGTCTGTCTTGAAAAGGGGCAGGACAAGGCAGAGCTTGAGCATGACTTATGCTTACAAGGCATGTGCAGCTGTCACTCTTCTTTAATCTTGGGACCAGTGCAGGAGAAGATGGGGAAGGGGGGGGGGGGGCAGCAGTAGCAGGCCCAGCAAGAGAAAGGATCTTGCATGCATTGTAGCTGTGACACTGACTCCACCAAATTGGGCCGCCTGAGGTGGCTGCCTAGTCTGGCTGGTGGCAGGCCAACCTTGCCTACCTGTGAATTTTCAGTGCTATATGAATCATGTTGCTGAAATTTGTACCGGCAGCTGCATATTGCTGAGCCTGCCATGAGTGGGAAAGCACGGGGTACAAATATAACTAAAATAAATATGTACAGCCTGTGTCAGTCAGCATTCTATATATATATATATAGTCAGCGCTGGACAGCAGTGCTGACTGACCACAGGGTTTAAATATAAATCCATACGTTTGCATTTTGTCATAAAACAAACATTCTTAATGGAAAATTATCTTGATAAAATACAACTATGAGTCTTATTGACAAAGTTTATTTCAGTAAGTCCTTGACAGCTGTATCTTTGTTTTATTTTTTTCCGAAGGTGGAAACACTTTTGCATCTTTGGTGCTATCCATCTCTCTCTATCCATGGTATTGAAGGGGCCTTTTATGGACCAGGAACAAAAACTGTTATACCTTCAAAGGTTATAGGGAAATTTTCTATCAGACAGGTCCCAAACATGAACTTATCTGCAGTAAAAGAAAAGGTAAGCTGTGTAATCTAAATCACACATAGATTTACAGATGAATTGTTCTTCTCAGTCAAATTCTATGTCTACATCCCAAAGAACACTCTGTTGTAACTAGTAAAGACTATGGTGGCAATGTTATAAATTGGGGCCAAGATTTAGGTGCCCCAGTGCCATGTGCTTAGTGGGAAAAATATTTTATTTTTTTACTTGGAGGAGATTCTGGGGATCCGGGCGCCAATGTATCTTCAGGGAGGTTCTGGCAGGTTTGAATTAGGTCTTGGACAGTTTGAGGCCCAGAGGCATTGTATTTGTATTTGGTGCATTTGTATCCCACATTTTCCTACCTATTTGCAGGCTCAATGTGGCTTACATAGTACCGTGATTAGGACTTCACTGAGATTGAATTAGACCTGGGGAAGCAGAGACTGGGTTGGGTCCTAATTGGTAGCAGGGGATGGCCAGATGCAGAGAAACTGTAAACTGCAGGTTTTAAAAGTTAAAAAAAAAAAAATTAAAAAAAAAAAAAAAAAAAAAAATATATATATATATATATATATATATATTTATATAGCATAGACACATTTGAATAAAGAATACTAAAATAAAATTGTGGAGTAGCATAGAATAGTATTCCAGAATAGAATCTAGGAGGATTCCAGATAAATATAGTTTGGATGTTAATAGAATTTTCCTAGCAGGTTGCATGAGTGGCAGTACAGTAACATTTGAAATAAAGAGATGTGTCTACAGTCAATTTCTTCACAAGAAAATGGAAGACTGGAAAACTGGAATGGAAAATCTTAGATCCCGGTTGAAAGAACAAGAAAAAATTAATCAAGAGCAAGTTGAACTTTTGAAAGTATTCAGGGACGAGAGAATGGAATCTTATACATTGGCCCGAACTGCGTTTGAAAAATTAAACGAACCGCAGAGGTATTCAGCAGTACATATTCCAATAGGCAAAAGAATACAAGATTTTACAGGTCATCCAGTAAAAGTAGGATATCAAACATTGGAAGAATGGGTGAAGAATATGAAATCTGAGGACCAGTGGGAGGTGGTTTGTGATCACTTGACAGGACCAGAAGTGGAAGTTATAAAAATGTCTAAAGAAGGTGAAGGACAAGATACTGAAGAACTATTTAAGAAATTAATGAAAGAGTTTACAGACAGAGTTGCTTTGAACGTCCAGAAAAGGGAATTTTATGCTGGGATACACTTACCCAGTATACAATAGTGATGAGTCCCAGGCACAAAGTGTTTTTCCACAAAATAGAACAAGAAAGGCAAACTACTGATAAATAAGTGCAGTACCTTTCAATTACATATTGTTAACGTTTTTTATGAAAATAAAAGCAATTCCTCATGCATCCACAGTGTTTTTTAAAAATCTTATATTACTTTTTTTTTCTTTAAGTGAAAAAATTAAAAAAGCACTTGTTTCTTCAATGTAATAGCTTCAAGTGCACAATCTTCAAAAGAACAAAATTACTTCAACTGCTTATGTGAATGCCTTAGCATATCACCACTTAACTGGCAGCAGAAGTGCTGAGAGAAGGAACCTCCGAAGACATTGCCAGGTTTTGTGTCTTCATCAGGGAACAGGTTCAGTAAATGACAGCAATAAATTTATTACTGCAAATAAGATGGCCCTCGAAGAAGCAACTAGACCACCAGGCCCTTCAACGCAGGACCGGGGAGGGCGATGGTGGCACAACGGTGGGGAGGTGGACAGTGACTGGGGGGGCCCAATGACCTTTACTGTCAGTCTGTCCCTGGCCAGTCCTATTAGAGCAGCAAGCAGGTCTCTGGAGTAGCCTAATGGTTGGTGCAGTGCACTGTGGAACATAACCACAGAGGCATAGTATGGTCACATTTTCAATATGGTAATACTAGGGCCCAGCTAAGAACAGGTTATTTTGAGTTAGTCCTGGACCAAACTTGCTTTCATTGTGCCATCACCATCCAGCTGGATAGGCAATGTCCAAAAAGATGGAGGATAAAGGATTTTTTTTTACATTTATATCCCACATTATCCCAAGCAAACTCGGGTTCAATGTGGCTTACATTTGAAAATAAAGTAAGACAAAATAATAGAATTCAGTTATATCGTGGAAGAAAGTACATTGATATGTCTGAAACATTTAACAAAGATGAGATTACCATATATACCCAGCTGGGCATTTAAAAGTCTGTCTTTTAATGACGTATGTTCAGAAATCATACCATAAGTATAGACAGTTATTCAAATATTATCACATGCATTCACCAGTACAGGCATCCATACACACATTGCAAACATAAACAACAACTTCTACAGAGTACATCCAAAATTTAATTTTTATTTTCTCATTTCCATCTTCCAAAATTCCAGACAGCAGATGTATAGATCAGCAGGACCCAAAGCAGTCCAAAACAAGTAAAGTAAAAACAAACAAACACAGTTTATACCTAATTGTTCAACCACCCTTAGAATTCACCTTTGGGTTTAAAAAAGCAAAACTATGTGCATGTAAGGATTGGATAAACGAATTAAAACAAAGTTTACAGCAAATGCCCGTAATATGTAATACTTGGTATCAATAATGAAACAGTGATGAAATATTCACATAGCAAGCTGCCTGAGCCAACAGATTTATTTTCCACTGAACATAATTAACTTTGAATGAACTTGGCAGCTAATAGTGTGTTGAACTGCACAATGTTGGTACATTTAGACTGCCTCTGGACAGAACTTCTGCATGAAGTCCCTATTTCATTATTCAATACATAGCTGTGAAATGGCATTAATTTAAAAAAAAGTGCATTATCCACTGAATTCCACAAAACAAAAAGGAGCAAGTTCCCACATGCCATCTTTTTCTTTTGATGTAGGCACAGGAAAAAAAAGATGTTATGTGCTCCCAGTTTCAACCTAATTAATTGTTTTTAAATTGTACTTATAAATAGTAAGTCTGATTGTTAAGTTCCTGAATCTCATAACATGATGTCTGTTTTGGTGGCCCTTTACTAGTTGAAAACATCTCTGTACACATTGTCTGTGCACCTGTTTAGATAATTAAATTCTATTTTTGCTAGGACCTAGATGGACAGATAAACAGATCACTATTTATGCCATACAGTTGATCTCTTGAATTTTCACTGATATGTAACCCTACACTTCAAATTTCCTTTCAGGTGTCAAAACATCTTGAAAATGTGTTTGCTAAGCGTAATAGTCCAAACAAATTAACAGTGACCATGCCAATTGGAGCTCTGCCTTGGGTAACTGATGCAAAGGAACTTCAGTATGAAGCAGCCAGAAGAGCAGTTGCAAAAGGTATGACGCTCAAATATTTTACATTACTAACAAGTGGAGCTCCAATACATATTTCTCTCTAGTAAACACTTTAGGAATACATTTTAAATTACTATTGGATCTATCAGATACACATGCTTCAACCATTAGGCTAAATTATTTGAGCCAAGCATGAGAAAGGATGAGCATGTAATCATCGTTGATCCTTTATATATTTTTTTAATTTTCTTCACAATATGTAGTATATATCAAGTACTTAGCTTTACTTTTTCTTAAATCCTTCAAAAAATATATATATAGATAAAGGATCAGTGACGATTACATGCTCATCCTTTCTCATGTTTGGCTCAAATAATTTAGCCTAATGGTTGAAGCATGCATATCTGACAGATCCAACAGTAATTCTAAAATATATTCCTAAAGTGTTTGCTGGAGAGAAATACGTATCAGAGCTGGGCTTGTTAGCAATGTGGACTTTTTTGCCTCCTCCTTTATTATAATACTAGTAAATAAGACCCGTTTCTGACACAAATGAAATGGGCGCTAGCAAGGTTTTCCTGGCAGTGTGTATGTTTGAGTGTGTGTGTGAGAGACAGAGAGAGAGAGAGTGAATGTGCGTGTGTGTGTGTGTAAGACAAAGTGTGTGTGCGAGTGCGTATGTGAGACACAGTGACTGTGAGAGTGTGTTTCACAGAGATAGTGTGTGTGTGTGAGAGAGTGTGAGAGTATGTGTGCAATACACAGACTCTGAGTCCGCAAGTGTATGAGAGCGTGTGAGACCGAGAGTGTGTTAGACCAACTGTGTGACACAGAGTGAATGTGATAGTGTGAGACATATAGGCGTATTTTCAAAGCACTTAGCCTTACAAAGTTCTATAGGTTTCTATGGAACTTTGTAAGTCTAAGTGCTTTGAAAATTAGCCCCATAGTGAGCGAAAGACACTGACTGTGAGAGAGATACCTCCCCCTCTCAGGTCTGAGGACCCCCTCTCCCCCCTGTGGTCTCAGGACTCCCTGCCTCTCCCCCCCTCTGCGTGGTTGGCAGCACCGTGCGAGTGTGTGTGACAGAGAGTGAGACTGTGTGCGAGTGTGTGTGTGATTGTCCCATCTCCCCTGCCCCCTCCAGCCACCCCGCGATTCTGCTCTCCCCTGCCCCCCTCCAGCCACCCAGCAATTGTCCTGTGCTCCCTGCCCCTCCCTCCAGCCACCCTACGATTCTCCTGTATTCCCTGCCCCCCTCAACCCATGCAGCGATTCTCCTCTTTCCCTTGCCCCCTCCATCCTTCCAGCGATTCTGCTCTCTCTTCTGCCCCCCTTCCAGCCACCCAGCGATTCTACTCTCTCCCCTGCCCCTCCCTTCAGCCACCCAGCGATTCTGCTCTCCCCCCCTGCAGCCACCCAGAGATTCTGCTCTCTCCCCCTGCCCCCCCAGCGATTCTGCTGTCTCCCCTGCCCCCCTTCAGCCACCCAGCGATTCTGCTCTCTCCTGCCCCCCTACAGCCACCCAGCGATTCTGCTCTGCCCCCTGCCCCTCCTTCAGCCACCCAGCGATTCTGCTCTCTTCCCTGCCCTCCCTGCAGCCACCCAGCGATTCTGCTCTCTTCCCTGCCCCCCCTGCAGCCACCCAGCGGTGTTCCTCATACCTTTGCCAAACTTTAAGCACCTCCAACGTTCTGAAGCTGACTCCGTGGTTTCCTTGAAGGTTTCGTTGGTTCATTATGGTGTTTTACCCATCCTCGACGTCATGACATTTTGACGCGAGGTAGACGCGAGGGTGGGGCAGAGAAACATGGGCAGAGAGTGATCTACACCATTACGAACCCACGAACCCTTGAGTGAAGCCACAGAGTCAGCTTCAGAACGTTGGAGGTGCCTTTTATTATAGTACATTTAATGGTGCTTATCTGATTGGATTATTCATTGGCTCTCAAATATTTTAGGCATTCTGAGGTAGGATTCCAACACTATACAGTGCCTACAAGTCTTTACATCCTCATACTGGTTTCACATTCTGTTGTCTAAAAATGAATTTTCAAATTAATTGAAGGAGTTTGTTGAAATGATCTACTCTACATATTATTCTACACAAAGAATAATTATAGAAGTATTCAAAAAGTAATTAAACCAAAATGTCTTGATTGCATAACTCTTCTCACCCCTTGCTGGAAGCCTCTTTTGTAGCAATAACAGCTGTGAGTCATTAGGAAAAGCATCTACCCAAGTTTGCACAGCAGATGGTGCATTTCGTGCTCATTCTTCTTGACAACAGTAGCTCATGCTCTTTCAATTTGGCTGGGGATCAACTGTGGACTGCAAGTACTGCCACACATTTTCTATTAGATTCAGCTTTGGGCTGTGACTGAATCACCCAAGGACATTCACTTTCTTCTTGTTGAACCATTCCATTGTTGCTTTTGCTTTGGATTTACATTCCTGTCCTAGTGAGAGGTAGATCACATTTGCAGGAGTCATTTATTTTTTTGTTACATTTGTATCCCACATTTTCCCACTTATTTGCAGGCTCAATGTGGCTTACATAGTACCGTAGAGGCATTCGCCAACTCCGGTATGAACAAATACAAAGTGATGTAGTGGTAGGATAAGGTTCATGTGGAAAGACACATTAGGAAATTGTAGAACGTAAGAGTTATGTTATGTCTGGAATGTGAAAAATACCCAACAGCTGAATAATTTTGCAAGGCACTTCACATTAAAGTTCAGCACTCATCTTACTTATCTCCAAGCTGGGCCTCTCTAGCACACGAGAATGAGTAAATTTTGTATGTAATCATAAATTCATTTCAACCAGAATATGATGAATCTCATTGATCAAGCTCATTTAAGACCTGTAAATTTGGAAAAATTAAGTATGCAAATCAGATTTGCAGGAACATTTATCAAAGCCTTTCCATGGTACCATTAGAGGATGGCAGCCACTCCACTCGAAATCACAACCATTTTATCCATTTGCCTTCAGCAGCCTTTAAATAATAAAGCCAATAAAAACCTGATTGTAATGCTTTCATAATTAAAGGAAAGCATGTTTGCGCTTACATATGATAAGTGTTAAAAAAATGGTTGCTAGATAATTGAAAATTCAAACTTTTGTTTTTCCTGTTTTTTTTCAGTGTTTGGCATTGTTCCAGATATGATAAAAGATGGCTCAACAATCCCAATTGCAAAAACATTCCAGACTGTAACACAAAAGAAAATAATGATGTTACCGATTGGTGGATCTGATGATGGGGAGCATTCCCAAAATGAGAAAATAAGCAGGTTAGAACAATACTACAATTCTGAAAGATACTTAGTTGGAAATAGATTTTCATTCAAATATATATCTGCTGCTACTGAAACAAAATTAAAAGATTTCTCAATTAAAAATAGGTTATACAAGCAGACATAGCGAAACATGAGGCAGTTCAGAACTCTTTAACAATTAGAAGCTCCACCCAGAACTAAAGGAGCCTGTGTTCCAGGACATGTGCTTATCTGCATCTTGTGACATCTAATGGTGTCACAGGAGTCACCATGGGGGGGGGGGGGGGGGGGGGGGGGCCTAGGAGCACCAGAAGATTTTGTATTCCCAGGGATTAAGGTGGGAGTTGAAGAGGGAACCATAAAGGTTCAGATTTAGAAGCTAGGGGAGGGGCATGCAGACAAGCCTCCAGGGATTATTAGGGCAATCCAGGGAAGAATGGTGCAAGCCCTGCTATAGTGATGCAAGCAGCCAAGCCCCAGATATTATTAGGGCTATGTAGGGCAAACCTAGCCATATTCAACTATGGCATTCCGGGGGAGAGTGGTGTCAGCTCTCAAAGAGACTCTTCTTTTCCTTACCCCAGGGTACATGTTAGCCTTGAAAAAAGCAAATTTATTTAACAGTGGCATCATGTGGGCAGGCAGTTATTTAGCAGCACTCGCCCAGTACATTACACTGCAGAGGATCGCTGTGTCAGTGGAAATTCGTGTGATAGCTGCATAACATGAGATAACCTGGAAACTGAATGCCTCTGATAGGCCATGTTCACAAACAATAAAGTCCAGAGGCTGGTAAAAAAAGGAATCACAAAAGTGGTTAGTAAATTATTACCAAAAAGATCATGATCATATGCATTATAAAGATAATCCACTACTTGTGCCCCCTCTGTGTTAACTGATACCTCCAAGGTATGATAATCCTTGTAGTCCAAGAGGTAGTGCAACTCCTGGGTAAAGTTCATGGCGTGACCACAGAATACTTCAACTATCTCTACTTGTTTGGACCAGACTAGGGTCCAGGTAAAATAGTGAGGTCACCACTATATTGATTGTAGAATGTTTAGGCACAGAAACATAACATGCATTACTAGGTAGTAGCATACAATTATCAATGTCATGCTTGCTCATGGGAACTGTAAGTTCCTTTGCAGGTGTTATATATATATATATATTTTTTTTTATTTGTACCCCACGCTTTCCCACTCATGGCAGGCTCAATGCGGCTTAGGTACTTATTTGTACCTGGGGCAATGGAGGGTTAAGTGACTTGCCCAGAGTCACAAGGAGCTGCCTGTGCTTGCAGTGGGAATTGAACCCAGTTCCCCAGGACCAAAGTCCACCACTCCACTCTATTTTTGAATAACATATTTACCACAAGTGCCTTGGTTTCAGAAAACTCATCATATTTTGTGACAGTAACCTTGCATTTCTCAGTGGTCTGATCAGAGGATATACCACAAAGGGCTTTGGTGGTATCCTTTAGAAAAGATTTACCAGGACACAGTCAGTGAACGTATTTTGTGCGCTGGCACATTTCTAATTTAGGTACCAAAGTATTACTGTGATTTACTGTAGGTTATCGTGATGGTATGCTAAAGAATCAGGTGTGCTAACCCTTGCGTATAGATTATTGTTCAAGATCCCACATTGAGTACCTACTTTAACTGGTAAACATCAGGTAAAATAAAAGGTAAACTTAATACAAATGCAAGTTCCATCTGATCTACATTGACATACAATGTAAAAACTGTTCTCAGATGAAAGGCAAGCTGGATCTGAATAGATTCAACACTATTCTTAGCAATCTTGCTAAATGCCTCTTTAATGACATCTGGGGACACTAGATAGGTAGGTAGGTATCTGGCTTTTAATGAGGTTGTCAATTCCATCATCTAATTTCCTTAACAAATCATTGGTAAGCTTTTTCATAGGATGCACAAGGACATATTCCTCACTTAACAAACCCTTAATGACAGTGAAATCATTGATATTCTGTGGGATTTGTTGGACATGTAAATTTACACGTTATAGTATCACGCAGGGTCCTACCTTGTGATATTAACTGCTCTTGTTGTGCCTGCACCTGGTACTTAATATACTTCATATCTGATGGTAGATCTTGCACAACCCCTTTCAGACTTCAGATTGACACCACATTTGCGATTGACACAATGGACCTAAACAAAGACCCCAAACTGTAAACAGGAGTGCACCTGTTGTGAACCCCGCAAAACGTTTAGACCTAGTGCTCATTTCCTACATGGGCTGAATCATATGTTACAGCTGCGAATATTCTGACCATTGGCAGTATTTATTTATTTGCATTTTGCTCACACCTTTTTCAGTAGTAGCTCAAGGTGAGTTACATTCAGGTACTCTGGATATTTCTCTGTCCCAGGAGGGCTCACAATCTAAGTTTGTACCTGAGGCAATGGAGGGTTAAGTGACTTGCCCAAGATCACAAGGAGCAGCAGTGGGATTTGAACCGGCCACCTCTGGAATGCAAGACTGGTGCTCTAACCACTAGGCCACTCCTCCACTCAGTGTGGCTTAAATGAGTAGTGTGGCTTAAATGATCTTTCACCCCATGTTGTGTGCTACAGAATAGCCTGTCAGAAACATTAACATGTTTCAGAACAACATGTTGTGGGTCTAAAGACATGAACTTTTTGTGACTTCCTGTGGCTATGTGATTAGAAAGCCAGATGTCTCTTGTAACACAACACTTGAATGAGAACCGGGTTTTACTAACTCAGAAACACAGATGCCCAACAACAAAAACATTAAGAACAAACCTTTTATTATTCCCATGCCTTTCTGAGCTGGTGCAATGGCTTTATGCAAGGAACTTCTAACTTCACCTCTCTTACATTGGGTATCTGGTTGCTTCTTCCTTGTATAACGTGGAGGAAAGGAGAAACAGGGGTGACATGATACAGATGTTCAAACATTTGAAAGGTATTAATCCACAAACAAACCTTTTCCGCAGATGGGAAGGTGGTAGATAGAGGACATGAATTGAGGTTGAAGGGGGGCAGACTCAGGAGTAATGTCAGGAAGTATTTTTTTCACAGAGAGGGTGGTAAATATGTGGAATGCCCTCACGCGGGAGGTGGTGATGAAAACGGTAATGGAATTCAAACGTGCGTGGGATAAACACAAAGGAATCCTGTTTAGAAGGAATGGATCTACGGAATCTTAGCAGCAATTGGGTGGCGACACTGGTATTTGGAGAGTAAAACTGGTGCAGGGCGGACTTCTATGGTCTGTGCCCTGATCGTGACTGAATAGATATGGATGGGCTGGAGTGTAAATTTTAAGGGGCTTCGACATTAGCTTCAGAACTTTTAGTACAGGTACCGTGCTGGGCAGACTTTTACGTTTATGCCCTGAGAAAGGCAGGGACAAATCAAAACTCGGGTATACATATAAAGTATTACATACCATGTAAAATGAGTTTATCTTGTTGGGCAGACTGGAAGGACCATTCAGGTCTTTATCTGCATTTACTATATTACTATGTAAGCAAGACTATAAAAAAGGCAGGAACAGGACTTGACTTGGCAACAGGAACCAGGAACAGACAGCTTGGCAGGAACAGGATTCAGGAACAGACTTGACTAGGCAGGAGAACAGGATTCAGGTACAGACTTGATTAGAAAGCAACAGAGCTTTAGCAGAAAGCAGGAACAGAGCATAACTGAAGCAAGAATCAAGAGCAGGGATAGACTAAAGCAGGAGCCAGAGGCAGAGTCAAACTGTAACAGACACCAAGAGCAGGGTACGGCTATAGAGCCAGGCTTTCAGGAACAAGGTTCAGAAACAAAACACACAGAAACAAAGCTTTCAGGTACAAGACTCATAGAAACACAGTTAAACAGGAACAAAGTTAAACAGGAACAAGAATAAAGGTTCAAGAACAAGGTTTACAGAAGCCAGGCTTTCAGGTATAAGACTCATAGAAACACAAGTAGGCAGGAACAAGACTACACAGGAGTAAAGCTTCACGAATATGGTTTAGAAACAAGACATTCAGAAATAAGGCTTTCAAGAACAAGCATTCATGGACATGACTCACAGGAACAAAGCCAGGCTAGAGTCAAAGCATGCAGGAACAAAGCCAAGCAGGGACTGGATCTAAACAGGGAATACAAAGGCAAGGTTAAAAGACCTGCTGCAAAGGCAAAGGCATGAGAGTTCCAAGGTGCTTTATAAAGGACTTTACTGATGTCACAACTTGGAATGAGGCTTCGATAGCAGGAATACCAAAGCGAAGCTTGGATAGCAGATGCATCAATGCAGGAACAAAACAGCCAGATCACTGGAAAAAGGTGAGTCTGGACGCAGGGGCACGGCCACGGCCATGACATTCCAGTGTGGTAGGTTGGCCCATGCTCCATGCCTTTACAAAAAAGATAGGTTAGATTAGGAAGAGACTCCAGAATGATCCCCTGTATGGACAGAGGGCACACTGTGGTGAACATGCTACATTGCAAATTGAACAGAGTTTAAAAAAAAAAAAAAAGGACTGGCTCCCTGCATAGTCAAATATATATTTTCAGGGAAACTTCAGGAGAAAAGTTGCCCCAACAGCCAGCATGCATTTTGTTTTAAATTGGAGAAAAAAACCCTCCTCCTCACCTGAGTGACATGAGCGATGTCAGAGAATATGTTCACCCTCTGGCCACAAAACATCTTTAAAGTAACTCCAGTAAAATATTTTAAATGCCATCATGTGCTGGAAATCTTTGGCCTCAAAAGGCCAAATAGTGGCAGGGGAGTTAAATAATCATGTATAGTAATGCAGTATTTGAGAATGATCGGGTGCAGAACTATGAAATACATTGGTCTCTATACAACTAGTAGGAAAAGGAAAGTGATTATACTGTTGTACAGGTCATTAATGAGACCTCATTTGAAGTACTGTCTTTAATTCTGGAGATCTTGCATGGAAAGATATAGATAGAATTGAAGTGGTCTAGAGAAACCTTACCAAATGCTCATATAGCCATCTGCCAGGCAGAATATACACAATGGACCTAGGAGACTAGATTTTCAGCCAATAGTTTTGTGATTTTGGCATGGGAATGAAAGGACACTAGGTGTGAAATAGGGGATCTTTTGTGCTTTTCTATGTAAGATATTGGAGTGCTAAGGTTGAAGAACAAAAAAAAGCCCTTAACATTAAAGCATGCAGATGGACCGTGCAGGTCTTTTTCTGCTGTCATCTACTATGTTACTATGTTTTAGAAAACCAGGCTTTACATGTGTAAATCTGCCTTGGGCAGGGCCAAAACATACACATGTATTCCCCATTTCAGAAGAGGAATGCACGTCTATGATCACTGTGATCAAAGTCGTTATTTACAGAATATGTACCAGTTTTGTAAAAGTGCTCATTTTAAATCAGCAATCACCTCCTTAATCCCCCAGTGATTACCCTCCCCAAAATCAATTAAGCTGATTGATAGCAGGCTCTATATTTGGGATCATTTAGACATGTAGGTTTCCAAATTGGCATACATACAAGTCTAAGTGTCAACAGTTAGATGTCCGTGGAGAATTTTCATACTGTGCTGCAGAGTTATGTGTCACCTTCTTTTAATTATTGTAACTCTGTGGGCCTTGCAGGTTGCACAGAACTCTGCTGCACAGGTTCTTTTGAGTTTGGGTTGGGAGGTACATATTACACCACAGTTAAGGTTGTTGTATTGGTTGCCTGTGGTGCAGCGTATTGAATTCAAACTTTTGCTATTGGTGCTTAAGGGTGTGGCAGGGTGTTGCTCCCGAGGCCTTAGTGCAGTTTGCAGTCTTATTGTCCTTCTCAGGCGTTACAGTCTGAAACCCAGAATTTGTTGGTAGTTCCATCTTTTCCTCTGGTACTACTGGAGGAAACTCGTAGTCAAGTCTTTTTTTTATTGCTGGTCCTTGTTTGTGGAATTCGTTACTATTAATAATGCGCCAGTCAGCATCTGATCCACAGTTCAAGGAATTGTTAAAAACTTGGCTACTTTCTAGGGCGTTTGACAGATAGGTGGTTCTGAGTTTTTAGAGTTTGTGTTTTGTTATTTTTTTTTAATGAACGTTTTATTGTACCGTGCCTAGATGTTTGGATAGGTGGGTTATAAACAGTGGTGTGCTGGAGCAGGCTCTCACAGGCTCTCGAGAGCCGTTTGTAAAGTTTTTAAGAATTTTGGGAGCCGGTTCTCCATGGCTACTTTAACAAATGGATCCCAAAATGTGGGCTTGGGCCCCTCCTGAATTCTCTTTTACTTTGCTGGCGAGAGAGAGCCCCCTGTTAACAATTTACCAGCACACCCCTGGTTATAAATGTATTAAACAAATAGATTCTGAAATACCCACTTACACATATAAATGCCAACACGAGTTGCCGTCACCAATGTTTTATATGTTGACAATTGTAGAAAGATTGCTTCCAAAGTATGCAATTGTTGCATATACATGCATTCCTACATGTATTTTAGAAAACACTATGTTGGTATATCCTTTTCAAATGCTCTACTGGAATTTGACATGTCCCAATCTGAACCTCTCAGTTCTAATTTCTACATTCTATCCAAAATGGGGCTGATCATCTGTCCTGTATGCGAAGTGTTATTTTACAAGAGGTCATGGTCCATGGCTAGCAAATGAGATACATGCTTAATAAGAAGGACAGAGAGAACTGCAAACATTTAGATGGTCCAGATGGTATTTTTTCTGCTATTATCTACTGTGCTACTATGGTATTATCTTGTTTTAGTGTAACAGTTTTCTCATGATTCTATGGGGTTTTCAGTTCAATCAAAACCTGCTGCTGAGCTATGGTACCATGAGCTAGGTGTTTTCCTCTATTTTTAATTGGTGGTGCAGCAACAGGGGTGTGTGTGTGTTGGGGGGGGGGGGGGGGGGGCTTGAAGGCCTGGATCATCCCACTTTGGGCTTTGGCTGCCCTCCAGAAACTGCACCACTTTGCTGGTGGGGATGCCAAAGTCCCGCCAGCAAAATAAATACAGTGCTGCCGCTGCCCTCCTCCTTGTGCTGCTTCCTGCATGCAGAAGTTGGTGGCATGCCTTCAGCCGCCAATGCTGGTACTTCTCGCGTATACTCAGAGAATGAGCGAGAAGTCGCGGCTGAAGGCATGCCACCGACTTCTGTGTGAAAGAAGCAGTACGAGGAGGAGGGCAGCGGCAGACACTATATTTATTTGGCTGGCGGGGCCTCGGCATTCCCACCAGCAAAGGTATATTAGCGCGCTGGGGGGGGGGGGGGGGGGGGGGGGGAGGAGGAGGAGGAATGCGTTGCCGAGTCCACCCCTGGTGCCCCCAAAATTGGAGGGCTGATTACGCCCCTGATACATAGAAGCAACAATCCTCAGAGTCGCCATAAGCTGTGACTCCTTATTAAACCCAGCATGGACTTTAGGCTGGCCATTTCCCTTCCTGGAGTGGAGGAGTAGCCTAGTGGTTAAGTGCAGTGGACTTTGATCCTGGGGAACTGAGTTCGATTCCCACGGCAGCTTCTTGTGATTCTGGGCAAGTCACTTAACACTCCATTGCCCCTGGTACAAAAATAAGTACCAGAATATATGTAAACCGCTTTGAATGTAGTTGCAAAAACCTCAGAAAGGCGGTATATCAAGTCCCATTTCCCTTTCCTTAGAGACACATGTGTACTTCCATTTTGAAAGTCTAGCCAGGGTGGCACAGAGAAAACTATGCATGTACTTTTCACATATGTATGCAATTATAAAATTACCTCTTGTATGAATATTTGTCATCCAGATTATTTTTGTTCATTGGTCTTCTTTTCTCCCGTCTTGTTTAGGGACAACTATATACAAGGAACAAAACTTTTTGCAGCATTTTTCTTGGAGCTGGCAGAACTACACCAGAAGAAACAGAAATATTCAAACCAAATAAACAAAGACTGATGATTCCACAAAATACCTTTCCTCCCCTTGCTCCAGTACCATCTCACTATGCAACCAAAATTTGAAGAGACTTAATGGTAACTGGAAAGAAAAAAATAGTTTAGACCTGCCTCATTTTCTGTACTATTAGTATATTGCACAAAAAAGTAAACACATTTAAGTGTATAATTATATATGCTACTTACTATATAATATATAACACAATACATTAGCACATAAGCACTGCCACGCTGGGAAAAGACCAAAGGTCCATCAAGCCCAGCACTCTGTCTCCGACAGCGGCCAATCCAGGCCCCAAGAACCTGGCAAAAAACCCCAAATTTAATAACGATCAATGGACTTTTCCTTCAGAAATCCGTCCAGACCCCCTTTAAACTCAGCAAGGCCAGCTGCCGTATTGCATTTCTATTTACTCAAGAAACTTTTATTTATGACATTTGTATCGCACATTATCCCGAATGAGCTCAGGTTCAATGTGGTTACATTAAAAAAAAACATCAAAAATATGATACAGTCAGATAATTATAACATTTAACATACTAGGAATAATTGTGAGTTTGTCATGAAGTATTAGTTACGCTAAAACATATAAGAGAAACAGCAAAATTAGATTATTGTCTTTTGATAAGATATGTACATAAAGCCTTCAGATAATCTTCTAAGTACCTTTGGGTAGAGAATTCCAACATTTGATACTCTGATATGTGAAGCTTGCGACAAGGATTGATTTGTAAGAAAGACGTTTGCAGTTTGGATAATACAGAATGAGATATTCCCTAGATGTTTTTAACTGTATTACATAAAGGTAAATATACTGCTTTGTTCAAACCTGCCAAATCCTCTTTTTCATTAATGCCCAATTTTAGAGTTCAGAACAAGAAACAGCACTCACTATTCTAAAGACTAGATTGGGATATAAACTCCCTGAAGCAAAGCATATATTGTTCAGGACAACCCTTTTATTTATTAACATCAGACAGGACTTCCACATTACTTGTCCCACTAGGTTTTGCTTGCATAATTTTTGGGGTAGAATTACTCCCATTTCAGAAGCTGAAATATATTAAAATCTTGGCTATAAATATGCTATAACCATGAGATACTGGGTTGGAGAGGAGAGAGACACATTGGCGTGGAAGAGAAAGAGAGGGGAGAAGCTGGATACAGGAAGGAAAAAAGAAACAGAGGAGAAATTATGTGCATGGTGTGTGTGTTGGGGGGGGGGGGGGGGCACAGGGAGAGGGACACAAAGGGGAAATGCAGTGAGGAATGGTATATGGACACAGAAGGGCAATGCCAGACACAGAATGGAGATGCTGCTTGACACAGCCTTCCAGTCTCTGATCTCCTTTACTCCATCTTATTTCCATCTCACCCACACTCATAGTAAAATTCTGCACACCCTTGTACGTTTGTCCCATTCTGCTAAATAATACATTTCAGAATATATTCAAGTAGTAGATCATTTCACTGATTTACACAATATGCTCTACACTCAATTATAGAAATATTCAAAAATTAAGAATAAGAAACCAAGGAGTCTCAATTGCCCAAGTCTTTGATCCTTTGTCATGGCAAACCCACATTAGTTCCATTTCCTTAACAAGGAAAGGTATAAATTTGGAAAGATCTGCATGCGTAACCCTAGTAGCGCTCTAGAAATGTTAAGTAGTAGTAGTAGTAGTAGTATGTTGTTTTATTTTTTTAAATGCTGATGAGGCTTTATGGCAGTGGTTCTCAAACTTTTTTCAGTCGGGATACACCAGAATGATGATGCTAGCATATGTGACACACTACTTCGATGACCTCAAGGACTTTTGATCTGACACAGTATAGCAGTTCTTGTAAGTTAACTGTAAGCATGCACTGCATCCACAAAAATCCAACCTGCCCCCAGCAACAGATGCAGGAAATTTATGCCATGGTTTGGGGCAGCCTAGAAGGGTTGGTTGAGAGGAGTGGATATCTACCGACACTCTCACTTTCCCTCAACCTGACTACCCTGACTTGGATGCCTGCATCAGCCCCCCCTGGTGGTATAGTGCCCCCCCCCCCCAGTGGCCTGACATAACAACCCGATCCTCGCCCCAAAGCAGTTCTAAAGATTTCCATGATCTAGTGGCCCACCTCCACTCCCCCCACCCCCCAGACACCAACTCCTTGCCTCAAGTAAAAAATGAAATTCCTGGTGTGCAGTGGTACCCTCCCACCCCAACCCCTCCCCAGACTACCCAACATACCTAATAGAAGAGGCAGGAGTGATGCCCTTTTGTACTGAACACAGTACAAAGACATCCAAGATGCACATTTCCCAAAATTCTCATAAGTTCAAAATAAAACACTTTTTTCTACCTTTGTTATCTGGACATTTTATTGTTCTACCATGTTGGTCCCGGTTTCTCGTTTCTGCTGTCTTGTCTCTCTTCTTCTCTCTTTCCAGTGTCATTTCTCCTCCCTGCTCCCGTCTTGTTCCATTCTCATGGGGAGTAGCTTTGAAATAAAATGCAGACATATAATGTCCTGGTACTGAAGAGTGACAGGGGGGAGGAGTTTGGAAGGAGATAAAGCTAATGTTAGGGGGGGAGGGGTCTTCTTTGGTTGCTTGATGGTCCCCTGCCAAGAGACCAGAAGAAGAAAAGGGGAATTCTAAGAGAGGAGTGTGATCACTGGCTGTAAAAAAGGGTTGCGGCTCCTGAAAGAGGCAACTAGGAATTTGTGTGTGCTCCAGGTGAACAGAGCAGACCCAGACTGGGAGCAAAGGCTTGGAGCCAGGGAGAGCTCGGTCCTGAGACCAGAGTAGTTCTAGAGAGGAGTCACCACTTGGAAGAGGATCAGACCTGGGAGGAGGGGGGGGGGGGGGTCTGAGCCCGCAGAGATTGAAATTGTACTGAGAGGAGAAAAAGACATTGAAAATAGCACTGTAAATACAACACCAAGCATCCTGTAAATATAACTGGTAAAAGAAGTGGAAAAGAGAATTCCCTTTTGGGAGCAACAAGGAATATGCTGGATTGACAATTTGGTTGCTGTTGCAAGAGTTCAAATAAAGGTTTTGCACTTGTTTGAGACTTTTTGAGTACTGTCTGGTTTGTGGAAGTGAGAGCTGAGGGAAACAGCACCAGAGGATAAAGCATTGTCTCTCAAACCCCCGGATCTCTATTCCGGACCACTGACCCACTCCCACGCCTGACTGCCTGTATGCTGGAACTGATAAGTGAGGGAAGATTGGCCCTGAATGTGAGACTGAATGTGGAACTGAACTGAACTCTGTTTTCTGGCCCGGGGCTTCTAGCCATGAAAATAAATCAATACTTATTTCTAAACACCAAAAGTCATGTCTCCCATTTGTTATATTAAATACACAGAAAAAGAACCCTTAAATATTCCAAAATGTGAAGCTGAAAGACACTACCGATGGAACAATCACCACTAAAAACTAAGCAGATTTCTTTATGAATGAGCTGACTAGGATACCCCCCCGGTGCACAAAATATATGTCATTAAACCTCCTTGCAGGCCACTTGTGGTTATGCTCATCGCTGGCGGATGCAGAGGCTTTTTCTTGTTTGCTGAGTGATATCTTGCAGTGCTTCAGCTCATGGTCTTTAGGGATAGGTAGCTGTTCGCTGCTGCACTGGGGGGCGTATGGTGGGGAATTTCCGTGAGGATGTCCCGCAGCCCGCCCCTGTGACACGTTTTGGCCTTTTTGGTCCTCTGCGTTGCCATCGTTTTGGTGTGTTTCTCTTGAAAGGGGAGGAGGGTTGCTCTTGGGTCTTTGGAGTCCTGTTACACGGCCGAGAGATGATTGGTTGTGGAGAGGTTTGAAGACCACACTAGAGGGTCCGCAACTGGATTCTGAGGTTGAGACTGTATCCCCCCCCCCCCATCCCACCTCACCCCCAAAACATCAGTACAGTTAAATTGCTGTGTCAGCTGGAGCATGAGGATGGGATAGGTTGTGGATCACGTTGTCTTGTGATTTCTGGGTGCGGTGGCAACTTTGCATCCAAAGTTGTGTTGTTTTGTTTCTGTTGGCGGTTGCACAGAACCCTGGGGAGGGGGTGGATGTTTCTCTGCCATCACCTCCAGTTCTGGGTGCGGAAACATAGATCCTGCTGTATCCCTAGTGACATCTGCCCATTCCACCACATTTGGTAGGGATGATAGCTGCCACAGAGTTGTTTGGATCTGCCTTGTTGTAGCTTTATAGCATGGGTTAGTACTGGGCTGCTAGTAAATTACCCAGAGATGCCAAGGGTGGTCCATCCTGAAGCTGGAGATTTACCACCACAATGCTGGAGATTTAAAGCCAATGAGTGAGATTTCTCTCATGGGCTTCTGCCATGTCAAACAAGTTCTAGCATATGTACATTCCAATCGTTAAATTAAGGTACCAGTCTCTGGTTTCTGCTTTCCTCTGTCTTCTCTTAACTGTCTTGTCAGGGTCTCCTTGTCCATTTGGCACTTTTTTCTCAAACAAAAAAAAAAAGTCGAGAAGACAATTCAAGTAGCAGCTCTGAGAGTATATATGAGGAGATCCCATACAGGTAAATATTCAGGAAGCAGCACCTTTATTGGCACCAGTATAGACCCGACATGGGGCCCTGTTTTGGTGAGACAAACCTGCCTACCTCAGGGGTTCTGGAAACACTACAAATAAAACAATATAAAACATGTAACATTTAAAACTATATATTACACTAAAATTATAAAGTAATAATAACCATGGTAATATATAAAAGGAAACTAATAGAAAACAAAAACAATACAATGGACTGTAAAAACTTGATATAGCTCCACATTAAATCAATTACATTTACAATACAAATGCTGCCAAGGATAACCTTTTATATGTAAATCCTAATAAGTTTAACTATGACAAAAATAAATGGAAATGTACTATGTATACGTAACATGCAACACTTATATAAATAAACATCCTATATAATAATTCTCACCTCCAACATTCTGAAGCTGCCTGGGACCGTGGATCCCTTGGAGGTGGTGAGCTTCCGTCCGTAGATCAGTGACGTCACAATGACACTGCTGAGAGAATCCAATAGCAAACAGCGACCCAGGCAGGGGGAGGAGTAGGGAAACACGCGAAGCGTGTTTCCCTACTCCTCCCCCAGCCTAGGAATCAGCTGTCAGTGCCCCCCCCTCTCGGCACATCACCCAAGCCCCTCCCCTGCCAAACAGGAGAAGCAGCAGCGGCCGGACACCGTTACTATTGGGGGTTGTGGGTAGCGAGGGGGTTGATGTGCCCGAGGGGGGGGGTAGGGGCTTGGGTGATGTGCCGGGGGGGGAGGGGCTTGGGTGATGTGCTGAGGGGGGCATGGGCGAGGGGAGGGTCGCTGGATATGGGTGGCTGGAGGGGGAGAAAGAGGGGGGGGGGGGGGAAAGGCTTGGAATGATTTACATATTTAACAATTATTCCTTCTCATTATAATACTTTACTAACAACTGTATGATTACCAAAAATACACGAAAAAAACCCCCATTGCTAGCACCCGTTCCCTTCAAAACAGAAACGGGCCTTTTTTACTAGTCTAACATAATAAAACTCACCCTCAACGTTCTGAAGACACTGACGTCACTTCCTTCAAAAACAAAACAGGTTCGTAAATTCGTGGTGGTGAAGCCACCGAAATCGCCCAGGCTAGGGGCCCCGCCCTCGCGTCAAACGTCATGATGTCGAGGGCAGAGCAATGGCGTCTGGTGCATCGAAGAGATGCGGAGCAATGGCGTCGGAACGACGAAGGGGTCCGTAGGTAGGGAGGGAGAAGGGGGCGACGAAGGGATCGGTAGGTAGGGAGGGAGGAAAACTTTGCTAGCCCCCTTTTCATTTCCTCCTGAAACGGGCCTGTTTTACTAGTATTATATAAAAAGACTAACCTGTCAGAAGTTAAATATTGGTACAAGAATATAACACTGGAGCAATAGCATATATAAATATTGACTATAAAATAAAAACCATATCGGTAATGTAAAATGATACTCATAAAACACAGACAAACCAAAATTAACAAAATGGTTGTAAAAGTCACGTAAAGCAAATAAAAATCTAGTATATGCACGATACTCTAAAAACGAGCCGCAATCTCTGACAACATGAAAGAGGTACAAAAATTAAAAGACATACTCATGGCTAAAAAATATATAGATTGGTAAATACTGTAACCCTTAAGGTTAATATATATATATTTATTATTTTTAAAATAATGTTACCTGGGCTCTCAGGTTACTGTTTTGGCCATTACTGGCCATGCTGAATGTTCCTGGGTAGAGTTGGGCACTTCGTTGGCCAGGAGACATCAGGTGTTCAAGCGGAGTCTCTTTTGCCTTAGCAACAGCTTCTTTGTCAGTTGCAGAGAACGGCAGAGGCAGCTGAGGAGAGAGGAAGCGCTGTGAGTGTGTCTGTGTCTGAAATAAAAGAGGAGGTATTTAAGGAGTATTTGAAAGGAAATTCAAAGGTTAAACAGGGAAATAGTAACTTTGTAATAAGTGTTGGTGTTTTCTCTGATAAGCAGCTCTCAGAGAGAGAGAGAGAGAGACTGTACGCTGATTTAATTGGTGTGTGAGTGATTAGGTGAGTGAAGCTTGATAGGAAAAGTACAAAAGTACGCTGGCCAAATTTGGGAAGTATGTAAGGGGGTAACATTGAGAGTATCTCTGTACCTTTGTGGAGAAAGTGATGGTGGGACTAGCAGTGAGGTAGGTAACAGAGTTTTGGGCTGGAGTGTTGGTTGTGTTTCAGAGTGGTGGTATATGTCATTGCTTCTGCCCACTTTAGTCTAGGGTCCCAAAAAACAACAAGGCAAACGATCTGCAAAATCCAATATGGAAAAAGAAGCCAGCAGATCAATATAACATCAGAAAGATTTTATTGACGATATCGCATGTAAACAAATTGATCAATATAACATCAGAAAGATTTTATTGACGATATCGCATGTAAACAAATTGCCCGACACAGGCCGTGATTCGCCCACCAAGGGCTGTGTCAGTGGCTACAATAAACAAACAGATTGAATTATAATAATTAAAACATCAAATTTAAAATATAAAAACAACATACTTAAAATATAAAAACATACCACCATAGTTTCTCATATATTCATGAATAAATAGATAATGTATAAGGTATAAAATGATAATAAAATGTTATACATACATGTATGTAAAATCTAACCATGAATAAATAAGTATTTGGTGTATATAGAAAGGACCACATATACAAATAAATAAATAAATCATCCCATCACAAAAAAATGCATTATATGTATTTAAAAATTGTATATAAACAATGACAGGGAACTGGGGAAGGAAGAAGCGATATGGATCACCTTAAAAAGAGAGGATAGAACCTCTGTCCATGTGGGTGTTGTCTACAGACCCTCGACACAATTGGAGGACCTAGATAAGATCTGATCGCTGATATTCAAAAGTTGGGGAAGAAAAGAGAGGTGCTGTTGGGAGATTTCAATCTGCCGGATGTAGACTGGAAGGTTCCGTCTGCGGAATCGGAAAGAAGTAGAGAGATCGTGGATGCTTTTCAAAGTGCTTTGCTCAGACAAATGGTGTCAGAACCCATGAGGGAGGGAGCGACGCTAGATCTAGTACTCACAAATGGGGATAATGTGTCAAATGTCCGAGTGGGTGCCCACCTGGGCAGCAGTGACCATCAAATGGTTTGGTTTGATATGATGGCTGAAGAGGAGGGTGGCCACTCAAAACAAAGTCCTGGATTTCAAACATGCTGACTTTAGTAAAATGGGGGAATACCTGAGGAAGGAGCTGATGGGATGGGAGGAAATACAAGAAGTGGAAGGACAGTGGCTCAGGCTGAAAGAAGCTATAAATAGGGCCACGAACCTTTATGTAAGGAAAGTAAATAAAAGCAAGAGAAAAAGGAAACCGATATGGTTCTCCAAGCAAGTGGCTGAGAAAATAAAGGCTAAAGAGTTGGCGTTCCAGAAATACAAAAAAAACTCAAGAAAAGGGACACGAGGAGGAATACCGGATGAAACTGAAAGAAGCCAAGAGAGAGATACGTTTGGCGAAAGCGCAAACGGAAGAACAAATGGCTAGAAATGTAAGGAGGGGTGGCAAAATTTTCTTCAGGTATATTAGTGAAAGGACAATGACTAAAAAGAGAATTGTGAGACTAAAAGATACTGCGAACCGCTATGTGGATAATGATGAAGAAAAAACAAATTTGCTAAATAGATACTTCTGTTCTGTTTTCACAGAAGAAAATCCTGGAGAAGGACCACGATGGACTGCAAAAAGTACAAATGAGATTGAAGTGGATACAGCACCGTTCACGGAAGAGAGTGTGTATGAACAACTTGAAAAGCTAAAGGTGGACAAAGCCATGGGACCGGATGGGATCCACCCTAGGATATTGAGGGAGCTCAGAGAGGTTCTGGTGGGTCCTCTTAAAGATTTGTTTAATAAATCCTTGGAGACGGGAGAGTTTCCGAGGGATTGGAGATCGGCGGATGTGGTCCCTCTTCATAAAAGTGGTGATAGGGAAGAAGCTGGAAACTGCAGGCCGGTAAGCCTCACTTCGGTTATTGGAAAAGTAATGGAAGCCATGCTGAAGGAAAGGATAGTGAATTTCCTGGAAGCCAATAAGTTGCAAGATCAGAGACAACATGGTTTTACCAAAGGGAAATCGTGCCAAACGAACCTCATTGAATTCTTTGATTGGGTGACAGGAGAATTGAATCAGGGACGAGCTATGGACGTAATCTACTTAGATTTCAGCAAAGCTTTTGACACGGTTCCCCACAGGAGGCTCTTAAATAAACTGGAAGGGCTGAAGATAGGACCCGAAGTGGTGAACTGGATTAGGAACTGGTTGACGGACAGACGCCAGAGGGTGGTGGTGAATGGATTTCGCTCGGAGGAGCGAAAGGTGAGTAGTGGAGTGCCTCAAGGATCGGTGCTGGGGCCGATTCTGTTCAATATATTTGTGAGTGACATTGCCGAAGAGTTAGAAGGTAAAGTTTGCCTATTTGCGGATGATACTAAGATCTGTAACAGAGTGGACACCCCGGAGGGAGTGGAAAACATGAAAAAGGACCTACGGAAGCTAGAAGAATGGTCTAAGGTTTGGCAATTAAAATTCAATGCGAAGAAATGCAAAGTGATGCACTTAGGGAGTAGAAATCCATGGGAGATGTTATGTGTTAGGCGGGGAGAGTCTGATAGGTACGGATGGGGAGAGGGATCTTGGGGTGATAGTATCTGAGGATTTGAAAGCGACGAAACAGTGTGACAAGGCAGTGGCCCTAGCTAGAAGGTTGTTAGGCTGTATAGAGAGAGGTGTGACCAGCAGAAGAAAGGGGGTGATGATGCCCCTGTATAAGTCGTTGGTGAGGCCCCACATGGAGTATTGTGTTCAGTTCTGGAGGCCGTATCTTGTTAAGGATGTAAAAAGAATTGAAGCGGTGCAAAGAAAAGCTACGAGAATGGTATGGGATTTGCGTTACAAGACGTATGAGGAGAGACTTGCGGACCTGAACATGTACACTCTGGAGGAAAGGAGAAACAGGGGTGATATGATACAGACGTTCAAATATTTGAAAGATATTAATCCGCAAACGAACCTTTTCCGGAGATGGGAAGGCAGTAGAACGAGAGGACAATGAAATGAGATTGAAGGGGGCAGACTCAAGAAAAATGTCAGGAAGTATTTTTTCACGGAGAGAGTAGTGGATGCTTGGAATGCCCTCCCGCGGGAGGTGGTGGAAACGAAAACGGTAACGGAATTCAAACATGCGTGGGATAAACAAAGGAATTCTGCTCAGAAGGAATGGATCCTAAGGAGCTTAGACGAGATTAGGTGGCAAAGCTGGTGGCGGGAGATGGAGATGGGCAGACTTATACAGTCTGTGCCAGAGCCGATGGTGGGAGGCGGGACTGGTGGTTTGGAGGCGGGGATAGTGCTGGGCAGACTTACACGGTCTGTGCCAGAACCGGTGGTGGGAGGCTGGGCAGACTTATACGGTCTGTGCCTGGAAAAGGACAGGTACAAATCAAGGTAAGGTATACACAAAAAGTAGCACATGTGAGTTTATCTTGTTGGGCAGACTGGATGGACCTTTTTCTGCCGTCATCTACTATGTTACTATGTAACATGTATACGATTCCCGACATATATATAATAAATATCTATATAAGAACATATACATAAAAACAGCAAAGCAAGGGCACTGATATATAGCATTAGACCTTGAACATATATAAATATGTAAAAATATTGTGTAACATATTAAATAATAAAAATGGAGTGGTGGACACATACCTAAGTTGAAACCTTCTGAAAGGAGCAACTCTAAAAACGGAAAACCTAAAAATATGAATATAATCAAACACTAAATATAAATATATCAAACCAACAATGATAAAAGATCATAATAACGAAAAATTAAAAAATAAGAAATAAAAACAAAAATAAATAGCAATATGAATAAGATTATGCAATAAAAGGTTACTCATTTGTGGAAAAAACCAGATGCCTAAAATGACTGTCCAAAAAATAAGGAATAAAAATGAAAAATGAAAATGAATAATGTATATAAAATCACTACTGTCCAGACTAACAGAATGTGGAGATGCACACTACACTGAATGTATGTGAGAAACATCTAATGGAATGATGTCATGGTTATACTATATATTGCTGTGTCAGAAAAAATAGTGCTTTGGTGTGTGTATGCTCGCTGCGTATTATCAGAAGAAAACCTCTAAAACTATGTGCCAAAGGTATCTAACAATAAAGGGTTTTACTTGGTGATTTCTGTTTAAAATCACTAAAAAAACCCATAAATGCTCTAAAGTATTACTGCTACTCGTTCACAGTAAGAGAATATATGTGCAGGAAGGGGAATTTTAAAAAACCCAAACATGGAGCGCCAAAAAATGCATAAATAGACAAAACAAAACCGAGATGAGCAGTGCCTGAAAATCCAGGTCTCCAAAGCACAGGAAAATGCTGATGTATCTCAATAATAGTTATAAAAACGCGCCAAAAGTGAAGGGGGAGGGGGGAAAAACCACCACTAAATGCTGCATGCAATTGTTGTCAGAGAGGGAAATAGCACTAGTATAACGGAGACACTATCCGAAGGACCTTATAAATATAAATATCTAATAAAGTACCTTGAAACGGAGGCTATACTCACTGTGACTCTTAACATAACGCAAGCAGATGCACTGCTGTCAAACCTGGAAAAACTTTGAGGAGTGTCATGTGATGTTTTTTATCCTTGATTTCCGGGTCAAAGTGCAAAAAAAAAAGAAAATGAATTAAAAAATGAATGAAAGCCAAAGGACTGAAGGCTATTGGCAAAGAATGACTACAAATATAAAAAAATATTCATACGTGACAAAAAACAAATCTTAAAAACACCAGTGCTGAATTAGAAAAAAAGTATAAATGAGGATATTGAATGATACTATGTAGTATTGACATTGGAAGATTATATATATGTATTAGGATAATTAAAAAGCACTAGACTTGCAAAAAAAAAAAATACGTAATGATTGTTAATGAAATGCAAACGACCAAAAACAAAGAAATAAAATGCAAAAATAGTCACCCTAAGTGAAAAAGTGCTCATAGTTAAGGCAATATATAGAATGCATGAACAAAATTAAAAATATAAAAACATATATATATATATGTACCCATGATTGATAAAAATTAAAAATAAAGGGATGACAAAAATAAAGAATGAATATAAATAAAAAGAATAATTTATTCAAAGAAAGACTGATAGATCTGTCTCCATGTTCAGACCTTTAGGATGTAGTGTTTGTAACTCAAAAATAAATTGTTGCTCCTTTCTTAGGAGGAAAGTGTCAACTGGTCCACCTCTCCAATTCTTCTTGTGAACAAATACAACGCAAAACCGTAAATCTTCAAAACGATGTCCTAAAGTCTTTGAGTGTTCCACCAGTGGTTTCTCAAGTGCATTCCTTTTTATGGCACTTTTATGCTCAATTATTCTGGTATTGAATTGTCTCTTAGTTTTGCCTATATAGGCTAAACCACACGGGCAAATTACCACATAGATAACATTTCTAGTTTTACAATTAGAGAATTCTTTAAGATGAATCTTTTTATTCGATGATGGAATATGAAGAACAGTAGTTTTAATATTCACATTGCAGAGCAGGAACCACATGGGTAATGTCCTACTGGTAAATTCCTTAGTGTTGTTGATTCAATATGTAATGCTGATGGAACTAATAAATCCTTTAAATTCTTTTCATGTTTATATGCTACTAATAACTGTTTATTATCAAAGGTAGAAATGCCCTGTATTAAATGTCAATGTTTTCTGATAATCTTGACAATGGGATTAGACATATGATTAAATGGAAGTGTGCATACGATTCTGTCATTCTTTTTCTTCTTGACTGGTTTTAAAAGCTCAGACCTAGACAACCCAGAGGCTGTCTCAAATCCCTTATTTATATGTTTGAGTGGGTAGCCTCTCTCGTAAAAACGTCTCGTCATATCTTGTGATCTATAATGATATGTACGAGGATCAGAACATAATCTCCGTAGCCTTAAAAACTGGCTATATGGTAGATTTTTCTTCAGGGATGAGCTATGACAACTGTTGTATTTTAGTCTAGGGAAAGTAAAGGTAGCCTGTCGGGAAGTGAAGGAATTTTCTAATTAATTTTATTTTCACTAGTTTGATTGGCCACAGTGTTTGTATACTCATTTAAAGACACCTACCAACAGTGACAGGAAGATAGGTCCCAAATTTAATTTGGTTAAGATAGGTTTAGGGAGAAGATCTACAAGGAAAAGAAGGAGAGAATTGTGAGCCACTACCTGAAATAGAAGAGAAATTCTGCTGGGCCCCCACGCAAGAAAGACTCCAACATTTTGGGTTTCTTCAGACAAACTATTTTGCACTGCTACAGCCAAGTAACTGTACTAATGATAAATAAGCTGATACTTACCGGAATATCTCTTGAGTTCTTTTATGGTGAATCATCCTGTGAAGATAAAAATTATTCACAAAGAATTAAATTCTTATTAAGGACAATGAAACTAAAAGCTTAGAGAGAAAATTGATGCATCCTAATGTAGAGACATATATACTTATCTGATGTTATGTGCTGGTTCTGTAATATTTCAAATAAACCTGTAAAGAGAACAGAACTTAATATAAGCAAATAAGAAAATCTGAAAAGGGAAATGGGTGTTAGACTTTTGAAGATATTGTTTCATCTCTGAAATGACTTTGGATACTTGTTAAGTTGTACTTAAGAAATAATACCACAAGACTAGTTGTGAGTGTTAGTATCTGTTTTAATTAAAAAAAAAAAAAAAAACACACACACACACAAAAAAACTCACTTTTGCATTGGTCTTACTTTCTCTCTCATGCTTTGAGTGTGAAGGACCGAGTAAAGTTAAATGTACTCTCATCTCCTTTGGTTTCTGACGGTGTGACTCTGAACCCTCGGTATGACTACATATGATAACATTTGATATCCTGAGCATTCACACTGACAGTCACCAGGGAGGTGGGGGATTACAATACCAAAGTCGGCACTGCAAAAAGGAAGAGTAACTTATATGAATGCTGTCATATCGGATGAAAAAGTGTTAAGTATGAATACTGTCATAACAATTGAAGAGAAAAAAGGCTTTGAAAGTAAAAGCATAATTACACCGAGTGAATGTATTGAAATAATGCGCCAGTTTTCAGGAGACTGAATAAAAATACTAAAGAACACATTTTGAAAATCATTTGAACTTCTACTGGTAACCAATGGGGCTTTAAAAACAAGAGGGTTACCCTGTCAAATTTCAATGCACTACATACCAGAATTGTTTTCTATAACGCAGTTATTCCGCAGAGAGATTCAAAACGGTTTACATTAATAAGAGAACTCCTAAAACAAGGAGGAAGTCACACTAACAAAATAGAATATCAACTATAAGTTTTTATCTTTTTCCTAAAAGAGAAATAAGAAGGCACTAGTTTCAAATTCAAAGGCAATTTATTCCATAATCTAGCCCCAGTAAAATGAAGAGAGGCCTCAAAAACAGATTTGAAGCAAATGTTTTTCAGAGAGAAAAACCTAAT
This sequence comes from Microcaecilia unicolor, assembly GCF_901765095.1. Taxonomy (NCBI): domain Eukaryota; kingdom Metazoa; phylum Chordata; class Amphibia; order Gymnophiona; family Siphonopidae; genus Microcaecilia; species Microcaecilia unicolor. The sequence continues at coordinate 416,341,451 of NC_044031.1, forward strand.
TTCAGAGTTCACAAAAAAAAATCTATATATCTACAGATGGAAATATGAGCAATTCACTTAAACCCTCAGAATTCAGCCCAAATATTGATTTAAAAATCAAAGAAACTTCAAAATCTATACGTTTAATTATAGTTAGCCAGTTATAATCTCAAAAAACAATAGTCACTTTCAAATCGTCCAATGCCACTGATTAATCTTAAGGCTGTATTTTGCATCAACTGTAAACATTTCAAATACCTAGTCGAAATATGACAGTAAAGTGAATTGCAATAATCTAATTGTGGAAGCCAAACTGCTAGAGCTAAAATCCTCCTTCATTAATGATCTTACTGCCCGCAATTGTTGAAGCATAAAAAACAATCTTCTACTAAGGGCAGTAATCTATTCTTCAAAAGTAGAATCAAAGATAACTCCCAATACTCTTGAATATATAAGGTGTATATTTTACACAGTGTTTGTAGCCTCTTTAAAATGGCTTGTTTGCAACCTGCATAAATGAAATTGCAATCATCAATATGAGCTAGGATCACTGATTAGGCGATTATCTGAAAAGATTCTGGATCAAAACTGGATCTAAACCCTCCTAAGTTTCCAAATCAATCTGAATACTTTTGTGGTGAGTGCCTGAACCTGGTGATCGAAAGTAAGAAAGTTGTCAAAAATTACCCCAGTATCTTGAGGATCCAAATTATATAGTTGATACTATTAACTTTTTTTCTAGAATTGAAATTAAACATGTTACTAAAAACTATATATTTAGTCTTGTCTTTATTAAGTTTAAATTTGAACATCAATGTCCACGACTCTAAAATGTCAAACCCATGTAAGTAAAATAAATAAATAAATAAATGGGCAAAAGCCCATTTTGGAAAATTTATAACCTAAGGTGTCTAGAAGAATATTAAAACAGGATTGGTGAGATTGGTGAACCTTAGGGAACTCCAGGAAAGAGAACAAACTTTATTAATTTTAACCTGATAAGATAACGATAAGAATGATTCATCAGGAATCCCTAAAATCATGTATACCAGAATGACTTAAGGTCAACAGGATTTTATGATCACCAAATCAAATGTATTTGACATATCAAACTGCATTAAAAGAACCCTTTTAGCATGACTAATCTCTCCTCTAAATTCCAATAGCAAGGTCCCCAGAACTGTTTCCATGCTATAACCACATCTAAAACTGGACTGTGCTTCATACAGGGTATTATAATGTTCCAAAACTTCCTTCCATCACCTTAGTTAATAGAAGTATAAATGCCACTGATCTATATTTACTTACATGATTGGTCTTTAAAGAGGAATTCTTACAGATAAGTGTTAGTAAATTATGACCAATATTGCAAGGAAAAGAACTGGTGTTAAGCATGTATAGCAAATAGTGGGCTAGCTGTTTAATAAAACTTCCTGAGGCATTTCTCATTAGATGTACTGGGCAGCTGTCCAAGTAGCAGTAGAGAAGAGAATATTTTTTTTCAAATAAATGGAAGCTAACGTTTGGGAAAGAGGGGTAATAAGAGGTCCACTTTCTGACACTAAGGTAAAATTATGTATCATACCTGATAATTTTCTTTCCATTAATCATAGCTGATCAATCCATAGACTGGTGGGTTGTGTCCATCTACCAGCAGGTGGAGATAGAGAGCAAACTTTTGCCTCCCTATATGTGGTCATGTGCTGCCGGAAACTCCTCAGTATGTCGATATCAAAGCTCCATCCGCAGGACTCAGCACTTAGAGAATTACACCCACGAAGGGACACTGCCCAGCTCACCACCGCCGAAACGGGGGAGGGGAATTAACCCAGCTCATCCCCACACAAGTGGGGGAGGGGAATCCGTCCAGCTCATCCCCGCGGAGCGGGGGAGGGACACCACACCCGCCGATGCGGGGGGATCTGGCTTATCCTGCAACCGCGGGAGGAGCTGACTGACCCTAACACCGCCGAAGCGGGAGGGGTACAAAGCTGCCCTACAGCCGCACGAAGCGGGAGGGAGTGCCGGCAGAATTTAAATCTCAATCCAGCCCCGTAAAACGGAGGGGAGAGGAATGCAGCAGCTCACTGTAACACAAACTCGTCTCAACTCTTGAAGAATCCAAGTGAAAAAACTTGAACACGAAGTCTTTCTGAAGTAACTGAAGACTAAACTTGAACCTGAAATGCAACCAGAATAAAACAGTACAGATATCTGGGAGGGGCTATGGATTGATCAGCTATGATTAATGGAAAGAAAATTATCAGGTATGATACATAATTTTACCTTCCATATCATCAAGCTGATCAATCCATAGACTGGTGGGATGTACCGAAGCAGTACTCACCCAGGGCGGGACATTGAAATCCCTGACCTCAACACTGAAGCTCCAAACCGGGCCTCCGCCCGTGCAGCCACAGTCAAGCGGTAATGCTTGGAGAAAGTATGAGCCGAAGCCCAAGTTGCCGCCTTGCATATCTCTTCCAAGGAGACGGACCCGGCCTCTGCCATCGAGGCCGCCTGAGCTCTAGTGGAGTGAGCCTTCAGCTGGATAGGCGGCACCTTCCCCGCGGCCACATAAGCCGCTGCAATGGCTTCCTTGACCCATCTTGCCACTGTAGGCTTAGCAGCCTGCAGACCCTTACGAGGACCTGCAAACAGGACAAACAGATGATCCGATTTCCGGAACTCATTGGTCACTTCCAAGTATCTGATGATGACTCGTCTCACATCCAGATATTTAAGAGCAGAGTACTCCTCTGGGTAGTCCTCCCTACGAAAGGAAGGGAGACAGAGCTGCTGATTCACATGGAAGCGAGAAACAATCTTGGGCAGGAAGGAAGGCACTGTGCGAATAGTCACTCCTGCCTCAGTGAACTGCAGAAAGGGCTCTGGACATGAGAGCGCCTGGAGCTCGGAAACTCTTCTGGCTGAAGTGATAGCCACCAAAAAGACTGCTTTCAACGTTAGGTCTTTCAGAGATGCCCTCGACAAGGGTTCAAAAGGCGGCTTCTGCAATGCTCTTAGCACCAGGTTGAGATTTCACGCAGGCACCACTGAGTGCAGAGGAGGGCGCAGGTGATTAACTCCCTTGAGAAAGCGCACCACATCTGGCTGCGAAGCCAGGGAAGCACCCTTCAGGCGGCCCCTGAAGCAAGCCAGAGCCGCTACCTGGACTTTAAGGGAACTGAGCGACAGGCCTTTCTCCAGACCTTCTTGCAGGAACGCCAACACTGAAGAAATTGGAGCAGTGAAGGGAGAAAGTGAGCCTGCTTCACACCACGCTGCAAATATACGCCAAACCCTGGCGTAAGCAGTAGAAGTAGAGCGCTTCCTCGCTCTCAGCATAGTGGCGATGACCTTGTCTGAGAAGCCCTTCTTCTCAGACGCTGCCGCTCAATAGCCAGGCCGTAAGACCAAAGGGGGAGGGATCCTCCATCACCACGGGACCCTGATGTAACAGGCCCTGCTCCACTGGCAGCCGCAGAGGATCGTCGACTGAGAGCCTGATCAAGTCCGCATACCAGGGACGTCTGGGCCAATCCGGACCCACCAGGATTACCCTGCCGGGATGCTTTGCCACCCGGTCTAGCACCCTGCCCAACATGGGCCAGGGCGGGAACACATAGAGAAGCTCTTGAGTCGGCCACTGTTGGAGAAGAGCATCTACTCCCAGGGATCGAGGGTCCCGTCCTCTGCTGAAAAAGCGCGGCACTTGGCAATTGGCCGATGACGCCATCAGATGTAGGCTCGGCTGGCCCCAGCGCTTCGTGATGTCCAAGAACGCCTGAGCAGATAGCTGCCACTCTCCGGGCTCCAAGGTATGGCGACTGAGAAAGTCCGCCTTGACATTCATGACTCCGGCAATGTGAGCCGCTGACAGCTGCTCCAGGTTCGCTTCTGCCCACTGGCATAGATTCATAGCCTCCTTGGATAGAGGGGCGCTCTTGGTACCTCCCTGGCGGTTGACATAGGCCACAGCCGTGGCATTGTCCGACAGGACCCGTACCGGCTTCAACACCAGTACCGGGATGAACTCCAAAAGCGCCAACCGAATGGCTCTGAGTTCCAGGAGGTTGATAGACCACTTTGCCTCTGCAGGAGACCAGAGCCCCTGCGCTGTCCTTCCCAAGCAGTGGGCTCCCCAGCCCGACAAAGAGGCGTCCGTCGTGACGACAATCCACTCCGGGGTCACCAGAGGCATTCCCGCAGACAACTTGTCTGTCTGCATCCACCAGCTCAGCGCCTTGCGCACTGCTGGGTCCAAGGGAAGGCGCACAGCATAATCCTCCGACATCGGAGTCCAGCGCTGCAGCAGAGATTGTTGTAGTGGTCTCATATGAGCCCTGGCCCAGGGCACTACTTCCATCGTGGCCGTCATAGAGCCCAACAGCTGCACATAGTCCCAAAGCCCGAAGAGGAGAGGCTACTAGGAACTGGTCCACCTGAGCCTGAAGCTTGACAATCCGATTGTCTGGCAGGAACACTCTGCCCACTTGGGTGTCGAATCGAACTCCCAGATACTCCAGGGACTGAGTCGGGCGCAGCTGGCTTTTCTCCCAGTTGATGATCCATCCCAGGGAGCTCAAAAGAGCAACTACCCGGTCCACAGCTTTGCCGCACTCTGCATAAGAGGGGGCTCGGATCAACCAGTCGTCCAGATAAGGATGGACTTGTACTCCTTCCTTTCGCAGGAAGGCCGCGATGACCACCATTACTTTGGAAAGGTCCGCGGAGCAGTAGCCAACCCGAACGGGAGGGCTCTGAACTGGAAGTGTCGGCCCAGGACTGCAAAACGCAGAAAGCGTTGATGAGGAGGCCAGATGGGAATATGCAAGTACGCTTCCTTGATGTCCAAGGATGCCAGGTACTCCCCTGCCTTCACTGCCGCTATAACAGAGCGGAGAGTCTCCATGCGAAAGTGCCGCACTTTCAAGGCCCGATTGACCCCTTTGAGGTCGAGAATAGGCCGGACAGAACCTCCTTTCTTTGGTACCACAAAGTAAATGGAGTAACGCCCCTTGCCAAGCTGACTTTCTGGCACCGGAACGACCGCCCCCAGGCGGATTAGATTGTCCAAAGTCTGCTGCACTGCCACAGCTTTGACCGGAGACTTGCAGGGAGAGAGTACAAACCCGTCTCTTAAGGGTCGGCAGAACTCTAGCTTGTAGCCGTCTCTGATGACTTCCAGCACCCAAGCGTCTGAAGTTATTGTGGTCCACTCGCCCAGAAACGAGGACAGCCGTCCTCCAATCTGCACTGGGGCGTGGACCAAGGCCCCGTCATTGGGTACGAGACCCTGGGGGAGGACCGGAGGGAGCACCTCCGGGACGGCGGTCTCTGCGAAAGGAATGCTGCTTGGGGGAGAAATTCCTCTTAAAGGAAGAGGGGGCAGAGGAACCCGACCTGCCGGGCGCGGTACCGACGGGCTTCCTGAAACCGTCCTCTGGATGGTAACCGGGACGAGTACTAGCTCGAGCCCTGACCTCAGTAACTTCTTGCCCTTAGACGTGCCGAGATCGGTCACGATTTTGTCCAGCTCGACCCCAAAGAGCAGCTTGCCTTTGAAAGGCAATCTAGCCAGGCGGGATTTAGAGGCGTGGTCAGCAGACCAATGTTTCAGCCAAAGCCACCGCCGCGCAGAGATTGTCTGAGCCATGCCTTTAGCTGAGGCCCTCAAGACATCATACAGCAAGTCTGCCAAATAGGCTAAGCCCGATTCCAGGGCCGGCCAATCAGCCCTCAAGGAATGATCCGAGGGGAAGCCCGCTGCACCATAGTCAGGCACGCCCTGGCCACAATAGGAGCCGCAAACTGAGGCCTGCAAATTTAAGGCAGCCGCCTCAAAGGACGACCTTAAGGCCGCCTCCAATCTTCTTGTCTTGGGCGTCCTTTAGGGCCGTGCCACCTTCCACCGGCAACGCCGTTTTCTTAGTCACCGCAGTGATTAAAGAATCCACGGTAGGCCACAGATAGGCCTCACGCTCACTTTCAGTCAAAGGATAGAGGCGGGACATAGCCCTAGCCACTTTAAGGCTCGCTTCAGGGACATCCCATTGAGCCGAAATTAAGGTGTGCATGGCATCATGCACGTGGAAGGTTCTAGGCGGGCGCTTCGTCCCCAGCATAATGGCAGAGCCAACAGGGGCTGAGGGAGAGACGTCCTCCGGAGAGGAAATCTTCAAAGTGTCCATGGCCTGTATCAACAGGTTGGGCAAATCCTCTGAGCTAAAAAGCCGCGCTGCAGAGGGGTCATCTGCTCCATCCGAGCGGGGATCCGTCTCCTCCAAGGAATCCACAAAGGACCGTTGGGGAGAACTCAGATACGCTGCCCTCATCTACATCGGAGGAGACAAAGTCCTCCAAGGCCTGGGAATCAACCCGAGGGCGTTTACCTCTGGAAACCTCAACCTCTTTACCAGACGAGGGAGCAGGGGCAGCGTTTTGCATAAGGAAGGCCTGATGCAGCAGCAAAACAAACTCGGGGGAGAAACCCCCCAGACTGTGCACTTCCGCAGCCTGGGCTACAGCCCTAGACGCACCCTCAACCGGCGCTCGCAAGAGCGGGGGAGAAACATGCTGCGCATCCAAAATGGCGTCCGGGCGCGACACTCCGCGAAGGAGCGCGCGGGAAGAACGGCGCTTAACTTTAGCCGCTTTTGTGCCGTCGCCCAAATTAAGGGCGTTCATGGCATTAATGTCTCCAACCTCAAGGCGGCCCAAGAAGAAGCGTCCGAGCCGGCCAAGATGGCGGAGGCGAGGAGCGGGGGATGGGCGTTTATGGCGGGAAAAACCGCCACGCCGGAGGAAGGACCGGGACATTCATCGGTCACGAAACTGTCACCCAACAAGGGCGAATCAGGCTTTAAGACCCCCGCATTCCCTCTAGAAGCGCTCAAGCGATCCGGGGAGCGACTCTTTGCGCCCTCGCCCTCCGACGCCATATGCCACGAGGAGAAGAATCGGGGAACCCCCGCCTGCTATAAAAGGTAAAAATTACCTGCTTGCCGCTCCGAGCTGTAACGACCTGGTGTCCCAGTGAGTAGCTGCAATAAACGTTTAAATAAACGTCGAAATAAACGCCTTTAAGGACGTTCAAAATTTTTTTTTTTTTTTAAACGGAGCCAGCGGGAGGGGGGAGAAAAGGAGGGACCTGGCACCACCAGGTTTGCACTTGCTCAAAAGAGCCCTCAACCCCAGGCACTCAACAAAACCTAAGAATTAGGCTTGGAGGCCTAGCCAGAGCTGCTGCTGTGTGTGACCACCACCTGCTGAGATAGAGAACATACTGAGGAGTTTCCGGCAGCACATGACCACATATAGAGAGGCAAAAGTTTGCTCTCTATCTCCACCTGCTGGTAGATGGACACAACCCACCAGTCTATGGATTGATCAGCTTGATGATATGGAATAGGCGTATTTTCAAAGCACTTAGCCTTCCAAAGTTCCACAGGTTTCTATGGAACTTTGGAAGGCTAAGTGCTTTGAAAATATGTCTCTATGCCTTCATTATTTTCAGAAGAGATCATCTAAATCTGTTAAATCAAATGGACAAGGAATAAGGGCTTGTCTGATTTTATCAGTTTTACCCTTAAAGAATAGGGCGTGATCCTCAGCTGAAGGGGAAGAGTTATCAATCAATATAATTTTTGACATCAAAACCTTACTTCCTAATCAAAGATATAACTGTTTTCATTCTAGACCAGAACAAATCCCTCAGAAGCTTACTATTAAGCTTTGTACAATTCGGAAATTTTTTGAACTTAAGTCTATATGAACGATTGATACCCTCTTGTTGTTGTCATCTCTTGATTACTGCAATCTGATCTATCTGGGTTGCTCCAAGGGCTCATTAAGACGTGCAGAACACAGCAATCAGATTGATTTTTGGTTTACCTAAGTTTGACAGTGTTTCTTCTTTCTATATAAAACTTCACTGGTTGCCTGTTGCAGCCAGAATCTCATTTAAATTAGCTTGCTTTCTTTTTGAAGTGTCACAAGGGCAGATTCCTAATTATATGTTTACTCACTTTTGCTTCCTCTAATAGAGCCCGGAGATTTATTGCTGATAACTTTTTCACATTTTCTACAGAAAGGAAAGAAAAGATTAGGAACTTTTGACGGGTTACTAGCAGTTCATGGAACTCGCTTAAGGAAAGAAATTGCAAGATTGTTTCCATCTCAGTCCTATTTGTCATTTAGGAAGCTTATAAAAACCCATTTATTTAAAAAAAAATTTGCAACTGAAGTGTTTTCTTTTTTTCTACTGCTTCCTAGAAGTTAATTCTGGTTTCTAATTCTGGAACTCGCTTAGAACAGCAAGGTGTTAGTGGGATACAAATCCGGATGTAATGTAATGTTGTCCATTTTCTTTCAAGTTTGCTAAAAAAATCTTAATTTTCAAAAGTTCTTTGTTAAACCAATTTTGCCTCACTTTGTCAGGTCACTTCTTAAGCAGTGGTGTTATTTCATCTAAGATTTTTCTGCTGAGATCATTCCAGTTTAGCAAAAATAACGTCTTGTTCTAAACTATTTTCTAGCCCACTACAGAAAGTATAATCAATTTTACCTCTTGTAATATAATAGTTGAAATGTTTAAAAGTTTTTCATAATTTCCTTCCATTAACATAAAATATAGTCTGTAATGATTAGACCAACTGACCGAGCCCCAATGTTGTCCCAATACCAAAAACCTATCCAGTGTTAGTTTTATATGCAAAGAGATCTAACTGATGACCTTTTGAACGTGTGATAGTGAACAGGTGTAATATATTTAATGAGTTCAGAAAGGAATTTACTGTCTTGACCTTAGGATAAGTACTTTGTTCTAAATGTAGATTCAAGCCCTCCAGTAAGATAATATGGCATTTCCATATTAACTGCTGATATAAAACCTACAAGTTCTCATGAACAATTTTCCATTTTCTTGGCAGACAATAGCACCGCAGTGAAACTTCTGAACAGTCATCCTGAACAGTACAGGATAACATCTCTAATGAAGATGACATAAAAGCAAGCCTCCTCTGAACACCGAGGAATAACTATAGATTCATAATATGCCTCCTCCCTTCCTTATTTCCTTGGGTTGGCGAATCATCTTATATCCATTTGCAGAATAATCAGAAAGTTATAGCCAGGTTTCTGAAATGACCACCATGCCTGGTTGCTCTTCCGCTATCCAGTTCTTAATTATACTTGCGTTGTTTACTTCATATCTGGATTTAAAACAATCAACTGGTATAAGTTGAACTAACCTCTTGTATATGCCCCACTGTGGTCAACTGGTGTGCAAAAGAGCTATGTTTCAACTTTCTAAATCTGTTGTGTTGATTCTTCTGTGTCATATGGTGATATTACTTCTACTAAATTTGGCACAACCAACTCACAGTCAAGTAAAGCATTATGACTGAGATACTTGATGTATTCTTCGCTGACATGAGGTATAAAAAAGTCAATATCTGCCAACCAAGACCATAGAAGATATCGTCGTTTCCCAGAAGCAAGATAAGCAGAAAACATGCCAACCATCTCAGCTTCATGGCCATGCCAAAGTCACAAATTTATCTCACCACAATAAAAACAAAGTAAAAGGAACCTTCCAGCCTGCAGACTTCAATGAAGTGACCACAATAAAAAATATCTGGTTAATACAGTCCTACATAACATTACTGAAACATATTCCAAAAACAAAATCAAACTTAAAAATTCCACACAAAGTTGTCTTTGGAAGCAGTTTCTAGAATTGGATAGCGAAGCTTCTTTTAATCAGGAAAGATGATCATTTAACCAATTTGTTCCAATAAGGTACCCAGTTTCTGAAAAAATGCCACCATCTGACAAAGTTACCCCCAAAGGGGCAGGCCATGCCCCTTCAATGTGCCCCTTTGGTGGTGCGCCTGAGGCTGTGTGCTTCATTCTTGGCATGCTTTTCAGCTTGAACAGGTAGGAAATGATGACACAGAATGGGTGGGTCCAAGCCGTGCATAGTGAAAGTTGGTAAGATAATAGCACTGCTGAAATAAGATGTTACCAACAATCAGGGTAAAAAGCACAGTTCAGAGGGATAGTAGACAGAGTGGAGGAGTGGCCCAGTGGTTAGGGTGGTGGACTCTGGTCCTGGGGAACTGAGTTTGATTCTCACTCCAGGCACAGGCAGCTCCTTGTGACTCTGGGCAAGTCACTTAACCCTCCATTGCCCCATGTAAGCCGCATTGAGCCTGCCATGAGTGGGAAAGCGCGGGGTACAAATGTAACAAAAATAAATAAAGTAAAAGCCTTCCTTAGTCTTGGCATGCGTTTCAGCTTGAACAAGCAGGAAATGATGACAGATATTTTTTTATCATATACAATTTAATTTATAATAGTCTGTAGCTAACATTTTCTGTACAAACGTATATTGCAATATGTAAGTTGCATTTAAAAACAGAAAAAACATTGTTCACCTCTTACTGCGTTGGCATCTGAGGCAGGTATTCAAGCATGTTCATCACTTCTACAAAGTTGATCTTTTCACTATGTTTCTTCCCCACCTTTTGCCAGTATATCTGCTGTTCTTGCTCATCGGTCAAGTTCACACTGACCACAAGTGCATCCCTTGGGTGGTGTGGACCATCATCTCAGAAAAGCCAAATGTTTTTTTGTAGAACTCCAGGGATATCTGTCCTAGTCCATCACTTCCATCTTCTACAGTGCATCCTACAAAAGAAAGGAAAATGAATATTAAATAGAAATCAATATAGTACTTATAAAACTGCTAAATTTCCCTAAAAGGGTTCATTGCGGTGTACAAAAAAAAGATATCAACTTATCGTTCATTACATAACCATAATATAAAACCTTCAACAACTAAACATCCTAATGTCAAACATGTATGGAATAAACACAAAGGAATCCTATTTAGAAGAAACGTTTCCGCGGAATCTTAGCTGAGATTGGGTGGCGACACCGGTAAACTGGGAAACAAAATGGGAGCTGGGCAGACTTCTAAGGTCTATGCCCTGATTGTGACTGAATAGATAGGGATGGGCTGGAGTGTAAATTTTAAGGGGCTTCAACGTTAGCTCCAGAACTTAGTTCAAGAACAGTGCTGGGTAGACTTCTACGGTCTGTGAGAGAGGCAGGGACAAATCAAACTCAGGCATACATATAAAGTATCACATAGTAGATGATGGCAGATAAAGACCTCTATGGTCCATCCTGTCTGACCAACAAAATTATCTCATAGCATAAGGTCTGATGTAATATACATATGCATACTTGATCTTGATTTGTCCTTGCCATTATCAGGGCACAGATTGTAGAAGTCTGCCAGGTACTAGCCTTATTCTCCAATTACTGAAGCCGTCATTGAAGCCCACTCCAGCCCATCCAAATCTCTCCAGCCACGATCAGGGCTCTGACTGTCCATCCACAGACCATAAAAGTCTGCCTGGCACTGGCCTTGTTATCCAACTACGGAAGCTGAATTTGTCCAGCCATGATCAGGGCACAAACTGTAGAAATCTATGTAGGTTAAGAACTTTAGTTAATAGACTTCAGCTGCCAAAGAAAATAGCAGCTCAATTAATATTCTCTGCCTCTAGATATGAATCTGCTGTTCTACTCTTGATGACGTTGCACTGGCTTTCAGTGGAGGCCAGAGCCAAATTTAAGCTTTGTACTCTTATTCATAAGATTCTAAATGGTTTATTGCCTTTTTATCTTTGTGATTGGGCTAGTGTACTTCAGATTAATTCCTTCTTTAGTATTCATAATTTAATGCTTTTGCATTTTCTGTCTAACAATTGAATATAGGTCAATATAGTGAAGATACTTACCTGTAGCTATTCTCCGAGGACAGCAGGCTGATTATTTTCAAACGTGGGTGGACGTCCATACTATGTGAATGAGTTTATCTTGTTGGGCAGACTGGATGGACTGTACAGGTCTTTATCTGTCGTCATTTACTATGTTACAATGTTTGCACAGATGGGAAACTCTACTTTACCTTGAAATCTCCCATAGCCTATCTTAGTGATGTCAAGTTCATCAGAAGACTCTCACATAAGTAAACTCAAAGTCAAAATCCGTGTTTTGTGTTCCCACTGTTCCAATGGAATACCTCAGTGCTCTGGATGAGGAGGATGGTGGGTAAAGCAAAGTCAGCACTGTTTCCTCAATCTGGTGACCCACTTCAGAAGGACAGTTCATCTTGATATCGTATACTGTAGGAACCAACTCAACACTCAGGGAACTTTCCTCTTGACAGACCTATTCCGAAAATTAGAAAAAGAAACTCAAAAGATATTAAAATAAAAAAAAAAAAAAGTGAATTCAGTGGCTTTTCATAGACAAAGGTGGAAAATTGGCACCTATCTACCATATGATGCCTGTTTAACATTCTTGGGAAATTCTTATATTGATCTAATTACATATTTCACTGCCTGCAAAGAACTGAACAGCAGCAAATTTAAGAACACAACAATAAGACAAATCAGCCAAAAGAGATTTAACGACTGACCACCGTCCTAAAATGACCCCCCCCCCCAAAAAAAAAACAACCCTTTAGTAACCTACAACACTGAACAAGCTAAGAGTAAAACAAATGGTGAAATTGATTTCCTTTCATTGAGTCCTACTAGACCAGTCCATACCAATGGGTTAAGTCCCTTCCTGACCAGAAGGTGGAGGTAGAGAAATCTGAACTATTCCAATAACATCACTAGTGTAAAATCTGATGCCTGCTGGAATCCTTCAGTATTTGCTTTGCTCAAGCAGTATAGTATCCAGACCAAAAAAAAAAAAAAAAAAAACTTTCCCTGTTAGGATAACCCTTACAGAACATTATAATTAATAACCATAATTCCCTGCTTCATTCAAAGAAGGAACAGAATGAAAAACCTGAAAAATTACTAATACAGCAGTCTTCCAGGACAGGCCCCAAATAGGACACTGGGAAGAATAATCCAAATCGTAGTTACTTGATGCTAGGTTCCACCATAGGAATTACCACCCAAGAAAAAGATCTATGTGTCGTGCACAGTACATTGAAATCATCTGCTTAGTGTGCGGCAGTGGCCAGGAAAGCAAACAGAATGCTAGGATAAGGAAAGGGATAGAAAATAAGACAAGGAATATTACAATGCCTTTGTATCGCTCCATGGTGCAACCTCATCTTGAGTACAGTGTGCAATTCTGGTCACCGTATCTATAAAAAGATAGTGGAATTAGAAAAGGTTTAAAGGGCAACTAAAATGATTAAGGGGCTAGAACTCTTCTCATATGAGAAAAGGCTTAAGAGGTTAGGGCTCTTCAGCTTGGAGAGGAGATGGCTAAAGGGAAAATATGATTAGAGGTCCACAAAATCCTGATTGTTTACTCTTTCAAAAAGTTAAGACAAGAAGAAGACACTCCATGAAGTTGCATGGTTAATAGTTTTAAACAAATAAGAGAAATAATTTTTTCCATTCAATGAATATTGTTAAGCTCTGGAACAGGTTATTGGATGATGTGGAAAAAGCAATTAGCATATCTGCATTTAAAAAAAGTTTTGGACAAGTTCTTGGAGGAAAGTCCAGAAACTGCTATTAAGGAAGACATGAGAAAGTTACTATTTATCCCTGGGGTCAGTAGCATGGAATCTTGCTACTCTAAGATTCTACCAGATACTTGTGGGTAGATGGACTATCAGTCTGATCCAGAATGTCAATTCTTATGTTCTTAAGGACTAAATCATGCTCCAAACACTGTTGTAGGAAGGCCAACTAGCAGGCACGGTGCTTTCCACAGTGAAGTATGCCTCTCAGATCACCAGCCCTCAAACAGTCTCCATATGTGAACATAAGCCACAGAGGTGGAGTAGGCAGGGGTGGCCCAACCATTAGGACACCTGAGGTGGAGGCCTCAGGCAGCACAATTCAGGGAGCATCTCCTCCCCCTTTCTTCTTCCACCCCGTTCCCCGCGATTTATCTTCTTTATGTTCCAAAAGCCGGCAGCAATTCCAATATGCTGCCCTGCCGCTGGCACCTGCATCTTCTCTTTACTGTGGCCGCCTGCTTCGTTAGAGGCAGTCACAGTACAGAAGAGGCCGATGCCAGGGCAGTGTATCAGAACTGCTACCACCGCCGGCTTTTGGAACATGAAGAAAGAAGGTAAACTTGGCCTGGGGGAGGGGGTGGGGGCTTGCATCTGAGCCCTGAGCCACATCTGGAAGAAGGGACTAACAAGGTCTGAATAACCAATGCCAAGTAACCTTTATTCTTCAGTTGGCGCGGCTCAAGGGTAAAAAGGGAGACAGAACCTACCAGAGGATCTCCGAGGTCCTTGTTAAAGGAAGAAGGGGACCCTCCAGAAGGCACTGGAGGTCTGTGTACCAAGGGCATCACAGCCAATCCGATGCCGCTAAATCACCAACAAGGTATGCCTTACTACCCTTCGCAGCACTCTGCTGATCAGATGCCAAGGGGGGAGGGGGAACACAAGTGGACTCCCTGAGGGGCCACAGTTGTACCAGCATGTCTATGCCTGTGGCTACAGCTTCCCTTAAGACCTCAAAAAATGAACCCTCAGTGATCCACAATGAGACCAAACTCTTCTGGAACCAGCTCCCACTCCCCTGTATCCTGCTTGCGTGTTCTCTGATCCATGTGAGTTGCTGAGAGGGCTAACAACTTGCTCTCCGCCCAATGACACAGCAACACACCCTCCAGAGTCACTACTGCCCTCTTGGTCCCTTGCTGCCTGCTGATACAAGCCAGCATGGTGGCATGGTCCAATATCACCCAGAGAGCCTTCTCTGCCAGGCTTGTGAAGAAAATCCTGGCCAGCCAAGCAGATGGCTCAGGTCTCTAGGTAATTGATAGGCCAAAGTATCTCCCTCAAAGACCACTTGCCCTACACTACCTTGCCCTTGCAATGCATTCCCCAGAAAACTATTGCATATGTGTGTGGTGGTGGGGGATTTCCAACAGAACTCCACCCCACCCCAATACTTCCAGTAAGGTTGGAGAGAGCGGCAGGTGAACTTTAAAATCCTAGGACTAGGAAGCCTACCTGGAGAGCAAGGCTCTCTGGCCCTAGGCACCACTTCTATAGTCCCTATTTTCAACCTCAGAAGCTGCAGCTAATCCCATGCTCTGGCAGCCAGTTGTGCACAGAAATTTACATTTTGGACCTGAAGCCTGCAGATCTTCTCTAGGAGGAAGACCAGGCCTTTGTGTTTGTCAATGCGAATCCTCAAGTACTCCATCACCTTGGAAGGGTTCAACTGGCTCCTGGCATAATTCACCATCCGTCCGAGACATTCCAGCAGTACAATAATCAAAGCCGTCATTTCCTTGGATTCCTGTTCTGAACTTGCTTGTATTAATCAGTTGTCCAGAAAGGGATGGACCCAAACCTACTGACTGCAAAGAAAGGCTGTCATCACCACTATAACCTTAGAGGTGATCTGAAGCGTCATGTCCATCCGAAAGGGCAATGCTCTAAATAGAAAATGGCTACCCAATATGCAGAACCAGAGGAAATGCTTGTGACATTCTGGAGTAGGAATATACAGGCAAGGCTCTGCAAGGTCCAAGGAGGTAAGAAATCTGCCTTGTTTAACAACTGTGAAGACAGTCTGAAGAGGTTCCATGTGAAAATGTGGGGCAACATTGACTTCTTTAAAGTCTAGACTGGGCAGGAACAGCCCCAGGAAGTAAATGGGTCATCCCAGTCCCTTCCCAAGGAGGAGAACCAGCTCCACAGCCCCTTGGTCCAATAAGCATGAAAGTGTGGCCTGAACTACCTCCGACTTTGAAGGCATCGAGAAAAAAAGTCGTGCAAACTCTAAGGCATAACCCCGACTTAACACATCTAGAATTCATTGGTCTGAGGTGAAAAGAACTCCCCCCCCAACCTCAACATCGAGGGGCTGGCGTAAACATTGCTGGGAACACCGAGAGAGTGCAATCCCAGAATCCTTGGGCCTTCTCGCACAGGAAAAGGACTGCCCCTTAACACCCTTGGGGGCAGCGGAGCCACAGCCCAGCCCCCTACCCAGAAGAAAATCTCTCCCAATCTTGGACCTCCGCACCTTTAGTGTTCACTCTGGTGGATCCTCTTCTACTTCTATCCCTCTGCCTGTCGGCGTACCTCAGGGTTCTGTTCTTGGTCCCCTCCTCTTTTCTATCTACACTTCTTCCCTTGGTTCATTAATCTCATCCCATGGCTTTTCCTACCATCTCTATGCTGATGACTCCCAAATCTACCTTTCTACCCCTGATATCTACCCTGCATCCAAACCAAAGTTTCAGCGTGCTTGTCTGACATTGCTGTCTGGATGTCTCAACGCCACCTGAAATTAAATATGACCAAAACCGAGCTTCTCATTTTCCCCCCCAAACCCACCTCCCCACTCCCCCCATTTTCTATTTGTGTTGATGGCTCTCTCATTCTCCCTGTCTCCTCAGCTCGAAACCTTGGGGTCATCTTGACTCTTCTCTCTCCTTCTCTGCTCATATCCAGCAGATTGCCAAGACCTGTCGTTTCTTTCTTTACAACATCCGTAAAATCCGCCCCTTTCTTTCCGAGCACTCTACCAAAACTCTCATCCACACCCTTGTCACCTCTCGTTTAGACTACTGCAATCTGCTTCTTGCTGGCCTCCCACTTAGTCACCTCTCCCGTCGGTTCAAAACTCTGCTGCCCGTCTCATCTTCCGCCAGGGTCGCTTTACTCATACTACCCCTCTCCTCAAGACCCTTCACTGGCTCCCTATCCATTTTCGCATCCTGTTCAAACTTCTTCTACTAACCTATAAATGTATTCACTCTGCTGCTCCCCAGTATCTCTCCACACTCATCCTTCCCTACACCCCTTCCCGTGCACTCCGCTCCATGGATAAATCCTTCTTATCTGTTCCCTTCTCCACTACTGCCAACTCCAGACTTCGCGCCTTCTGTCTCGCTGCACCCTACGCCTGGAATAAACTTCCTGAGCCCCTACGTCTTGCCCCATCCTTGGCCACCTTTAAATCTAGACTGAAAGCCCACCTCTTTAACATTGCTTTTGACTCGTAACCACTCGCCTCCACCTACCCTCCTCTCTTCCTTCCCGTTCACATTAATTGATTTGTTTTGCTTACTTTATCTGCCATCATATTTCTTTTTTTTTAATTTTTAACCAGGAGCTTTATTGAAAGACTTTATCACACATACATTATGACATAAACACAGCTAATCATTTATATTTCTAAGTTTCTATGAATCCAGCACAGAACTCAGAGCACCAATAAAAGTGGTGCTGCAGGACTCATTAAAGGATAGGGACATTGAAAGAATAGTAGAGAAAGCTGGCCCTATGCCTTTTAATGTAAATGAATGGTGTAAATGGGCCACTGATACTCTGATTCACTGGAAAGTATGAGGAAACATTCAGATTTTCATAGGATTATGCATCTAGCTTTGGGAAAACTGACCTCTAGGGGACGCTTACCTCCAGGCAGCTTCCAGACAACCCCCAACACAGGGATTCAAAGAGGTTAAAGCTGGTCTGAGGTATTAATGTCTCCCTGGGGCCGATGCTCAAAACTAATGCCAGCATTAAAAAGTTGTTAGCGCCCGATTTTCACGCACACTGTGGGCAAAATGCTCAAAGGCTCGAGCACCTGTGTTAACATGTACACTAAGCATCACTGCAAATACATTTAAATGGATGCAAATGAGGTCAATCATCAGTACTCCTTCCCAATGCATCAAGGGAAATAATGGCCAATAATGCTAAAAATTTACTGCCGGGTCAGGGATGGTGAAGAAGGTTTTCAGTAGAAGATTTTTTGTCAAGTTTTCATCTTCTTGCCCATGCAAGGATGAGCACTGCTACTGAGAATCAAGCGTATGCACAAGCCTAACCAAAAGTGAAAGCATGCACTGGTGCCTGTTTTTTAGCACTTAAATTTGCACCTTTCAAAATTTAAAGTACAAACAATTTTTGGAAGACTCATTTAAAAGCGCAGATGAACAGCACCGATGTGTGCTTGCACTGCCAGGTTTGTCCAGGCATGCACATTAAGAGCCAAACTTAGTGCAAGCCCTTTGTTCGCATGTGCTTGGCACAATCCTCTCCTTGCTTTTGGTTTGTTAGCGCCGATTAACTGCATATATCATTTGTATAAGATTTCTCTTGAGCATCGCTTAGCTATTTTTCTGTGCTATTGTACTATGGGCTTTTGCATTGCAGGCTTTAGCGCCCAATTTTGAGCATTGGCCTCCTAGTACAGCAAGAGCAAACCAGAAGCAGCACTCAACAACTCACACGCCACACCCTCCCCCTCTGTCCCAATTTGGTATCACTCTCTCTTTCTAACCCAAATCCCCAGCTCCAATACAGCATCTCTCCCTCATTCTCAAACTCCCCACCCCACCTTCCAAATAGAGAGCTGTGCAGCAAAAATTTCAACCATCCCGCCCATGCCCACAAGTAATCTTCTCCATTCCCACCTGCACCCATAACCTTCAGAAGTAGTTATTTCATTTATGTAACTGATGCATTCTACTCTACTAGTATTTCCAAATAAGCAAAGACACTTAATTTGGAAATATTAATTGGGAAGAATACATACTTCTTAAATGAGTTTCTGCAGAATCTCTAATGTATTCTGTACATGTAAGGGTTCCATCTAATTCTCCCTGAATAATGTTTGCATTACTTCCTTTGAACCACACATTGAATTTGTGCTCACCCTTGACTGCATTTCTCACTACATCAAAATATAGATGTCTTCATTTAAAAGAGAAAAGTAGAAGAAAACTGCATAGTACAACTGCTTAAGGAGAACATACCTGTACCAGCAAGAACCACTAGAAAACTAAAGGAGAAATTCATCAAGAAGTGTTATGGCCTTAATGCACATTAAGGGAACTAACACATGGCTTATGAGTTTTCAGCATGCGCTAATTCCCTTAACACATGTTAAAGCATAACACTGCTGTTAGTACTGGTTCTGCCACCAGGGCAGAACTATAATCTGCGCAGGAACAATAACCACCACCAACAGAACCTGACAATGTCTTTGCCTTTATAAATTCATTTTACTACTACTCTTATTATAAGTTATTTCTTTCTACACCACTTTATGCTCATATTCAGTAGCTCCACTCATTACACATGGATAAAGTGATGGGATTCCCTGCTAGTGTATTTCAAAGCATGGAAATGGATGTTAAAAAATAAAAAATAAAGTGATACTTAAAAAAAAAAAAATCAAACTATCAATCCATATAAGCAGTAACTGTCACCATTCATGCATATAGGGTAGACCTTTTATTTAATTGGCTTGTTATATTCAAAAGCAGCTTAATTCCATGCTGTATAACCTATGATGGCCCCTAGTATGCCCTTAAGTACCCAACTAGCGCAAATTGAAAAAAAAAAAGACAGAATAAAATAACTCCCTGCATTATTTAACACTTACTGCTTTGGTGGCAAACGGCGCCATGCAACAAGTTCTCGCTTCAATAATTCATCCCACTGAGCCCAGCCGGACTTGCAGTCTCTCCGCCCAAGGGCCAAGCTGCAGCAAGGACCGACGACCGGCGCATGGGTGTGGCAACCCACGTAGAGATCGCCATACGCATGCGCCGGTATATCAGGTGGCGTCTGATGTTGCTACTGGCACATGGATGAGACAGTGATGTGCCCTTAGTCATCATAAATGTGCTTGGTATAAGCCTCGCTGCAGCAGCGTTGAATGTATCACATGGAAAAAGCTCTTTTGAGTACAATCGCATCAGCACGCCGCATTGGTGAGTTTCAAGCGCTGGTACACTGTGAGCCATATACTCAACTATTGCATAATAAGATACTCCGACCACACCCAAAATTTCTTCCTAAGGTAGTGTCTCCATTTTATTTAAATCAATTCGTTACAATTCCATTGGTGAGTGCTGGTACACTATGAACCGTCCATATTCTCAAATATTGCATAATTAGATGCTCCTTCGACCACAGCCAAAATTTCTTCCTAAGGTGGTATTTCCATTCTCATTAACTCGCACAACATGCCGAAGCCGCCCATCTCAAGTTATTTCTTCGTGGACGGGAGCGGCATCTGCCTCAACCAGTCACAATTGATAGCGGCTTGTAACTTTTTTTCTGCCGTGAAAATGCAGATTCCTGATGACACAGCTCATCGATTTCGGACTGTGACTAGTACAAAAGAACACCTTCACAGAGCGAGATTATAAAGCAGCACATGGGTATACTTGCATACTTTTACGGACCCACTAACTGCATCAATACTGTCTCTGTGTGCTCCATCTACGGACTCTCCAGTATCAAACGTGCTGCTGCTGCGTTCTCCTCTGACGCAACTTCCTGTTTCCGGCAAGGCGGGATGTAGTAGAGGGAGGAAAGGAAAGCAGTGGGATTGTTAGTGGGCGATCTCACAGGTATGAGTTTGATCGGGATGGGGGGGTGTTTGAGGGAGAGGTGCCGTATCATGGAAAAGGAGGAGAGTGGAAGATAGAGGGAGAGACGGCAACTCATGCGGAGGGGAGGAGCCGATCCTCGAATGCATGTGAGGAGACCGGTCCCCCGATCCCCGAATGCGTGTGAGGAGGGGGTGCCCGGCGTGTGAGAGTGTGAGTACAGCCGAATGCGTGTGACTTGCTATCTTTTTCCTGGAGTTGATTATTTAAGAACGTAAGAATAGCTATGCTGGGTCAGATCAGTGCTCCATCTAGCCGTGTATCTTGCTTCCTGCTTTGGCCAATCCAGGTCACAAGTACCTGACTGAAACCCATTTTATTTTGCAAAATTTAGGTATCGGATGTAAACGATCAAAAAACTTTTTTCATGATTGAGAACTGTAGTTCTGGCAACAAGTGAAACATGTTTTAAAAATGAAGTTGTCCCTTTTGCATGGATGGTAGTGTGATGTAAAGGGCCCCCTGGCTGCCCCCGCTTCTCCATCACTGCCCCCTACTTCAGTGCCCCCTCCACTGCCAACTGTGGGTCGATCTTGTCTCCCTCACACCAAATCACTCTGGGTGTAGGGGAGGTAGAGAGCAGGAGGGATCCCTGATCACTCCTACCTTAGTGGTTACTATTGTTTTTTTGTTTGTTAGTAATACGTTTTATTTAATTTTTGTAATAGTGCTAGGCCCTGTAATTCAAGCACTTTGAGCTCTTTAGATCGTAATATTAGCGTGCAAAATGGACAACTTTTGCATTGCATCCACTCATTAATACGAAATATGAATAAACTTTATTCTAAAGCTGGCTTTGTGTGAAAGTTTATTACTATAGCCAGGGCTTTTTTGAGGGGGTACTAAGGTCCAGATGCACTAAACCTTAACGATCCTCTAACAACCCTTTAACGAGGCAATTTTGATCCGTTGCATGCATCAAAGGGCTTTTACCGAGGACGCTAGCAGCTAACGAAAACGGAATGCAGATGAGCAATTTGTGTACAAACCCCATTGAAACGAGATGCACTAACCTTTTCCAATTGCCTTTATGCAGGAAATCTAACGAGAGGTCTGTACCTCTCGTTAGGACAGCTCTGTGCCAGGAAAAATCGTAAAGTGAAAAAACAAACAAACTGTGAGCCAATCCCAGCGCATTAGCAGAGCTAAAAGCGCTGTGATTGGTCAAAAGGACGTAGCATTACATATGTCCAAAAGAGCTGTGTTTAAGCTTAAAGAAAACGTGTCATAAACCACATCAATGTAGTGTTTGCGTATCCAGAGCATGTTTGAGCCTTACCCAACAAAAATAAAAAAAAAGAATTGGGAGGGGGCAAAGGCGCTCGTCAGGAGCGTCCTGTATGGCCGTCCTTGCCCCCCCCCCACCCCGCCCGAGGTCACCGTTCCCCCCCTCCGCTTCCCCCTGCATTATAAATTAAAAAGCAAAACATACCTATAGCAGCCCCGGCCCCCCTTCCTTCCTCACTACTCTGTCTCCCCTCAGCTCCGCCTCCCGACATCATCCGCCCTGTGCCACGCCTCCTCTTGGGGGCAGGCCTAGGAGGAGAGAGACGCGCGACCGAAGCTGGGCGAAGACAGGCATCAGCTTTTCTTCTTGCCCGTGCAGCGCCTTCGGACAGAGGAGAGAGGCGCTGCACGGGCCCGGGAAGAGGGAGGGGGGCCCGGTGGAGGGGGGGAATGGCGGCGATGACCCCAAGAGGGGGCGGGGCACAGGGTGGAGGATGTCGGGAGGCGGAGCTGGGGGGAGACAGAGTAGTGAGGAAGGGAGGGGGGCCGCGGCTGCTAAAGGTATGTTTTGCTTTTTAATTTATAATGCAGGAGGAAGCGGGGGGGGGGGGGGGGGCAGGACGGCCATACAGGACGCTCCTGACGAGTGCCTTTGGCCCCTCCCGACCCTTTTTTTTTATTTTTGTTTTGATTTGGGAGCCATGTGCTTGTGTTTTGACTGTTTGTGGCATGCACAGAGCAGCTAACATAACACTTGACTGCTCTGCGCATGATTTAGGGGCCAATAACCAACGTGTATTACGATTCTTTGATACATTGTACTTTTCAATACCGATCCGAGCATGTGTGACTTGTTTTTTTTGTGCATTCTTCGTTTTTAAAAAATCGTTAGGGACTTTAACGATTTAGATTTTTTAACGTTTGCTTGATGCATCTGCCTGTGAGTACCGACACCTTTTCCATTGTCTGCCAAAATTGACCCATGGTCCTCAAGTTTTAATGAAATATCTCAGGCGCTACCCACCAATTCCACCTTGTCATAGATTCTGTGACAGGCTGCAGGGGACCTGGCTATTGTGGGGTGGATCCCTCATTGATCTCACTCCTGAAGGGTGGCATAGCATTTGAGTACCGGCACCTTTTTTGCTAGAAAAAACACACTGACTACAGCTTGACATTTTGCAAAGTCGCTTTTTTTTTAAATAATGTTTTTATTTTAAATATGTAATTCACTTTTTCTCATGAAACCCCAAGATTGATATATAGCAATGTTGCACTGAAGTTGCTAATTAAGGGCAGTGTTTACTAAGCAGCATTATAGGCACGTTGGCATCTTTAATTTGTGTTAACTATGTACGCGCTTTAAAAATGCTAACGCGCCATAGTAAATAGGGCCCTGAAAGTCTTTAGGTGTTAAAAGCACCTTGGAATCCATAATTCAGCTTTTTTAATGTGGCATGTATTTGTATGAGGATTAGATTTCCTTTTCTGCCTGCATCCTTTTAGAGTAACGTAGTAGAATATTAAGCTTGAGAGCATATACTATTGATACTCCTTATTTTTTCCATTCTCCAAAACAAATGTCTTTGAGTACTTTATTTGTTTTTTATTTAGTGCCTTTTACCCCTTTTTATTAGTATTACAGTGCTGTTGAGTACTGAAGATTTTGTTTTTGAGATAACGTAACTAGTTATTTTGTAGTAACTATGACAAAGTATGGTGCATATACAAGTGAAATGGAACAATGCTATCTAAAAAGGTTTCTAAAGATTAGTCATAAATCATCCATAATAATTTATTTCTGCAATATGACTTGTGAAGTTCAGTTTCCTCATCCCTGAAAAAAAGGCTGCAGTGTGCCTTTTAATGTGAATTAGGTGAAAAATAGTATCAAAGTTCCCTAGGCTAGGAAACAAAGTTTTGGAGTAAAACCAACTTGAAAACCAGGGACTGCAGCTTAAATTGCCCTCTCCAAACTGAGGTGTTCAGTGATGTGCTTGTGCTGACACATATCTTGTAATGGCATTAGCTGTGTCAAGTTCTCTGTTTAAGCAACATATGCTTGCTCCCAATCATGGTATATTGTATTTTTCTAGACAGCAAAATTTAGGTTATTTATAAATAAGATTTTGGTTTTCCTGAAAACATTTTTATGGCTCTGTTCAAATAAATATAATTATGTCAATACGGTATTTTGAAAAAGCACTATCTACAAAAATTGTCGGCTCTTGGCGTTATTGTGCGCACAGAATGGAATCTGATGGGTGATGAAAAAGCTTTCACGAAATAGCTGCGTTAGCTATGAGAGCAAAATATTATTTTGCTCATGTTGAAATACAATGGCTGTCACTGTCATGTAATGGTTTCAACATATATTTATAAGGAAGTGCTGCTCCCTGGTGGTCTCGGTCCTTTACTAGAATTTTTGCATGTTTCCTGTAACTACTAGTATGAGCTTTACACATCATGCTTATGTCTTCTGATTCTAACCAATAAACACCCCTGATGCACTAAAAACAAATGAATTGGGTTTATTGGACAAACTCCCCTAGTTCTCTCTTACCCTTCTCCTGGTTTCCTTCTATCCTCCACTCAGTCTTTGAGCCTTTTCTGCATTGATGGCTCCTAATTGGCACAAACACATATTTGATTCCACCAGGAAAGCTGCACATCAATAGTGCCTGTGATGCAAAAACACCAACAAGCACAGATTTTTAAAATCGTACTAAGCTGGAAAACACTTATCCCCTCTCCCCCCCACCCATGTTTACAAAGCCACTTGGTACAGCTGACTGAAAATTCTGCATGACACAAAACACATCTTGGAATCCAGAACCTCTAGGGTAGCATTTTCTGAAATGCTACCCATTCCACGTGCAGGGCCCAAGAGACAGGCAGAGCTTCGGAGCTCAATGCATGGATGAGATGATGGTGCAGGGAGGAGGGTTTTAGATTTGTTAGGAACTGGGCAACATTCTGGGGAAGGGGGAGCCTATTCCGAAAGGATGGGCTCCACCTTAACCAGGGTGGGACCAGGCTGCTGGCATTTAAAAGGAGATAGAGCAGCTTTTAAACTAGAAACCCGGGGGGGGGGGGGGGGGGGGAGGCCGACAGTCGCTCAAAAGCACATGGTTCGGGATAAGGTATCTTTCAAAGATATCACCAAAACAGGGAAGATAGGGTATCCTGATAGTGAGGTTGCAAAAGAGACCATAGTAGATCAGGTGTCCTTAAATAAAAATCAGACAATAGATTGCAAATTAATACTGTCAAGTACTGAGCATGATGTAAATAGGAACAACAAACATAGTTTGAAATGTCTATATGCGAATGCCAGGAGCCTAAGAAATAAGATGGGAGAGTTAGAATATATTGCACTCTCCTCCAGAAAGTATATCCTTTCCTGGCTTTGTCTGTGAGATGGCTCAAGCTATACCTTTTAATCTGGAAAAAGAGGAAGAAACTTGTTCAGAGCTTTTTGAAGTTCTAGCTTATGACTCTCCACCTAGAAGAGGGTATTACAGCTCCCCTCCATTCTGTTATGAAAAGCACTTTACTAAAAAACTGGGAGACTCCACTTACAGTTCAGATTGCCTCAAAGAAAATTGACACCATGTTCAGAATAGAGAAATGTGCAGGGTTTGAGAGAACACAATTATCCCACCATTCCTTAGTGGTGGAACTGCTTTAAAGCGTACTTGGAATACTAGATCTCATGTTTCTGCTCCTTCAGGCAGAGAAGCGAGAACATTAGACTATTTTGGCAGAAAAACTTTTCAGATCTCCATGCTAAACAATTGCAACTTGGATTATCAACTTTATTCCAGGATTTACTTAAAATCTCTAATACAAAGTGCTCGATCATTTGTGGAATTCCTTCCCTCTGATGCGGATTCCATAAGCTACACAGAAAGCTTCTTGACCGTCATATATGTCTTGCAAGTCAGGCCTTTGTCTTCGATATCTCTTCACACATCTCTACCTTAGCAGTAGCAATGCGCTGATTATCCTGGCTCAGGGTCTCCGACCTTGAAACTTCTGTCCAGGGCCATCTAGCAGATGTCCTTTGTCATGGCAAACACTTGTTTGGTGACAAAGTCAAGGAGATGGCTGACCTAATTTAAAAAACATACAGATAATATAAAGACTCTGTCTAGGCATCAAACTTCTACTTCTTCTAGAAGATGTCCAGGAGGATATTGATGCTCCAACCACTATATATCTAAGTGTCATTGCACACCTACTCCTCCTCCACCTTAAAGGACTATGCCCCAACACTTCTGTTTAGGACAGCAGCAGGGTCAAAAATCCCAAATGCCCTCTCAGTCTAAGTAACAACTTAAATTTTGACTTCTTCCTAGAGAGCATTGCCACCATACAGTTGTCTGTGCCAAGCAACCTATATGTCAGAGTGAGGCTTATTCTCTTCCAACATAGGTGGCCTCTTATAAACTTTGACTGATGGTGAGCCACACCATTCAGCACACTTAGGCTTTACATTGGCAAAAAAGACCCCCCAACCATCCACCAAGAGTGTCTTTTTTCAACTCCCTCCAAATGAAATTACTTTGAGAGGCAGAATGCAGTAGAAGCAGTTTCTTTGCCGGACAGGGGTCGAGGTTTCTACTCCAGGTATTTTCTCATCCTGAAAAAGGCAGGGGAGTATGTTCAGTTCTTGATCTACAAGAGCTCAACAAATTTCTACTCGAAGAAGTTTCGTATGGTATCCTTGGGGCCACTAATTCGTGTGATACAACTCAACAACTGGCTTTGCTTATACCTTTTCTCCCACCACTCAAAGTTTCTTCCCATCTGCTGTGGAACTCTGCACTATCAATATAAGGTCTTACCATTTGGCATGTCTTTGGCTCCTCGAGTTTTCACAAAATGTCTGGTAGTTGCATTCGGCTATGAATGCGGCCTCCCAGGAGTCCGCCAACACTTCCATGCAGTCAGCAATACAACTCCTCGAACTCCTCGAATTTGTCACCAACTACCCCAAATTGCATCTTCAGGTGGTACAAACCTTAAGAGTTCATAGGGGCTCTCCTTGGTACAACTCAAGGCCAAGCATTCCTTCCTCAACCGAGGGTGAACAATATATTAGATTTTGCCACTCAGGTATCCAACTCGACTCATATCTGCTCATCAGATGCTCCACCTTCTTGATCACATGACTTCAACAGTCCATATAATGCCATTGGCTCGTCTTCACTTCCGAATTCCTCAGTGGACATTCTCTCCTCTCATGGTCCCAAGCCATGGAATTACTGTTCACACAAATGCAAATCACTCCACAGCTACGCCACTCTCTCTGCGGTGGTGGATGATTCCCCACAATCTCACCCGAGGTCTTCTGTTCCAACTCCCTCCACATCACTAGGTCCTCACCATAGATGCTTCCATGACGGGTTATTTGGTGAGTTGCAGCCTTTGCCTGGGAGCAAGTCCAGATGCTTTTTATGGACTTGGTCAGGCTCGCCTTCGCTTTCAAGATGTCAGGGGCTGACATCCGGGGCAGCCTGCTTTTCCTCAGTGATTTTAGGTATACTCTCAGGCAGGTTTCAGCGCTCTGGTCTTTGTCCTGTCCAAGTTCTCTGTTTTTTTTTCTCCTGCAGAGTTGAAGGGGTGCACTGTTTCTTTCGTCCTTCATTCCTACGGTGGTTGCTGCCTTTCTTCTCATCAGCAAGGGTTTCTTCCCGCTTAATGGATGTTCTTTTTTTTCGACTTTATGGCACTACCTGGAATTGACCACAGAGTTCTCTTGGCCAGTTCATTGCTTCGTGCTGTGCTCAGGACCTTTTCAGGTATGGTGGTTTCCATAGCTGCAGGTTCCGGGTGCTTTCGGGTCCACTTCTTTCCCTTCGGGCCTCTTCCTTACTGCCAGTTCCTGGCTGCCCAAGCTGTCGCAGCTTCATGGGCAGTGGCTTGTCTCTTTATCCGGGAGGCCATAGGTAGGGTGATAACATGGTCTTCTGGGTCTCTCTTCTCCAGTCTCTACCGTTTGGATGTGTCTGCTCTATCAGATACGTCTTTTCGAGTGCTGAGGCTATTCGCAGCGTCTGGTTCCCACCCTACTTAAGGACTGCTTTGCTACATCCCACACCTCTCTGTATTTATCTTCTGCTGATGCTAAGGAATAAAAATTTATGCCTTATAAGATGATTTTCTTTCCTTTAGTCGCAGCAGATAAATCCAGAATCCCACCCTTCTTTGCTGCCGTGGCGGCTCTTGGGAGCATTAACTTGAAGTTTCTACTCTGTTTTTTTTTTCTGTTGATGGTTTCTTTTGTGAAGGTTAGATTTTCATATATACTTTCTGTGAGGAAGGGGATATGTTGTTCCATTATTTTCCTTTTGCTTTGTTATGAGGTATACTGACTGGCTAGGGAGCATGCCGTCCCATAAGGCACAGTGCAATTCGGTGTTCTCCATCTTCACCTGCTGGTAGATGGACACAACCCACATGTCTCTGGATTCATCTTCTGCGCCTAATGGAAAGAAAATTATCAGGTAAGGCATAGTTTTTCAATAATTAGCTACCAAAACCTGTCTTGTTTGAGTACCTCATCAAAAAGAGCATATGAAATCGAAAACACATTTAAACACCACTGCATAAAATCCTCTATGGCATTTTATGTTCACTGTTACAAATACATTATTACATTCTTTTTCTCTTTAAATAGAATCATAACACACATTCAAAAAAAATTTTTTTGTTCTCCACATGAATGTGGATCAAAATTGGTGTGCTCCATTGAAAACCTCTGTACATCAGCCATATTTAAAACACTAGTGTAAACTGGTTCTCAGCACCTTCTGGTTGGGCTTTCAGGATAGACTTAACGAAGATGCATGACATATATTTGCATGCACTGCCTCTTGCTTGCATTACAGATTATGCATATTTAGTAAAGATATTCTGAAAAGTTTGAGGTTTGGGATGCAGAGGAAGGAGAATTATTTGAGCACCACTGGTCGAAAGTGACTGAAAGTTTCATCATGTTAGCACTGAGGAAATTATGCATGGCAGAGCTGATTTGTTTGGGGAGTAGAATTGGTGTATGAGTGGCCTTTAATGTGGCAATCAGACTAGTCCAAATGATTTGAAATAGACATGTTGAAAGTTCCATTTTTCATGCAGTGAAATTCAAATTTTTCTCCATTGTAGCTATTTTCTGGGGATGGCATAGCTCAGCATGTCCTACCTTTAGCTAATTAACGGTCATGGTCTTGATCTAGGTCTTTGACAGCAAGAGCCAAACTTTGTGCCTGACAACTAATTAGATTTAAAAAAAAATGTTTATTTCTTGTTTTGTTTCTAAGGCTTTTCTTTATAGTTTAATGCATATTGAAGAGAGGTATATTTTCATACACTTATTTTTCCAATATACTGTATAATTGCCTACAAATACACAGAGACTGCAATTTTATGGAGATTTAGTGGAGAGAGGCTTTTTAAGTTTCAGGAAAAAAGTCAAAGCGTTTTCATTTGAGCAAGAATATAGAACAGGTGTTTAATCGTAAGGAATCTTTATATCATATACATTTGTCTTTATATATTGTCTTAGCTTAATGTCTCATATGAGTTTTTTTTGTGAACCAGTTAGGAAAAGTGTAATTTGTAGCATGTAAATATTTTAAATACATTAATTTTAATTTTTTTCATCCCTGTAGTTGATTGCATATGGAAAGACACTGGTGAAAAAAATAGCGTGTTTGGGTGTGTAAAAAAAAAAATAGCATGTTTGGGTGTGTAAAAAAAAAAAAGATTTATTACTTTTGTGTAGGTCTCTAATGAGAGACCTTTTACTCCCTGGTTTGTCTATTGTGTTGTGTACTGGAAGCAACATCTGTCAAGGACATTGATGAGCTAGAGGCAGTTCAAAGGAGGGACATCAAAGCAATGCATGGCTTGCATTATAAACCATTCATAAGATATGGTGTTTGCAATGTATGTGGGCACTATTGGTCTGTGCGAACATTGCATCTAGTTTTCAAAGAAGTGCCATGCATGTAGTTTCCCTCTGGAAAGTTAACAAGTGCAAAATATGAGTCCTAAAACACCTACATCCTTTGTCCTTGTATAAGCAGTTATTTGAAAATCCTGTGTATGTTATATTCTCCCCCAACCACAGGCACTCTTCTTTTTAACCCAGCTAATGTATGTGTGCTGTGGAAGCCTGCACCTACTAATTGAGCAGAGGAGAATAGCATTTATGTTCAAGCCATTTTACCCAGGTAAATTGCTTTGAAAATACGTCGGAAAAAAAGACTTAAGGAACTAAGGGGCCCATTTACTAAGCTGCGTTAGGGCTACCGCTTACCAAATCGACCCTACTGCCAGGGTAGCACAGGCGCCTGGCAGTAGTTCTGAAGTTGGCGTGCGCAGTTTTCCTTGGTAGAAAATAATTTTTCTATTGTGGGGGGAATTCCTGGTGGTATTCAGCAGAACAGCCACATTGCCACGTGCTTCCTGATTACCGCACAAGTAGCGCATGAGCCCTTATCACCTTCTAAATAAGTGGCAGTAAGGGCTTGGGCAGTAAATAGCCATGTGCTAATTTTAATATTAGTACACGGCCATTGACTGCTCTATTTAAAAATAAGGCTTTTTTCCTGCCACTGTAAAAAATAAATGACCCAGTGTGCCTCAAGTTCGCACACCAAAACTAGCGCAGGCCACTTTTTACAATGGCTTAGTAAAAGGGCCCCTACAGCAGTACTCTCTTAAAGGAATACAGAGAACAAATATGCTATTTTAGAGATTTCAATAACATATGAAGAAAAAAGCTCTTTCTAAAGAATGAAAAGTGCAAGGACAGAGAGGTGGTCATTTGTAGCTGAATGAACTGAAGTAGGAATAAAAAGTGGTGTTAGAATTAAACCATGCTTGCTACTTGATCCAAGATGGCTGCGGTGTAAGAGGTCACACCTGCAGTAGCTCTTACCTTTCGGACTTTCTTGTCAATTTTGGCTCTTCCTGGGCTTATGAGTAAGAGGTGAGGAAAGGTATGGGCCTCCCCCCTGCTCCTACTTTGATTCCCCTGTTGAGGCAGGTGACATGGGAAAATTTTAGTGCCCCTGTATTCCCAATGACAGCTTTCCCTTCGATCTAGTCTGTAGCAGATGTGTCAGGCAGAAATATTGATGGGGCTTCTTTGAACCCTGTTGAATGGGTGACGCCCCTGTAGTCAGGCTCAGCAGTATACAGAAAAGCTCCATTCGGGGTTTTTTGGAACTCAAAAGGGCAATGGCAATGTCGATTCAGCCTCTGGAGGGAGATTTTGTGCTGCGGGCTGCTTCGAAGACTTTGGGGCAGGCTACTGTCGTCGGTTTGTCCAGAGGGAGGAACCAGGCTGCCCCTGAAGTTGGAGGTAGGGTGTTGGGACACCTGCTGTCATGACAGTGGAATTGCTATGGGATGCCATGATGTCATATATGATATGCATTCTTTGCTTGAATTTACTAATGAGAATTATAGAGAGACTAGTAAAAAAGGCCCGTTCAGACACAAATGAAATGGGCGCTAGCAAGGTTTTCATTGGAGTGTGTTTGTTTGAGTGTGTGTGATAGTCACTGTGTGAGGGAGAGTGAATGTGCGAGTGTGTGTGAGAGAGAGAGAGAGTGAGACTGGGTGCGAGTGTGTCTGTGAGAGAGAGAGTGTGTGTGTGTGAGAATGAGAGAGTGTGCCAGGGCCCCCCTCTCTCTCCCTCCCTCCCTCCCAGTTCCAGGGTCCTCGTCCCCCTCCCAGTTCCAGGGTCGTCGTCCACCCCTCCCTCCCTCTGTTCAAGTGCCATGGTCATCCCCTCCCTCCCTCCGAGTTTCAGGTTCCCCCCACTCCGTCCGAGTTTCAGGTTCCCCCCTCCCTTCCTTCCTTCCTTTTACAACAACCCTATATACCTAGGTAAGGTAACGCAAATACCAAGTCACGCGCATTCAAGGACCCGTTACCCGCCTCTCGCACGATGTGCACCACTCTGTCTCACTTTCACTCTCCCAGGGCCAATGGTCCAAGCATTTCTTCCTCCGTCTTCCCTGTCTGCGGTCCGGCTTCTCAGTGAAGCGGCTCTGATGTGGCTCCCGCTCTTCTTTTCTTCTTCTTTTTTCTGTTCCGTGGTGTGTGCAACGTCTCTGCCTGCTGCCGCTGTTCTTCAACTGTCAGTGATTCCGGTGCCGTTCTGTGATCAACGTCTCTGCCCACTCTTCTTTTTGCCGGTTGCGCGCTTCCCGCGTCTCTCACTGGGATCGTAACCACCTCCCGACGTCAAGCAAGCAGGGTTCTAGTGCTGGCCCAGTGACGTCAGCAGGTGGTTATGATCCCAGTGAGTCACATTTGAACGTTCAAGAAGCAAATTATTGTATTAGATTACTTCTTTCTGAGGCAGCTTTACTTCAAGCTCAGGCTATTGGTCATCAGAGTTCTGTTTTAGATGCCTTAAGGACTAAGGTTCAGACATTGGAAAGTTTGGAAGCAGTCTCTGTAAAGGTTAAGAATTTTACTCATCGAAGGTTGGAATACCTTGAGAATCAAATTAGAAGACATAACCTGAGACTGTTGAACTAAGTCTCCTCTTGTTTCTGCAACAGATATGCTTAAAAACTACTTGGTGGAGGTTCTAAAAATGCCTGTGGATTCATTGCCCCCTATTACAAAGGCACAGTATATTTTGGGCACTGGGAGGTCAAGGAGCCTGGAACAGGAAGACCAAGGAGAGGGTGATATGAATCTAACTTCATTTTTGGAATCCTTATTGGACATTATTACTCAAAGAACTACTCTGGTGGTGACCTTTGCACTTGAACTGGACCGCAATACTGTTTTGAAACTTTCTTTTAGACATTTAGAAACACTGTTTATGGGATTAAAAATAAGGGTTTTTCCTGATTTGGCAAGAGGCATGCAAAAGAGGTGAAAGGCATTTTTGGCCCCTCGTTTTAGGGCCATTGGTTTTAGGCTTAGGTGTCAACTTTGTGCTTCGATTTCCTTGTGTATGTTTTATTATTTTTGAAGGTCAGCAATTTCAATTTTTTGATTCCAAACAGCTTGAGGTTTTTTTTTTTTTTTAGGGCTAAGGAAGATATTAATGCCATTATATGACCCATATGTACACTGTTAGGAATGGCTGAGGAGGGAGACTAGGGGAATGACCTTATTTGTTAATTAGATAAGAAAAAGAAAAGAAATCAATTTTGTATTTTTTGCTTAAATATTGTGGACAGACATTTTTTCTAATTAACCTGAATATTGTGATATTGAAAGAAGTGAAAATTAGTTTTAAAAAATTTCAACCGTGCTTGGGACAGGCACAAAGGAACCTTGCCAACAGGTGGGGTAGGAGAGTCAACCCACAATGAATGTGTATGAGATAAATTTGCACACACTGTTGGCTCAGTATATACAAGTTTATCTCAAGTATGTTCATTGCAGATATCCTGAAAACTTGACTGGCTGTCGGATCCCCGGGGCTGACTTGGAAAGTCCTGCATAGACTGAATATGATCTTTGCCAGCACAGTAACAGACACATGAGCAAACTGGTGGGGGCTGTAAGTTTCTTTTTTCTGTTTAGTCACAAGAGGTTTGAAGGTTAAAAAGTAATGCTTCCACCTCCATAACTTTTATTTAAATGAAGATATTGTAACGAATAAAAACAAAATGCTTGTAACTTGCTCTTTTATTACACGTATTTACTTTTTCCATTCACCATACATTTCTGCCAATGATGGATACGTTTTGAATGCCATCACAAAAGAGCTGCACATTTTGTGTCTTGAATTAGTTGCTCACAGTCCTTTGCACCTCTTCATTCAAATCAAACACATTCCCCTGAAGGTATTCTTTGAGGTTTGGAAAAAGATAGAACTCACATGGTGCTAAGTCTGAGCTTTATGGCAGATGGGGTAACATTGTGAGAAACTAGTAATTAATTATCAGACTTATAGCCTTGCTTTTCTTGGGGAATGCAATGGGGAAATCAGAAGTACAAGTTTCTGCCTTCAGTGGGGTAAACCCAGGGCTGCATCAACCCTGTAGGGCAAATCTGGATTCAGTTGGGAATCCTAGTGACCATGACTAGCCTCTGAGAACATGGCTGGTGAAGCCCATTGTACACCTACAGGGAGAGGCTAAAGAGGGGTACAGTGTTCCCTGGATCAGTTTTATTTTTTTTTTGGGGGGAGCTGTACAGCCCACCCCAAGTGCGTGAAGTTGTACAGCATGCTGCATTAACCTAGCACTGAGGCGCAGCATGCTCGAGCCAGGGAGGAAAGTGACAGTGCAGACGAAGGAGATGAGGTACCTTAGAAACAGACCCCAACAAAGAGAACAGTATGTGAAAAAAGAATTAATGCAGACACAGTAACACTGAAAAGGGTTAACAGTTTTATTGCCAATAACAAGAACAGAAATCCCACATTTTCCCTACCCCCCCCCCCCCCCCAACACTGAAAAGAAAGGGTGACAGTTTTTGGCCAATAAGAATAACAAAAATCCCACAATTCTCTCCATTCCTATCCCTTCTTCTCCCACCAAAAACAGTGTCCTATATGGAGATGCAGTGTGACAGAAGAGAGCCAGTGTTCAAGTTGCTATCTGGTGGCAGCATCTGCCGTTGGCAGAATAGTAAAACACAAAGCAGATCTAATAAAGTAAAAGAGAAGTGGTTTATTAAAACGATTACCCGACATGGCCACGTCACTTGCAGACAGTAGCTGAACAAGCTGGTGAGAGAAGTGTGTTGAGTTGCATATTAATCTGACTTTTGGGGGTATGTTATGCTCCAACCCCTTTTAGTTTTTACCCCTGATACAGCCTGAGGGCGAAATGTGGCCACGTTGGGTAATGGTTTTTTAATAAACCACTTCTCTTTTACTTTATTAGATCTGCTTTATGTTTTTGTATGTATTCTGCTATTTGAGTAAGCAGATCAGTACCTCTTGTTTTGTTCTTTTTTGAGCATCTGCCATTGGCCACCTGTGAGGTGGAGTATCCAAAGGAAAGGCAATGGCAGCGATATGCATAGCAAAAGTCCACGAGAGAGGCAGATTCCCTTACAGCACAATGTCTCTGAGGCTACTGGGGAGGCAGGCATGTACCACAGATGCCCCTCAATTAGGCTCCTCTCACAAGCCATGCAGTTGTCCACACCACCTCTGCCGCTACTGGTGGATGGTTGGCTTTGGGAGGGCCCAGGGGTGGAGGCCTGGCTGGTGGAGGCCCTGGTGGTGAGAGGCTGGCTAGTGGGTAGAGCAGTGGAAGGGTTGGAAGAGGTGCCTGGTGTGCTGGCTTGGCTGAGGGAGAAAGGAGGCTTGATACCCTCCATAATTTGTGGGCTCTCCATGCTTGTATACATGGAGGTGAGGCAGGTCAGACGTTCCTCCTCGAATGCCCTCATGGCTCTCACCTCGAGAGCATCTAGCCTCCAGTTGAGCCCTGCGACCTCTTCCCAGAGCAGGCCTTGTTCCTGGTGGATGTTTCTGCCTGTGGTCACTAGGAGGCTGTCATCATCAGCCTGTTCAGGGCAGCCTTGGTAGAATTTGGGGCTGTCATCCTCTCCCAGCTGATGGTAATCCTCCTCCATCTGGTCATATACATCCCCCTCTAGCTTTTCTAGCTCTTCAGCCCCTTCCACTTCCTTCTTAGCGGCTTCTGTTGCTGCTGGTGCTGTTGTTGCCGCTGCTTCTGTTGGTGGTGGTGCTGCAGCAGCTGCTCCCGCCCATTCTTGGGGCCTCAGGAGCACAGTCTTGAGCAGCTTGCATGAAGAGACATGTGACATTAGCCTGGGCAGACATTGATATGTGGCCACGTATTAGGAACTAGGGCCAACGAGGGCTGAAAGGGACACATTTGATGTGCTGGATAGATATGACCACACAACTTACTGCCAGATCAGGGATATGCTTTGGTTGACATAGCTGCTTCCTGACAGGGAAACTGTTCTCTTTCTGACCTGTTGCTGTACATGTTAGTGTCACAGATCACAGAGCTTTAAATGTGAACATCACTATTAGTCGTTTTTGTGCATGCTAACATGAGTCAAGCTGAGGTCGTTAGCATAGTGAGCCCTATGTGATGGGTGGGGGGGAATTGCATGCAGTCAGGGCCCAAGATGATTATGTACTAGAATAGTCCCAAATATTAATGATTTTAATTGATTCACAAGGCATCCTTGAACTTTTATCTCCTGACCGCTGTGAATAAACCATGGCTACCCTGTAACCCAAGGATTGTCTCAGCATAAATCCTACCATATGTCCACCTGGAAGAAAGTCAATGGTTATATGGGTCATATGGTGCCTAGTCTTACCTCGCCACCTATAGGCTATGTTCTGTCCTCCTACTCCAGCCACTGCTCTGGGGCCAACTGTGGCTAGTACCTCCCTTTCCAGGGCACTATCGTGCCATAGGGTCCCTCTGCCTGTCTAGGGTACTTGTCGTGGACCTTGCTACGCATATGCCACCATTTCTTTAGTTCTGGTTTAGTTCTGGTTGTAGATGGAACTGAGCCTTTGGCAGATGCACCACCAGATAGAAAGTTGAGTATTGGCGCTGGTTCTGTCTGCTGCGTCCCCATACAGGACATTGTGATTGGGTTTCATCTCGGTAACCAGGAGGTGCAGTTCGCTGAGCAAGAAATTGCCTTTGCATTTGCCAGCCATCTTATCTGCATCAAAAGGCTCTGTGTAGAGTATGGCGCCATTTGTGTATTGGTGTTAGGGTTTTTTTTGTGCGAAATGGAATAGTGTGTTGATGTGGCACATCAGCACTGATTTCTCATAAGTAACGTTCAGGTGCAGGTGAGTTTGTCCTTGGGACTCAGAGGGTGTGTTTGCGTTCTCTGGTGCTTCTTGTGATATTTTGAGATTTTGATGGGTGCTCTTGTGATATTTAACGATCTTGGTGTGTGCTCTGACCCTACCCTACACTCATATCCTTCAATTGTTGTCCCTGCTGCTCCTGCTCACTCCCTTCTTACCTATATCACCTCCACTTCCGTCCATTCAATCCTGTGTGCAAATTGCTGTGTGGGATGTGTGCATCTATAGCGAGTGACCACAGCCCTGGTCTTCCTGCGAGAGACACAACAGCAACAGACAATGATGGCCTTTTATCAGCTAGCCTAATTCCCATCTATCCTGGGTGCAATCAGTTGCGCACACTTAACCCTCAGGCCACCTGCAAACACTGAGCGAGTGTACAGGAACCAGAGAGCCTATTGCTCGCTCAACAGCAGTAATGGAGATCACAGACGTGTGTGCAAACTTCCCTGGATCCTGCCATGAATCATACTTCCTTTCACACTTTGGCATCCGTGATTCTTTTCAGAGGGGAATGATCCAAAGTGGCTGGTGAGGACCATCTTACAACCCCAAAACTTTTAATTATTGACTACATTTCTTTCTTTTCACCACAGGTGCAAGGCCAGTGTGGGTCCCGTGGTCTGGAGGATCACAGAATACACTTGTGGAGCCTGATAATATGCAACAAAAAGGTGTGTGTCCTTCTCTAACATCTTCTGTTCTCTCCTGTCTTCAATGCAGGTAACCATGGCTAGCCACTTAGGAGCTGGCTAATGATCCCCATAGTGATCCCCCCCCCCAGATCCCAAAGATACAACAGGGCCCAAGCTACAACCTGGGCAGTGATAGGGCATTTGGACTCCTAAGTCCCAATTCTGCTACTTCAACCGTTCTCGGGGGGGGGGGGGGGGGGGGCAGCAGCTATTGTACAGCCCTGCAAGGTTTGAGACATATCTGTGGCATGTTGCACAATCTGACCATATGATGGCATATGCTAGAACCCCAAGAATAGGCAAGCCGGAGAGGAGAGTGAGGATAATGATGAGGAACCCTAGGGACCCCGAGACAATATGGCATCTCATCAATAAGACAGAGAGGCCATGAGATCTGGGATCATCTAAGACAGACACATTTTTTTGTGAGAATGGCAAGATATTTATTAGTGATAAGCATATAGCTGTCAATTCCCCGCCACCATTCCCCCCACTCCTCTCTCCTGTTCCACTCCCATTGTGCAGTACACGCAAATAAGTGGTACAAATTAACATAAATAAAGACTGACCTGTTCCCCCCTTACTGATGCTATCTCCGGCCACACCCCAGCCTGCTCTTGACGGATGCCCCTAAGCTCCTCCCACATGCCAGTGACCTCTTCTCTTCTCCAAATCATCCTCCTGCTCCATGCGCTCCATGTCTGTAGCCTCCAATATCCTCGCAATAATGTACACTGGTTGATACCAAGCTTATTGCAAGCATAAATTGTTTAAAGGAGAAAGAGACACAGAATCCAATCAGATGAACTATCGTTGGTTACAACCGCTGATAAGTAAGCCGATATTTTGTTTCTATCATCGGGCTCAAAAAACTCCTTTTTTTTTTTTGGTAATGTGCTTCTGGACATTTACCGTGCATCAAACAAAACTTTTTTAATGATGTTTTAAAGCCCCTAACAGCCTTTATGCTCAAATGCTCAAACCACTTATGCATTGATGACACAGCACTTATCTTAATGTTCAAAGAGGCCACCATTTCACCTGTCTTGTTGCTTCCTCAGGAACTCGTGCTGTTTTTTGTCCACCGTAATATATCTGAAAAATAAAAAACTCTTGTGTGTTCAAGTACTCATGTCTCGCAAAGCTTCAACAATACCCTCCTGTTTACTTACTTTTAATAGGCAAAACTGCGTTCAAAATGGCGCTATTACGTCACATGCTAACTTGGACCTTTAAATACAGGCTCAGTGTAAGATTTTAAAGAGACCTACTATGTTAACTGCTGCAGTGTTTCTCTGTTCGATTCATTAAAATATCTGCCAAGTCTATCGAGTTGTTTAAACCCGTTGTTGTTCAAAGGCTTTAATTCAGAAGTCCATTTTGCTTGTCTTCATCTTAACTACTACTACTACTACTATTTAGCATTTCCATAGTGCTACAAGGCATACGCAGCGCTGCACAAACATAGAAGAAAGACAGTCCCTGCTCAAAGAGCTTACAATCTAATAGAACTTCTGGTCACCTCGTCTTCTTGCCAATTCGATTTTATCCACAACACAATATCCTCAACATGCAGTGTTCAACTAAAGGTTCTTTAGTGTTCATTCTTCTAATATTGGATCTGTGTTCCAGCATTCTGACTTTTAGCTTCTTATTCCTCTCTACCTTCCACTCTTCACAGTGCTCAGGAAACCTAAATGTTGGGAATGGAGGAGTGGCCTAATGGTTAATATAGCAGGCTTTGATCCTGGTGTCCTGGGTTCAATTCCAGCTACAGCTCCTTGTGACCTCGGGCAAGCCACCTAACCCTCTGTTGCCTTGGGTACAAAAACTGAGATTGTTAGCCCTCTAGGGACAGAGAAAGTACTTGCTTACAATATACAATTGTCCTCTGCCTTGAACTTCATAGTTAAGTAGATTATGAATGCCTGAATTAAATTAAATTCTTTAAAAAGTGGCATGGTAGCATAATAGTACAGTGCCTTTTGGTCCAGGAGATATTGGTTCAGTTCCCACTGTAGCTCCATGTGGTATTAGCCAAATCATGTATGCAAGTCTTTATATTTAGCTCTGGAACTCACTGTCGTAGGATGTGGTAATAGCAGTTAGTGCATCTGGGTTTAAAAAAGATTTGGACAAGTTCCTGGAGGAAAAGTCTATAGTCTGTTATTGAGATGGGCATGGGGAAAGCCACTGCTTGCTTTGGGATTGTTAGTTTGGAATGTTGCTACTAACTGGGTTTCTGCCAGGTACTTGTGACCTGGATTGGCTACTGTTGGAAGCAGGATACTGGGCTAGATGAACCATTGGTCTGACCCAGTATAGCTATTTTTATGTTCTTATAAACCTGTGTAGTATTTTCAGAACCGTAAAATCAGATAGAGCAGCCATAGGCATTGAGATGAAAACATAGGACACCCATATAAACTTCACATATAAAACTGTCCTATATAATAATTCTCACCTCCAACGTTCTGACTTGCCTGGGACTGTGGCTCCCTCGGAGTTGGTCTGCTAGGCTCTGTAGATCAGACTGACGTCAGTGATCCCACACAGCTGATCGAATCGCATGAACTGGCACGTGCAAAAAAAAAACAAAATCCAGAAAGGCTCGAGACTAGCTGCCGCCCTCCTGAACCTGACACACTCACCAACCGCCCTGACAAAGCTCGCAGCTGACGAGACTGCTGCCCTCCCGAACTTGCCGCCCTCAAAAAACAAACAAACAAACAAAAAAAAAAACAGCTGACGAGACTGTCGCCCTCCCGAACCGCCTGACAAAGCTCGCAGCTGACGAGACTGCCGCCCCCCCGAACCTGCCGCCCTCAAAGAAAAAAAGAAAAACAGCTGACGAGACTGCCGCCCTCCCAGGCCCTCAACAGGTGACATCGACCAAAACGCCAGCCTCCAGCAGGCTGCACCCGAAGCTACAGCGAACTGCAGCCTTCTCTGGACGAGGTTCACGGACACACAGTCGCAGACAAGGCCGTTGTGCTGCAGTGCCAAGAGAACCGTCAGAGCTTGCCCTTTCCTCACCTTTGCTAACAACCTCACAACAGCCCTGCAACGTCTATGACAGCCAAAGGAGATTGGGAAAAACACAGCAGGTACAATTAAAGGAGGGAGGGAGGGAGAGGGGGGCTGGAACTTGAAGGGGAGACAGACAGAGAGACATGGAGAGGAGGGGAGGGCAGGGGGAGAGAACAGAACGGGAGGGAAGGGGAGAGGACAAATGTTGCACATGGATGGATGGAGGGCATGGGAAAGAGAGCACAATTGCTGCACATGGATACATGAATGCAGGGCCCAGGGGACAGAGCACAATCGCTGGATATGCCTCACATACA
Organism: Microcaecilia unicolor; assembly: GCF_901765095.1. Classification (NCBI taxonomy): domain Eukaryota; kingdom Metazoa; phylum Chordata; class Amphibia; order Gymnophiona; family Siphonopidae; genus Microcaecilia; species Microcaecilia unicolor. The sequence continues at coordinate 416,381,965 of NC_044031.1, forward strand.
AACTCTCTGAGACACACAAACAGTCTCTTACTCTCTCACACAGCCAGAAACTGCCTCTGTGACACACACACACACTCTCTCTCTGTCCCACACACACACTGGCAGGCGAAGGACAGCGGCACGCAATACTGGAGGGAAACCACATAAACTGTGAGCTGCAAATTTGGCATAATATCTGCAATACAAAAGGAGACACCACACACACACACTGAACTCACTCTCACAGTCTGTCTCTCTGTCACACACACTCTGTCACTCACACAGACACACACACTCGGTCTGTCTCACACACAGATATTCTCTCTGTCACACAGAGACACACTGACAGGCGAAGGGCAGCGGTACACAACAGAGGAGGTACACCACATGGTGGTATAACACGGCAACACATGATTTACAAATTACAACCCCCCCCCCCCCCAAAAAAAAAAAAAAAAACATGTCACACTCATGGACCATCTTCTACATTATACAAACTACACAATTATTCCTTCTCATTATAACACTTTATCTAAAAACTGTTTGGTTAAAAAAACCCCATTAGAATATAACCTTGCTAGCGCCCGTTTCCTTTAAAACAGAAACGGGCCTTTTTTAGTAGACCTATATAATAAAACGCACCTCCAACATTCTGAAGCTGACTGCATGGCTGAGGCATTACTGCTTTCTGTATCCATCTCCTGAATTGACATCACGTACTTCCGGGTTCATCACAAGCAGAAGTGACCAACCACACGAGGTTTCTCGGCTTCAGAATGTTGGAGGTGCATTCTATTAAATAGGATTGGTCAGTTCCTTGAAGCACAGCCAGAGCTCAGCGTCCTGCACAGTAACGCTCAGACACCAGAGAGAGGGAGGGGGGGGGGGTATCTCTATCACACACACACTCTCTCACAGTCAATGTCTTTCTCTCTCTCACTCTCACACACTCTGTGTCTCACACTGTATCACATTCACTCTCTATGTGTTACACAGTCACTCACACACTCTCTTGGTCTCACACTCAGTCTCACAGAGAGTCTGTGTCTCACACACACTCTCTTTCTTGCACACACTGTATCTGTGTGAAACACACACACTCTCTCTCTCTCTCTCTCACACTGTGTCTCACATAAGCACTTGCACACACTCTCATTTTCACACACACTCTCTCACAGACACACTCGCACCCAGACTCTCTCTCTCACACACACTCGCACATTCACTCTTTCTCTCACACACACACACACATTCGCACATTCACTCTCTATCTCTCTCACACACACACACTTGCACATTCACTCTCTCTCTCACACACACACACACACACTCGCACATTCACTCTTTCTCTCTCACACAGTCACTCGCATATACACTCTCTCAAACATACACACTCCGAGGAAAACCTTGCTAACCCCCGTTTCATTTGTGTCAGAAATGGGCCTTTTTTTTACTAGTTATAATATAATATGCTCTCTTTAGCTAAATTAAAAATATTTACAAAAAGGCATAAATAAGAATACAGGAGGGAGGGAAATAATGAATGACAAACAAAAAAAGGTCAAATGTATAATACAAATAAAAAGGGTGAGGGAAGGGAAAAGTCTCATTGAGGGAGGGAAGGAGGTGACCCCAAGAGCTGCAGGAACTGCCTGAGGAGGTGGGGACAACTAAGGGTCTTGGGATGGCAGCATGCTCTAGAGCAGAGAGAATGTGGGCTTGTATGGCTGCCATCTGCTCTAAAGCATGCTCCAGCCTATCCTGACCTTCCAGAGCCCTTAGTCACCAGTTAATGGCCTCATGCATTTACCTGCTCTCCTCCAAGATAGTGTCTGTTACAGTGGAAGGTGACGGCAAAGGTGGGGCTATACCTGTGCCAGCACCTGCCCCTGGAACCACATGAGGCTCAGTTCAACTCTCTGTCTTGGGGGAAGATGGGGAGACATGCAGGAGGATATTGTCCTCTCCGTGGGGTCCTTCTGCTTCTAGAGTGGATAGGGTGTGTGGGTGGGGGAGGATGTTGGGCTGCGGGGGAAGCTGCTGCCTCCTCGTCTGCTACTCCTTCCTCCTCCTCTTCCTCCCTGGGGGATGATTGGGCCTGCTCTGTGGCAGCAGGGGGTCCAGGGATGCTGCTGCTAAAGGCTGAGCTGCAAAGGTGGGCAACATAGAAATGCCTACACTCTCACACTTTCTATCACCTGCACATTTGAATATGACATATTCTAAGATGGGCATTATGGTTTTGGAGTTGGGAGGGGGGAGGTAGGGATCAACCTTTGTCTATTGGTTGTACATTAGCACCTAGTGGCTGCCATAGAAATGAGCAGAGGGAATAATTTTGATACTAAAGTGTTACTCCACTTCCATCTTCAGTGTAGCATGCCATGCTGATGTCTGTATACATAGCTCATGACATGGATAGAGAGGCTTTTGTGATTTGTGAATCTGCATTGAACCTTGCACTATTTGCAGAGTATATAATACTAATTTGTTTTTTGATTTGGCAACCATGCAATCTGACATAAACATGATGTAGATCAGTGATGATGCCAGACACCTTGTAGATGAAATTTCTTGCAGGAGGTGACCAAGTTGTTGGAACACTTGACTTATCATACTGGGGTGGCGAGTTGCACTTCCCTCCTCAGGGGGACAGGGTTTCCCATTGTAAGAGGCACTACTACACAGGGAAGGAGATGGCTGAGTGGATAGAACATTGGACATATCATTCAGGGTTGGCAAATTCAGATCCCATTGCAGGCTTCTATCCCTGTACAGGCTTTCCCATTCTAAGATGAATTGCTAAGCAGGGGAGGAAGTAGCCTTGTGATTAGAAAATCCTTCACTGCCCCAGGGCCAACAAATCACTGCCATCATAAACATAACTTGTACATAGTATTTTGCATACTTTTTATATTTTGAGGATTCAGGAAAAGGTATTGGAATGGTTTTCTTCCTTTTTGTGTAACAGGGTGTATAGGGTTGAAATGGAGCAGAATGTTCTTTTGATTGATGTGGTGGCAGGGGTTCCCCAAGGTTAATTCCTATCCCCGGTTTTGTTTAATATTTATATATTTATCTGCTATCTTTTTGCACATTGTTAGCGGGGTGGGTTCTGAATTATAAGATCTATTCAGTGAGAGATTAAATATCTAGGTATGATAATGGATTCTGTTTTATCTAGAACTGTTTTGCAATTACTGGTAAACCCATTATTTGATTATTGTAATGTATTATTTTGGGGTCTACAGCTGAGTCAGTTGCAGATGGCCCAGAATGTGGCTGCACGCCTCATTGCTGGGATTTCTAGATTTGAACATATCTCACCGGTTCTACAAAATCTTCACTGGTTACCTGTGAGGTTTAGAGTCCAATTGAAAGTATTGAGTTTCATTTCTAGGGCTGTCACTGAGGAGGTTCCTCTTTCTCTTGCGACTGTACTTAGCGGATACCATCTCAGTCATTGAGGTCGGCTGGGAAGCTACTGTTAAACTGTATCCTCGTATAAACAAGTTACCTTGGATGACATTAGATTGAAAATTTTGGTATTGAAGGCGCTTGTCTGTGGAATTGGCTTTCTGAAGAGTTAAGTATGATGAAAAATTCTCTTCCGTAAATTTCTCAAGGTATATCTTTTACTCAGGTTTTTAATTGGTGGAAGATTTTATCTTGCTGGATTTTGTGTTTTGTGTTTGTTAGTGGGTATTGTATAGGTATTTTTTGTTTTGTTTTTTATTGTGAATGTTTTATATTGTAAACTGCTTAGGAGTGCGGTCTAGAAACTGTGTGAAAAATAAATCTCTGGGGAAGGAGGCTTGGGAATTGTAGGAGACTGTTAATCTCTCCCAGGCTCTCTTGTATCTTAAATAGGATCTCCTGTGGTCTTGGAGGATGAAATACCATTTCTCCTTGCTGATAAACAGGCTGGTAAGGAGCACAGTATTGGCTTATGAGAAATTTGACTGTCGCCATCTAGAAATCATTTTTGCCAATGTTCTTGTGCGCATGACATCATGACATCATTACTCGCTGATGTCAAATCTGTGCTGATTGGATTCTATACAGTGCGTGGAAATTTAGGTGATTATATATATAGACATATATAGATAGTGTAGAAAAAGGCAGGCGTATTCTATAGACGGCAGATTACATGACACACAAACATGACACGGAAAGGTGATGCTGAGCGCGATCACACTTAGCATGATTTAGTTGGCGCCAAGTTTTCAGGCACAATATATGGAATTTGGGCCTTAGCACCTCAATACAAAGTGCCAAGTGTTCCCACATTAATTTTTTAGAGGTCTAGCGCACCAATGGACAAATTAACTGTGAATCTGCAAAAAGAAAAAAAAGAAAAATCCCTCTTTTTTATTGCCACATTAAATATGGACTTAGTGTGCAGGAAAGTCCCACTGTAAAATACACTTAGCTAATTTTTTAATGCGTTCTAGTAAAAAGGCCCCTTAATTTCTTTCAGCTTGAGGAAATTTTGAAAGATTTCTAACAACGACAAATATAAAAACTACGTAGGCAAACCAACTACAAAAAGTATTGTACTACTTTGGCCTAAGAAGAACTTGTATGAACAGGTCAAAAGGTTTTTGTGCAAGTTTCCTTGGGGGAAAAAAAAATTCTGCTGTAATTAGGATAAGTTGAAATGCGGGTATTAGAGGCAATTTTCAGCCATGCCTATTAATTCACATGATTTGTCAAATAATGCTTTGAATATGTCCCGTGTATGCATTACCAAATCTTGGACACCCAAACTGCCTAATTGCAGGTTTAGACATACATTCTTAAGTAATGTTTTGATGTTTGTCTGTGAGTGAATTGAGGGGTCGTTTGTAATAGGATTGAATGCTGAATCATAACTGCTGCTTAAAACTCTTCAGTTTTCAGTAGTGTTGGCCTTTGTGTTTCAAGTGGCCACCAGATGTCATCATAATGCTTTTATTTTTTTTCCAGCTCCTTTTTATTCTGTGAAAGCATATGGATGTAGTAGTCTTTGGGGGAATTTGTCACCTCACAAAATTGTTTGTTTCTCATCTTCTTTGCTTCATTGGTAACTGTACACTGTTTATGTATTCTCTCAATATAGGAACTGTTCTGCCTAATGTTTGAAATAATCTTATGTTGTACTTTTCAGAAGGAAAATGCACAATAATGTCTACAAGATTGTTGTAGCCATATTCATTTAATTTGTGTTTTAATGGTGTCCCTACCCCCACCTCCAAAAAAAGAGGATCTAAGGTAGGGGTATCCAATCTTGGTCGTCACCATGTTAGGTTTTTAGGATTTCCCCAATGAATATGCATGAGATCTATTTGCATAGAGTCTAAGAGGGGAGGTAACATTTCTTCCATTTTGCTGCGTAAAGAGACTTCTGGTATGGGAGGGCGTGGAGTAGACCGCTTAACCAGCCAGCGGAGTATCCCCTTGGTAGTTGCCAAGAGTATATGATAAGCATATTATTGAGGTATGTTCAATTTAAGTTCAATTTAGATTTAAACTATGTAGTGCAGTGGTTCCTAAACCTGGTTCTGGAGGCACCCCAGCCAGTCAGGTTATCAGGATACCCATCCTATATAATAATTTGCACCATGAATGTTCCATGAAGCTGCCTGGGCCCGTGCCTCCATTCTGATTGGCTGTGCCTGGGACTGAAGCCTCGGATGACGTCATCCAGAGAGCCGAAGCAACAGCAGTGTGGGCCCAGGCAGCTTCATCGAACGTTCATGGAAAATAAAAGCTAAGAAAAAGAAACTCAAAAAACAACCCCCCCAGAAAAGCAGATTAAATGAGCTTTGCTTGCTTGACCTCCCGCCAGCCACCTGAACAGCACCGCTGCCTCCAAACCCTCACGAGCACACGCACAGTAAGCAGGTTCCAGCGCGCGCGGAGCTCACCGGGCTGCTGCAGGATGCCGGCAGTGCAGCAAACACTGAGCAGGAGGGAGCAGAGGAAGACTCCCTGGCTCACGAGCCGCTCTCTCCTGTGCCGCCTCGAGCCCTTCACGCGCCAATGGCCGTCGCCGCTGCTACTGCCCCGCGCTTCCATATCACAGGATGCAGCCCAGGGTCCCCGGCTCGGCACCCACCCATCTCCCTCTAGGACGGAGGGAACCCTGAAACTCGGAGGGAAGGAAGGGGGACCCTGAAACTCGGAGGGAGGGGGTAGAGCGACCCTGAAACTTGGAGGGGGGGGAACCCTGAAACTCAGACGAAGGGAGGGGGGAACCCTGAAACTCGGACGGAGGAGACCCTGAAAGCCAGAGGGAGGGAGGGGATGACCATGGCACTCAAACAGAGGGAGGGAGGGGACGATGATGACCCTGGAACTGGGAGGGGGGACCCTGGAACTGGGAGGGAGGGGGGAACATGACCCTGGAACTGGGAGGGGGGTCCCTGGAACTGGGAAGGAGGGAGGGGGGACGAGGACCCTGCAACAGGGAGGGAGGGAGAGAGGGGGGGCCCTGGAACACACTCTCATTCTCACACACACACACTCTGTCTCACAGACACACTCGCACCCCGTCTCACTCTCTCTCCCTTACACACACACACACTCGCACATTCACTCTCCCTCACACAGTGACTATCACACACACTCTCTCAAACAAACACACTCCGAGGAAAACCTTGCTAGCGCCCGTTTCATTTGTGTGAAACGGGCCTTTTTTACTAGTAATGAGTATTCATAAGAAAGATTTGCATACACTGCCTCTGCTGCATGCAAATCTATCTCATAGTAACATAGTAAGTGTCTGTAAGTACGGTCCATTCAGTCTGCCCAACAAGATTCATTTTACTACTACTACTATAAATCATTTCTATAGCGTTACCAGTCATATGCAGCGCTTCACAATTGAACATGAAGAAAAGACAGTCCCTGCTCAAAAGCGCTTCCAATCTAAATGATATGTATATGTAGATCTGAGTTTGATTTGTCCTTGCCATTCTCAGGGCACAGCCCGTTGAAGTCTGCCCAGCACTGTTCTTGTACTGAAAGTTCTGAAGCTAACATCGAAGCCCCTTAAAAGTTACATTCTAGCCCATCCCTATCTATTCAGTCACGATCAGGGCGAAGCCTGTAGAAGTCTGCCCAGCACTGGTTTTGCTTCCTAATTACCAGCATCGCCACCCAATCTCTGCTAAGATTCCGTGGATCCATTCCTTCTAAACAAGATTCCTTTGTGTTTATCCCACGCATGTTTGAATTCCATTATTATTTTCATCTCCACCACCTCCCATGGGAGGACATTCCACATATCTACCACCCTTTCTGTGAAAAAATACTTCCCGACATTTTTTTTTGTTACATTTGTACCCCGCACTTTCCCACTCATGGCAGGCTCAATGCGACTTACATATTATATACAGGTACTTATTTGTACCTGGGGCAATGGAGGGTTAAGTGACTTGCCCAGAGTCACAAGGAGCTGCCTGTGCCTGAAGTGGGAATTGAACTCAGTTCCTCAGTTCCCCAGGACCAGAGTCCACCACCCTAACCACTAGGCCACTCCTCCACTCCAGACATTACTCCTGAGTCTGCCCCCCTTCAACCTCAATTCATGTCCTCTAGTTTTACCGCCTTCCCGTCTCATGAATATTCATTGTGGATATACTGAAAACCTGACAGGCTGGGGTGCCTCCAGGACCAGGTTTGGGAACCACTGATCTAGTGTATGGTATGAATAGCTGTTCAGTGGGGCTCATTTTCAAAGCACTTAGACTTGGAAAGTTCCATAGCTTACCACATAACTTTGTAAGTCTAAGTGCTTTGAAAATATGCCTCTAGTCATTCAGTATATGTGTGGGTTTTATTTGTATTTTTACTTCATTTCAGTTTTGACTCCTGACGCTGCCGTTAGAGGTGACACATGGTTGAGTACAAGACACTGGTTTTTAAACAAGTGTGCCAGTGAATAACAGCATTGGACAATTTAACACAAAATCTGGCTGTGCTCCTGCAGTGGAATTACAGCAAATACAGACAAGATTGAACTTTACATCGTCTATGAACAGACGACATTACCAGAATGTGGTTGGATATGTTTTTTTCCATGTTGTGACTCTAAGAATTTGACTGGACCTTATAGTGACGTCTCTAATTAGATGGAAGTTAGGTTTGCATTGGTTTAATCTACAATAGTCCTTAATAGACTAGAGCAAGCAATTGTTGAATTTTTGCTGTTACTTTTAGCACTCTGAGATTGTGTGTGGGGTTAATTATTTAATGCATAATTTAATAATGGTTTTGGTACAGTTAAGATAAAAATGTATTAGTAAAAATTTGTGTTTATTGTAGCAGTTATGTTTTTAAGAAATGCATATTTATTAGGGAAATCCTGAAAACCCAACTGGGTTACGGTCCTCGGACCAATTTAGACAACCCTGATCTACAGCAATTTACAGAATTTAACAAAATATAGCACAAAATCCTTAGTAAAACTAAACCACCCCTACTTTCACTGGGAAATAGACTTATGCCCCATCATAAACTACAGAAAGTCAAGTAAATATACTGACTGCCCAGTCATCCCCACATTAATAGTATCAAGATATAGAATAACACAGTTAAAATGAACTCCACAAAAATCCCTATTCCAAACTCCCTAACTGCTTTGCAGCTCATCTATTTAATGTGGGTCACTCCTATCCCCCTCTCTCCTCCTGCCTCATTTGGGTTGTGCTCCTGAGCCCTCTCCTCAAGGCACACCTAGCCCCATTCATTTCAATGCATATGCACAGGATAAATTTGTATATATTGGAGATCCATTGAATGAATATGTAATTTTTCATGCATATTCATATGGGATTCCTGAAAACCTGACTGGCTAGGTTCCTTAAGAAAATTATTGAGAAGAACTGCAAACCTCCAGGAGCTACTGAGGGGATCAGCAGGTAGAATTTTTTTTTTTTTTTTTTTGCTTAAGGCATAGTGGTTCAGGAGATATGCAAGTGTGGGGATCTGGCCAGTTTGCAGGGGTGTATTTCTTTTTTTTTAAGATATCAGGAGGTAAAGGAGAGGATACTTTTTAATATATCACAGGCTATACTCCTTTAGACAGTAGTGGGCCCAACTTGTAGCCTACTATTTTTCCATTGCAGCAGCTGGGAATGGGCAGTATTTCTATCTGCATCTATGCACAAACAAGTTTTCTTGCTATAAAATAGCATATGATCATATTATTTTACTGCAAGTTATTAAATAGGCCCCTACTTTTGTGCCTGTGGCAATGGAGGTGATGTGAGTTGCCTAAGGTTACAAGAAGTTTTAATGGACTTTGAACTCTGCCTTCCCAGTTCTCAACCCACTACTCTAACCACTAGGCCACTATTTTTTTTTCAATTGTTAACCTTTATTTCTGTGTTCAAGTGGGCTAAAATGGGAACCACACTGATTTATTAAAAAAAAAAAAAACATTAATTAAGTAAATAAAAATAAAACATGTTCTCTGATATTATAAGGCAATGTTTCCCAAGTCCAGTCCTGGAGTACCCCTTGCCAATCAGGTTTTCAGGATATCCACAATGAATATGCACAACAGAGATTTGCAAATAATGGAGGCAGTGTATGCAAATCAAGTTCATGCATATTCATTGTGGATATCTTGAAATCCTCTGGCAAGGGGTACTCCAGGACCAGACTTGGGAAACAGTGGTATAAGGAACTAAAGCTGTATTGACTAGCATATTTTATATTAGACCAAATATGAATAATGGGCATTGGACTTTAATATAACAAATAATAAAAGAAGCAATATGAAATCAGAGATCAAGTGTTTATTTCAGTAGATTTAGCACAGTAGAGCCCCAGATTATTCATATTTGAATTTAAATCACTCTTCGGCTGAATAAGAGTTGTGTATCAAGTGCCGAATTGAATACTAATATTTAATACAACCCTGTAAGGTTAGGGGTTGTACTGTGCTGCTTGGGTTTCAAAAAAATTGAGCTCTTGGCACTGGGTTTGATCTGAGAATGTAATGATATAAGTACTTTTTGTACCACTTGACCTGCTAAAAGTTTTTCCTAGTGACAAAAGAGTGAAATTCTTTGAAACTTTGGAAACAGTAAGGCAGTTTTTATATATTATTAAAACATTAATGTCTTCATTGTAAGCTTATCACTTTTAAAATAAAGCAGAGAAGGATGAAGACGCATCCCAAGATATTTCAAGGGTAAATTTTACTTGTATCACTCTTCTTTATATTACTCATCCACCACATTATGTGACCTTCTACAACATTTTCTTCTAGGTCCATTGGTGTGAATTAGAAAAAAAATATACAGTTCATCTCGTATTGTGTTGAAAAATATGTGCAGATATGTTGAACATATGGAGGCCAATGTTCAAAAGATTTGGTTGGGTAAGTTTAGGAGTTTCTAGGACAAATTTATCTCTTTTGAAATGTCCTCCCATTGACCACTTAAATTTTGGACACAATTCTTTCTATTATGTAGAGCAGTGGTTCTTAACTTGTTTTCATTTGGGACATATCTGAGGGACAGTGCTTGCATCTGTGACACACTGTATACTCGTATGGACTTTTTGTCTGACACAGTATAGCAGTTCTTGTGTCTTAAATGTAAACATACTGCATCCACAAAAACCCTAACCACCCCCTAACGGGTACAGATCAGAACTAGGACATTTCTTCATGGAGTCACCATAGAAAACATTTTCTGATTCTCATGTCATTTGAGCCATAGCAACATAAATCTCTCCACTACTAGACATACTAAGAAATAATACAAAATCTGTGCGGGAGTAGCCTAGTGATTAGAGCACCAGTCTTGACATCCAGAGGTGGCCGGTTCAAATCCCACTCCCTTGCCTCAGGTACAAAATTAGATTGTATTCCTTCCAGGGACAGAGAAATATCCAGTGTACCTGAATATAACTCACCTTGAGCTACTACTGAAAAAAGTGTGAGCTAAATCCAAATAAATAATTCAACATACATGTAGAAAACCTGCTATACAACAGCAGTACTAATCATACGATTCAAACAGCAAGAACCCTACTTATGAACAGGCAGCCCTACAAATATTACACTGGGCCCTAGAACACCAGTACACCTACTATTTGTAAAATAGACCAAATGGGACTTTCATAGATCGCAAACTATAAGTGAGCAGAATATTTCACCTTGGTCAAAGAAAATATACAGATCCATAAGAGCATGCTCTGAGGATCCAGTGGATGCTAAGCTCCTTCATTGTGTCCAAGGAGAGGTCCCCCAATACATTTTTAAATGTTGGCACCTATGAATGGATATATCCTAACCAAATACAGAGTAAATTATCATAAATTAGAAAGAGAAATGTAAACATAAAAATTGAACTGGTAATCCCAAGAAGGCATGTAATACAAATATACCTGTAATGCACATTTCCCAGAACTAGCATATTCCACTTAATTAGGAAAAAAAACTGTTTGTTTTTTTATCATTTTTATCTGGGCATTTTATTGTCCAATTATGTTTGTCTCAGTTTCTCTCTTCTGCTAACTCTTTCCAGTGGCTGCTGTTCATTTTCCTCACTTTCTCCTCTCCCCTCCTGTCTTCTTCCATTCCTTCACATCTATCTCTGATATTATCGATCTTTTCCTTTAAGCATTTTCCTCTGTTTCTGCCTTTCTATCCACTCAAATTTTACCTACTGTCACTCTCTAGTCCTCCATCTCCTCCTTTCACCTATCAACTTTACATCTCCTTCTCTTATGCCCTAGCTCTCCCATTTCTGCTGTTTCACTGTTCCCCAGACTTCTGTTCCCTTCTATCTGTTACCCACTTCCCATGACTACATTTCTACTCTCTGTGCTCTATAGAATTAATAATTATTGGAAAGCAAAACATTAATAAATAACAAAAAATCCAAAAAATGTTTTGCTAGTCAGTTGGGAGAACACTATCAGGCTTCTTTTCGAAAGAGAAGGGCGCCCATCTTTCGACACAAATCGGGAGATGGGCGTCCTTCTCCCAGGGTCATCCAAATCGGCATAATCGAAAGCCAATTTTGGGCGCCCTCAACTGCTTTCCGTCGCGGGGACAACCAAAGTTCCCGGGGTCGTGTCGGAAGCATAGCGAAGGTGGGACTGGGGCGTATTTAACACATGGATGTCCTCGGCCGATAATGGAAAAAAGAAGGGCGTCCCTGACGAGCACTTGGCCGACTTTACTTTGTCCATTTTTTCTTGTGACCAAGCTTCAAAAAGGTGCCCGAACTGACCAGATGACCACTGGAGGGAATCGGGGATGACCTCCCCTTACTCCCCCAGTGGTTACTAACCCCCTCCCACCCTAAAAAAAACGTTAAAAATATTTTTTGCCAGCCTCAGATGTCATACCCAGCTCCCTGACAGCAGTATGGAGGTCCCTGGAGCAGTTTTAGTGGGTGCAGTGCACTTCAGGCAGGTGGACCCAGGCCCATCCCCCCCTTACCTGTTACACTTGTGGTGGTAAATGTGAGCCCTTCAAAACCCACCAGAAACTCACTGTACCCACATGTAGGTGCCCCCCTTCACCCCTTAGGGCTATGGTAGTGGTGTACAGTTGTGGGGAGTGGGTTTTGGGGGGCTCAGCGCCCAAGGTAAGGGAGCTATGCACCTGGGAACAATTTCTGAAGTCCACTGCAGTGCCCCCTAGGGTGCCCGGTTGGTGTCCTGGCATGTGAGGGGGACCAGTGCACTACGAATGCTGGCTCCTTCCATGACCAAATGGCTTGGATTTGGTCATTTCTGAGATGGGCGTCCTCGCTTTCCATTATCGCCGAAAACCGGGGATGACCATCTCTAAGGTCAACCAAAATTTTGAGATTTGGGCGTCCCTGACCGTATTATCGAAACGAAAGATGGACTCTCATCTTGTTTCCATAATACGGGTTCCCCGCCCCTTCGCCGGGACGTCCTGCAAGGACATCCTCAGGAAATCTTGGGCGCCCCGTTTGATTATGCCCCTCCACGTCAAGATATACTTCTCAATTTTAGCCCCCTATCTGTGCTTGCCATCCTCCTCTTATCTCCTTGGCAAACCCCCATGGCCTTTCCCACATGGTTCAGTCATGTTCAGTAATCTACCCTCCCTCTCTCTCCCTCCAAACTTGTAACTCAGCATCTTCCTTCTGTCCCCTTACGTTTGTAGCTTAGTATTTCCCTGTCTGCTCTTTCTTCCTCTCCTTCCTGTAGACCACTGTCTCTGTCTTCTTTCTCTTCTCCTCTCCCCAACAGTGCACCTTTTTTCCTTACTTTCTTCCTCCTTCTTCCTTCCCATAGTCAGCATTTTCCTCCCCTCTATTCCCCCCCCCTCAAAAAAAAAATCATTGTCTAATTCCTTCATACTTTACATCCAGAATCCCCCACTCTTCCCTTCCCTTTTGTCCACTTTCCTTTCTCCTCTGTTTCCTGCATCTTTTTCTCTCCCCCACATTTTTTTTGTTACATTTGTACCCCGCGCTTTCCCACTCATGGCAGGCTCAATGAGGCTTACATATTGTATACAGGTACTTATTTGTACCTGGGGCAATGGAGGGTTAAGTGACTTGCCCAGAGTCTCAAGGAGCTGCCTGTGCCTGAGGTGGGAATCGAACTCAGTTCCTCAGTTCCCCAGGACCAAAGTCCACCACCCTAACCACTAGGCCACTCCTCCATTTCTCCATGTATCATCTCTCCATTTCCTTGCCCTTAAGTCAGGCACTACTCTTTCCTCCCTTTCGCACCCTCATCTTTGTGGCCATTGATATGAAAACAAAAGACAGGGTGGGGCCTTGCTCAGGCTGTGTCTATTGTTCCCACCCTAGACACAGACTTCCTTTGTTGGAGGGGGTGGTACTTGCAGATCCTGACAGCATGCACAGGCTGTAAAAGTGTAGCATGGGACCTTACTCTGCATGCTGTCAGTATCTTCAGGTCCCACCCTCCTCCTGCCCCAGTATGGAAAGTCTGCATTGGAGGTGGGACCAACAGATTACGAACACAGATACAAACTCCAAAGCTTTCCTCTGCCTTTTACTTTTGCTTTTCCAGCTCTGCCTGCTTGCCTGGAAAAGCCCTGCATGTGTCACTGTGTTTTCTTACTAACTTACCACACTCCTCCAGTGTCCTTTTGACACACCAGTGTCATGACACCCCAGTTGAGAACCAGATATAGAGGCATAGTTTGAAGTATTTTCATCCAACAAACTGGACTAAGCCAAGCATACAATTATGTGATGCCATCACATATCTCCCAGAGCTCAGAACTTAGTTTAAGGTTCTAAGTATGTATTGGCCTTCCTGCAGCAGTCTGTTCAGCAGCTCAATTCTGGGTTTTTTTTCTGCTCTGTTGAATGGATGTAAAAATAAAGCTCTCCCTTTCATTTTGTGAAGTTATTACCTTTTCCCCTCCCAACAATGTTGTTCATTGTTTCTCTTCATTTTCATTTCTCTGATAATAAATATATAGGTATTTAAAATTCCTTTTTTTCAGTCATGTTGCACTCTTATGTCCGAGCCTAGGCACTTCCAGTAATGTGACAGAAACATCCGGAACATCTGTCCTCACTTTATTTGTATACCTTACCTAGGCAGTGACCACAAGCCAAATTGGTGTCAACAGTGTTGACATGGGGACAAAATTTGTCCCCGCCCCGTCCAGTCCCCGTAAGTTCTGTCCCTGTCCCTGCGAGCTCTGTCGGATCTCATCCGCACAAGCCTCAAACAGTTCTGATTTTATATATTATTGTATTAAAGTATATGTCGTTTTATAAATCGCAAACAATACAGAACAAATATTAACAAAATCCCTTTCTCCCCTCACAAATATCCCCTCCACTATCAGGAAGACTGAACAGGCTAAATTACTACAGAATTCTACATAGAATATTCATTCTAATGCTGGCTCTGGTGGTAGGCTTCTGGATGGGTGTGGGATCTTCATTGCCTAGGGCAAAAAAAGTTATATTTAATCATTAAATGTACCTTTTTTGCCCTAGGCAATGAAGAGCTGACATAGGGCTGCACATTTGAGATCATCTGTGGGGAAAAGGGTGACTAAAGTCACCAGAAACAAAAACAAGAAATAGAGGTTTTTATGAATTCTATTAGAGTAAACAATTTGTAACACAGTGAAAACCCCATCCTCATGTGTGAAAAATATAATGTGTAAAAAGATAACAGAAGTTCAAAAATATTGCTTGTGGACCCATGACATGAAAAATCAGCCATTCTCAACATTGTGGATCTGCTACTTTAGCCACCTTTTCCAAGAGGCAGTCACATTTAATGCTTTATTAATATGATAATATTGTAATGCACATTGATAAATTTAACTTCAGTGCTTTCCCCAGGACATT
The DNA here is from genome assembly GCF_901765095.1 of Microcaecilia unicolor. Taxonomy (NCBI): domain Eukaryota; kingdom Metazoa; phylum Chordata; class Amphibia; order Gymnophiona; family Siphonopidae; genus Microcaecilia; species Microcaecilia unicolor. Next base: position 416,397,282 of record NC_044031.1, read on the forward strand.
TTGAATGGGCATGCTGATTTTATTGTCCACCTGGTCTGTATATGATATATTTTGTTCATAATATTGGATAGATGATTCTGGACACGTGGAGAGCACTTTATATGGGCATTGACCAGTGATGTATGTTTGAGCCAAGACTGAATAGTCATCATTGAATGACAGTTTTCAATATAATTAAGGCTCTTCCCAGAGTTTGTATATGATATATTACAGACCTTTAATATGATACTGTTCCCAATTTATTTAGAAGGAAACACTTCTCTGTTTATTTTATATCTCTGTTTATTTTATATTAGTATTATAGCATTGGGTGAGCATGTAAGTTTGTAAGTCTAAGTGGTTTGAAAATACACCTCTATTTTTTGAGAACATTTCATTGCATCACAGAGGGCAAGGCAATTTTAAGAAGTATTGGACATGAAGAGGAAAACTGAATTGTTATCCACAAGCTCTGAAAAGTTAATTCTGTTTGGTACCACGTGACCCAATCAAGTCGCTGATAAACCTTTGTTTTTACAGAACACATGTTATAGGTATGGAAATTTAGTTTCAGCACTGAGAATGATCTTGCCCAGGACCTGGAATGCTAGCAACTCCTCCTTTGGAGGAGTCCAACAAGTTGTTCATGACAGCCGGGGCAAATTGTGGAAGGAGATAGCCATGGTCAGCACTAGTTTCTGGGGAAGAGCAGTTTCTGCTATACTGTAAGAGGGACTGATTTAGCATATAGTCAGTATTTTTTATAGTATCCAGACCAGAGGGAGGGGACGATATGTTTCTTCCAGGTTTGTGCCATGTAGAAAAGTCTGAAGGTCATCCTGAAACCTTACCTCTGCTTTTCTTATAGTATACCCTCTGCACTGATCCTTTTATAGGGCTCTCCTCCTCACCTGTTGCTGAGTCCCTTCCTTTCTTTTTCTGACCCTGTTTTCCCATTTTCTCATGTGTTCTTCCCATACGTTTCTCCTTTTGCTTCTATTGATGCAGCCAGATTACAAATTGAAGCTCCATGTTATGGGACAAAAATCGTCAGGGGTTGCTCTGAATACCACCTTCTAGGTCGGGGTAGGTAACCTCAGTCCTCAAGGGCCGCAACCCAGTTGGGTTTTCAGGATTTTCCAAATATGCACAGTATTTGCATGCACTGCCTTCATTGTAGGCAAATAGATCTTGTGCATATTCATTGGGAAAATCCTGAGAACCCGAATGGGTTGTTGTCCTCAAGGACCAAGGTTGCCCACCCCTGTTCTAGGTAGTGATTTTTTCCCCCCCAGGTTTTAAAGTCCAAGGGTATATACCAGAATATTTCTTGCATCTTATTAAATAAGGAGCAAATAGGAAACCATCTCACTGTTCATTAGCTTGCCGATTATCATATTAACTGCATTTTAACTGGCGTGGTAAATGTTGCAAGATTTTTATCCTGCACCAAATGCTCTACTGTTCTTCCTGTTGCTGATAATTTTGCCAGATTTACATTAGGTGATTTGAATAGATGATACAGGTATTTCCGAGCCCCAGGGCATTCTGTTATGTATAGCGTATTTAACATATTTGAAAGCTACATCAGTTAGCTTTAGTGAAGTTATTAGTACTATTGGTTATAGGTTCTTTGAATGAAATATTGATGTTTGTCGCAGCTGCACAATTACAGATTCAGGCCCAGATGCACTAAACGTTTTTCATCGTTAAATGAGCCCTTAAGGAAGAATTTCCGATCCTTTCCATGCACTAAAGCCTATTTTTCGACGGTAGTAGCAGCTAACGAAAACGGAATGGAGATGAGCAATTAGTGTGAAAACCCCATTGAAACGACATGCACTAACCTTTTCCGATTGCCTTTACGCAGGAAAAGGCAGGAAAACTAACGAGAGGTCTGGACCTCTCGTTAGGACAGCTCTGTGCCAGGAAAAAGTGTTAAGTGAAAAAATAAACAAACTTTGAGCCAATCCCAGCGCATTAGCAGAGCTAAAAGCGCTGTGATTGGTCCAAAGGACCTCAGAAAACACATAAAAAAATAAAAATAAAAAAAGGATCGGAAGGGGGCAAGGGCGCTCATCAGGAGCGTCCTGTACGGACGGCCTTGCCCCCCCCCGCTGCTCCCCACTTTCCGCCGCTCCCCCCACCCCGAAAAAGCAAACTTCTAGAAGCCCCTGCCCCCCTCCCTTCCTCACTACTCTCTCACCTCAGCTCCGCCTCCCGACATCCTCCGTCCGTGCCCCGCCCCCTTTTGGGGTCGTCGCCGCCATTCCCCTCCTCCATCGGGCCCCCCTTCCTCTTACCGGGCCCGTGCAGCGCCTCTCTCCTCTGTCCGAAGGCGCTGCACGGGCAAGAAGAAAGCTGAATCAGCTGATGCCTGCCTTCGCGATGGCGCGTCTTTCTCCTGCTGCGCCCGCCCCTGTCTGACGTCAGTAACCTACGTAGGTTACTGACGTCAGACAGGGGCGGGCCCAGGAGGAGAAAGACGCTCTATCGAAGCTAGGTGAAGGCAGGCATCAGCTGATTCAGCTTTCTTCTTGCCCGTGCAGCGCCTTCGGACAGAGGAGAGAGGCGCTGCACGGGCCCGGTAAGAGGAAGGGGGGCCCGATGGAGGAGGGGAATGGCGGCGACGACCTCAAAAGGGGGCGGGGCACGGACGGAGGATGTCGGGAGGCGGAGCTGAGGTGAGAGAGTAGTGAGGAAGGGAGGGGGGCAGGGGCTTCTAGAAGTTTGCTTTTTCGGGGTGGGGGGAGCGGTGGAAAGTGGGGAGCAGCGGGGGGGGGGGGGCAAGGCCGTCCGTACAGGACGCTCCTGATGAGCGCCCTTGCCCCCTCCCGATCCTTTTTTTATTTTGATTTGGGAGCCATGTGCTTGCGATTTGACTGTGTTTTGAACGTTTCTGGCATGCGCAGAGCAGCCAGCATAACGCTTGGCTGCTTTGCGCATGCTTTACGAGCCGATTAGCGACGGGGATTGGTGCATCGTTCTTTCCAATACCGCACCAAACTTTTTGGGGCTGTGTTTTTGGAGCATGCTTCGTTATTTGAAATTCGGTAAAGGTTTTTACGTTTGCGATTTTTTTACGTTTGCTTGATGCATCTACCCCTATGTCCATTGTTGTGTTTTAGTTGTGATCTGTCAATGTAGACATGCTGATTACTGCTTAAGAAGTTGGACAGATAAATCTGTATGTTTAACATAGTGCTCACTGGTGGCAAGTTCTCAGAGCTTGATTTGGATTCAGTCATTTAGACTGTGAAACTTATACATCATCAAGAATGGGTTTTCATATTTTTCTGACTGTACAATTAAATGTTTTTTGTAGACTGATCTGTGAGTTTCTGATGCGAGGTGCCAGTGTGGAGACTAATCTTTTCATTTTTGGGTGTAATGAGGTTTAATGGGAATTAATAAAACTACTTTCATTTGCAGGTTGGGAAATAAGAATCTAATAAAAATTTGTTTCATTTTACAGGTGATATTGTGCCAGATGGAAGTAGTATGAAAGTGGAGCAACATTCTACACAACATTAAGCATGGATGAACAAAATGGTGGTGAAAAAGATCCAAACTCTACAACTGAAGGGCCAGAAGACCTTAAAAATAATATTCTAGAAGAAAACATTGTCCAGAACGCCTTATCTGACCAAAAAAGGAGGGACATATCTGGGGAAATATCTGAGAGTATAGAGAACAGGAAAGAGAGTTGCAGAAACAAAAGGCCAGCCAGCCCAGACATTACTGAAGTTGGGTCTGAAAATAAATGTTTATCCAAAAGAATAAAGCCTTCAGTTCCAGAAGGTGAGGACTCAGGCAGTGAAACAAACAGTGCAAATGTCACAACAAATGTGAGAATAAATGAAACAGAATTAAGAGACTGTTCAAATAGTGATCCATGCCAGATAAAGTGCTCAATTTGGCATTGTTCCTTTGTTGGCTTAAATGATAGTGAACTAAAAGATCACATAGAAAAGGAGCATTCCCAAGAGACTGTAATACCTATATCTGAAAATATATCATCTGTTCACTCGGAAGAAATTAGTGTAATACATACTGATGGAGACCCAACTGGAGTTTTTAATTGCAAAAACTGTGGTCAGTCTTTCTTCTCTAAATTTGATTTGGACAGACATAGTCTTAGTATTCATAACAAAGAATCAGAAAACAGTTCTTGCCCCCATTGTAGCTATAAGCCAGAAAATAGTGCTGCTCTACAAGCCCATATCAAAGAGAGACACAAACGAGAATTAATCTTTTGTTGTGATCTCTGTGGCTTTCATTGCACTGAGGAAGATCTCCTCCATGCTCATTTCCTTGGTAAGACACACATCCGTCGTCAAAATCTTGTTGCACGGGGTGGCTACGTACAGATGTTGACCAAAAATTCTTCCTCCCCCAAAAAATATACAGCAATGAGAAAGACAAGTGAGAAAAGAAAACCCTTGATCAATAAATCAGCTGAAAGAATTGCTGATTCTAAAGGGTTGCAAAATGTTGACAGCAGGCTGAAGAACGCTAAAGAAAGTATTGTCAAAAATGATGATGAACTTCATATAGAAATGATTCCATGTGAAGAATCTTTAGTAAGAGAACAGATGGAGAGAATAAATAGAATGAATATGGTCTCATCTAATGAGAAGGGGGATTATAAAAATCAGGTGAAGAAACTAGATACATCAAGAATCCAAGAAGATAGTTTGGATAAATCAGTTGCCACTAAAGATCTAGAAAGTACTCAGGCAAACGACAGCATAAGAATCTCCAAAAGAGCTGATAGGTTAGCTCGAGAAAGAAATGTTTTAGCAGTGAACAAAACCTTCAGGAGAAGAACTGAATCGTTCATTTGTAAGAGTCAAGTTAAAAAACAATTTCACTTGTTTGTTCGAAGTAAAGGTAAAAGTCACAGAGTGCTTATACGACATGCTTTCAGGGCACACACGAAACCCAAAGAATTGAAATATGTGGAACAGTTAAAGACTATCAAGGCTGCTACTGACTGCTCTGCTGTGCAAGATGTTAATCAGCATAAAACAAGTATATGCTCTGCTAGCACAAAAAAATGTGAGGATTCTGAATTGCAACCTGATATTTCAGACCACAAGATACTGCGCACTTGTCCCTACTGTGATCATGTTTTTCAGAACAGAAAAGGCTTGGAGATTCATATTAAAAGACGCCACACTAAAGAAATGCAGTTTCACTGTCAGCCTTGTGGTTATTCCTGTGTAACAAGAGGAGATTTTGAAAAACACTGTCAAACGAACAGACATCAGATGGTTGTGTGCCGTTCTGATTGTCATTTTTGTTCATTTGTTGCCACAGATGAAAAAAATCTTAAAAACCACATGGCTGATGAGCATAATATGCACTTTGGTTGTGCTGCTTGTAAGCTCTACTTTTCAGCTGAGGTTGACTTAGTACAGCATGAAAAAACAAAAGAGCATATTAATTTACTTGCAAAGCAAAATACTGCTGGATCAGATAAAAATGATTTGATGCTGGAGACTGTAGCTATTAATACATCAGAGTCGCATATTGGTACAAAAAATATTGCAAATAAAATAGAAGTGAAAATACAGCAAGATTCACTGCAGGCATCGAGGGCAAGTAATAGTGATGAAGAAAAACATTGTTTTCAGAGCAAAGCCCAGTTTAAATGTAGAAAGTGTTTCTATAAAACAAGATCATCCACTGTTCTTACAAGGCACATAAAACTTCGACATACACGAGATTTTCATTTTCTTTGTAAAGCATGTAATCTTTATTCATTGAGCAAAGAAGGGATGGAAAAGCATATTAAAAGAAGTAAACACATTGAAAATGCTAAGAGAAACAACATTGGTTTACTTTTTGAAGAGTGTATTGAAAAGGTTTGTGCAGATATAGGTGATGTAAAAGAATCATCAGAACCTACCTCCTCTGAAAATGAAATCTCTGAGTCTGATAAAAAAAGTGTGCAGATTCAGTCATCTAGTCATTCAGAGAATATATCAGCTATCAAAGAATTGCCCCAGCCAGTGGTCACCGAAGAGAGTGATTCACTTTTAGTCGGTACACTCAAAAGAGGAAGACCTAAAGGAAACGTTTCTAGGACATGTACTCATTGTGGCCTTTTGGCTTCTAGTGTGACAAATTTGTCTGTTCACATTAGACGAAAACATAGTCATCAATACAGCTATTTATGTAAAGTTTGCAACTACTACACAGTAACCAAAGGTGATATGGAACGTCATTGCACCACTAAGAAGCACAAAAGCCGTGTTGAAATGGAAGATCATAAAAAACAAAAAACGGAGGACATTATCGTTCCCGATGGGTGTAATGTGGAATCCAGCAGCAAGAAGACTAAAAGTTCTGTTTTCATTTTGAATGAACACGTTGGAGCCGGTACTCAAGTAGAAGTAGATGCTTCAAGCTTAGAGAAAAACAGAGAAGACAATAGAAGTTCTATAAATGTAGAAATGAAAAATATACTTGCTTCAAATAATGACGAGTGTGATCAAAATTCAGCAGATAAAACACAGCATATGCTTAAAGATCTGAGCAGTTCTACTCCAGAGAGAGAGAATGATCTTTGCCTTCAAATAAAATCTACAGGTGAAAATAGTAATAAATGCATTCACTGTGACTTCATTGCCTATTCATTTTCATCTTTAGAGTTGCATGTTAAACGAAAACATACTAAGGAATTTGAATACTACTGCATGGCCTGTGATTATTATGCAGTTACTCGACGAGAGATGACCAGGCATGCGGCCACAGAAAAGCATAAAATTAAAAGACAATGCCGTCTTCATTCTTCTGAGGATGAAGTCAATGGAACAGCAAACTCAAAAGAAATAGCAACTAGCTTTTCTCAAGAGCAAAATCAACAAAGTTCTAAGGAATTTCAGAAAATACTTGCTAATACAGTATATGATGTGGATAAAGAAAGACAGGATCTTAACAAATTGCAAAGCTTATCTGGCTGCTTTACTTTGCAAGATGATGAAAGGTTAGATGTATCCAGCAGTGGAGATGATGTTAATATTTGTTCAAGTCTTCAGGCCACTTCAAAAGCTGAAGTTTCTGCTAACAATGATATAGCATTATTGAAATCAGGAGTTGTATGTGAGGTGCAAAAAACTGGACATGAAGAAAACGTGGTTGATTCAGATTTACTGCATATGGCAGAAAAAGAAAGTGAAGACTTCTCTGTGGATGCTGATGCAAATGATTCACAGGATACAGATAACTTGCTAAGAAATGGAAATAAAGCTGTAAAAGAATATGAAAATACTGAACATCTTACAGAAGTGCAACCGACAGAAAGTTCTAAAAATATCACAATATCTATTCCAGATACAGACATTATTAGTAAGCAGTCTAAACTTGAAGAAAGTGGTACAGATGTTAATAAAATGCTACTCTGTTCAGAGGATTATAAAGGTGCTGAAGGAAATCCATCTGTAGAGGAAGCCCTCATACATGCACAACGTGAAGCAGAGGCAGCTTTAAGTGATGGTGTTTGGGAGGTAGATGAATCTTCTACTGAAGACTTGCAAGAAAATAGTAGCAAGGCAACTGTAACCATAAGCAGCATAGATGATGAAGTAAAATCATTACACATTATTGGATTTTTTGATTCTTCTATAGTAAGGCTAAAAGATCATCAGGAAGGTGGATCTGCCAGCTGCTCTGATGAAAGACAAATGGCCATGAGAAAAAAAGCTGAGTTACATTTGAAAACAGACAGTTCAAGTCCACAGCTTGCTAAAAAGAGGAAGCCTGAAGGAAACTCCCATGGTGAAACACCACGTATACGATGTGATGACTGTGGCTTTTTAGCAGATGGTTTAAGTGGTCTAAATGTGCATATAGCTATGAAACATCCTTCAAAGGAAAAACATTTTCATTGCTTACTCTGTGGAAAGTCATTTTACACAGAAAGTAATCTTCACCAACATTTGGCAAGTGCTGGCCACATGAGGAATGAGCAGGCAAGTGTAGAGGAACTACCAGAAGGAGGAGCCACATTTAAATGTGTGAAGTGCACAGAACCATTTGATTCTGAGCAAAATTTGTTTCTTCATATTAAAGAACAGCATGAGGAATTGTTAAGGGAAGTCAATAAGTACATTGTGGAAGACACTGAGCAAATCAACTGTGAGAGAGAGGAGATAAAAGGCAATATTTGCAAATATTGTGGAAAGATGTGTAAGAGCAGCAATTCTATGGCCTTTCTTGCTCATATTCGGACACATACAGGTATGTAATCTGTGGCTGATACCACCCTTTCAACTACAGTTTATTTTCAACATCAGCTGTATACTGTAGTGATGTCTTTAGCTGTTCACTTAAATCTGAACTGGTTGTAGCTTTTCATTGGCACTTTAAATGCTCATAAATGTTGATCAGTTATATGGCCTTGAGGATGTCACAGTCAGCAATTTTACTCAGCTTTAAGGGATATTTTCTGTAGACAGCAGGATTTGAAGAGGGGCATGAGTGGGTGATGGCATTAGATAGTGCCAGAACCAGAACTGTTCTTCCAGAGTTCAGAACTTCCCTTACATTTCTGAACATGCTTGGCTCTTGATGTGTGCAACTGTCTTCTCATCTCCCTAGTTGATTCCAAAGTTCAAACAGTAAAACAACTCTCAGGGAGGTGGGAGGATTTGTGTACCTTACCAATGCTGTTATCTATATATAAAAAAAAAAATCTGTTACAGGTAAGCATCAACCAATCCTGTTATCTATTTAAAAAAAACCCTCTGTTACAGATGAGCATCATTGCTTTTTCTGTCAACAAGCAGGATTGAGTCAGGCACACGAGTAAAGTGACTTCCAAGTTTAGGGCATCTCAGAATTGAATTGTCTTAGCTCTTGGAGCAGCCTGTAAAGTCAAATGCAAGCATTGCTAGTTCATAGAAGAGACTGGCTAGCGCTGCTTGACCAAGGCACTCTCCTGTGCTGAAGCCTGGTCTGAACAATAGTGCACAATGAAAGTATGAAGAGAGGATCAGGTAGCTGCTTTGCATATAGTATTCAGTGAGGCAGACTTCAGGAGGCCTACCAATGGTGCAACGGCTCTAATTTGATGAGACTGGCTGTTGGAGATGAGAGGAATATTGGGGTTGTCCACAGCAGAATTGTATACCAGATGCTAGTCAGTTTGTCAGAGTTCATTTTACAACTGGTATGCGAGGCCAGTTCTATTTGGATCAAAAGGAACGAACAGTGGTAAATGGGCTCTTGACTGTTACTTTCAACCTAGAGTATAAAGGGCTTTCTCTCAAGAATTTGAAAGAGTCTTTAGACAGAAATTGGCAAGCACTATTTCCTCATTCTAGTAAAAGCTATGAGGAAAGGCTAAAGCGGCTAGGGCTCTTTAGAAAAGACAGCTGAGGGGAGATATGATAGAGGTCTATAAAATAATGAGTGGAATGGAACAGGTAGACTTGAAGTGTCTTGTTTATGCTTTCCAAAAATGCTAGGACTAGGGGGCTTGCAATGAAGCTACAAAGTAGTACATTTAAAACGAATCACAGAAAAGTTTTCTTCACTCAACATGTAATTAAACTCTGGAATTTGTTGCCAGAGAATGTGGTAAAGGCAGTTAGCTTAGCAGAGTTTAAAAAAGGTTTGAACGGTTTCCTAACGGAAAAGTCCATAGACCATTATTAAAATGGACTTGGGGAAAATCCACTGCTTATTTCTGGGATAAGCAGCATAAAATGTTTTGTACTTTTTTGAGATTTTGCCAGGTATTTGTGACCTGGATTGGCCACTGTTGGAAACAGGATGCCGGGCTTGCTGGACCTTTGGTCTGTCCCAATATTTCAATACTTAAGTTATGTACTTATGAAAGCTTGGGATGGCTTGCACGTTTCTAATGCCTGAGATTCTCTATTTCTCCTAGGTGAAGTGATAACTAATAGGAAACAGGATTTCCCAAGTTGAAAGATGCTTTTTCTATAGGTTTCAAAGGGAACTACAAGAGATCACAGAAAGTATCATGTCCCCTACCTCAATGCAAGCGGCATTCTCGGGCTGCGCGGGGTCCCGTCGACATGCACACTTGACTGGCACTGCCCTGAACCATGTGTGTGTAGTTCTTCTCTGGGTTTGTTCAGAGAGCGGTGGTTGCAGGCTCCTTGATTGCTTTGCTTCCACCCACCTGTGTCTGCTTCCCTTGTTTCTCTCCTATTGGTTTTCCGGTTCCTCCTTCCCCTGCTCTTGTCCTATGGCTGTGCTCCTTCTCCCTGCTGGTTCCTGCCAGCACTTTATCAGCTGAGCTCTTCCTGGACTCCATGTTTCGGCTTATGCTTTGGTAGGTGTTACTTGCTCAGTAGTTTGCTTCTTATCTACTTGTCCGTTGCTGACTTTGCCTGTACCTGGATTACTCTCTTGCCTGCTGCCTGCCTATTGACTTTACCTGTTCCTGGATTACCCTTTTGACCTGCTGCCTGCCTACTGACTTTGCTTGTACCTGGATTACCCTTTTGACCTGCTGCCTGCCTACTGACTTTGCCTGTACCTGGATTACCCTTTTGATCTGCTGCCTGCCTACTGACTTTACCTGTGCCTGGATTACTCTCTTGCCTGTTGTTTGCCTATTGACATTACCTGTACCTGGATTACTCCCCTGCCTGCTGCTTGCCTGTTGACATTGCCTGTTCCTGGATTACTCCCCTTCCTGCCGCCTGCCTATTGACTTTGCGTGTACCTAGATCACTCTCTTGCCTGCTGCCTGCCTGGCTGATACGTTCACCACCCCGCTTCCAGCTCCATCTCATAAGTCCTGCAGGCCGCCCACACCTAGGGGCTCAACCTCTGGGGAACAGCGGTCTGCGCAGGTGAAACCAAGGTTTGTCCGGCCGCCAAGCAGAACCTGGTCCGAGTCCTGGCCTCAGCAGCGCTCTACTTAGTACAAGAACTCACAAGTCTGACAAAGAGGAAAACAAGCAACAATATCTGGGAAAGCTAAGAGAATCTAATAGAGTAGTCAGGAAAGCAAAGATGTAAATGGAAGAAAAAAATAGCCAATGTGGTAAAATGGGGGGGGGGGGGGGGGGGCAAGACATTTTTTTTAGATATTTTAATGATAGGAGGAAGTGCAAAAGTGGCATTGTGAGATTCAAAGTGAAGGGGAAGAATCTGTAGAAGCTGATAAAGCAGAATTGCTTAACAAATATTTCTTTTCTGTGTTCAAAGCTGAAGGGCCAGGAGCAGGACCACAGAAGATAAACACAAATAGGAATGGAAGGGTGGTAGCCCCTAAATGATTTTCAGAGGACTGTATTCATGAGGAGCCAGCTTAACTAAAGATGGACAAAGCAATGTGGCCGGATGGCATACCTCCTAAGGGTACTGAAGGAATTTAGGGAAGTTCTAGTGCAGTGGTTCCCAAACCTTGTCATGGAGGCACCCGAGCCAGTCAGGTTTTCGGGATATCCAGAATGAATATTCATGAGAGAGATTTGCGTGCAGTGGAGGCAGTGGATGGAAATCGTGTCTCATGAATATTTATTGTGAATATCCTGACAACCTGACTGGCTCGGATGCCTCCAGGACCAAGTTTGGGAACCACTGTTATAGCGGCTCTGCTGGCTGACCTTTGCAGTGCTTCTGTAGGGTCGGGAGTGGTCCTGGAGGACCGAAGAAGGGCAGATGTGGTTCGTCTCCTCAAAAGTGGAATTAATGAAGACGTTGGGAACTACAGGCTGGTAAGTCTGATTTCTGTGGCAAGTAAATTAATGGATCACCAAACACTATCACTGTATATATAAATCTAATGACTATTATATTAGACCTCAGAGGTGTTGTTAAAGTGAATTTCCACTTTGATGTTATTCACATCAGAAATCAATCTCATATGCCTCTCGTCATTGGTCAAATATCTATTTTTCTATCTTTTTCAAAAAAAAAAAAAAAAAGACTCTTAGCGGTGGATCACTCGGCTCGTGCGTCGATGAAGAACGCAGCTAGCTGCGAGAATTAGTGTGAATTGCAGGACACATTGATCATCGACACTTCGAACGAGTGAAAAAAATGAAAAAGATAGAAAAATAGATATTTGACCAATGACGAGAGGCATATGAGATTGATTTCTGATGTGAATAACATCAAAGTGGAAATTCACTTTAACAACACCTCTGAGGTCTAATATAATAGTCATTAGATTTATATATACAGTGATAGTGTTTGGTGATTGATGAATCGTGTGAACGCTGTATAATTAAAGATAAGTTAGTGGGCAGTATTTAGATATCATTTAAGTAAATTAATGGAAACATCCTTAAAACAGAGAATAGTAAAGTTTTTTTGGAATCCAATGGATTACAGAATCTGAGGCAACATGGTTTCATTAGAGGCAGGTCTTGTTGGACAAGTCTGATTAATTTCTTTGACTGAGTGACCAGAGAGTTGGATTTAGGGAGAGCGCTAGATGTGATATATTTAAATTTAGCAAAGCCTTTAACAAGGTTCTGCATAGATTACTAATGAATAAACTGAGTGCCCTTGGTATGGGCCTTAAAGTGTCTGACTGGATTAGGAACTGATTGAGTAGAAGGCTTCGGAGGGTAGTGGTAAATGGAACTCATTCTGAGGAAAAGGATGTTATTGGTGGTGTGCCGCAAGGTTTGGTTCTTTTAAAATTTTTGTAATCGATATTGCTGAAGGGCTGTCTGGTAAGGTTTGCCTCTTTGCGGATGATACCAAAATCTGCAATAGGGTAGACACCCCCTGATAGTGTGAGTAACATGAGGAAGGACTTAGCAAAACTAGAGGAATGGTCTGAAATTTGGCAGCTTAGGTTTAAATCCTGCTTAAAAATGCAGGATAATGCATTTGGGCTGCAAAAACCCGAGGGCATGGTACATACTGTTGCTGCTACTGCTTTTCAAGAGAAAAGCTTTTAAACAAGTAGGTGAAATTTTCTGACCACACCACTGGATTTGATTTCAAGCCCCTGACACAACCCTTTGAGAGGGCAAAACATGGCCACGTCGGGCTTTTAATTATTTATGGTTTTAACAGTGAATAAATTGGCCTTTTTACAAAACTTTATTGTTGTTGGAGATTTGCTTCTTTTTGTTTTCTGTGCTGGATTTTGTTAATCGTCTGCCTATCTGCTTTCTTGGACCTAAATCATCTTACTGAATCTTCTACCATAACAATTCCTTTACAGTTCACAGTGGATGACTTTGCAAAGGGCTTCCATGATAGAATTGCTGATCTTAGTTTTTCCGCACACTGCTTGCTAGTCCCGACCACCTCCTTCTTCCTCCCCAGCCATTCCAGCAGTTTCCCTTGCCTCCTTTAATTTTCTATCCCAGGATCAACTGAACAAAATAGTCTCCCTTCTTAAGCCATCATTACCCTTCAAAGATTATCACCCAGCATCTCTTTTAAAATAATTCCTTCTACCACTTCTCCTATTTCTTCACTCTATAGTTTGTCCTCAGGTACCTTTTCAGCCACTTGGAAGCAAGCCATTACACACCCTCACTTAAAAGCTTTTAAGAAAGCCATTATACACTCACACATAATGTAGATTCCTCTTTAATAAGTAACTATATACCAATAGCCAACTTACTCATCTTTAAGATTATAGAGATGGTTGTTGCTATTCTGAATATATTTTGCAAACAAAATGCTATCCACCCTCACCAAACTGAATTTTGCTGTTATCGTTCCCCTGAACAAACCCTTCTAGGACTTGTGAACTACATAAAGCTGATCATAGATGGAGGGAGGGATGTTTTATTTTTTTCATATCTGTCTGCTGCCTTCCATTTATTTGACCATACTATTTTACTCCAACAGCTTAGTGATCTTAACATTACTGGATTGGCACTTAATTGGTTCTACTCGTATCTAATCAGCTGCACCTACGTGGTTTTCCACTCTGACTCCTCCTCCTCTTCAAGCCCCCCGCTTTCAGGGGTTCCACAGGGATCAATTCTTGGCTCAATACTCTTAAATATTTTCTTAGCACCCTAAAAGTGTCATTCTGAAGTCTCCATGCACGACCCCCCCCCATCTCTAAGATGCCTGCTTTTAGTATTAAAGGAACCCTCTGTCACGGTTGTGCCCCTGTTTCATGCTCCACCTGGTGGTCAGACCTGGTGGCTGCGATGGACTGTCTGTTTGCTGTTTCCCATGTTCCAGAAGTCATGCCGGTCCGGTCCGGATCTTCCAGCCTTCCAGACTGTCTTGGGATTTTTGGAACTTAGCAGCACCCTTACCTGCTGAACTCCCTTGTATGTTGCCTTTATTAAGCACCTGGGAACTTTCAGGCTTTGCCTTGGCAACAGAGGTCTTCAGTTGTGTTCTTGTCCTTGTTGGTCTGCTGCGGTTCCTGCCCTGAATGCTTGCTTTGCCTGTCTTTGACCCTGCTTGTGTTCCTGGATTATTCTACTGATTGCTGCCTGCCTTTGACTCTGCTGGTTTCCTGGTTTATTCTACTGATTGCTGCCTGCCCAAGACTCTGCTTGATTCCTGAGTTCCTGTTGATTGCTGCCAGCCTACTGACTCTGTGTGGTTCCTGGTTTCCCTGCTGCTTTGCTGCCTGCCAGTAAGACTCTTGCTTGATTCATGGACTATTCTCCTGCTGCTGCTTAGTGCTTCTGTTCCAGTCCAGCTGCTCCAGTCTGGCCTGTCTGTGGTCTGCCTTGCCTCCTGTTTGGGTGATTTGCCTGCCGCTGCTGCTCCTCGGCAGTGGCCCAAGGACTCACTTTTTTCCTCACCGGCGTGACACCCTCTCTGTTAATACATCTGTTAAAATCCAAGGCATCACCATTGATAATACCTTATAGTTCCATGTACATAGATGTAGTATCCTTTTTCTTTACTCTTGGACAATTATGTTCCATATGGTTTCTTTTAGGGCTTCTTCCTTATGAATTCTTGTACATGTACTGGTGCTGTCAAAATTGGATTACCGTAACTCACTTTTTGTTGCTCTGTCCAGTTATCAGCTTCATAGGCTTCAAATACAGAACATTGCAGTCAAATCTATTCATGGATATAAGAAATATGATCACATTGCTCCTGATCGCTTACAGAATCTCATATACTACTACTACTACTTAACATTTGTAAAGCGCTACTAGGGTTACGCAGCGCTGTACAATTTAACATAGAGGGACGGTCCCTGCTCAAGGAGCTTACAATCTAAGAGACAAATATAAACTTAACATTCTATGTCATCAAATTCAATCTTCTGTTTCCCTTCATTCTTGGCCAGTCTCCTCACTTGTTATACCCCTGTAAGGACTCTTTGATCAGCAAAACACCTCTTTATGGTGTCCTTATTTTGTCAGGTATATTTAGACACTGCTAGAACATTCTACTTCAGTGTGGCTGCCCCTACCCTCTGGAATAGCCTCCCATTTTATCTGAGATTGGAAAACATTTTTCACAAATTCAGATCTCTTCTGAAAACATTTTACTTTGCCCTAATACTCCTCCAGATTAACATTTCTGAGAGTTATGCTCCAAATTTTATTTCTTCGTTAAGGGTTCCTGTTTTCTATTTTCCCCTCCTTAAACATTTCCCTATCCTCCTTTTCTACCTTTTGCAAATGTAAGTCTTCCCTGCTCAATTCCCCACCCTCCATTATGGATGTCTTTGTCGTACTCACCACATTTCCTGTCTTGTGTACTAAGTTCATGACTTCTCTCCCCCCCCCCCCCCCCCCCCACAGTATAGAATAAAAAACGTTATAAACCACTTAGACTTTTATAAAATAGGCAGTATATCAAATAAACTGAACTTGAAGAATGGAACAATAGAAGGGAGCTTTGCTTTCTTTTCACTGGCAAAGAGATTGCTTTCAGACATTCCCTACTCTTGGAAGAAAGAAGTTATAACAGTTGAATCAAAGACCTATTTGCAGGGATGAAACAGTATTCTGGACTTGCCAACTAAGTGAATTTGTGGTCTGGATATGTGGGCTGCTTATATCTGCATTCAGTTTGCAATGGCAAGTCACAGATTCTGGCAGCCTCCCAACAGAGGCAAAAAGAGCCCGAGCCCTCTTCCTTGTTTATGTAAAATATTGGTACTTTATTGTCTGTTTGAATTAAGACAGAGCACCTGTAAAAGCAATGAAGGAACACTTGTAGGGCATAGAAAAGTGCTCAGAGTTCCAAGAGATTTATGTGAGGAGTTTAATATTTTGACCACATTCCCTGTGAATCCACCGTCAGTTGAAGTCATCTGTAGTGAGGACTAAGTGATGTTGCCACAAAGCGGACAAAGCCAAGAAGGTAAGCACAGAATAGTGGAGAGAGGTTGAGATATTGACACTTGATATCCTACTGAAGACACTACATTTTCAGACAAGCTAGGGGAGCAGTTTTAGCAGCCACTGCCATGTGCCTGAACATCTGTAATTAAACTCTGGAAGTTACCTTGGGTGCTGATTGTGTGACTTGAACATGGACCATGTGTATCTGGACTTTGTCACCCAGTACAAATGCTCTAGATTGGATGGTGTCCAATACAATTGATATAAAGGAAATTATGGGGGAAAGAATGGACTTCCTGTAAGTTGATTAAGAGCCCCAGAGACTATGGGAGAGCAATTTGCCTTCTCCAGGAGAATCAAGGCTTGTGAGCCACTAGAAACCAATCATCCAAATAAGGAAGTACAAAATGGCCTTGCTTGTGAAGGTGCACTATTGCCACTTTGAGGCTCTTCGAAAACAACCCTACCACTGATGAAAGTTCAAACATAAGAACATTGTAATAGAAATGACAGACTTGAATGGTAAATCCTTTTAGGAGGATGGATTTGAATTTGTATATATGTACATTTCAGATATAGGATATACATCCAGTCTCTGTTGTTGAACAGAGGGTATGGTGGCCTTTTCAACTTCTCTTTGAGAGGGTAGCAGTTGAGATCTCTGAGGTTGAGAATAGTTTGTCTCCTGACTTTCTTTGAATGAGGAAGTATCTCAAGTAAAATCCTTGATTAATCTCCTGTGGTGGGACAGATTTCATATCTTTGGCTTGGAGAAGTAGATGGACTTCTTTTTGCAACATATTGAGATGGTTGAGAGAAGGTTTGTTGCTCTAAGGATGTTGATGTAGCTGATTAATCTGAGGTGATACCCCTCCCAGAAAATGGAATTGCCTCAAGTGTCTGGTGTTCTGCCAAGCAAGTAATTGTAGTTTTCCTCCCACAGGTAGGGCATGAATGTTTTATAATGGATGGAGGCAAATAGCATAGTCAAAAGAGGGCTTTTGCTTTGCTTGGTTAGGGGTCAGTTTCTTAGGCAGAGTCCTTTCCCTTTGTCTTACTTTAGGGACAACTTATGTTAAGTCTTCAGATTGTTTTTAATAATAGAATTTCTTGAAACAATATCTACATCTGCATTGGTTGAAAGAATTGCACCTGGCAGATGTAGCTGATATAGGTTAAACTGAGAGGTGTTGAAATTTGGAACAGAGGTCTTTAATTATGTCTACTATTTTAATCTTCTGTACAAAGAGCGTCTGCAGTAACTTGGAGTGTACATCTTTTTGTATGGTGGATGCTTACAGCCATGCTCGTCACCTGTCTGCAACCGTAGAAGTGGAAACTCTGGCCAACATTTTGAAGGCATCATAAGCTGTTGTGATAAGATGGGTACCATGTTCATCCACCTCTGCTAGAATGTAAACCAGCTGCTTTTGAACTTGTATAGAAAGAGCAGGTGAGAAAACCTGTATCTTGTGGAACTTGTCTGTGCATATTGAACCAAACAGAGCTGGTGAGCAGCTATTTTCTTGAAACACCATGTTCTCCCAAAGGATCCATCAATCAGGAGTTCTTTCTAGGGGATAGTATTAGAAATTCTGTACTTTTTGTTTTTTTTTACTTTATGTGTAGTTGATTCTATTGGTCTTTTTCCCAGTGTGGCATTACTTATGTACTTATTATTACTACTGAATAAGATAGTTGTACTTTATTAAAGCCTGAAGATGGTTGGACTTCATATTTCATTTCTTAACATTTTTTTTGTTACATTTGTACTCCGTGCTTTCCCACTCATGGCAGGCTCAATGCGGCTTACATATACAGGTACTTATTTGTACCTGGGGCAATGGGGGGTTAAGTGACTTGCCCAGAGTCACAAGGAGCTGCCTGTGCCTGAAGTGGGAATCGAACTCAGTTCCCCAGGAGTCCACCACCCTAACCACTAGGCCACTCCTGCACTGGAATTATTTCTGGAATAAGCCATATATTTTGCCATATATGGAGCTGCTACTCTTTGATCATACCATGCAGAGGAGCGCATGTGACCAGCAGAAGAAAAGAGGTGTTGATGCCCCTGTACAAGTCGTTGGTGAGGCCCCACCTGGAATATTGTGTTCAGTTTTGGAGGCCGTATCTTGCTAAGGATGTAAAAAGAATTGAAGCGGTGCAAAGGAAAGCTACGAGGATGGTATGGGATTTGCGTTACAAGATGTATGAGGAGAGACTTGCGGACCTGAACATGTATACCCTGGAGGAAAGGAGGAACAGGGATGATATGATACAGACGTTCAAATATTTGAAAGGTATTAATCCGCAAACAAACCTTTTCCGGAGATGGGAAGGCGGTACAACAAGAGGGCATGAAATGAGATTGAAGGGGGGCAGACTCAAGAAGAATGTCAGGAAGTATTTTTTCACGGAGAGGGTGGTGGATGCTTGGAATGCCCTCCCGCGGGAGGTGGTGGAGATGAAAACGGTAACGGAATTCAAACATGCGTGGGATAAACATAAAGGAATCCCCTTCATAAGGAAGGGATCCTCAGGAGCTTAGCCTAGAATGGGTGGCAGAGCTGGTGGTTGGGAGGCAGGGCTAGTGCTGGGCAGACTTATACGGTCTGTGCCAGGGCTGGTGGTTGGGAGGCGGGACTAGTGCTGGGCAGACTTATACGGTCTGTGCCGGGGCTGGTGGTTGGGTGGCAGGGATAGTGCTGGGCAGACTTATACGGTCTATGCCAGAGCCGGTGGTGGGAGGCAGGGATAGTGCTGGGCAGACTTATACGGTCTGTGCCAGAGCTGGTGGTGGGAGGTGGGACTGGTAGTTGGGAGGCGAGGATAGTGCTGGGCAGACTTATACAGTCTGTGCCAGAGCTGGTGGTGGGAGGCGGGGTTGGTGGTTGGGAGGTGGGGATAGAGCTGGCCAGACTTATACAGTCTGCGCCCTGAAGAGGACAGTACAAATAAAAAAGTAGCACATATGAATTTATCTTCTTGGGCAGACTGGATGGACTGTGCAGGTCTTTTTCTGCCGTCATCTACTATGTTACTATGTCTTAGGGGACTCTACGGATTTCAGAAAGCCAAATAAGATGATCTAGGTTTCATTTCCCACTGAAGGGAGAAAGGAACCTCTGTAGCCAACTTCCTGATACTCTGGATATGAATTGTCTTCCTTTTGGAGACTCATGCCTCTGTAGTGGTGGTGAAGGATCAGATTGAATTCCTGTAGACCCCTCTTCCTAATGTTCCGTAGAGTATAGTTTGAATATTGAAAGGATCCAGGAGACCCTTCACATTAGATTGAAACGAGTCTAGAAAAGATAGAGGAAGAGAATGAGGGCTTTTTATGCTCTGAGTCTGAAGATAATTGTGAAGAAACAGTCTGATCTGAGTAGGTAGCTCCTCTGTATGGAAGTAAGACCAGAGGAGTGGGGAGGCTCAGCTCTTTGTGTTGTGGAAAGAACTTTGTATGCCTTTTTGCAAGATTTTTCTAGGAACAGCTTCTTTTCAGTGTCTAAATGTTTGTTTGTTTGTTTTTTTTTTTTTGGGGGGGGGGAGTCAGTTAATGCTTTATGCTCTTGGTGACGTTCAATCACTATGTTTACAGTCCTTTTGGTAGGCATGTTGAAGTACTGGATTTTTCTGCCACATTTTGGGCACAGATGAAATCCTGACTTTGGCAATATATCTTATTCCTCAGATAAAGAAGTAAGACAAACACAACAACAAACAGTACAAAACAAAATGAGGAATGGGAGAGCAAAAAGATAACAGAGTAGCTGAAGAGATCACTGCACGCTGGAAGGGCAGTACATGCTCAGAATTTTACACAAAATTCTGAGCTTTGGGAGAGCGGTTCTATCGCATGGCCATCAGGATGCCATCACCCACTTGTATGCCTGATTCCATCCAGCTTGTCAATAGAAAATGAATGATCCATTGATGGATACAAATTTATCTTGAGTAATTAAACTTCTAGTATTTCGAAGGCAATGAATTTATCTAATCTTAAAAAAGCTTAAGTTCAATGAACATGTTGCTCTTCATGTTCATAGATTTAGAATTTTAATTCCAAGTTGGAATCACTAATCTAAATGTTGCCTCAGTTCTGGTTAGGGCTTCTATCCTTATAAATTTAGCTGTTCATTTAACAGTTAAGTGCTCTTTGAGGGTACAAAAAAAAATCAATGATTATCCATGATTTTGCAAAACAGGTGCTGTTGATGGGTATGCTTTTGGAATCAAATATGTACATTTGTGTCATTTAGAAGGAGTCGGTACAGAAGAGGCTCAAAAAATCAGTAGAGTATATAAGAAAAGCCAGGGGAGGGATGAGAGACTAATAGAGGAAGTGGTGTTTTACTAGTGTTTCTCAAATAAACACCTGGGTTGTTTTTAGTTTTTTTTTGGTATTGTGGGTGTTTTTTTGTCAGTGTTTATCTATTAAAACCTAAAATCAGAAGCCTAAATTATAATCTATGTAGCATTTCAGCTCTTGGATTTTTAGTAAACTTGTTAACAGCCCTTTCTGGTTTTGTCATGTATTTTCCTACGTGTAATATTAGTTTTGGAAGTAATGAGAATTTCACCCTCTTAAAATGTTGCAGTCAGTACTTAAGGACTTTAGAGTTGCAGCATGTTTTATTTGTTAAAATTATAAGTTAGTTGTTAGTATAGCTGAGGTCTCTGTAGTTTGGAGTAGCATCATTTCTTTTAGAGTGCAGAACACAATGTCGATTTGATACACATGGTGATTTAGTTAAAGCACCTGATCTAGCCTATGTACGCTTACACCTTCTGTTCCTTTGAGTGCTGAGTACTAAGTGGAAAATATACCCCTCCCCCCATAAAAATTGCGTTGAAAATATATAAGCTACAGTTCTAAATTTATGTGAAAATCTACTGCTATGTTTCTATAAACCTGCCATACATTCTTTATTTTAAATAGACAGCTTTTCTAAATCACTGAGCTCTGCTTAGACAAGTGGTGTCTCAATGGCTAAATTTATGAGTAGATTTGAATAATAAATTCACATTTCAATGAACATATTTTCATTAAAACTACAAGGTTTATTTTACTGTACTTTTAAATAGTGGCTTGTTACGGAAGCTATAGTTTAAATTCATGCAATAATTGAATGTTCATGGTTTCTAGGGAGAGAGCAAATATATTTGGCAAATAATCAAATGTTGCTGCAGTTTTTCTCATAAAAACAAAGTTCATGATTGGGCAGCATATTTGCATGGATTCAGATGGGGATTCAATGGAGGTATTAGGTGGGCTTTTTAGTGTAAACCTGAAACAAGAAACAACACAATGGATTTTGTTCACTAAAATTCTGTATCCTGAATACTTAGTTCTTCAATCATATAAGTAGTACTATAGTTTATTTGTAACTAGTAAAAAAGGCCCGCTTCTGAGAAATGAAACGGGCGCTAGCAAGGTTTTCCTCGGAGTGTGTATGTTTGAGAGAGTGTGTGTGGCATTGACTGTGTGAGAGAGAGGGAATGTGCGAGAGAGAGTGTGACTGGGTGCGAGTGTGTCTGTGTCAGTGATAGTGTATGTATGAGAATCAGAGTGTGTGCCAGGGGCCCATCACTCCCTCCTCCCTCCCAGTTCCAGGGTCTCCCTCCCCCCTCCCTGTGCACCCCAGCTGACCTTGTTAATCACCCAGGGCAAGACTCTGGGAGGAGTTAATTGCGTAATGCAGCTGACCTTGTTTATCACCCAGGGCAACCACTCCAGGTGCCTGAGAAAACAACTGTGGCAGGAGTTAATTGCTTTACTTGCAACTCTCTTTTCCTTTGTGTACTTGCTAAACCGGATATCTATGCCACCTCAAGTTTCCGGCTGGAGGCTTCAGTTAGAATGTTGGAGGTGCCTTTTATATATAGAGATAGTCTGTGTATTTTGCATGTGTGTGTGTAAGTATATTTTGTGCATATATAATAGAGAAAATGCCTGTGTGAATTATAGATTTTCAGCTATGATTCTATTTAGGCCAAAATTCATAAATACAAGTTACCACTTAACTTTTTGTGCTTCGCCTAGATTTAAAAAAACAACATGGCAAGCTTAAAAAAGAATTCATATGCTGTTCAATGTAAACCTAAATCTAGTGATGTTCCCATGTTTTAAATTGATACTTATAGTAGTTTAAAAAAAACTTGTATATGCAGTAAAAATTGTAATGGTTTCAAATATTGAAATAATTTGATGAACACAAGTGTACAAAATCCTGAGTGGTGTAGAATGGGTAAAAGTGTTTCGGGTTTTTCACTGTTTCAAAAAGTACAAAGACTAAGGGACGCTCAATGAGATTACATGGAAATACTTTTAAAACAACTAGGAGGAAATATTTTTTCACTCAAAGAATAGTTAAGCTCTGGAACTCATTGCCAGAGGTATGGTAACAGCAGTTAGTGTATCTGGGTTTAAAAAATGTTTGGACAATTCTTGGAGGAAAAGTCCATAGTCTGTTATTGAGATGGACATGGGGGAAGGCATTGCTTTTCCCAGGATTGGTGACATGGAAGGTTGCTAATATTTGGGCTTCTGTGAGGTACTTGTGTCCTGGATTGTCCACTGTTGGAAGCAGTTTACTGGACTAGATGGACCATTGATCTGACCCAGCATGGCTATTCATATGTTTTTAAGTCCATATATAATATGCTGACTGATGATGCTTCTTGAATTTTCAACTGAAAATAAAAAAGATATCCTTATGGTATTTTTGTTGGTGAGCTGGGGGTTGATTCGCCCAAACTGAGGTTGGAAAAGACAGATGTATATAATTACTTGGAAGTCAGGAAAATAATATAAATGATATGCTATGTTGAGGGAAAAAGACATTCTTGGAGTGCTAGATAACAACAAATAGCCCATATTGTGCGCAGATGTTATGTATTTATAACTCTGAGAGGTAAGGGTGCATGTTATCTGAGAGCATCTCTTGCACTGTTAAAGTGCTTTGTAAAAATCTTCAATATCATGTACATTTTCTTTTATGTTCTGCTGTTTAGAAAATACAGTTCAAAATTAAAGTAGGGGTTTGTTTTACTGATGCACACAACATACTATATGCTTTGAACATCAGAGAAAAGTTATAGAAATATTCAAAGAGTAATTAAGAATAAGAAATCAAAAGTCCTGATTGCATACATTTTCCCACCTTTTCTCATAGCTATCTCAAATCAACTGCAATTGCAAAAATTGCTTAAAAAAGTCAAAGTTGAATAGAGCCTACCTGTGTTCAATTACAGTAGCTTAGCTGATTGAAATAGTCTTGGACAAAGAATCAAGCTGTTTCTTTCATATGAAGGAATTTGAAGCACATATTGAACATATTGAATATAGAACTGTTGAAAGACAAAGCTCCAGGGCAGCAGTTCAAAGATGCAGGTTTGGGAAGTGTTATAAGAAATTTCAGATTAAATGTTCTTTGGGGTAGTGTCATGTCCATCATTGTGAAGCGGAAACAATTTGGCATCATCAAGGCATTGCCTCAGGGTGTCTCTCTCCAAAGACAATAGCTGTGTGTTAAGGAGACTGCTGTGGAAGATCTTTGTGAGGCCTAAAGAATACTTCAAAAGAACTACAGAGGTCTCTCTAGCTAAGACAGGGGAAAAATATTGATCAATAATTTAAGAGGGAAGTTATCAAGGAGTGGTAATTTATCATGGGAGTTGCCACCTTGCAGTATCTCAACATTATGTTGTGGCATCCTTTGTAGCAGTGGTGATGGTAGGCTTGTGGAGATCAAGGGAAAGATGGATGTTGAAATGTATAGGCAGATCCTAGCGCTGCGTAACCCTAGTAGCGCTCTAGAAATGTTAAGTAGTAGTAGTAGAGGAAAACATGTTCACTCTCATGTGGACCTGGCACTGGGAAAAATATTAACCTTTCAGCATGACAGTGTTACTAAGCACAAAGAAAAACAATATAGTTGCTTAGCATGTGAAGGAAATGAATGTCTTCCAGTGAGCCAGTCAAACCCAGAACTGAATTCACTAGAAAAAAGATTGAAGGTTGCTGTCCACAGACAATCCCCATCCAACTTGAAAGATCCTGAGCTTTTCTGCCAAGAAGAATGAGAAATAATTGCACCACTCTGCAGCACAAAGTTTCTAGACATTTAAGCTACATGACTCATGCCTGTGATAGCTGCAAATAGAGTTTCTACCAAGTATTGACCCAAGGAGTGAGAAGACTTACATAATTGAGGCTTATTGGGTCTTAAATTTGGAATGTTTCTGTAATTTGCATCTCTAGACAAATATATGGGGTAGGTATAAAGCTAGATTTCTAGATACCATTACCTCTGATAAATTTATTGGTAATAGGAGGAGAAATTCTACTCCAACCAGAGGCAAAAGCTGAGCTCTTGTAATTTGAAGAGAGTATAACTGAAATTAAGGATGTAAACAGAGAGGCAGCAATGCTGAGAGTATATAAGTGAGTATAAGAAAGACATTGTTACAGACAAAAAGGTTATTATCCTAAACAGATTGCATTCAGAGGTAATAATTTAGAAGAACATTTTAAAAATGGAGCATTCAGTAGAGCATTTACAGAGGTCATCAGCACCATATGGAATCCTTGTCCAAATCATTGTGTAATGGCAATTTAGTAAATGATTCACTAATGGTTGTAACAGGCAATTTTGTTTGGGGCTAGTCTGTCCAGGAGGTCTCATGAATGGTTTCCAAGTTCTGAATGACCCTTGACCTGCTAAAACACTATGTGAAATCTCGATAAAGGTTGTGTTTCGTTGATTTTATATTTTAGAAAATACAGCATTAAGGGATAGTTGATGGTATGGATAAACAGACTGGATAGGCCATATGGGAAAATTATTAAAGGCTATTGTGGCTATGCAACTACAGGGCATGTTTTGATCACCTTGACCCTATTTAGTTTGATTTCAGGAATGCCTGTAGCACTGAGACAATACTGGTGACATTATAAGCATTATTAACCGAATTAAAAAATGGTGGTTGTTAGGAGTGATCAAGGATGTGTTGTGTATTTAGTACTCTCAACAACCTTTCATTTTATTTAAGATTTTTAAACCATTTTTTCAACAATAGTGCTCTGTGCTGTTTATATTATTCAATTATATGTGTTTAATTGTAATCGTAGACAAACAACAAAAAGTACCTAACAAAGGTAATTCAAAACATAAAATCAGATCATTCAAAACCCCATCCTCTCAAACTATAAAATTTAGCAAGGCTCTGACAAGTTCCTGCTAGTCAGGGGCAGCCCTATCATTAGACAAAGTGAGGTGGTTTCTTCAGGTGGCAGAATTTTTGGAGCAGCATGTAGGGCCCTCAACCCCTTCAGCAGTGACTTTCTCACTATCAGAAACTTCCTAATGACCACCACCACCTCTCCCCACTCCTACTGTGGTAAAAAGCCAAATGATAAACATGGGTCCTCTGAGACCCATGAACCCCCGGCATGGCCATACCGGTCATGCCTCCTGTGATGTGAAAGTATGCATCAGAAGGGGCATGGAACTCCTGCTATATGCTAATGCCTGGCTGGCTTCCTATTGAGGCCCGTTGCCCATTATACAGTGGTGTACTTGGATGACGTAATGTACAATACTAACTTGAAGACCCATTTTATGTAAGTAGTTCAGTCTAGTCTGGTGGAAGTTGGATTGATGGTAAACCCAAAGAATATTCTGTAAAAAAAAAAAAAAAAAAAAACATCGTGTGCCCTCAGAGTCAAAAAGTGGAAGTGATCACTCAAGTATGTAGTCTTCAATCAAAGGAGCAAGTACACAGATTGCTAGGGTGGGTTGGTTATTACCAACAGTTCATTCCAAGTTTCACTGAAAGGCAGAGCTGTTGACTTGCCTTCTACAGAAGAAGGCTCCAGAAAAGTTTTCCTGATCAGCTGACATGGACTCCACCTTCCGATGCTTGAAAAATGTCCTGTGGTCTGAGTGGATCTTCATTTGCACTGACTTTAATGAACAGTTCATTGTTTAGACTGATACATCTGACATGGGCCTTGGTGCATTCAAGGCTTGCGAATTTGAGAGGTAGAATACTCCATGGCCTTCATCATGAGAACCATTGTAGTATGATTGAGAACATAGTAGATGACGGCAGAGAAAGACCTGTACGGTCCATCCAGTCTGCCCAAGATAAACTCATATGTGCTACTTTAAGTGTATACCTGACCTTGGTTTGTATCTGCCATTTTCAGGGCATGGACCGTAGAAGTCTGCCCAGCACTAGCCCCACCTCCCACCACCGGTGCTGCCACCCAATCTCTGCTAAGCGTCTGAGGATCCATTCCTTCTGAACAAGATTCCTTTGTTTATCCCATGCATTTTTTAATTCCGTAAACATTTTCATCTCCACCTCCTGTGGGAGGGCATTCCACCGCTCTCTCAGTGAAAAAATACTTCCTGACATTTTTCTTGAGTCTGCCCCCCTTCAATCTCATTTCATGTCCTCTAGTTCTACCGCCTTCCCATCTCCGGAAAAGGTTTGTTTGCGGATTAATACCTTTCAAATATTTGAACGTCTGTATCATATCACCCCGTTTTTCCTTTCCTACAGGGTATACATGTTCAGGTCAGCAAGTCTCATACGTCTTGTAACGCAAATCCCATACCTTTTTTGTAGCTTTTCTTTGCACCGCTTCAATTCTTTTTACATCCTTAGCAAGATACGGCCTCCAAAACTGAACACAATACTCCAGGTGGGGCCTCACTAATGACTTGTACAGGGGCATCAACACCTCCTTTCTTCTGTTAGTCACTCCTCTCTCTATACAGCCTAGCAATCTTCTGGCTACGGCCACCGCCGTGTCACACTGTTTCGTCGCCTTCAGACTCTCAGATACTGTCACCCCAAGATCCCTCTCCCCGTCTGTATATATCGGACTCTCACTGCCTAACACATACGTCTCCCGTGGATTTCTACTCCCTAAGTGCATCACTTTGCATTTCTTCGCATTGAATTTTAATTGCCAAACCTTAGACCATTCTTCTAGCTTCTGCAGATCCTTTTTCATGTTTTCCACTCCCTCCGGGGTGTCCACTCTGTTACAAATCTTGGTATCATCTGCAAAAAGGCAAACTTTACCTTCTAACCCTTCAGCAATGTCACTCTCAAATATATTGAACAGAATCGGCTCCAGCACCGATCCCTGAGGTACTCCACTACTCACCTTTCCCTCATCCGATCGAATTCCATTAACCACCACCCTCTGGCGTCTGTCCGTCAACCAGTTCCTAATCCAGTTCATCATGTTGGGTCCTATCTTCAGCCTGTCAAGTTTATTCAAGATCCTCCTGTGGGGAACCGTGTCAAACGCTTTGCTGAAATCTAGTAGATTACATCTATAGCACATCCATGATTCAATTCTCCGGTCACCCAGTCAAAGAATTCATTGAGATTCATTTGGCACGATTTACCTTTGGTAAAATCATGTTGTCTCAGATCTTGCAACTTATTGGTTTCTATTAAATTCACTATCCTTTCCTTCAGCATCACTTTCATTACTTTTCCAATTATCTAAGTGAGGCTTACTGGCCTGTAGTTTCCAGCTTCTTCCCTATCACCACTTTTGTGAAGAGGGACCACTTCCGCTCGTCTCCAATCCCACAGAACCTCTCCCATCTCCAAGGATTTATTAAACAAATCTTTAAGAGGACCCGCCAGAACCTCTCTGAGCTCCCTCAATATCCTGGGGTGGATCCCGTCCGGTCCCATGGCTTTGTCCACCTTTAGATTTTCAAGTTGTTCATACACACTCTTCTGTGAACGGTGCTATGTCCACTCCATTCTCATATGTACTTTTGCCAGTCAATCGTGGTCCTTCTCCAGGATATTCTGTGAAAACAGAACAAAAGTATCTGTTTAGCAAATTTGCTTTTTCTTCATCATTATCTACATAGCGGTTTGCAGCATCTTTCAATCTCACAATTCCATTTTTAGTCTTCCTCCTTTCACTAATATACCTGAAGAAATTTTTGTCGCCCCTCTTTTCTTTTCTAGCCATTTGTTCTTCCGCTTGCGCTTTTGCCAGACGTATCTCTCTCTTGGCTTCTTTCAGTTTCATCCAGTATTCCTTTCCGTGTTCCTCTTCTTGAGTTTTTCTGTATTTCACAAGCGCCAACTCTTTAGCCTTTATTTTCTCAGCCACTTGCTTGGAGAACCATATTGGTTTCCTTTTTCTCTTGCTTTTATTTACTCTCCTTACATAAAGGTTTGTGACCACATTTATAGCTTCTTTCAGCCTGGACCACTGTCCTTCCACTTCTCATAGGATGCCCTAGCTATCAGGCATGCACTTGGAAGCTTTTCTTGTACTATTCACTGGGTCATCCATTCACCATGGTAATGGACCATCAGCCTCTCAAGTGGCTGGCTTACCATAAAGAAATCAATGATTGAATTATGCAGTATTTCTTGAGCCTCCATCCCTTCCAGTTTTGATGTGTGGCATTGGGCTGGCTGAGAGTACCAGAATGCAGTT
Source organism: Microcaecilia unicolor (assembly GCF_901765095.1). Lineage (NCBI taxonomy): Eukaryota > Metazoa > Chordata > Amphibia > Gymnophiona > Siphonopidae > Microcaecilia > Microcaecilia unicolor. The sequence continues at coordinate 416,426,001 of NC_044031.1, forward strand.
TTTGTCGTGAGGTGGACCCACCAATGATGAAGTTGCTCAATGAAGCATAATGGAGCTGAAGGGGAGGTATCCAATGTAGTGTATAGTAAATTGCTAGTTCCCCATAAGCACAGTCTCTCACAGGGCCATATTAAGAGGCTTAGCTCTTGAGTGCTCAGTAGAGATTGTGTGGTTCAGTCAGGGGTGGTAAAAACTAAGAACAGAGGTAAGCAAGGGAGGCCCAGAGGGGGATGGAATAGCCCTCCTGAATACGCATTCATGATTTATATGTGAAAGACCAGAAGAGTGGCCATGTTGCAAAAGTTCTTATTGCATCTCTGTGCTATTCATGACCGTTGTGTCCTGGCAGAAGCCAGGCCTTTTCTTGTTTATTTAATACTGAGCTCAAAGCTGATAGTCTCACATACACTGACTTTTTTTCTAGCATGGCATGAGCCAGTCTCTCTTGCTGGTTGGAATTTAACTGTGAAGAGAATAGGCTTCTGTGTATGTTTCTTTGAAACAAACCATTAGAAGTTTTTGCTTTACTTTTACCTTCATATAATGAGTAGAGAGGTGTGTAGCCATGTTAGTTCACTTTTAAAGGTAATCAATAGAAATAAAACAAAATAAAACATGGAAAAGAAAATAAGATGATACCTATTTTTATTGGACTTAACTTAATACATTTTTTGATTAGCTTTCGAAGGTTGCCCTTCATCAGATTGGAAATAAGCAAATGTAGGTAGATGACAGTATATAGAGTGAAACATCAAAGCATTTCAGTGACAGTCTAACAGGATGGGGGTGGATAGGTGAGAATCAGGGAGACAGGAAGCTGAGAAAGCAATACAATTTACAAAGCAGTACAATTTTATGCTTTATAATGGGCTACAAAACCCAGATCTTTGTTAAGTCCTGTCTGGTGGGTGTCAAAATATTTGATCATTCTGACTTCAAGGTCTTACGTTCCTATATTGTTTTAAAGTTCCCTTTCAGGATCATTACCATAAAATCGCTGGTACAGTGTTCTGGTTTTGTAAAGTGCTGTTCCATAGGCGTGACATCTTTGTTGGTACTGGCATTTTTCATATGATATCTATGTAAATCAAATCTCTTCTTTAGCATCTGACTTGTTTCTCCAATGTAGCAGCCTTCATCGCATTTCTTTTTACATTGAATGATGTATACCACATTGGAAGATGAGCATGTGAAAAATTCCTTAATGTTGAATATTTTTCCTTTGTGAATGACCGTGGGGTCCTGTGAGATACTTTGACATAGTTTGCAGCTGGATATATTGCAAGGATGTGTGCCATTCTTTTCTTTTAGAGTCTGTGTTGGGAGCTTACTTCTAATTAGCTTGTGTTTTAAGTTGGGTGGCTGTCGGAAGGCCAGCACTGGTGGGGATGGGAATATCTCTTTCAGTAATTCATCCTCCTGGAGTAGAGGCTGCAGATCTCTTATGATTTTTCTTAGTTTTTCTAGCTCAGGGTTGTATGTCACTATAAGGGGAATTCTGTCTGTGGCTTTTTTTTTTCTTTGTACTGTAGCAGATTTTCCCTGGGCGTTTAATGTGAGCAAGTGCAAGGTGATGCATGTGGGAAAAAAGAACCCAAATTATAGCTACGTCATGCAAGGTTCCACGTTAGGAGTTACGGACCAAGAAAGGGATCTGGGTGTCGTTGTCGATAACACACTGAAACCTTCTGCTCAGTGTGGTGCTGCGGCTAGGAAAGCGAATAGAATGTTGGGTATTATTAGGAAAGGTATGGAAAACAGGTGTGAGGATGTTATGATGCCGTTATATTGCTCCATGGTGCAACCACATCTTGAGTATTGTGTTCAATTCTGGTCGCCGCATCTCAAGAAAGATTTAGTAAAATTGGAAAAGGTGCAGCGAAGGGCGACTAAAATGATATTGGGGATGGGACGACTTCCCTATGAAGAAAGACTAAGGAGGCTAGGGCTTTTCAGCTTGGAGAAGAGATGGCTGAGGGGAGACATGATAGAGGTATATAAAATAGTGAGTGGAGTGGAACAGGTGTATGTGAAGCGTCTGTTCACGCTTTCCAAAAATACTAGGACTAGGGGGCATGCGATGAAACTACACTGTAGTAAATTTAAAACAAATTGGAGAAAATATTTCTTCACCCAATGCATAATTAAACTCTGGAATTCGTTGCCGGAGAACGTGGTGAAGGCGGTTAGCTTAGCAGAGTTTAAAAAGGGGTTAGACGGTTTCCTAAAGAACAAATTCATAAACCACTACTAAATGGACTTGGGAAAAATCCACAATTCCAGGAACAACATGTATAGAATGTTTGTATGTTTCGGAAGCTTGCCAGGTGCCCTTGGCCTGGATTGGCTGCTGTTGTGGACAGGATTCTGGGCTCGATGGACCCTTGGTCTTTTCCCAGTGTGGCATTACTTATGTACTTACATATGTATGGACACTCAGGTTTTCAAGTTAGGGCGGGGGCGATGAAGTCCTGGTGTGCAGATTGGGGTTACTCCCGTTCAGTGATTAAGAAAGCATATAAATAAGCTTTGTATGCCAATTAAGATCTACTGTTGACACCATCTTCTAAGGAAGTGGACGCTTGTTTAGTCTGTGTTCTCCCCTATTCTGATACAGCATTTCATATTAAACGCATTATTAGATAACATTGGAATATATTGCAGCATCACCAAGTATTTGGCGAAGTGCCACGATTTGCTTTTTCTAGATCTAAAAATTTGGGCAAACACGTATCCAAATCTCAATTTCTTGAAGGATCCGCCTGCCAGACGTCTTTGGGTAGACATACAAGCTGTGGTCAATGCAAGGTTTGCCCACATGCTTTGCAAGTTTAAGAAGTCAGACATCCTAAGACTTTGTAACAGCATAAACTTAAATATAACACTGATTGCACCACAGAAAGGGTAGTATATGCAGTAGTGTGTCCCTGCCCTAAAGTGTACATTGGCCATGCAATGAGAGCTGTAAAATCACGTATTATTGAACATCTTAGAAGGATTCACACTAATGCAGCTCAGGAACCCTTAGTGCAACACTGGAGGGATTCACATCACACAGAAATTGATCTGAAGTTTGTAGTATTGGATATGTGCGAACGTTGCCAAACAGTTATGGAGACGAGAACAATTTTGGATTTATCTGTGGAATACAGTTGAACCAGAGGGTCTACATAGGGAGGTGGAGTGGTGGGCATATTTATAATACATTTATAATATTTTTTGGTAACAATTTATGGATGCATTTCCATTTATAATTATCATTTTTGTAGCACAAATTTTCCCTGTTTCTTCCGGGTCCGTGACGTCTCCAGGTTTAAATGGACCTGTTGCTCTTCCGGTTTTCCTAGACATCTGATTTTTCAGTTAAAAGTCCTGTGCGTGAGTTATGTGCTATCCTTTTAGGTTATCATGAAGTTTTGTGTTTTGTTTGAAAATATTTTTTTGTTTTCAGGGACACTTTTCACATTTAAAGGTTTAAAGATCAGACAGCAGGTGTCTTGAAACAGCTCCGGCGAAACATGGACCATGTTGGGGCCCGTTTTATTCTTTTCACCTGGCAAGTTAAGTGAAAGCTTCAAAGAGTTTTTGCATTAAAAATTGTTATTTGGCACTTGGGGGCATTACTTTAAACAGAGTCGTGCAATGTTGATATGCCTGGACAGCTTTGAAGACCAGTGAGTCTGTTTGTCCCTTGGAAACATATAAATACATCCCTATATATATATATATATATATATATGAAATACATCTGTTTGAAATGATCTATGAAATTTATTGTCAGCGCTGAGTATTACATGGGAATTTAGTATTGTATAGCCTATTATGGAAAGACCAATCTGGATGGGGTGAGGTGGGCTTTGATGGCATCTCTAGCAGTTAGGAAGTAAGGCTAGTGTTGGGCAGACATCCACGATCACTACGAAGAGAGAGGGGTAGAGTGTTCCAAATGTGAGGAGATAGAAAAAAGAAAGCACAGTGTTTAGTAGTTTCTAAATGAGCAAATTTAAGGGCTAGGAAGCACTAGGTGGTGGTCATTGATAGAACAAAGAACTCTAGTGGGGGAATAGTGTATTGTGAGATGCGACAGATAATCAGGATTACTGATTCTAAAAGCCTTAAAAGTCAGGAGAGCTATTTTTATATGTAATCCAATGTTCAATGGGGAGCCAGTGTTGATGTTTAAGCTAGGGAATGATGTGATCAGAATGGCAGGAACAGTAGAGAAGTCTTATTGCAAAGTTTTAAAAGTTTAAAGCTTTTTTAAAGTGGAACGCGATAGACCTGTGTAAATCATGTTGCAATAGTCTAAATAAGAGGAGAATAACAAGAGAATGAGTGTGTGAACGTTGTCGTGGTCAAAGAAGTGGTGAACTCTCTGCAGTTGATGAAAGTAAAGAAGCAGAGTTTTGATAAATGTGACACCTGAGATAAAAATGAAAGAGAAGAATTCCTAAATAACAAAAAGATGAAACCAACTGGAGATCCAAAATGTGAGGGAGGGGCTCCAACAGGTGACTGTTTTGTCTTTATTAAGAACAAGTTGATGTTCAACAAGCCAGTTTTCTACCGAGTCAAAGCAGATCTGTAGCAGGGTAATTGAAGGAGAGGAAGAGTTTGTGGGAAAAACAAGAAGAATGTCATCTGTGTAGAAATATGCTGAGATACCAAATGATTGAGTTAGATCAGCCAAGGGACTCAATAATAAGTTGAACAAAAGGTGGAGAGCATTGAACTCCGAGGAACACCACATTGAATTTGACACTCCTGAGAAACAGAGGTAGGGTAAGTACCTGGAATTAGTAGTGAGAAAGAAAGGAAGTGAACCAGGAAAGTACCTCATCAGAAATTCCCATAGTAGATAAGTGGGAAAGAAGAGAAATGTGACTAACAAGGTCAACAGTGGCTGAAAGATGAGGGCTAGAACCATTCTATGTTGATCAAAGTGAGAGTGAAGTTTGCTGAGCAGAGATGCCACATCCCACTTGTCTTGGATAGTCAGGGGATATAGAGCAGCAAGCTAGGGCTTGGACCGGAGAACTTATTACGGCAACCAGGGAGAAAGAAATTGGGCACTGATAGGTACAACTCTAAAAGCTGGTTACCATCAGAATCATTTGTGTCACGAAATGAAGCAGAATAGTGGTAATGGAGTACCAATGCCCCACCCCCTCATGGAGGTGCTGTGGCTCGAGATTACTTCCACAATTAGCAAGTTAGTGTTTATAAGACAGGAAATAAGATGGGTGCTTGTTAGATGATTGTTCTGAGTTATGTTGATTGTTATAAAGCCCTTTACATTGTACCTAGTGTTGTGGCCTTATCAATAAATGTTTCACTTGTTAGAAGAAAGTGAGATGTTTTATTTATTTATTTTTTTAAGATATGGGGCAAGGGCTGGGGCAAAAGAAAAGGGGTAGGTTTCCATGCCTCGTCGACACCTACTCTGGTTGAAGGAACTAAAGAACTTCTCTGTTTCATCTGTCACAAAAACAAAACACAATAATAGCAATAGCTGTGATTGGATTATTTTCAATGTACACTTTTAATTCCTAAATGATGTGGAGGGGCATTTTGAAAAGGAAGTCCAAGTCAGAATAGAAACATCCAACTCATAACGTCCAAAACAGAAATCCATCTCACATGTGAGATGGATGTCTGTGTGCTGAGGACGTCCAGCATGAAATGCCATTTTACAAACTGGAATAGCCAACATATGAATGGCAAAAAAGCAGGGACAAGGTCCTCTGTCTGGCAGCATTCTTAGAAGAGTGGTCACACAGAGATCCCTGCAGAGCAGAGGGGCAGCCTAGTGGTTAGTGCAGTGGACTTTAAACCAAGCGACCCAGGTTCAAATCTCACTTCAGCTCTTTTATTTTGTAATTGTGAGCCCTGAAGGAACAGAAAAATACCTACTGTACCTGAATGTACACCACTTCCATAGACTTCGGGCTTGCAGGAGGTTTGCATATTTAGGTACTGTATGTATTTTGCTGTTTCTGGAGGGCTCACAAAAATAGATAGTGGGATCTGAACCTGTGACCCTTGGTTTAAAGTTCACTGCTCTAACCACTAGGCTACTCCTCAGATTTGCTTCCTGTTTTGCTAAGAATGCTCATAATACCTGAAGCTGTCATAGACCCTGGTATCTCCTTTCAGTTTCACTTTCGGGGGAGAGGGAGGAGGACAGCAACCACTGGAGGATTAAGGAGGTATCGTGCCTAATTCCTCCAGTGGTCAGCTGCTCAATCAGAGCACTTTTTTGTACCCTTGATGTGACTGAAACAGGTCTTACTTAGGACATCCTATTTTAGGCTTGGACGTTTCTTCCCATTTGGTCATCTCTGTTGGACGTCCTGATTTTTGACCCTACCTAGTCCTGCCCAAAACACGCCCATAACACACTTCCTTGTTACTTGGACATACTGCAGTGTTGGACATTCTTTTTCCGCCTTTGCAAAATTGGAATTTGGACATTTCAAGCACATGAACATTCATTTGGGTATTTTGAGACATCCATATGCTTTGAAAATAAGCTCCATAGTCTCACTAACTAAGCATTGCTATTGCTTTGAAATGTATTTTTTTATTAATAATTTAAGTCTCTATTTGCTTCAAGAAACAAACATTGAAAAACCATTACACATCTTGAGGGTAAATTTATAAATCTTTTATACACATAAAACACTTCCTTATAAAATTAGGTCATTCCAAAAAGTATGTGCTGTTAAAGGAAGCCATCCTTGTATGGTAGGCATGCTCAGTGGTGGAGTTTGGGCAGGATCGTGAATTGCTCACATACTCTCCATGCTACCATTTAGACCTGCTCGAAGCAGGAGTAAAATGTCAATTGCCACAATGTAGGTGATATCTTGCAGAATTTATGTTAATACTTTATTAAAGCACATAAGTGTCTGTGTGACTTCATAAAATAGGCCAAAGATAGGTGCTTTGAACTAACCTCTGTTCATCAAAAGGAGGGTTATACCAGTGATTTTCAAATTGTTTGTCTTGGGACCCACTCGAAAGGAAAACAGTCATTAGCAGGGCACGCATTAAGCCTTTGTTTTATTTACTCTATTATGTTTATAATAGCCGTTAAGCCCGTAACAACGGGCTAGTTTTTTGTTTTCCTATGGCCTCCCCCCCCCCCCCCACCAACCCTGCTCTCTCCCCTGCCCTCCCCCCAGCGTCTGTTTCCCTCAGTTCCGCCCCCTCCTTCCCTCCCTGCTCCCTCCTCCCTCCTCCTCCGATTTCCACGCCCATGTCCAAGCCCTCCTCCCTATTGGGCTGTACTGCTGGTGGAGGCGGGGCTTGGACTTCTACCTCTCAGCGTTCCGACTCTACTGCGCATTTGCAGGTGAGTCGGTCACTTGCCGTTTATATGTTTGATTATTTTGTTGATGTATTATGTTGTTAAAAAACCACCTTGAATGGTCTGTATCACATGGTATATAAACTGCTATAAATAAAACAAATATTAACCTAGGTGTTCTATTATTAAATTACTGATTGATATTCAAAATGATTTAACCATCCACTGCCCAGTTAAATTGCTTGTTGAGGGCTATGAACTAATTTTTAGCAGCACTTAACTGGTTATCACCGCTGAAAATTAGCAGTTAGCGCCTAACTGAAACCCAGCTATTTTAGGGCAGAGGCAGCACTTGGCTCGTTAAGTGCAGATATCAAGCACTTAACCGGTTAGCGTAACCACATAATTGGAACTGGAACTGCATAAAACATAGTCCTATCTCAATGCAGCATCCTGTGGCCAATTTAGTTCTGATTACGTGTTAGCCTACTACTACTACTTAGCATTTCTATAGCGCTGCCAGGGTTACGCAGCGCTGTACAAGTTTAGACAAGGGGAAGGACAGTCCCTGTAAACCGGATATTCAGTGCTGAAGCCCGGACTTGACCCAGAATTGAATACCCAGAAATAACGCCGGCAGCGTCAGCAAAACGCTCACCACCGCCGGCTGCATATTTACCCCTTACGCTCCTGAAGTTTAATTTTAAGAAAATGTGCCATTGAAATGCACACAGTAACTTCAGATACCCATTTCCCCATTTGTTCACCGTAGTGCTTTCACTTTTACCTACGTTTAGGGAGTCTTTTACTAAGGCACACTTACATTTTTAGCGTGTGCTAATCATTAGAGATGCCCATAGAAATCCATTGGCGTCTCTAACGTTTAGCGCATGCCTATTTTTAGCGCGCACTAAAAACGTAAGCGCGCCTTAGTAAAATACCCCCTTAATATTTATTTGTAGTGTTGCAATAAACAGTTCAAAGTTAAATTAAATTGTTACATCCACATGAGCAGCAGTGTTAGCCCTTAATATGCCCTTTTAAGGCGGATAAAGCTGAATAAAACTAAAGGGAAGATGCTAATGGAGCTCTCTTTAGAATTCTTTATGCAATTGTCTGGTCAAGACATGTTGCTTATAATTGATGTGTCCATTACTTGAATTCTCTTGTAATTATAGTCAATAAGTCTTGTAAATGTGTTAAAGCTCACTAAAAGCATACAAATTCAAGAACAGAGTAAGGCTAATAATTTAAAATAATCAATGTAGGCATTTCAGCACTTAATTTCCCTTGTGTGTTGATAGCTGATCATTCTTAATCCATTAAGATTTATTTAGTCGTTTACAATGCAAAATAGGTTTGCACTGGTCACTTGTGCCATTTGAAAATGTCCACCAGGTTAAGTGCAGAATGTAGTCCATTATTCTTCTGTGACTATATGTATTAATTGTATTTAAAATCAAGTTAATGTGGATGTGAAAGTGAAGTAACTATCAATATGTGACAAAGCAGCCCTACTTATATAAGTTACATCATTGATTGTAACATTTAGTAAAAGTTAGCATACTTTTAACATTATATATAGGTCTTGTCACAAAGTATTTTTTTTTAAATATTTTTATTTGCTCTGAAATGGTACACCACATCTGCTAAGCTTTCTGGGAGCTAAACAAAAATGTGCCATTTCAATTGTTATGTTTCCCTTTTTTTAAACTAAGAACTTCAAAATCATTTTTCAGTCTGTGCAGTCACTTCTTCTGTAACTTTCTCTGTATTTTATCTAGGGCAGATGAGTATAAGGTTCTATTCTAGGATTTTGCTTATACATATGAACCATTAATGCTTAGATATTAACTTCTCAACCCTTTTGGGGCTTATTCTTTCTATCTACAGTTTCAAATTCTGATATTTTTTTTTCTTTGTGTTCATCAACTTGCTGATATAACGGATGTACATGAAAGATGTATAATTAAATTATTTTTCTACTTATTCTGAAATCAGCTACTTTCAATGATTAGTTTGTAGGTCTTTAGAATGAAGACTTATGAAAATTAACTCCACAGAAATACTGCAGAAAGTTTAGTAGCCAAAAAACATGGATATGCAAGAAAAATCTCTCGCCTTTCCCTCAATGGAACGTCCAGCTTTATCCATGACTAGCTTCTATTTTCTTAAATAAACATAGGATATAGTCAGATTTTAAATGGTAAGTTTCGAAGTTAAAAACATTACATAGGCTACTTAAGCAGGTGTTGTCAGACACACCTGATTAATTTCTTTGATTGGGCAAGTTTGATTAAGGGAGAGCACTAGATGTGGTGTATTTAGATTTTAGCAAAGCCTTTGACACAGTTCCACATAGACAACTAATAAATAAACCGAGTGCCCTCGATGTGGGCACTGGGTTAGGAACTGGTTGAGTGGAAGACGCCTGAGGGAACTGGTAAATGGAGCTCATTCTGAGGAAAAGGTTGTTACCGTTGGTGTGCCACAGGGTTCAGTTCTTTTTAACGTTTTTGTAAGCGATATTGCTGAAGGGCTGTCTGGTAGGGTTTGCCTCTTCAGAATCTGTAATAGAGTTAGACACCTCTGATATTGTGGATAACATGAAGAAGGACTTAGTGAAGCTAGAGGAATGGTCTGGAATTTGGCAGCTAAGATTTAATGCTAAAAAATTGCAGGGTCATGCATTTCGTCTGCAAAACCCAAGGGAACGGCACAGTTCAGGGGGTGAAAAACTTGTGTGCACAAAAGAGATGTGCGGGTCTTGGGTGTGATCGTATGTGGTGATCTTAATGTAGTCAAACAGGTAGAAAAGGTGATGGTGAAAGCTAGAAGGATGCTTTGGTGCATAGGGAGAGGAATGGCCAGTAAGGAAAAGGAGATGATAATGCCCCTGTACAAGACTCTTGTGAGACCTCATTTAGAACACTGTGTACAATTCTGGATACCGCACCTTCATAAAGATATAAGCAACATGGAGTCGGTCCAGAGGGCGGCTACTAAAATGGCCAGTGATACTGGTGTAGCTAGAAAGCAATTTTTGGATGGGTCAACAGGTTGGATGGGTGGGCACAAGGGTTGAAAGAGAAAAACCCATCACCTGATGCACCTATGCCCTATCCCTACCCCACCCCACCCCATGCTCTACCTTTACCCCACTCCCAATAATTTCAGTGAGGGTAGTAGTGCAGGCTTCAGTGGCTGCAGGCCACATTGAGGGCTAGGGAAAGTAGCAGAGCAGGGCTCGCACATTTCCCCATAAAACTCACCAAAGAAATTCTGGATTATAGTGTAATCTCAATAAGACATATTGTAAAGTAATAAAAAAAAATCTATAAAACAGAACCTAGAGCAAACCTGCCATTCCATTGCTAACTTCAAAATACTACCTATGAAAATACAGTGTCCTAAATATTACAGTGAGGCCCTAAAATATCAATATATTTATCAGGAAACCTAAATAAGCCAAATTACTACAGAATACTACCTAAAAAAAATTCATGCTTAAAAGAATACCTCGATCACACACGTGGAACACAAATGCCAAATACAGAATGTGACCACAAAGTAGAAACAGAAATTAAGTCAAAACCCCAAGAAGCCAGACCTTGCATCTTTGGGAATGTTAAAAAGAATGGAGAAAAATGACTGTGGACAAGGTAGGGGGAAAGGCCATTAAGTCCTACCACACAGTTATTCCTGGATTCTATATACGGCTCTTGTGCATAAAGTTTAGATATGCATCCAATTTGTGCATGCGACTTAATTGAATAACAAGCCAATCAGTGCTGTTAATTGGGCATGAACAAGCAATTAGCACTAGTTGTCAATAATTAGAATTTATGCGCCTACCTTTAGGTGTATTCTATAAAGAGGTGTGTGTAAATTCTAGTGCATGGATCTGTAAAAGGGGCGTGGCCATGGGAAGAGCATGGGCCGATCGAGGGCATGTCTGAGATTTATGTGTGTTATAGAATTAGGGGGATCCGCGCCTAATTTACATGGGGTTTATACCAAGTTTTTATTGCTGTCAATGGTTGCGCCTAAATGTAGTCGTGGTTCCTGGCATTAGGCACTATTCTATAAATGGTGCCTAACTGTAAGCACGGTTTATAGAATACTTCTAAATGCTATTTTTATCGGTATCAATTTTTTTAGGCATCATTTATAGAATCTAGTCCTTAGTATGCCAAAAAAGGACTTGATGCAAAACATGTTGGTGTTTTGCAATAATTTGACTATTAGCATGCACTAATCATGTGGTTTTTGTGTAATGTTTTTCAGGAGGGGGCATGCCATGATGGGGAATAGATGTGGAAACGTTATGCAGCAAGGGCTTCATATTAGCCTGTGCTAACTTGACGACATGGAGGCAGTAAATTCTCCCACGTTATTTTTTGGCAAGTGCTGCACAATAATGGAAAAATGTGTGGGACCTGCAAAAACCAATTATGTTAAAAAAGTTAAATACTGCTTTGGAAAATCTGGGCTTAATATGTGGGGAAAGTCCTGCATTAAAATATGTTAAGCTCAGATCTTAATGGGCTTTAAAAGGAGCCCCTAAGATAGGAAAAGTGATACTAGCTAGAAGACTGGAATGTGGATCCCAGTAGGAATTGAGGGCTGGAGAGAGTTGGGAGGTGCATTTTTGTGTATCCCAGCCAACCAATGAAATGAAAGGCTCTAAATTCCTAACATCTTTGTTTCTGTGTACCTAACACCTTTCTCCCCACTCTTTTCCTTTAATAAGTAGTAGGATCTTTGCCTAGCAGTTAATATTTTGTTTCATTTTCATTTATCTGGGTTTTTTTGTCATATTTCTGTCATGTTCTTCTTCTTGTCAATTTTTGTATAATTGTTTCCATTGTCTATATCAAGGCTTTAAAGTTTGATGTAAGCCACATTGAGCCTAAACTTGTTTGGGATAATATGGGGTATAAATGCTATCAATAAATAAATAAAAAAACCTGTCCTCTGAGACCCTGCAATCATTCAGGTTTTGAGGATATCCGCAGTGAATGTGTCTGGGATAAATCTTCATGCACTGGACGTCTAGCTTATGTAAACTTGTCTTGTGTAAAAGGGTAATGTATATTTAATGTGGATGTCCTGAAAACCTAACTTGCTGTGATGTCCCCAGGATAAATTTTGCAAGCTCTGATGTACTTGCTGTGTACTGTGCCTCTCCTTTATTTACTTACCCTTATCAGTGTTGTCTCTCTGTTCATACTTGTTTAGCCTGACTTCTTTACTGATCTTTTCAGGCTATTTTAGTATTTATTTGAACATTTAGGGGATAATTTTATAATAGCCATATGGATAAAGAGTTGGTGTGCATTTTTCGCACCATATACTTTGCTAGATTTTCAGAGTACCAGAACACACATACTTGGTTCCAAATCCTGCCCCAACTCATCCCCAGGATTGCTTCCTCTCATCATAGGTAAAGATATATATGTAATTGTACTACGTACAGGTATACATATTTTACCCACATAGATGGTATTATAACACCCATTTGAGCAATAAGGGAAAATGTTATCAGTGTGGGCTACTGTTTAGTCGGGTTGTTTTCACATAAAGCCCCATTTTATGCAATGAGACCCTGTGCTAAAATTTTATTTATTAATTTATTGATAACTCAATTTAACAGTAGCCCACCTGCACTGTTTTACCCGTGGAAATGCTTTTAAAATTGTCCTCAGGGTAATTTTATAAAGTATTTTCTTCATTTAAAACTTGTTCTAAACACAAAATAAGGATCTTTTAAAATTACCTGTGCTTATATTTGGCAAGACTGCACTTCCTTTTTTTCAGATAGCAGTTAGACATTCCTGGAGTTATGGTTAGGGTGAATCTGGATGGATTTGCAATGTACACATATATTTTATAAAATATACAAGACATGTACACTTGTATATATTTGGAGCTTGTGTGCTACAGGGGATAGTTCTGATTGCTTGTTTTATGAAGGCATTTAGCCACCAATGTAAATGTATAGAAAATAGTAACTTACCACAAGGTCCAAATAGTGGTCTGATCAAGCTCAAGTAAATCACCCACAACTATCAACCATCCCTTCAGAGCTCTATTTTTAGAAAGGAGGGAGACATCCAGGTCAGGATGTGGGGAATTCACACTGTGTTTTATAAGAGGTTCGACCCTGTTTACTAAGCTATGCTAATGTTTTTTAGCATGCGCTAACGCTAGAGACACCCATGTATTCCTATGGGTGTCTCTAGTGTTAGCGTGCACTAAAAACACTAGCACACCTTAGTAAACAGCGCTGATTGAGGATCTTACAAAATGCTGTAGGTAAGGATTGCACGTGTATGGATCCCCAAGTTAAACAGGATCAGTGATTTTTAAAAAAAGTTGCACATGTGGAAAACACACATTCAGCCATATTGTTTTCTTGCACCCCCTACGTATGCATGGAAGCTGCTTTTTAAAGTCAAAACCTGCATCCCCAATTTTTCTTTTATGCCTCCTGCAGCATTCCCTCACCCTGCAAACCTCTAAAGCATCCTGTCTTTCCCCTATTTATTTATTTATTTATTGCATTTGTATCCCACATTATCCCACCGCTTTGCAGGCTCAATGTGGCTTACAATTCATCATGGATGCTGGAGGTAGAAGAGAATAAACAATTGGTTTTACAGAGAGTTTTGGTTGCATGGTAGTGAAATACATGATAGTTTTAGAGCAAAAAAAAAAAAAAAGAAGAAGACTGGCAACAAGGAACCTTCCTGAGGATTTCTCCTGTCAGATGTCCATCCTCCAACCCCTGTTTCCCTCCCCCCCCCCTCATTCTTACAGGGATCTCTGGTGATGTAGTGGGAGCAGGCATGATCCCTGGTTGCTACTGCTCTTAGGCCACACGTTCAAGATGGCTTCTGTGACCCCCTAGCAGTAATCTCTCACTATTACCGCTAGTGGTCAAGCTGCCAAATAATTGAAAAGCTTATTTCCAAAACCCTGTAAGCCCATATTAGTTGCATTGGACTTAGAGGGTTTTGGAAGTAAACCCTTCAATTATTACTCCAACATAAGCCACCAAAGACAATTTGTATAAAATAGGCCCTTTGACATACCTTTATAGATGTTATTTTATAAAGTCAAGCCCCTTTTGTCTACTAATCCTAAAACTTATTCATACTTTCTTATAAAAGAAAAATAAACGTAGTTCAACAGTGAGCAATTTGATTTAATCATTAGTTATTGTTTTATTGCTATTATAAATCTCATACCTATCAGAAGCAGTCCAATATACAACCTAAACAATTTTTAGTAGGAAATATGTATATACCAGCATCATATTAAGTTACAAAAATTTTCACTCACACACACCCACAAAATATTTATTTCGTGCAAAATTTGTTTTAGTAGAAGAGGTGTTTGTTCAACAACGCACAAAATGCTTGGACTTGATTTTCCCTTACCTAATCTTCAAACATTAAGCACTGTACTTGTTATCATGAAATGATTATGTCATAACCATACTCTGTAAGCCACATTGAGCCTGCAAATAGGTGGGAAAATGTAGGATACAAATGCAATAAATATAATATGAAAACACACAGATTTAGGGCCCTGTTTACCAAGTTGCAGTAGAGGTGTGCTAGCATTTTTAGCATGCTCTAAACAGCGTGTGCTAATTATGTAGATGCCTACAATATTCCTATGGGTGTTTACATGGTTAGTGCGCACTAATATTTAGCATGCGCTAAAAATGCTAGCACACCTTAGTAAACAGGGCCCTTTTGGTTATCTTTTAATATGAACATCCCCTTCTGCTTAATTTTGAAATTTGGGCATGTCCTCTTGGTAAACTGTTATGCATCTGTTATGTGAGAGTTTCAGAATTGCATTAGGAATTGCAGTTAACACAGATTTTAGCACATGTTGACTACAATCTAATGCATTCTTTTTGAGCATATGTTTTATGCAGGTCATGCGGTACTGTAGTCATTAGCGCTTGTTAACCGCAAGGTTCTAATGCTGGAGCAGTCATCAACTCCTAGGTAGGAGGCACCATGTGATCCAGTGTTAACTGAGCTGTTTTCCCATTAGCATGTGTTAATGAGGACACGCTAACAGGATAATGTTTCCGCACTCATGCCAAGCCTACATCACACCTTTTCCCAGAATTCGCATACTGGTAGCGAGCGTTAAGAGCTTAACACCCTTTAGTAAACATACCAAAAGTCAGACACATGAAGTGGATAAGGAAGCACTGTTTCTCGATGGATCCATCAATAAACAGTGCTTCCTTAGCCACTTCTTGTGGCTCACTATTATTATTTTATGTATTTAACCACAATGTGGTGTACAGTAACAGGACAAAAGGAGATTAAAAAAAATACAATACACTAAGGGCTAAATTCTGTATGGCCTAGTGGTTAGGGTGGTGGACTTTGGTCCCGGGGAACTGAGGAACTGAGTTCGATTCCCACTTCAGGCACAGGCAGCTCCTTGTGACTCTGGGCAAGTCACTTAACCCTCCATTGCCCCAGGTACAAAATAAGTACCTGTATACAATATGTAAGCCGCATTGGGCCTGCTATGAGTGGGGAAGCGCGGGGTACAAATGTAACAAAAATAAATAAATTTTGGCGCACAAACAAAATTGAGGAAAATGTGCCTATGCGTATTCTATAAACCATGCCTAAGTAGGCGCAGTTTATGGAAGACAAATAGCACTGTCCACATGAATAAAATTTAGGTATAAATGCCCACGTCTAACTTTAAGCGCGGAGCGGGTTATTCTGTAACACTGTGAGTAAATTTTAGGAATGCCTACGACCTGCCCATGCTTCTCCCACAGCCATGTTTCCTTTTGAGATCCGCACGGTAGAATTTACATGGACTGCTTTATATAATATGCTTAGCTAGTACTGTGCATAAATTTTATTAGTGCCAATTAGTGCTGATTGCTTGTTAATGTCCAATTACTGGTGCTGATTGGCTTGTTAACTAATTAAGTTGCGTGCGCAAATCAGAATACGCCCAGATTTGTACGCGCAACTTAAGTCGCTCTGTACAGAATTTGATGGTAAGTGGATATCATTAGCATATAAATGTGCACGAATTACAAGGGTCTGGATTAATAAAGCAAGTGGAGATAGATATTGAATAAGACTGGTTCAAGTACTGATCCTTGCAGAACACCAAATATCAGTGGATATATAGGAGAACATTTTCCATTTAACAATGCCTGAAATGTCCACCCAGAAAATATGATCGAAACCAGTTAATTGCTACTCCTAAAATACCAGTCTGCTTGAGTCTAGACAAAAGTAGGGAGTGATCAATTATTTCAAAGGCTGAAGTTAAATCTAATTGAATGATAAGAACATCTTTACAGCTTTCTCTGCTGGTGAAAATGGTTGAAATTGTAAAGTTACAATGTTTAGGTACTATGACCTTAGTGCAGTGGCGTTCCTAGGGGGACTGACACCCGGGGCGGATCGCCGATGCCCCCCAGGTGCAGCACCCCCCCCGGAACAGCGCGACGCCCCCCCCCCCCCCGGCGAAAGACCCTCCCCCCCCCGGGTGCACGCCTGTTCCGGGACAAAGGAAGCATGAAAACGAAGAGCCGACAGGCGCGCGGCACCCCCCCCAGTGGCGTGCACCCGGGGCGGACCGCCCCCCCCGCCCCCCCCCCCCCCCCTTGGTACGCCACTGCCTTAGTGAAAACCTGAGTGGGGTAAAAAGCATTAGTTGCATCCCAAATTTAAACTACATTTTTTGCTGGAATTGTGACTTCCTTTATGTTGTTACTCCCTCTGTCTGGTTATAAAGAAGAAAAACAGGAAAATATTTATTTTACAGTTAATTGCATTAAAGGGTCCTTTTATTAAGGCGGTCTTAACAGATTTAGCTTGCACTAAATAAGATGCCCATTATATTCCTGTGAGCATCTTATCGTTTAGCGCACACTAATCTGTTGTCGCACCTTAGTAAAAGGACCCCTTAAAATGGTTAATACCATAAAGTTAGCAATCATGTTTTTGTTCATACGCGAGAATTCAATTGATGATTTCATAACCCCACCCAAAACCTATGGTTAGAGAAAAGAAACAGTCCTTAAGAAAAAAAAAAGTTACAGCATAATACTATTTACTAGCTAAAAGATCCTAAAAGTATAGTCATTCTCCCTTTTATATTTCAAAATGGGAGCAGTTGTCATGCTCCAGTTTAATTTGGGCAATGTGATGTTGCATTTCTCTATTGCAATGTTTGTAATTTGCATGCATATTTGTGTGGCATGTAGGTACAGGAACTTCATTATTCCCAAGTGGGATCTCTTTTTTGGCCTGCTGCAATGATAGGCTTTCCTTTCTACAGTTATCTTAGTATTTCTGAAAAATCAATGGAGATGTATTAGAATCCTTTTTATTGCAGGAATATGTTCTGCTGCTCACGCCCTGTTCGAGCATTTATGCCTAGACTTTACCTCCTTGCCTGGCAATACTTCTTGCCCCCCAAATTCTCTATTCATTGGCCACGTTTATCTTTGTACTTGTGGAGAGAGAGGGATTTGACCGTGTTTTTTTTCCTGTACACCGTCTTTAAGAGCTATTGTTTCTCATCTCTACAAACTGCTGTTAATGAGCATGTTAATAGAATATAATTAGAAGTTATGACTACTATTTATCATGTCTTTCAGCTAGATTCATTTTTACAAAATATGTTAACATTTTAAAATCTGATTTTAATTTAAAAATATAATATAAAAACATAACTGTGATTTATTCTACTGTCACTTAATGTTCATATTTGTTATTCCCATATTTTCTATCTTTCTTGTCATTTCATTACTAAATCATTTGTTTCCTTCCTTTCAGTCTTTTTTTATATATATATTTGTTTTCAGTATATTAGTTACCTATGTCAATAATCCTCCTCCGTACAACATAATAAGTAAATAAGTGCAATAAAAAAAGTGCATTCCTTTAAAGAAAACACTTTGAAAAGTGTGAGCTTACAGTCTGACACAGTAGTGTATTTTTTCTTCCTCAATTCCCAAAAAGACTTTCCTTTCCTCCCCCACCACTGCCACTCTTTCCACTCACACTTTTATTTCTCCCTGTCCTCCCATTAGTCTTCTTTTCATCCCACTAGCTGGTCTTATCTTTATGGTTCTTATTAAGGCAGTGTTTGGAACCAGAGTCCATTGGGTTTGATACTACAAAAAGTGTTGACAGTGCTGTCTCAAGGGGTTGTGGTGCCTTCAGCTAACTGGTGATTTTGTGCCTCCCCTGCCTCTAGAGTGCCTCAGTACCATCCCCCCCCTCAACTGGCACCGACTCCCTACCCGCCAGAGGAAGATTTCAACATATTGTCCACAATGACACTTAATTCCTTTTCCTCAATGCTACTCCTAATGTGAGACCTAGTATCATTTTAGTTTATTCTTCCGAAGGTGCATCACTTTGCACTTGTCCACATTGGCATGACCCAATGTATTTGGCACTGCTCTGCATTTGATAACTTTGATCTGTGGAGGGGCATTCTTAGATCTATACACCTGTTGCTGAGAAAATATATAGATGCATCAACACGTTGTGTTGAGTTTCTTAGGCAGGATGTTTTCTTTGATAGAGATGTCTTTCACCTTTCCCTCAAAAAGCTTTGGCATCAGCCTAATCTGTAATGCATCATTCCGTTTATTCATTATATGATGAAAATTACAATATATTACCAAGTTTGTCATTACAGAGTAATAAACAGATATTACAGGTCTATCGTCATCTCAAAATAAGGCATTCCACTAATGTCTCAGTATTGCAGGGAGCAGTGCCAAAGCTGAAGGTATACATAAAAATCTTTGACAGGGATGTCAAAGGAATTGTGGATTTCTTGAAAAAGTTTGGACTTGCCCTTCATCAAGGGTGTTCTTCAGTTATGCCAATCTGAAATATGATGATGTGAGAAATAAGACAACTTAGATTGGTGACATCCACAAGTAAATATTTCACAATGGCAGACAGGTACATATGCATGGTACCCATGTTCAGCTGGGCAGTAGGACATGCAAAGCATTGGAAGATCAGTATACATGTGGATATTGGCAGAGAACCAATCTGCTTGATCCCTGTGTAGGTTACAAGTGTAAGCAGTGCTGTGCCTGTCACTTGTATGTGTTTTCCTGCACTCCCCCATGTGTATGGCACAGTTTACCCCACAGAGCTGTGAGAATGTGTTTGTGGTCACACATTATAGAATGTACTCTTGTGGGCCACCTTTACAGAGCACCGATATGGCAGCCATAAGGGAGAGAAACTTCTCTGAGGCAGAGAGTGACTTCCTAGCACACCTGGTGGTGTCTAATGTGAGCACACTTTTCTGCTTAGGTGGACAGAGGCAAGACTGTGCTGCAGCATGGAAGGTCTGGGAATCAGTCCAGATGACCCTTGCAAGGTAAGCCTTTACACACCTATACCAAGACCTACTAGATGCCCATGTAGGAGAGGGGTTGCACCTATGCGGATGGCACTTATTAATCAGAGATGCTTTTCTATCCTAACTGAGATCTAAAGTACAGCGCTTTTGTTTTTCTGGGTATTGAACACTTAACCCATACTGTCCATGAAAACCATGGTCAGGTGATTGTTTGACCTGCAGCCAGTGGCGTCGCGAGGGCAGCTGACACCCGGGGCGGGTCGCTGCTGTGCAACCCCCCCCCTCCCCCGAGAACATACCTGGAAGGCGGTGAGGGACGGGCGGGAGAGCCAATCCGCCGAGTGCACGCCGCTGGGGGGTGTCGGCGCTTCGCTTGGTTCCCTGCTCTCTCTGCCCCGGAACAGGACTGTTCCGGGGCAGAGAGAGCAAGGAACCAGTGAGGCGCCGAAACCCCCAAGGGCCTGCACCCGGGGTGGACCGCCCCACCGCCCCCCCCCCTTCCTACGCCACTGCCTGCAGCTCACATGGATCCAGCAATAAGGAAGTGGAGTGGAGGAGTGGCCTAGTGGTTAGGGTGGTGGACTTTGGTCCTGGGGAACTGAGTAACTGAGTTTGATTCCCGGCACAGGCAGCTCCTTGTGACTCTGGGCAAGTCACTTAACCCTCCATTGCCCCATGTAAGCCGCATTGAGCCTGCCATGAGTGGGAAAGCGCGGGGTACAAATGTAACAAAAAAAAAAAGGAAGGTGGGCAGAACCCTTTTATCACATGTGTCATACTTTGACAACAACTTCAGAAAAGGCAAGGAGAAGGCAGACTGGATGGACCATACTGGTCTTTATCTGCCACCATCGAGTGTGTTACTAAGTATACACTTTGCGGGAGCACCTAAATGTGAGTACCTCATCATATAATTGCTCGTCACAAGACTTCTTGGTCTTAGAGAAATTGTTAAATCAGTCCTGTTCAACTTTTTTTCAAGAAACTATTATGACTTAGATGTTGAAAAGCTAAGACTTACTCTGCCTTTGATCTGAAACCATCTTATTACCCTGCCCCCAAACCTTCTTATTGGGTCCCATTATAGAGACACATTGAAAGTGACCACAGATACATTTTGCAAGGCCTACTGTTTTTCTGCATCTTCTACAGTACTCAACTTGATTTGAGTTTTCTCTCAGTTTGAGTGCCAGTGATGCTCTGCGCTTGTGCTGCTTCACTCTGAGTTTTTTTTTCCACCTCTACTGTTGCTCCCATTGCATTCACCAGGAGACTGTCCCATGCTTGCACTCTCCTTTGTATGAAGAAATAGCTTTTTACTTCTGACTTTACCCCACTTTTACGTCATACCACGATTCATCTTTCCAAAACATTTCTACCAAAGTATGTTTGCCTTCTGCCTGTTAAAGGTGATTCTATAACTGCGGGCATGCATAAAAGGTACATGTGTAGTTTCTCTGTGTGGACTTGACCACATTTTTAAAGCAAAAGTATTTGCATACTTGGCTTTGAAAATTATGAGCCTCAGGAAAACTTTACATACATATACACCTGCTCTTTTGCATTTTATTTTCATCATTCTCCCCTAGGGCACTGGTTCTCACCTCATTCCTCAGGTAGGACCAGAAACCTGAAAAGATTCATAATGTATATGCATGAGATATTCTTAATTATATAGCATTACCTAATGTATGTATATACATCTGCATAGATTTGCTTGCACTGCATTCATTGTAGGAATCCTGAAATTCTGACTGGCTGGGTGTGCCCAGAGGAATGAGTTGGGAACCACTGCTCTAGGACAGTGTTCCCAAGTCTGGTTTTGGATTACCCCTTGCCAGTCAGGTTTTCAGGATATGTACAATAAATATGCTTGAAAGATTTGCATATAATAGAGGCAGTGTATGCAAATCAAGTTCATGCATATTCATTCTGGATATCTTGAAAACCTGACTGGCAAGGGGTACTCCAGGACTGGACTTGGGAAATACTGCTGTAGGATATATTTTTTTAGATCCTTAAATTTTATATTATTCAAGGGGTTTTTCTTTCTAAAGTGAATTTTGCACACAAACGACAGATGCATAAAATGTCTCTTCTAAAATCACCCTGAGTGTAAATGAGTGTGACTTTAGTATAAACATGTTCTGAGGCACAGTTGTGATTTATATGTGCACATTATAAAAAAAATGCACGTCTTTATGTGTAAATGTTTGCAGTTTCATTGTAGGCATGTAAGACAAATGCAAAGTGATAGAAATATAGAAATATGACAGATAAAGGTCAAATGGCTCATCCAGTCTGCCCATCCTCTGTAACCCTTAACTCCTCCTTTTTCTAAGGGATTCCATATACTTGTCCCACGCTTTCTTAAATTCTGACACAGTCCTCGTCTCCACAACCTCCAACGGAAGGCCATCCCATGCTTCTACCACTCTTTCTGTGAACAAATCTTAGATTCTTCCTAAGCCTATTTCCTCTTAACTTCATCTTATGGCCCTCATTCCAGACTTTTCCTTCATTTGAAAGAGGCTCACTTCCTGTACATTAATGCGTCTGAAATATTTAAATGTTTCTATCATATCTCCTCTTTCCCGCCTCTCTTCCTGCGTATACATGTTGAGGCTCATAAGCCTGTCCTTGTATGTTTTATGTCCAAGACCGCTTACTAGTTTTGTAGCCGCCCTCTGGACCGACTCCATCCTGTTTATATTACTACTACTACTACTACTATTTAGCATTTCTATAGCGCTACAAGGCATACGCAGCGCTGTACAAACATAGAAGAAAGACAGTCCCTGCTCAAAGAGCTTACAATCTAATAGACAAAAAATAAATAAAGTAAGCAAATCAAATCAATTAATGTGAACGGGAAGGAAGAGAGGAGGGTAGGTGGAGGCGAGTGGTTACAAGTGGTTACGAGTCAAAAGCAATGTTAAAGAGGTGGGTTTTCAGTCTAGATTTAAAGGTGGCCAAGGATGGGGCAAGACGTAGGGGCTCAGGAAGTTTATTCCAGGCGTAGGGTGCAGCGAGATAGAAGGCGCGAAGTCTGGAGTTGGCAGTAGTGGAGAAGGGAACAGATAAGAAGGATTTATTCATGGAGCGGAGTGCACGGGAAGGGGTGTAGGGAAGGACGAGTGTGGAGAGATACTGGGGAGCAGCAGAGTGAATACATTTATAGGTTAGTAGAAGAAGTTTGAACAGGATGCGAAAACGGATAGGGAGCCAGTGAAGGGTCTTGAGGAGAGGGGTAGTATGAGTAAAGCGACCCTGGCGGAAGATGAGACGGGCAGCAGAGTTTTGAACCGACTGGAGAGGGGAGAGGTGACTAAGTGGGAGGTCAGCAAGAAGCAGATTGCAGTAGTCTAAACGAGAGGTGACAAGGGTGTGGATGAGGGTTTTGGTAGAGTGCTCGGAAAGAAAGGGGCGGATTTTACGGATGTTGTAAAGAAAGAAACGACAGGTCTTGGCGGTCTGCTGGATATGAGCAGAGAAGGAGAGAGAAGAGTCAAAGATGACCCCAAGGTTTCGAGCTGAGGAGACAGGGAGAATGAGAGAGCCATCAACAGAAATAGAAAACGGGGGGAGCGGGGAGGTGGGTTTGGGGGGGAAAATGAGAAGCTCGGTTTTGGTCATATTTAATTTCAGGTGGCGTTGAGACATCCAGGCAGCAATGTCAGACAAGCACGCTGAAACTTTGGTTTGGATGCAAGGTGAGATATCAGGGGTAGAAAGGTAGATTTGGGAGTCATCAGCATAGAGGTGGTAGGAAAAGCCATGGGATGAGATTAATGAACCAAGGGAAGAAGTGTAGATAGAAAAGAGGAGGGGACCAAGAACAGAACCCTGAGGTACACCGACAGGCAGAGGGATAGAAGTAGAAGAGGATCCACCAGAGTGAACACTAAAGGTGCGGAGGGAGAGGTAGGAAGAGAACCAGGAAAGGACAGAGCCCTGGAATCCAAGTGAGGACAGGGTATCGAGAAGTATGCTGTGATCGACAGTGTCAAAAGCAGCGGAAAGATCAAGAAGAATGAGGATGGAATATTGACCTCTGGATTTAGCCAGTAATAGGTCATTGGAGACTTTAGTAAGCGCAGTTTCAGTTGAGTGGAGAGGGCGAAAACCAGATTGTAATGGGTCAAGAATAGCATGTGAGGAGAGAAAATCAAGGCAGCGGCGGTGAACAGCACGCTCAAGTAATTTGGAGAGAAAAGGAAGGAGGGAGATGGGTCGGTAATTAGAGGGACAAGTAGGGTCAAGTGAAGGCTTCTTAAGGAGAGGTGTGACCACAGCATGTTTAAAGGAAGCAGGGACAGTCGCAGTGGAAAGTGAGAGGTTGAGAATGTGACAGATAAAAGGAATAAGAGTAGGAGAGATGGCATTAAGAAGGTGGGTGGGAATGGGATCAGAGGAACAGGTGGTACATTTTGAGGAAGAAAGGAGAAGTGTAGTTTCCTCAATAGTAACTTCAGGAAAGGAGGAAAGGGAATGAGGGGAAGGAGAGAGAGGGGAACGGACTAGTGGAGGGAGAGCTGGTGAGGTAGAGAAAGCAAGGTTTATCTTTTGAACCTTGTTGTGAAAGAATTCAGCAAGGGTCTGAGGAGATAATGAAGGGGGAGTTGCGGTCTGTCCAAACTTGATGCTATGTTCCACATTAGGAGTCATCACCCAAAAGAAAATCTGGGTGTCATTGTTGTCAATACGTTGAAATCTTCTGCTTAGTGTGTGGTAGTGGCCAAAATAGCAAATAGAATTAGGAATTATTAGGAAAGGAATAGAAAACAAGATGAAGGGTCCTATTTACTAAACTGTGCCAGAGGCGCATTAGCTTTTTTTATCAGCACGCGCTAGATGCCCATAATATTCCTATGGGTGTCTACACAGCGCATGCTAATTTTTAGCATTGCTAAAAACACTAGCGCACCTTAGTAAATGGGACCCCAAAAATATTGTAAAGCCTCTGTATTAGAGAGTTGCACGGGGACAGAAATCTAACCCGTCCCCGCCGATCCCCGTAGGAATCTAACCCGTCCCTGCCACAAGAAATCTCCATCCCAGCTCCCGGCCTGCCCATCCCTTGCCATCTGCAGTCACCTTGACCCCCTCCCCCAAAGAAAGCCAGATTCTACATGCAGTATAAATTCTAGTAAAAGTAACATAAATCTGTTCCTTCTGTACTCTGCTAAGACAGCAGATGTTGTGAAGAATAAGGGGCTGTCCTATCCCGGGTAGGCCAGTAGATGGCGATGTTCCCATAGAAATGGGGGGAAATGTCCAGGATGAGTCACTAGAGGGAGCCAGTAGGGGAATGTTAGGTGGAGGTTGCTAGGACCAAGGAGAGTCCTGGGCTGGAAACAGGTGTAGGTGGCTATGGGCTGGGTCCTGCTTGGAATTAGGGGGAAGAGCCTAAAGGGGTGGAGAAGCTAATTAACCACCTTATACCTGCCTGTGTGGTGAAAGAGAAGGGAGGAGCTGGAGACCTGGCAGCTGGAGGAAGAAGATCCCCTTGAAGGTACTGGCTGAACTCTGTGGACATTTGAAGCTCTCTGCTGAAAAGGTGACAGCTGCACTACTCTCTGAGAAAGGAAAGTAAATGCTTTTGTTTGGCTGTTTGAACTGTGAAAGTTTGAGGAACTGCTTTAAATGTTTGACGTGAATAAGAAATGTTTAAGTTAAAGAAGGAATAAGCCATGAAGATTGTTAAATGGCAACTAATAAAACCTTTAAGCCTGGTGTTGAACATTTGTGGAAGGTGAAGAGGAGGCAGAAAACTCCCCTGTGTTTGAGGCAGAGGCCTGGTGAATTACTGAGAAGTGTAGAGCCCAACCGTGACTGTGTGTGAAGAAAGCTAAGCAGGGTCAGCCCTGGCCAGAGCCTGGAAGGGTGACCAGCTCACAATGTACAGATCAGCAGGACCCATAGCAGTCCAAAGCAAGTAAAAGTCAGAAACAACACAAGTTTATACCTAATTGTTCAACAACCCTTAGAATTCACCTTTGGGTTAAAAAGCAAAACCATGTGCATGTAAGGACTGGATAAATGAATTTAAAGCAAACTTAAAGCAAATGCCCTTAATATGTAATACTTGGTAGCAATAATGAAATAGTGATGGAATATTCACATAGCAAGCAGCCTGAGGCAATAGATTTATTTTCCACTGAACATAATTAACTTTGTATGAACTTGACGGCTAATAGTGTGCTGAACTGGACTATGGGCCAGTTGCACAAAGCTTACTTTGCTATTAACGTTTGCTTTAGACTGGTTCCAGCCGTCTGAAGCAAACGTTTACGTAGCTAGGAATGCACAAAGGGGTTTTCCATTGCTCTAATGTGTACTGTTAGCAGCCACCGAGAACCCCAAGCAAATGTATTACAGTGAGCTCATTAATATTCTAATGAGCTCATTTGTAATCTAATGTGTATTCCACAGGATGCACAGCTCCAGAGCAGCCCTAATTTAACGAGCAAATTTTACGGCTGCTATGGTGCTATCGGAGAGAAGAGAAGTGCAAGCAGGAAGCTATAAAGGCTGCCTGTGTTTCCTACCTCTCACCTCCCCCCCCCCCCCCAAAAAAAAAAAAAATTAAAAAAAAAAATTTTCCCTGGTGGTTTAGTGGACCACAACACTCCCCGCTGCATCTTATTTCCCTGGTGGTCAAGTGGACCCTGACCAAGTGGACCCTGACCCCCCCAATCTTTTTTGAAACTCTCCCTGGTGGTCCAGTGGACCATGACCCCAGAAATTTCTTTTTAAAATTTTCCCTGGTGGTCCAGTGGACTAAACCCTTTCCCCTGTGCAGGCACACGCTCCTCCCTGTACCTTTACAACAAGGTGGAGGCAGGAGCAAAGGCTTCAGCCTCAGGCCTGCCCAGAGCAAAATGGCGGCACCCAGGCCCTGCCCATTGCATTCAGGGGATGCACTGGGCAGGGCTAAACACTATATAAGGGGAAAAACTCCTTATATTGTGTTTAGTCCTGCCTTGTGCATCCCAGAATGCACTGAGCAGGGCCTGGGCACCGACGTTTTGTTGACCGAGGGAGGAGCCGTTGCTCCTGCCCTCCTGCCTCTACCTTGTTGTAAAGGTACGTGGGGCGGGGGTGTGGGGCGGGTACGGGAGGGATGGGTGCCTGCGCAGTGGTTTGGTGGGAAAAGTTTTAAAACAAGGTTCTGGGGGGTGGGGGGTGGGGGGGGGGTCAAATCCATTTAACAGCTCGCAAACAGTGAGGATGCACAAAGGGGGATCCGTGGAGCTCATTTGCATGCGATCCCCTTTGTGCATCTCTGGCTGTTAGCGATTCACTAAATTTTAGCGAGGCAGCCGTATTTTATGGCTGCCTTTGTGCATCGGGGCCTATGTTGGCACATTTAGATTGACGCTGGACAGAACCTTCTGCATGAAGGAAACCCTTCCCTCATTATTCAATACCTCTCTGTGAAACAGTAGTAATAAAAAAGGCAAGTACATTTTAATAATTATTATTTTATTTATTTGTTACATTTGTATCCCACATTTTCCGAGCTATTTTCAGGCTCAATGTGGCTTACATAGTACCGTAAAGGCATTCACCAAGTCCGGTAGAGGAACAAATACAATTAGATGTTAGGGTGGAATAGGGTAGGTAAGATTCAGGCACATTAGGGGTTGAAGATAGGAAGGTTTAAATAATGTCCAGTACGATCTTAGGTGTTGATGTGTTGCAGAGTTGAGGCATTTATGTTGGGTCAGTAGGGTATGCCTTACCAAACAGGTAGGTCTTTAGTGATTTTCTGAATTTTAGATGATCGTAGATTTTCACAGCTTTTGGCATTGCATTCCATAGTCGTGTGCTTATGTAGGAGAAGTTGGATGCATAGGTTATTTGAGTCCTTTGCAATTTGGGTAGTGGAGATTCAGGTAAGTTCGTGATGAACTGGTTCTATTTCTGGTTGGGAGATCAATCAAGGCAATCGTGTAACCTGGGACTTCACCGTAGATGATCTTGTGGACCAGGGTGCAGATTTTGAAGGTGATACATTCTTTGATCGGAAGCCAGTGCAGTTTTTCACGGAGGGGTATGGCACTTTGGAATCGTGTTTTACCAAATATCAACCTGGCTGCTGTGTTTTGGGCTGTCTGGAGTTTCTTTGTGAGTTGTTCTTTACATCCCGCATAAATTCCATTAATCAGCTTGGCTTAGTATCATTGATTGAATTAGGTTACAGGAAAAAAAGTTTTACATGTTTAAATTTCCACATTGAATGAAACATTTTCTTTACAGTAGACTTTACTTGGGTCTCAAGTGTAAGATTACGGTCAATTGTAACACCTAGGGTTTTGAGACTATCTGAAATGGGGAGGGTATGATCTGATGTGATTATGGTTGTGGGTTTGTAATTATTGTGGTGGGATGAGAGGATAAGGCAGTGTTTTTTTTATCAATGTTCAGTTTCAATTGAAATGAGTTTGCCCACGAGTCCATGGTGTTCAAGCCACGCTTGATATCATTGGTGATTTCTACTAGATCGTGTCTGAAAGGGATGTAGATTGTGGCATCAGCATAGATAAACGGGTGGAGACCTTGGTTGGATAAGGACTTGGCCAACAGGATCATCAATATATTGAAGAGTATTGGTGACAGTGGTGAACCTTGAGGTACTCCGCAGTCTGATTTCCACATTGGTGATATGTTTGTGTTAGATTTTACTTGGTATGTTCTGGTGGTTAGATAACTCTAGATCCATCTAAGTATATTTCCACCAATCCCGAAGTGGTCTAGAAGTCCACTACAATCCACAAAACAAAAGGAGCAAAATTCCCACAAGCCATCTTTTTTTTTTTTTTTTTTAATGTAGATACAGGAAAAAAAGATGTTAAATGATGTTTCAACCTAATTCATGTTTAATGTGGGATATAAATAAATAGATAGAAACTCTGAATGTTGAGCACCTGATTCTCATAACATGATGTCTGTTTTAGTGGCCCATTACGAGGAGAGAAAAAAATCTTTGCACAAATATAACAGTTCTAGGGTGTCTCTATAACCACTCCGTCCAAATGACACACTGATTACAATTTATAAACAAATTACTACTCTACCTATGAAAAGTTATTCCATTATTATACTTCCTCTGTGTACATCCATTTGCTGCACAAGCTGGTATATTTGTAGATATAAGTGAGAATAAATAAAAATGCTACCAATAATAAAGAACGTGGATGCTCCCTACATGTACCTTAGCTCACCCTGGGGGGTCTAGTGGTTTGCTTCAGGGCAGGAAAGATCTCCAGTTTTTCCTGCCCGCTTCCACTGATCCTCTCGCTGCTGCCGCTTGATTAAAATGGCCTCTGAGACTTCAAGCGGTGGTCTCATGAGGTTGCCACTTGAAGTCTTGGTGGTAGTGAAAGGATCAGCAGCAGCAGGCAGGAAAGCATAGGGACCTTTTCTGCCCAGAAGCAAGCCACTAGACCACCAGGGTGATTTGAGGTATGTGCTTGGAGGGAAAGCAAAGTGCCGTTACTTTTATGGTTCTGCAGGAACCCCTTGGACCTCAGTCCTTCCCCATGGGATCCCCATGGGATCCCCTCTATCCCCATTCCTGTGCAGCTCTCTACTCTATCACTCCATGCTGTGACCTCACCTTGAGTATTATGTGCAGTTCTGGTTGCTGCATCTCAAAAAAGATATAGCGAAATTATAAAAGGTTCAAAGAAGGATGACTGAAATGATAAAGGGGATGGACCTTTCTCCCATATGAGGAAAGGCTTAAGAAGTTAGGGCTCTTCAGCTTGGAGAAGAGATGGTTGATATAGTAGTCTGCAAAATCATGAGTAGAATAGAACAGGTGGACCTGAATGGATTGTTTACGCTTTCAAAAGCTACTAAGACGTGGGCACATTCCATTAAGTTACATGATTATGCTTTTAAAACAAAGAGGATAAAATATTTTTTTCACTCAACGAATAGTTGTTGCAGGAGGATGTGGTAACAGCAGTTAGTATGTCTGGATTTAAAAAAAGATTGGACAAGTTCCTGGAGGAAAAGTCTATAGACTGTAAAGGCAGATAGGAGGTATGCCACTGTTTACCTCTGAGGTAGTGAGGTGAGGGTGTTAGAAGCAGAATACTAGACTGGATGGACCATTGGGCTGACCCAGTATGGCTATTCTTATGTTCTCAAGAATTTGTGCTGTTTTATTGTTCATTTGTTTCATTTTTTTAAATTGAAGACACACAGGTGTCTCTTTGCCTTTTATGTTTAAAATCCTGTTTATTCATAAGAAATTCAACAAACATCCAGCTACAACAATCACACGTAGCATACCAACGACTAATACTAGGTCACCAATCCAGAAATTGTAGCTAAAAACAATTATACAGTTAGCCCAACACTTCTTATAAATATTTTCCAATAGGACCCCACCCTGGCCCCCCTCCCCAGTATGTGTGCAGATGTCAGAATCTGTTTTATTATGAAGAATGTAAGAAATAAGTAAAAAGAGCACATAACCATTTTTTTTAGTTAATTTTGTGATGTGGTGCTGTCCGTATATTAAAGCATAACCTGTATTCTTTTTATACTGTGTGGTTAATTCTGGTTTGCTGTGCTTTCCTGTCATGATTGGAGTTCCTTTGTCTGTTTTATTGTACATATAATGTTGTAATGTTTTCTTTGCTTTTTACAAATTGTAAACCGTTCTGTTTTGCAGTTGCAATAAGATACGGTATATAAATTGATGTAAATAAATAACAATGAATACAGAGTCTACTGAATATTAAAAAGCAAGATAACTCCTGTAATTCTATGTGCCTTTTATAAAATAGGCTACAAATAGGCAACTTCTTATCCTCTCATCCTAGATACCTGTTATAGAATGACCATCATGGCGGAACATTTAGGGCTCCTTCTGCTAAGGTGCGCTAATGGGTTTAGGGCCCCTTTTACTAAGCCGCGCTAGAGGCGCGTTAGTGCTTTTAGCGCACGCTAACTGTGCAGGTGCCACAATATTCCTATGGGCGCCTACACAGCACATGCTAAAAACGCTAGTGCACCTTAGTAAACAGGGCCCTTAATATGCTCTAATGATTAACACACGCTAATTGCTAAGAAGCCCATAGGAATAAAATGGGCTTCTTAGCATTTATCGCACACTAATCGTTAGCGTGTGATAAATCCATTAGTGCACCTTAGTATAAGCAGCCCATAATTTGCTACATTCTAGATTGCCTTGGTTTTTTTTTTCTCTCTGATGTGATGACTTGTTTCCACAAAGTGGCTATGGGGCTCATTTTCAAAGCACTTAGCCTTACTACTACTTATCACTTCTATAGTGCTATCTAACCTATTGTAACCTATGGAACTTTGTAAGGCTAAGTGCTTTGAAAATACACCTATGTCTCATTATTTGTCTGATGGAGGAAAGCCGGGGGGGGGGGGAGAAAGCATAAGAGGCTTCTGGAAATGTGTGTGTATAGTATTACATTCTAGAAAAGCCTTGATTGCATTTTAATAATATAATTAGTTCTGTAGTCTATAACCTATGGGAGTTCATTTCAGCTTTCTTCTGTACCAAAAATGTAAGTAATTTACTCTTTTGTCTATCTATGTATCTATCCATCTATCTATCTAATAGCATTAGCCACTTCACAGAATTTAGTGATGTTTCTGAATATTGCTAAATTAATGAATAGTTTTTGATCAGTACTGTTTAGACTGGGCCTTAAATGTGAGTGATAGAAACTGATTACTCTTGGCTGCAGTCTCCACCTGCTTTTGACATTTCAACATAAAGCTGACTAGATATAACCATTCAGGTGCTAAATATATTTTACATCTACTTCCAGAAGTAGAAATGGAAGTATTAAGAGATCTGGATTCATTGTCATTGAACTGTGAAATATTCAACCTTGTCTGCCAGTGCTTAGCATTGTTGACTTTTTTTTTTTCTGGCGAAGATTAAAATTAAATGCTTCATTTTTCGTCAGCTTTTGGGAATCAAATTGAAATTTAATACACTCAGATTTTTTTTTACTGAGATCTTCAATTTCATCAGAGTGCTGTTGGAGGATATTCAGTTCCAAGGGCATAGCACAAAGGTTCATTGATCAAGTATAATATACCGTAACGTTTTTCTTATCAGGGCTCTTTGTGTGTTTATTAAAGATCACATATTTCATATTATGCTTAAATACATTGAAAGAAGTGCTTCACAAAACATATACTAAACATAATAGGAGGATTCTGTGACCATATTGTACTTATTTTTTACTGAAATTCAGTGATTTTTGATTTATTGGGTTGAATTTACTAGTTTAAAAAATCACCCTGGTTACATCAGAGAGAATTTTATTTTTAAACTCAATATTTTGTAACCCACATAATAGAATTACCACATTTAACAATTTAATGATTGAAACATTCTAATTCTTGTATGTTTGTTGAAACGTATGATACATTAGCCCACAACTTCTTACCCTGGCTTTGTGTGTTTATATGTGAAAGTACGTTGCTTATACTTTAGTAAGGCATTTGTGTTTTTACTCTACAGTAAGAACATAATGAAGTTTGTGTCAGAAAGAAATAGCAAAATGTCAGTATGTCTGAATTGCAGAGCAGTCATCCACTTTGCGCTGTACAACTATGGTAAAGGCAAAGATTCATATATTGCATGCGGTGTCTGTAATGGGGGGGGGGGGGGGGTGGAACCTGAGATACTCGCCTGATATGGAAAGGTGTTTGATAAATATGGATTTGGAATACAGTGAGCTGCTTGTGTAGGAACTCAGCAGAGTATTTTGCTAACTAAGCACCAAATTATTTCTCCTGGAGGGATAAACGTCAGTAAACTAGCTGTAGGGCAATGCCTTTTTCTGAGATGAACGTCAGACATTTTTGTGAGTAACATTTGAAAGGTGAGCTCTGTTTATCCTGAGAGTGTGAAATGAGTTAGGGATGATGGGACCTTCATGTGCTTAGCTTCTTTGGTCCTGACCTGCCGAAGGGAGTTTTAACTTTGAAAGGTAGTCATAAATGAATAAAGTTAAATAAAAAGATATCACCTGCACCCTGTTTATTAACCTTTACTGTGTATCCAAATGGATTTAACACTATAACCACATAACCTTTCCTAGTGGCAAAAACTTGAATAAAGGAGGTAGACCACCATATTTATCCTTCCTGATGTCCTGCAAGTGCAGTATCTGATGCTGAATTTATAGCAACCTGATTAATATATTTTAAGGGATGTTAAGCACAGTGGTATCAGTAACCCTGGATTTAATTACAATTCGTGAAGATAAATGTATAAGACTCTTTGCCAAAGGGGTTCTCACATTTTCTGCTTATGCCAAAAGCTTTAAAAAATGTGGATCTGTCTAATATCTTTTTCCTAACTTGCATACACCTCACTACCCAGTGATATATACTTTATTACACATTTAAAATTTCTTTTAAATATGGCATGAATATTTAAAGAATATTGTTTTTACACAGAAGCACTTTCTTTTTCACTTCTTTTTTTTTTTTAATTGTAGTATGTTCTACCTTTTCAATTTCTTATTTAAATTTTTCCTAGGATCAAAGCCTTTCAAGTGCAAGATATGCCACTTTGCAACAGCTCAGTTAGGAGATGCCAGGAACCATGTCAAAAGGCACCTCGGCATGAGGGAATACAAGTGTCATGTCTGTGGGTGAGTAAACTGTTAACGGATTTTAATATGGATAACTTGGAGAAGAGTGTAGGATATACATCGCTTCAGAATTCAAAACTGTGATGTGAGCAAGAGGGGCTAAAATTATGCATGCATATCCTGATTTCTATTGTTATGGTAAATTCCTTAAATACAGTTATGACATTCTTCTCCCACTTCTAATCCTGCACTGAAGACGAGCAATTTTATGGGTTCCAAGGTCAATTTGAACCTGTAATCTGTAAATTGACTAAATTATAGGATGTTCATTCACATTGCCAGGGAGAACTGTAAATTCCATTTAAAGACATCAAAAATATATAATATAGCCTTTAATGTGTGTGTGTATTTTTTTAATGCTATAGTGTTGTAATTTTACTACCATTACCAGACCTCTGGGTTCTGCTGAAGCTTTTATGCATTCAAGAAACTAAAACAAAGCTCGAGTATCCAACGACCAAGCTTAAAGAAGTACAGCTAGGGGATAAGGTATTTTTGTAAAATGAAGATTTGGGGTGTTTGAGATGTTAATGTTGGTTTGTCTTCTTGCTGCTTCTCGACCCTCTCCTGGAGGCACACCTGACCAGTTCAGTTTTCAGGATCACCACAAAGAATCTGCATACAGTGGGAGTCCACCATATGCACATTTATCTCATTCATATTCACTCATGCATATTTATTGCAGTAATCCTGAAACCCAACTGGCTAGGTGTGCCTCCAAGAGAGAGTTAAGAAGCAGTGGTCTTACTGTTAAATTAATGTCTTCATCCTTCACATGCATTACATATAATAGAAGGCATTGAGATTCTTTAATGCAAAACCAATTAATTTCAAAGGAGTTTAAAAAATGCTGTGGCTTCTATGGTATATTAGAGTTGGACTTAAGCACCCTACTTCTAATTAAATATATATTTTAATGTTGTTATGCCTGGGAAGTAATCTAATGTATATGCATTTTATTTTAAACACTGTAGAACCTGGTAGAGTGGTCTTCCAACTGAATTATTAATGTGCAGTGCACCGATGAATGGTACGGTGTAATGGCTAGTAATATTTGGCTGAAAGATTTCAGAATGGTATATGCTATACTAATTTAATGCAGAACCATGTCGATTTTAATTTCTTATAGGGTAGTTTAGTTTATTATTAAGATGTTCTGTACCATCTTTTGATAATTCACAGCAAAGCAGTTTATGGTATTAAGACAAGTAAGTGTAAGTTCAAAATGTAGCCCAATAAAAGATAGATGTATAATCAAAGAGTATGCCCCAATGATACGTTCCAGGAGGGGAAAAAGAAATGAGAGATTTACAAAACTTGTAATAGAGGAACAGCTCACAGGCCTCGATCTAAGGGCTAGCCTCTGTGACTGCTACCAGTCCCTGGTAATTATAGGCCTGACAAAGAAAAATGCCTTAACTCTGGGCTTAAGTTTCATGCAAGAGGGACTCTGTTCTTGAGTAATGTGGAAGAGAATTCAGGACTGAGGGAGCCAAGTAGGTAAAAGCAGTGTGGTGGGTGATCTCAATGTGTATGATCACAGGTTGCCATGTTATGAAAATTCAGAGCATGCCTGCCGATGTACAATCAAGAGACTAGCTAAATATCAAGGAATGCCAGAGCAGAAGGCTCTGTGGCTTAGCATGAGGGTCTTAAATTAGATCCTAGTTGAACCAGTGGCCAGTGGTGTCACAGCCAAGAAGCAGAGATTTGCATGCACATAGGTTGGCTCAAGTTTACCATATCAGACTTTATTCAACAAACATTTTTGTAAGCAGCAGATCCTGCATTCCATTGAAGCTTTTTCTTCCTAACTCTACTCTTCTGGCAAAATTCCTTATGCGGACTGTAGGGGCATTTAGCATTTAATCTTATATAAAAACTAACCTGTTTAAAAAGGCATACTCTACCGATCCAACTTAAATGCCTGAACTCTGCAACACAAAAGTACATAGTGGACATAATACAACTCTTCCGCTTTACGATTCCCTAATGTGCCTGTTCCACATGAACCTTATCTTACCACAACATCACTTATTTGTTCATAACGGAGTTCGCTAACGCCTCTCCGGTACTGTGTAAGCCACATTGAGCCTGCAAACAGGTGGGAAAATGTGGGATACAAATGTAACAAATAAATAAATAAATATGTCGTCTGGTACACACTACAGTACAAAGTAAACCAAGCTAAGTCAATGTGGATGCAATAGATCTTAAATTATACAGTTCCAATAGATAAAGTTCCCTGCACCTAGAAAGTTACAATTCAAATGTGATAAACAAGACATATATTTGATTATTAAAAAGTGAGGAGCATCTGCAGAAGTAGTGTGGCTATTTAGTGGCATTGTGGTGTCTGCTTGTCTTTCCACTGATACCCTTTCTTTAGCAGGCACTATTTAAAGCTTCCAGTGGCTTTCTTCACGTCAATTGCCTGCGGAATCTAGTGTTTTATTACAAATTTTAGCTAGTGTTTTTATTGCTATTTTTAGCTAGTTATTTATATGGCCATTTCTGCGTTTTTACTCTCCCATTTTGTTTTCTTTGGAGAGTTTGTCTTTTGAGTCCTCTTCTCTATGCTGATCTCATTTGTCGTGCTCCACATTTTCTTCATTACCAGAGATGCTGATATTAGCCTCAGCATTTTAGGGCTTGAGGTTCATGCTTCATGTGCTGTATTTTTATTAGAGATGCTGGTATTAGTATTTTTTATTTCAAGATTTGGTGCTCATGAGCTTCTGTTTTTTTTTTTTTTTTAATTTTATTTTATTTATCATTTTACTTAATTACATTCACATTTATCACATAAATGTAAGGAAATACAGAAATTAATATAAAAAGGAAAACATTTTCTCTCAACAATATATATTTACATAATTGTCCACAATTGGAAGATCCAAGATCAGGAAAACAATCTTAAAGAAAATAAGAGAAACTCAAAATGGTTAATCTTACACTTCACATTTTCTGAGGGAGGAAGGTTAATCGGTTATTGCAGCCGGTACAGTGGTAAATGAAGGAAGTTGCTGCAGAGGATTCTTCATCTGTTTCCACAAACTCTTATAATTTCTTAGGTTCAAACAAATAAGTAATAAGGAAATAAAACACTTACAAGGGAATTGCGCTAGGAAGGTCCCACCTAGGGCAATGATTCCTGGCTTAAAAGCCAAG
The DNA here is from genome assembly GCF_901765095.1 of Microcaecilia unicolor. Lineage (NCBI taxonomy): Eukaryota > Metazoa > Chordata > Amphibia > Gymnophiona > Siphonopidae > Microcaecilia > Microcaecilia unicolor. The sequence goes on from NC_044031.1 coordinate 416,462,568, forward strand.
ACCTCACACCTCCCAGTCTACGATTCCTTTGATGTGTCAGGAAATATATGCATCTTTGAACCCAAAAAACTATCAACCATGTATCGGAAATACAATTTCAAAACATGAGCTTCTGTTTTGTGCCACGAGTTATGGTTGCTGCTTGTTCTTTTCCTGACTGTAGTCTGATATGTTTTTTAACATTTGATGTGTGTGTGTGTGTGTGTGTGTGTGTATATATATATATATATATATATATATATGTTTTTTTTAAGTTTTCTTAGGTTTATTTTCACGTTTTATGGCTTCACACTACATTCATCAATATTGGATCTTCTCTGTGCACTATCAATGTTTACACACATATTGAACTTTATATATTTATATTTACATGTATATGTATAGTGTATAAATTTGTGAGCATCCTCATTGCATGCACTAATTTATTTCATACATGTATTTCTGTCTTAATGCATGGTTTTGGGGCTTATGGTAATTTCCTTTTTATCTCTTCTTATTTTTATTTGGCTCTTATTTAGTCTTTATTTAGTCTTTCCATTTGTTTTTGCATCTTTTTATTGGTGTCCTAATTGACATCTTATATTCTTTGCTGTTTTTTTGATAGGCATTCATTTTTGTGTCTTATTTTAATCAGATAATACCCCCTTTAAAAAGAATCCTTTTTATTGTTGTTAAACATGTCTACTTTATGATATATTGCATATAGCTGCACACTCTCTTGTATATGTATTATATGTTTGTAAGAGGACTCCTGATGAAGGCACCAGCGAAATACGGACCATGTAGAGTCCACTTTTTGTTCAATCCAGCATATCTATATAAATAAAATCCCCCTCAGACATTCTGAATCCCCCTCAGACGTTCTGAAGCTCACCTCTCTCCAACTGTGGCTCCTGACCTAGGCTATTCGGACTTCCGCACTCAGCCACGCCCATCTGCGCCCTAGGCCACGCCCCATCTGGACATAAAAAGCACTTTCAACGTTCCATTGACCACTGACGTCAATGAAGCCAGTTCGTTTGTTTGAAGCTCTGTAGCAGCAGATGTGGGCCCAGCCCTCGCGTCAAACGTAATGACGTTGAGGGCGGAGCACATTCAAGGAGCCAATCAGTAGCCGAAAGCAGGAGAGAGGCCAGGTTCACACTCTCGCACAGGACGAAGAGGGAGGGCGGCAACACGGCGAGCAAATGGCTGCGGCGAGTGTCCAATGTGCAGGAGGCGGGTGAGGGCTCGGGGTCGAGGACCACTGGCGACTCGGAAGCGGGGGGAGGGGGGGAGGAAACAGCACTGGCTACGACAAAAGAAGCAAACCTATGACATGCTTCAGGACGTTTAATACACAGGAGTGGAAGTGACCCAAGCAACTGTACGGTAAGGAAGGAAGCCCATTGGTTAATCTCTGTTTCAACTCCCCCACGCAGCCGTCATTGCTATACACTCACAAACAAGCAAACCTAGGAGCTGCTGCTTCACATTGTCGTTTTTAAATTGAGGACAAAAGGAGAGGGGACACAGACAGACCCTGCAACTGGGAGTGGGGACCCTGCAACTGGGAAAAAGGGACGGGGGGAACCCCCCTGGAACTGGGAGGGAGGGGGGAATCCCCCCTGCAACTGCAACTGGGAGACAGACCGGGGGGGGGGGGGGGAGACCCTGGCACATACTCTCATTCTCACACACACACTCGCACCCAGTCTCACTCTCCCTCTGTCACACACACACACACGCGCGCACATTCACTCTCTGTCACACACTCACTCTCTCAAACATACACACTCCGAGGAAAACTTTGCTAGCGCCCGTTTCATTTCTGTACGAAGCGGGCCTTTTTTACTAGTATATAATAAAGACGTATTAACTCTCCTTGTTTCATTGCTTTGGTCATTCCCACCCCTTGACTTCCTGTAGCTATCTGTTGGCCGTGTATGTAGAATGCTTTATTGATCTCTCTACAGATCTGAATCAGCTAATGCAATAAAATAAATTTAAATTACTTCTCCAGGCTTCACATTGTTTAAAGCACTCTGTATAGTAGAATGTTTAGAGAAGAGCCAGTCCTTAAGTAGTAATTATGGTGCTCTTTCCCAACAGATGGGACGTCTCAGATTGGCAAAAAAAAAGTCCACCTGCTGAAAAGGCAGAATTTGGATATTTTACACGCCGGTTCATCCAAATAGCAAGGGGGCATGTTGGAGGTGTATTTTGATGGGACTAGGGTGGGCCCAAAATTAGTACAGCTTGCAGTGATAACAGAATAGAAAGAAACATCCAAGTCAAAAAGGGATGTTTTTATCTAGACCTGTTTCAATCACATCCAGGGTACAAAAAGGTACCCTGATTGAGTAGCTGACCACTAGAGGCATGAATGCATGACTCCTTCTTCATCTCCCAGTGGTTACTGACTCCTTCCCACCTCCCTAAGAAGTGAAAGTGACGGTGGACAGCTTCAGGTATTATGGCAGCAAGCAAGTGTAAGGAGTAGCTTAGTGATGACTTATTCTTGCTGTACACCGCCTTAAGTGAATTCCTTCAAAAAGGTGGTAAATAAATCCTAATAAATAAAATAAATAGCATATAAAAGAATTAAAGTGGGATTTGTACCTGGGTCCACTGCACTGACCACTAGTCTGGCTCTCTGCTCTGCTGTTAGCAGGATATTCAGATTCTTTCAAAAATGCTTCTCCACGCAAGCAAAGAGGCCCTTTTACTAAGGTGCGCTGAAAAATGGCCTGCGCTGGTGTAGGTGCGTGTTTTGGATGCACGCAGGTCCATTTTTCAGCGTGCCTGCAAAAAAGGCCTTGGGGGGGGGGGATGGACAAAAATGGATGTTCAGCAAAATTAAAACCAGCATACGTCCATTTCGGGCTGAGACCTTACTGCCACCCATTGACTTAACGCTAAGTTCTAATGCATTAAACACATGTGGAAAATGGAATTACCGCCTGGGGCACGCGGTAGTTCCAATTTGACGCACGTTGAACACACGTAGGCGCCTTCGCGTCTTAGTAAAAGGACCCCAAAATTATTAACATAAAGTCAGAATCCAACATATTATTTAACATACTGTGTACTGGAAATAAAGCTTTTTTTGAAAAGTTAGTTGTTAATCATAGCTACTGGGCTTCTGCCATTCGGTGGAACTGCTGTGGAGTTGCAGCCCATAATGGTACATGAGATGTGTTTCTAATTTGTCTCCTGAGTAGATTTTACTGAGTAAGAAGACATGATAGGGAAAGCATGTCTTAGATGCAGTATGAGCTTAACAACAAAAAGTAAAGAAAAAATATCACTAGTTTATCACCAAGTCAAGAAGTTACCACTGTCAATAATTGAGAAATAAATACTTTTTAATTTCTTTCTTTAATACTTACTACACCATATGGCAAAAGTAATTCAAAGGAACAATCGTACAACACAAGAATATAACGTATGAAATACGGACGACAGACAACCTAATAAAAAAGAGAAATTTACAGAAGAATAGCAGAATGATAAACAGCAGGGCGCCTTTTACAGAAGGAATGTTCAAAAGAACCAATGTGGCAGCTTGTTCACTTAATTTTTCAGGCATTGCTAAGTCACTTTATAATGTATGAAAATACAGAAAGCCAGCTAAAGGAAACCCCTTAAAACCCTTTGCCTCAAACCTACTGGAAGAATCACTTTCTCACTTTGGCATGGGAGCAGCTCATTGGTTGGATGCTGTGTCTTTGAGCCCCCAAAAATGAATTTCTCTCTCTTATTTCATGTTAGAATCCAGCATTTGCTCTGTGTCTTGCACTGACCTCCCCAGGAAACGTAAAGATAGCAGGGGGTGAGGATGCATTGATACTGGCTCTCACACAGAAAGAGGAGATCTCAGTGGAGCGGGGTAGTACACCAGGCAGTGATTGGGGAATAATGGAGAAAGAATTGGCATCTGTGGAGGATTTGGTTTCTTCAGCTGCTTTAGTTATAACCATTCTCGGATGTAGGGCCAGACTGGAAGAAAATTGGGAAGCCAGAGCCATGCACTGAACTGTCATTGGTGCAATTGAGTTTAATACAAGACAAATGCTATACACCATAGTTTGGAGAACCTGGTCTATTCTCTCATATTAAGTGTAATTGTCCAAATATTTTTCAAAACTTTTTGTTCAATTTATTGTAAAACCTAATACTTGTTAGCTACTTAGCTTATCCTATTCAGATTGTAGGACCGCTGGCCGATATGTGGTATGTTTGGCATCCAGCTGCGTCAGGGTTTAGTCCTCAATATGCACACTATATAATATTTGAGGTCTGAACCCTGACTGACGCAGCTGGTTGCCAAACATGCCATATGTCTACCAGCGGTCCTATAATTTGAATAGGATAAGCTAAGTAGCTAACAATGTTATGTTTTATAATAAGTTGAACAAAAAGTTTTGAAAAATATTTGGATAATTACACTTAATATACAGTTTATGTAAAAATCAGTCATTACAGACCAGTGAGGAGGCAAGGCAAGCCAAGAGTATTGTTGGCTCTTGTGAAACGAGTCGCCACTGAGGTCTTGACTTCATATAGCGAATCTGCTCGGAACTGTTCTAAAATTGTTTTGTTATTGAGATGCTGGGTTTGTTCAGTTTTGCTAGAACCATTATTAGAGAAAACTGTGTATAGTTTTGTGGATCACCTTTGTACCCCTTTATAAAAATCGGCATTACATTGGCTACCCACTCTTTCTCAGGTACTATGGCTATTTACTAATGAGAGGTTAGCAATTTCATCTGAGCTCTTTTCAAACTTTAGAGTGAATACCATCTATATTTGTTACTTTTTAGTTTATTACATTGCTCCGTTACATTGTCTACATCAGGGGTGAGCAACCACAGTCCTTGAGGGCCACAGTACATCAAGGGTGAGCAACCACAGTTCTTGAGGGCCACAACCCAGTCAGGTTTTCAAGATTTCCACAATGAATATGCTTCTATTGTGTGCAAGTAAATCATATGCTTTTCTAGGTTTACAATGATTTGCTTTTGTTGTTCCGAATCTCTGCCAAATATTTCTGGTTTGGTGGGTATGATCCCGACACCTTCCATCGTAAAGACCAAAGGAAATATATTTTCCATCTTTGGTCTTACCTTTGTCTTCTCTGAACACTGTAGTTATCCTTGGTAGTCTAGTGGCCCCTCCTGACTCCCTCACAGATTATTTACTTGGAATTTGGTTAAAATGTTTTCATCAGTTTTTGCCTTTTATAGCAAGCTTCTTTTTAAGCATTTTTTTTCTTGGTCTGCATTTTTATTTGCCAGGGTTTATGCTTATCCCTGTTTTCCTTCTTTGTGTTTACTTTCCAATATTTGAAAATACCATTTTGGTTTTGATTTCCTTTCATCTTCCCAGGGCTAAATTAAATGGAAAGTTTAACTGGATAGTGGCTGAAAATCCTCATCCACTGTTATGCCCCAAACCTGCCCCCTTACTATATGCACAGAATCGGGTTGGTTTAATGGATTTTCTGCACGATACTCTCCACATAGAGAGGAATTCTATAATAGGGCATCTGCTATAAGTGCTGGTTATGGTGCCTGTTTTAAGCCTATTCTGTAATGAAAAGTAGGCACCTACTTTTCTTTGTAGAATACTAGCACAAATGGCTAAAATCATGCATACATTAAGTTGCAATCGACCCTACAGCTGGTGTAAATGCTTGTGCTTTGATGTTAGCCAAAAATAGTAAAAACTATGCCAGGCCACCTTAATTTCCAGAAAGCACTAAAAACAGACCTGTTCAAAAGAGCATACCCCACCGACCCAACATAAAAATACCTGGACACCTGAGACACAATGTAACCAAGGAACGTAATGGACATTACCTGACTCTTCCTCCCTCCCCCCTCCCTGAGTTCCCCCCAATTGTACCTACCATACATGTACCACAACATCACCTTGTATTCATTCATACCATGTATTTGTTCAGACCGGAATCGGCTAACGCCGCTAACGGTAATATGTAAGCCACATTGAGCCTGCAAAAAGGTGGGAAAATGTGGGATATAAATGCAACAAATAATAATACGTGCATAAATGATGGTGTTTCATAATTTATTTTAGTGTCTGTGGTCTCTGCCCATATTCTACCCTAACTCTGTTCATGTGCATGCCCACTGGCAAAGTCCACTGATTGTTATTCTATGTCATTTATAAATTGCTGCACAATAAATGGCCGCTCATATGTGTAAATAACTATAAAATCTCCATTTGCATGTCATCTTGCTCCCTAAAACAAGGCATCTCCTTAATAGAATTATCCCCATAATGACTAAAAATTCATGGATTGTGTAGTTATGGGCTAGACTCAGTAAATGACACCTAAAAAATTTGACACTGAAAAACCCCGCTTAAGTGTTATTCTATAAGCCACACCTAAAGTTCGACGCGGCGTTATGCACCCTTATTCTGTAATTACATGTGTAACTCAAAGCCGCGACCTGTTCTGTGCCGAAACACTCATGGCCCCTTTCCATGCCCCCCCTTTATCGGGCAGTTCGTACATTTTAGGTGCAGATCCTGTGCCTAACTTTACACATGTAACACCCAATTAAATCTAATTAGTGCCAATATTTGTTAAAAAGCCAATTATTGACACTAATTGGCATGCGCAAATTGGAAGCGTGCCTAGATTTGCGCTTGCAGTTTTTGTCGACCATTATTGAACCATGGGGTATATATTGAATGGCTAACCATCTTTGAATATTGGGACGTTAATGTTTATAAAAATATTTATTTTATATTAGATAATATAAGAAAATATTTGCAAGGAAAGTGGATAAAAAAATTTGCACCCAAGGCATAGACTCCTTGTACCTACTCAGAAACTTCTTCTATCACTCTTATGTTGATCTCCTTAGGCCTAGGAAAACCTATACTTTCTGGCCCATAAACGAAGTCTACTGGCTTTAGAAATACAGGCATAAATTGAGTCTGAATCTTGAGGGAACACAAATAAAACCAACAATGTAGACCTATTTGTTTTCTCATCCATTGATTTTTCTTAGAAAGCTGTCAGGTTTAGAGTATCTACAGAATTAGTACTTTATTTAATTTACCACTTGAATACAGGCCTGAATTAAATGGATAGCTGTGGCTGTGCCGACTGCTTCACACGTATTTTCAGCACCAATGCTGGAGTTTAAATTAATGTGGTGGCTGTTGCTGCTGAATATCACCCTGTAAAGTGCTACTTCTGAGTAGACAAGTAGGTCCTATGCTTCATAGGAGGGAACAGTGTTGCGCAGTTCTTTGTGGCTGAATTTTGCTTTCTAATTGTTCTGACTTCTTTTCACCTAACTTCAGGGTTTCCTTATTGTATGGACTCATAAGAAGTGTACGTCTTGTTTAACTTGACCCTTTTAATATTGCCTGATAAACTGGGAGAGCTTCACACCAGACATACAATACAGGCTAGGGGCAAAAATTTGCTCCTAACTCTTGGAGCCATTTTGGGCATGGGGAGAGCCAACTGTAGGGTTCAGGCACCCCCTTGTACTCTGGCTGCCTACTAGCAGAGATGAACTTGCAGAAGGACCCTTAACCTCCTCCACCAGGGGCTTTTTATACTGCTCTTTTACATCACACTTAAGGAACATCCCTTTTGGATGTGTCGCACAAAACAGTTCTTCTAGTACTTAGATCCTGTGGAGGATCAGATGCCATTCAAATTTGACAAGCATAACCATTACTTTGAGGAGACAGGTTGCAAATTACACATAGGAATCCTAAGTAATATACCACAGGAAAAATTATTAATTGATGGTGGGGTGGCAGCCGAACGACCACAACTTGGGATTCAGGTGGGTTGGCAGCAACAAAGGCAGTTAACTGTTGAATTTCATAGAACACAGTATGTGCACCCTGGTACTTAATAAGACATGTGCATGGATAACGCAAAAAAAAAAAAAAGAGAGAGCTCCCAACTTCAACACTGCAGGTTTCAAAAGAAGAAATTGTTGCATCCTCCACTGTGTGTCCTTAGACACATTTGGGAAGAGCTGAACTTTTGCATTCATAAAATTAGTGTATTTAGAGTGAAAAAAAAACATCTGGACTAGCCAGTTCCTGTCTGGGTCCATTGCACAAGTCACTAATAAAATTGCAACTACAGGGTCAGAGTCCAATCTTTGCAAAAAATCCGGTAAATCCAAATTATCCAACTCTAAAGCGGGAACTTTCTCAGTTCCCTCCTTCCTCTTTGCCTGTGGAAGATAATAAGCTCTGGAAACTGGTGGTATCGATTCTACAGGCACTTTCAAAACGGTCACTATAAATTTTTTCTACATCTCCAGAGCAGATACAGCTGAAACATGTAGAAAGTTTATAAATCTTAAATTCCGCCTCCTATTTGCATTATCCAATGCCTCCAACTTGCAGTGCATACCTGAAATATCTTTAATTATTACCAGTTCATTTTGCTGGACCTGTCGGAAGTTTCTCTCGGTTTCAGAAACACGCTGATTTAACCCACTAATATCTGCATTAACAATGCTCTGTTGTAAAACAAGAATATCCATCATTTGCGAAGTTACTCCCATCTGGCCCAGGAAAGACTTTTCCAAACACCAGATTCTTTCCCATAATGTTTCCAAAGTATATAGTTTAGGTCTTACCCGTGTAGTGGTAGAGAATTTAGTGATACATAGTGGCATACTAGCAAATCCAAAGTCTGTTCCTTGAGCTCCCTTCTCCCCCAAAACCCAGGGCTGGTCCTCTGCATGCTACACATCCCCATAGGCCAGCTTGATCTCAGTCCCCACAGCACTTCCTTCAGCTCTTCACACCAAGTGGCAGCTCAGCACTCCCCTGCAGGATAGGTGTGTATGTAGGGGGGGGGGGGGAGCTGCGACTCTGGGGATAATGAGACTTCCATGTCAGGGGAGGTCAACGGCCCACCTTCTGCCTCTGCCATTCCCAGCAAGCCACCTGGAATCTCTCCTTCTGCCTCTGGTTGGCGCACATAATTGTCCATCGGCACGGACAACACTTGGGCTGAAGCCTCTGACAACAGACGCATTCCTTTGCGCTTCTTGCCCATCGGGTAGAACAGGTAAGGGAGAGAAAAAGGAAAAGGGAAACACCGTGCCGGAGCTCAGCACCACACACCCGCTATCTTGGAACACCCCCTTCATTTTAACTTTTAAGAAACCACTTACATATTGTTCAAATTATTTGTGATAGCTGAGGTCATTCTGTATGTACATTTGTATCAGATCACATTTCATTAATGTTTGAAATAAGGTACAGTTTTGTCTACAAGAAAGTGTTTATGGAAATTGGTCCTTGCAGAGAACTGTGGAGAACATCATCTGCAGTAATGATCAAAACAAATCTACCATGTAGTCATTGTACATAGAAAATGAAATAAGATGCTGGAGTCAAGTGAGCAAGGGTTTGAGATAGGAAATTGTAGATGTTTGCTTCTGACAGGCTTCAGATAGTGATAGACCAGTTGTTCCGAAATTATGTTTAACACAAGTATATATATATAATAGACATCAGGTGTCAGGGAAGGGAAAGAACTGGATATTCTCAAAGAAAAGGTTTGTTGGTCAAGAACCAACTATTTAAGTACCAATGTATGCTACTATCTTGGACATCCCATGTCTCACAGAGGAGAAATGAGTGAATTGAAGATGCATTTGGGTTGTCATTTTGACTCAGAAGCATTAATCTTCTACATGTAAACTTCTTCCTGAGTAATGAAATCAAGGGGCAAGTGATAGTGTAACCACACTGAAACCATCACCGCAGTAAATGGTATGAAGTAGGATACTATGCTGCATAAAACCACGTGAAACAGATGTGACTGGAGGATAATGTAAATATATGCAGATACCAAAAGTGGGCGTGAAGTCATCCAAATCAATACAAATGAAAACTGAACCAATTAAGACTCACTTCATATTAGAGAGACACTTTAAAAGGAAGGAAAAAGCTTCAAAGAGCTCCAAATCCAAAGATTTATAGAGCTTAAAATGATCCAGCAGATTTACTCTTCATCATCAGCTTAAAAAACCTTCCAAAATCAGTCTTTATAGTCTTTTTTTTTCTTTTCTTCATTTTTTGTTATAATTTTCTTCTTTTCTTCAACCCTAGTGCTTAATCACTTCTAGCTTAAGTATAATACATATTCACACATATTCCAACTGTATTCAGATTCCATTCAAGTTAAACATACCCATTGCTCTTTGAGGCTTTTTCCTTCCTTTTAAAGTGTTTCTCTGATATGAAGTGAGTTATATTGGCTCAGTATATGTAGATATGCATGTTTGAAGAGATTAAAATGAATCTGTTTTGTTTAAGAAAGTGTTTCTCTGTGATTAGATAGTTAAATAAAGGGGGGAAGAGTGAGGGGACGAATTAGGGAAAGCAGTACAAAAAATAATATTGGAAAAATCAAAACGAGTAGACCACTGTGTGTGGATTATAAAAAATGAAAATACACAATGAAAATCACATACGGTAAAATGATAATAAATTATTTCACTCTAGGGCAAGTTTTAACAGTTCTCTATCTACAGATAACTAAAACAAGCAGAAAAATACGCAAATTAGCTGTAGGGGAAATCAGACAGTAGCAAAGTGTAAATAAAAGACATTTCTAGTACTCCTGTTGGAACAAAGCTAAGACATTCCCGAACTGCCAAATTTAGCCTGATTTGATAGATATTAGGTAGGACTTAAAAGTAAATCACAGTGCACTCATTAAGAAAAGGAAAATAGAGGAGTCACGTGATGCAGTTGGAGCGATAGCAACGTTTTGCTGCTGCTCCGCGGACCCCGCTCGCTCCCGGCGCCCTACAAATTGATTGACCTCAAACTATACTAACCTCGTCCCATCAAAGTGTGGTGGAAGGTGCATGGACCCATTTCTCGTACCCATGCCGCTTGGAAGCACGAGGAAGAGCTCCAAAAACGAAAAAGAAAAGATCCTGATAATGAGCCGCGAGGCGAGGCGGAATTTACCGCCAGACAGCTCTCGCAGCTAGTAGCGGCGGTGGGCACAGCGTTAGAGCCTCGATTCCTCACATTAGAGGGGAAGCTGGAAAAACTGGACAGCCGATTGGGAGAAATCAATAGTAGAACCGCGGAGGTGGAAAGGAGAGTATCTGAAATCGAAGAAACTTGGCAGCAACAAGAACCAGAACTTTCCAACCTAAAAAAACGCCTGGCCGCCCAAGAGGAGAAGCTGGATGAGCTAGAAAACAGAGCCAGACGATGCAACCTTAGGCTGGTGGGACTGCCTGAAACAATTCCGGATAAAAATCTGGGCACGCTGCTTGAAAGTTGGATGTCTAAAGAATTTGCTATCTCAGACAGCAGAGGCCCACTATGCATTGAAAGAGCACATAGGCTGGGGAAACCACGCCTAAATGGAGCTAAACCTAGAGTGGTAATTATAAAAATTCACAACTATATCCACAAAGAAGAAATCCTACAGGGATTCCGCCAGAAAAGAGATTCGCTTAACTACGCAGGTGCCAAGATTCGCATATTTCAAGATTACTCAGCCAGTATACAAGAAAGGAGAAGGAAATTTCACCCGGTGTGTACAACTTTGATTGAACAAAATACCAGGTTTATGTTGCTTTACCCTGCCACTCTAAAAATTATGGGAAGTGGATATCATTTACATCAGAACACTTAGCACGACAACATATTAATCAAGAGCTGAAAAGCCAGGAAGCGCCGGCTTGAACCAGTTCTGAGCACATGGTGGTGAGCACATTCTGCAGTTGATTGAACTGTCTTGATGGGACAAACAGCACTGTAAAGACTTGATACATAGAGGTCATAGTTTATGTGTTTTATTATTGCATTGATGGGCCTGGGGGTGAGTGGGGAACCGGCACGTTGTGATTCTGCCTAGATGGGGTTATCCATCTTGGGGCCAATCTTGGAGCAAAGGGGGGGAATAAGGGGGTTAGACACAGGGAGGGAGGGAGGGAGGGGGGTGGGCAAGGACGGGAGGGCAGAGATAGCAGTGGAGCCATGTTATAAAATAGCGAAGAAGTTCTTAATAATGTTTGTTCTCACAAATGGAGTATTTGGGACAATGGAAAATCTCCCACATTCTGAATATACCCTCTGGGGGAGGCTGGGCCCCTGGAGGAATAATTTGATGATGTTTAAAATAGTTTCAATGAAATGCAGAAAAGATCAGTCGAACTAGTCTTAAGATTTTGTTATGGAATGTCTCAGGAGTCACATCACTTGTAAAACGATACAAAATTCTGACACATAAAGAGACAAGGTATAGACATTGCATGTTTACAGGAAACAAAGTTATCTGACTCAGAACACAAAAAATTATGTCAGCGCTGGGTGGGGGAAAGCCACTTCTCCTCTTCGGGTAATAGGAGGAGCGGGGTAGCAATACTTATTCGTAAGGGATTACCCTGCACAGTAAAGCTAATCCATAAAGACAATGAGGGACGACTTGTACTTCTACAAATAAACTACCAAGGGCAAAAGTTTTACGTTTGTGCAATATATGCCCCAAACACATATAGCTCAGCTTTTTTCCAGTCCCTTATAACACTAGGACTACAACACAGCGATGCTCCCTGGATATGGGCGGGAGATTTTAATCAAGTGCTAGACCCGAATCTAGATAGATCCTCGTCAACCGCCACTCCCGGGTTAGGTAAAGGAAAGGGGATACCAATGCTCTGCAAACACCTCCAGCTAATTGATCCATGGCGCACCCTTCATCCCACAACAAAAGACTACACACATCAGTCTAAAGTACATTCCTCCTGGTCCAGAATTGACTACATACTAATATCACAACACTGGTTCTTTAAAGTCCAGCAAGCCATTATTGGCCCGATGGAAATATCGGACCATAACATGATATGGGTGGAGATCAATATGGGTGGAGGTGGTGGAGGAAGCAACAAATGGAGATTTCCTGCATACTTATACCGAGATAAGCAATTATTAGAACACATGCAAGAAAAATGGCAATTGTATGAAGATACAAACTTATTATCATGTGATTCTCCTACAATATACTGGGAAGCCTCTAAGGCGGTCATGCGGGGAGAAATAATAGCATTTCAGTGTGCTAGGAAAAAACGCCTGGCAGCCGGCATACTACAACTAGAATCAGCTTATATAAAGGCCAAGAGAAAATACTTAAGTAATCCCACAATACTTAATAGAGACCTAATGTCGGCAGCCTTAGTAGCATTGAATTCCCTGATACATGAGCAAACAAAGAAACAATTAATAGCGCGACGTTTGAATTTTCAAAGATTTGGGAACAAGTCTGGGAAATTATTGACAAGAGTGGCCAGGGCAACTACCACCCAGCGATTTATCCCCTCGATTGAAAATGCCAGGGGAGACAAGTTCAATCAGCTACAGGACATAGTAAATGCATTCCATGAGCACTTTTCACAGATGTATACTTCACAAAATAGGGTCCAAGGCCCCCTAACTAAAGATTACTTAGAGGATGCAAAAATGCCACGATTGCCAGAGGAAGCCAGGCAAATACTATCTAAACCTTTGCAAACACAAGAAGTATTCAAAGTAATAAAAAATTTACAAATAGGGTCGGCGCCAGGATTGGACGGCTTCTCTCATAAGTACTATAAAATGCTAACGCCACAACTATGTGGAGCACTAACTGACTACCTAGAAGCAGTGGTTACCAGGGGAGCCTTTTCACCCAGAGAAAATGAGGCGTTGATCACCCTAATACCTAAACCAGGCAAACCTAAAGATCAAGTAGAATCTTATAGGCCTATTTCCCTCATTAACGTCGATGTAAAGATTCTATCCCGAATCCTGGCAAATAGATTGATGCGTTACTTACCAGTATTAATTGGAGAACACCAGGTGGGGTTTGTAAAAGGCCGTCAAGCAGTTCAGCAGGTACGGAAAGCACTATTGGCAGTGGCATATGGGCAAGCTACAGGGGACCCTCTCATATTGGTTAACCTAGATGCAGCCAAAGCATTTGACAAAGTTAATTGGGACTATATGTTCCAAGTACTTGAATATACAGGCTTGGATGGCTGGTTTTTAAAAGCTACAAAAACACTGTACAAAAACACTACAGCACAACTACTAATAAATGGTACCAGGTCTAAGCCATTCGGAGTAGAACGTGGTACTAGACAGGGGTGCCCGCTTTCCCCTTTACTATTTCTCATATATTTAGAACCGCTGTTGCGTACCATGCTTTTGGACCCAGACATACAGGGAGTTACGCTTCATGGGACACAAATTAAGACCCTGGCTTTTGCTGATGATATGCTTCTCACACTCACTCAACCAAAAACCTCAGTTCAACGTCTATTAGAAGTCATAGACGAATTTGGGTTCTACTCAGGATTGCAATTAAACCTGCAAAAATCACTGGCCCTTTCAGTACAGGACGCGGTGCAGGAGGAGTGGGAGGGTCCTTTTCCCTTTCAATGGGCGCAGGGCTCACTTAAGTACCTAGGGGTCAAGGTACCGAGAGATCTAACAAAGCTATATAAGGAAAATATGGACCCCTTAATGAGACATACAGGGGAGGCTCTGCAGGGGTGGCAGGGCTTACCTTTGTCTTTAAGGGGAAGAATCACTATGTATAACATGTTTATATTTCCCAAATGGACATATACCTTCCAGATGATTCCTGCTGTACTGGGATATAAGGAGGAGAGGTGGCTAAAAAAAACCCTTACAACCTTTTTGTGGCAAGGAAAGCGCGCACGTATTGGCTTACATAAACTTATGAGACCGTGCCTAAAAGGAGGGCTGGGGCTGCTTGATCTAAAGCTTATTTCAATTGCTTGTAACCTGAGACATTTATCAGATTGGTTTCGTTCTAGAGAGTTTTTCTCCTGTACGAAAGTGGAAACCCTGTTGATGGCCCCAATGGGATTTGCTTATTGGCTGCAAGCCCCTCCAGGGGAACTCCCAAACCTGGGCTCATATAGATTTCTATTGAACCCTTTGCGGAAAACATGGAAATGGTTGAGTAAAAAACACAAATGGAATAGTGGGGTGTCCCCATTATTACCTATTAAAGGTAACTCAGCATTCCCGGAGGGAGGACAATCTATGCTATTTAGGAAATGGGAAATATGTGGCATTAAATATCTATTCCAAGTGGTGTCGGAGACCGGGATTATTAAAACATTTCAGGCCCTGTGTACAGAATTTGGACTTGGACAAAAAGACTATTTTCAATATTTGCAACTTAAACATTACATATGCACGTTGCCAGCCATGGCTCTCACCCAACAAATATGGGAATCAATGAGCGAGATGATGGGCCTAGAAGCACAATTAAAAGTACCACTAAAATACTTTCATCATCACTTAAGAGACTTACAGGAAACACCTGACTACACGCAGGTGTCACAGCAATGGCATCAGGAGCTCCGATGGAAACTGGATCCAGAGCAGATAAAACTGAGCTTAAAGAGTGTGTACAGTGTGACGGAGAATGTAACCTGGCAGGAGATGCATTATAAATTTATCATGAGAATGTATATATCACCACACCGGGCCTACAAGGCGACTTTGAGAGCAACAGACGACTGCCCAAAATGTGGAACGAGGGGGGCATCTCTGGGACATATGTTCTGGCACTGCCCAAGGGTAAAGCCCTTCTGGATAGAACTTGGACATCAAGTATCACAAATGTGGAACATACACTGGCAGCCAACACCAGGACAATTATTTGATGTCTTTAAAATTGGTGGCAAGTCACCAGAGAGACTCAAAGAGTTTTTGAAAAGAGTAATTCTGATGGGCAAACGTACCATATTACAACTATGGTTACAACCAGACCCACCCGAAGCACCACAATGGCGTGGTGCTATGATGCAATGTAGTATGTTGGAAAAAAAAAAAGTGGGAGACTTAGCCTCAAGGAAGGGAGACCAGTTCTGTAAAACCTGGCTCCCGTTTTGGGATACCTTGACACCCGTTGTGAGAAGTAGGATATTGAATTGTTAACAGAACTTGTAGCGGAATAGTTGAGGGTGGGAGAGGGGGGGGGGGAGGGGGGAGGGAATATACAAAAAGTTGATGACATTATTGTATGTACTGTTTGCATTATTTGATGTGCTATGTTCATGTTATCAATAAAATGATATGGAAAAAAAAAAGAAAAGGAAAATAGACCATCATGGAAGAAACATTTGTACCTTTTCTGCCTTCCACAGCCCCAAATTTGAATCATACTGGTTAAACCAGAAGAGAAAAGCACAGGGGCCAGAATGGTGTTCTGTCAAATCCCAGTGGGTAAGAAGGTAGGGAAAAAAGATAGCCTATTGATAGGAGAACCTTGTTTTTCACAGTGATAGAGACAGTGGTCAAGTCAAGAAGCATAACACAGAGAAACTAAAGTGATAGATGTGAGGTGATCATTCATGACTGAGGTGAATGTTTAGGAAAGAAATGTGGTTAGTAGAAATTATTAGTACAAAGACAGTGAATGTAGTGATTTTTGATCATGCCTTAAGGTTTTTTGTAAGTTTAGGAACTGGGTTAAGACGAGGGTGTCCAAGATGAGACTTGTGGACCAGATGTGGTCCATCTAATTTCAGGATATGGCCCATTTATGATTTTCACCAAAGATAAAGTTTTACCTAGTTACCTAGCACATATGGATATGAAGTCACAATTTAAAAAGGTTTACAGACTTTGATGACGACAAATCATGCTGTAACAGATGAAAATATGTGTCCCACTCATATATGGATTTCTGATCATGCAACTGACTATTGAACAAAAACTTGACTGCCCCTGGCTTAAAACGAATGTTCTGGAATGGAGTGCTGAAAAACCCAAGAAGAAAAAGGAACAAAAAGGATGATGGAGATGACATGAATGCTGCACTACTGAAAGGTTCAGGAAAATGGCACTCGTGGGAGAAACTGAAAAACGTTGGATAAATGGTGCTTAGGTTGACCAGTCTTACTGATATGATTTCCGCTTTTTCACCACCTTTCTTCTTTGAACTTAAATATCTAACCTGTGTGACATCCTGCACCTGTTTACATACATCTGATCTAATGAGGAATAGGCTTAGGATAAGTTTGGGGTTTTGTTTTTTTTTTTTTCAACCAATCCTCTTAGAATCCAAAGACCCCTGGTATTTTTATAGTCCTTCTTGGAAAGGAAGAGTTTTTGCTACTTTATCAGATTGTTGATTTTGTCATGATTGCAATTAGATGTAGCTTGTATGATTTTATAGTGTCCAATTTATTTAGTGAATTTTTCCCCTTAAGAATGTCTCTTGTCCTTTATAACTGACAAAAAAAGAAACCTATTTTAAATAGCCAAGGGCCCTGTTTACTAAGGTGCGCTAGCGCTTTTAGTGCGTACTAAAGCTAGAGACACCCATGGGTGTCTTTAGCATTAGCATGAACTGATTTTTAGCATGCGCCAAAAACGCACGCTTATGACGTGGCTTAGTAAACAGAGCCCCAAATGCCATGACAAAATTTATAATTGAAGGAGAACTGTCTTGATGATCAGGCAGTGTAGGGTTGACAATATGGTTACCTACAATATGGTCAATACATTTCTAGACAGGATGCTATGACTGGGTAAATTTTCCATTCAGAATATAAATTTCAATGATGGCATTTACATTCTTGTAAGAACCATTATACTATCACATTCTTCTATGTAAGTAATCTTTACCCTTAATGTTAAGTAAGTTTTATAAATACTTTCCTGACATCTGCTAGAAGTAACATTATTTGTGTTGTCACCAACCTTTGTTAAAAGCATCATCAAATCTTAACGATTCTATTGCTGTCAGCTGTAGTCCACTATTATATTTACATTTCATGTGATCTTTTTTGTTGTGTTTTTGTTAGAAAATGGGAAATATAAGCTCAGAGATGAGAATCCTTATGAATGGTTGTAATTAGTACAAAATTTCATGCTAAGTGCATTCCATATTGGTAACCCACTCATATTGGGATATTGGAAGTTGTTTATGCCAGATCTGTGGAAGTAGACCAATATGGAGAAACAAAAATTGTCTGTTAAGGAGGTAGTAGACAAAAACTGCTCTGGTGTTGCTATACAAATATTTCCCAGTCCAGAAAACCCTTGCAGCATTCTAAATATTCAAAACTAGACCTACAAGTATTGTGGAAACATATTATTTTCCTCTTATTTAATGTTAAGTGGCTAGTGTCTGTTGTTTGATTTGTTGTTTGAACTCTGATCTCTACGTACAGTTTCTTTTTTATTACATTCTATAGACTGTTTTACTGTCTTGGTCTGTGGTGCGTTCAGTTGCTACAGGCTTCCATTATTTTTTCACTTTGTTCATCCGATGGTCCCTTTATTAGCACATTTGCTTTAAAGAATGACCAGTGCAGCTTGACCAGCAGATGAAGGAGCTTTCATTTATACTTAAGCACATAAGGGGGAAGAGAAAATCTGCTGGTTTAATTTAAAGCATAATGTCATGTGTAGGTTACAAAATGAAGTCATTTAAAAAAAAAGTCTAGGATTGGCTATCGGATTAGAAGCACTATAGAGCATCGGTACATTAACACCATTGACAATATCAATTCATTAGCATTGATGATTAAATAATCTCAGAAGTGCTCTGTGGACCTATTAGTTCCCGAACATAAGCAGCTCATGCTGCATTTCTTCATTAGCTGTAATTGCTATAAATTTTAGCTTTTTTTATTTATTTATTTATTTTTTTTAAAAAGCATGCTTTAAAAGGTGAAATGATCTTTCAGGAACATTAATTCTGTTATTTTGCCACAAACAGAAGGTCCTGCACTTTGTTTTCTTTTGAACAGCAGTTGGTACTGCATTCATTTTGAGGTTTTAGGTTTCTGTTTGTAGTCTCTCCCTGTTGTTGAAATGCTGTTTAGTTGGCTTTTAGTGGCAACTAAATGACAATAGACACAAACTGTTTCCCCATTTGCTTTTTTATAAGGAATCTGGTTTGCTCCCATTTTGAAGAAGAAAAGCAAACATGAGGAAACTGCATGCATTTCTTCACAAATTGGCACACAGTTAAATTTATTTTTTTTGTTTTCAGGCAAAGTAAACTTTGGGTAATGCAGCATGCCAAATTGGGGTCAGCTTCACGGCTTTCAATAGTTTGAACAGATCAAGTGAAGAGCACATGCTCTGTATATGCTGAATATGTTTTTCTCCCACTGTGCTCAAATTTATCAGTTTTAAAAGCATTTTGCTTTAGGGCCCTGTTTACCAAGCCGTGCTATAGACGTGCTAAAAGTCTGCACGCGCTAAGGCTAGCAACACCCATAGGAATATATGGATGTCTGTAGCGTTAGCACACCTTAGTGAACAAGGCCCCTAGTGTTGGAAAATTCTGTTTCTAGGACAGGAAGCACCTGACATTATTAAAAAGTATCTGTATTTATATAAAATAAAACATATGATTAACACACAGCATGGATTAGATTCAGTAGATTGCGCAGAAAAATTTATGTATCGAGTGCTATTCTATAAAGAGTATCTGCACTTCATAGAATAACGCCTAAGTGCCTAATCTGTGCCTAACTTCAGGTGTAAATGCTGACATTTAAATTAGGCTCGGATCGGGCGTATTATATAAAATTGTGCGTAACTCATAGGAATGCCTTGGAAACGCCCCCTAAACATGCCCTTTTGAAATTATGCATTATAGAAGTTACATGCACATCGTATTCTTTAATGATTTGCGTGTAACTCCCAGTTAAGGCCAATTAATGCCAGTAATTGATAGCCAGTTATTGGTGCTGATTGGCTCATTACGTTGCACATGCAAATTGGCTATGCACGCTGATTTGCGCTCACAACTTTAGTCGTCATATATAGAATCCGGAGGCATGCATGCACCTTAATCAGTTTAGTTGGACTGTTGAATTGGAAGAGCACTATGGAATAGGCAATTGCCATCTTTATTTGTCTTCACTCGGTATCATTGTTCCAGCATCACAGTTCTGATATTAGTTTTTAATTGTAGTCCTTAATAATAAATACAAAATTATCTTTGTGGATTTCTAACTTCAACTCCATTAACAAATCAAAACTTATATATGTATTTTCCTGACTTCAGTTCCCATATTCCTGATATCGTTTCCTATTCCTGGCTTCAGTTCCTTACAACATGATAGCATGTTTTGAAGTCAGTCTGCATCAGGGAAATCTCCTCTTTAATGCAGCATATTTAGGGGTCCATTTACTAAGGCACGCTAATAGATTTAGGGCACGCTAAATGATAGCCCATAGGAATATAGGGCTAGATTCTATATATTGTGCCTCGATTACTGCATGGAAATCAAAGCGTATTCTATAAAGTACGCTTTAATTTAGGCCGAGTTCTGCTCCATACAACTAAATATACTCACATCAATTATGCCAACTAAAATCTGGTGTAAATCCCGACACCTAAATTAGGTGCAGAGCGGATGTATTCTGTAAGAATGTGCATAGATTTTAGAAACACCCATGACCTGCCCATTCAACTCCCATAACCACGCCCACTTTTCAACTATTTGACTTAGAATTTATGCGCACCATGTTACAGAATACCTTTATCAAGTAGTTTGTGTAAATTCGGATTAATGCCAGTTACTGCTAATTGCTTGTTAACATCCAATTAGCGCTAATTAGCTTACTAACTAATTAAGTTATGTGCATTGTTATGGAATATGCTTTGATTTCTGTGTGGAAATCAAGGCGCAATATCATTTAGTGTTTGTCTGGTAGCGCGCCTTAGTAAAAGGACCCCTCAGTTCTGCTATGGACCACAAATATGAAAACTGAGAGTATAATTGTTGGAGAGTTGTTGAAGATTGTGTTTTGATAATCTCTCTGAGTAATTTGGGACATTAGTGTTTGTCTAATATCATGCATATCTATATCCTTGATATATAAAGTGGAAATAATATGCACTTGCATCTATTCTATACCTGTGTTCAGTAGATATATCTGTATCTACATAGGTATAGGCATGAATTGTAGTGAAAGTCATGACTCCCAGGATTTATACAAGCACAAAGGAACCATTAGAGAGTTGTTCTACTATACTTGTCTGTATTTTTTTTATCCGCAGTGGTAGCCAACTGCTGCAATTTATGAAGCAGGCTGTTAAAATAAAGTTGTCCTCGTCCAAGAGAGCCATTTTCTTCTCTGTCAGATTAGCAGAATCTGAACTGTTGAATGAATGAAAAAAAAATTATCTTCCTCCTTGGTGCCTAAGGTATCATATGAAGAAATACACAGTACTATACTCTGTTTGGATTTTGTGTACACTTCATAGGTAATTGGCTCTTTATGAACATGACTGCTTTCTAAAGTGCATTTCACAGATGGAGACTTTTGCTGACCAGTCCCATGTGCTATGTTTTGTGCTTGATCTCTGTTTTCTTGTTTTGTACTGCCCGTTCTGGAATACCAGAACATTTAGGTTTGCTTGGGTTGTCGGATCTTTAGCATACTTTCCAATTTAAGAAACTTCATTTCTGTGCCTTTCACTTAAAAACAAAATGCTAATTTTTATTAACTTTTGGTTTCATTTTTCCTAAACTATGAATTATTATTAGGGGCTCTTTAACTGTGGAGATTTCCTGTTTCTTTGTCTATTTCATTCTTTTTTTCTTAGCATTGTTTTGGAGGTTTTGTTTCAGCTGCTATACATTTTCCCTAAAGGAAAACTACACTTCAAAATATATTCTGTTCTGTCAGTTTGGTGAGCTATTGTTACTTATGCTATTTTTTTTAATTGAATTTCATTATCACCTTGCCATGCACAAAATTGAAGTGATTATTCAAGGATTTAAATGCTAAGCTCTGTGAGAATAATTAAGCAAAAAAACACTTAACCTCAGAGATAGAAATGTGTTGAATTTACATCTTAACAGGCAAATATTTGATTTTGATAGTCTAAATGGTAGCCTTCACCAGCCAGTGGAGAAGGCAGTGATTTCTGTGATAATCAATATGTTAAATTTATGTAGTGAAAAAACAACTAATTTTGGAAATACTCTAAAGTATTACAAATTTTTTAATATATATATTGGTGTGAATCTACCTGTGGAGATCATAATTTGTGGAAAGAAGGGCTGTTAAATTTTGTAGTTTTCAGACTCTCTCAAACTTCTTGTATAGGTCGCTTTGATTATCAAAGCCAAAATCTTAATAAAATATGTAATTCCGTAATAAGATATTAATCCCTGCATGTGTGTGTTGCCCTTGGCATCAGAGAAAATGAACAGTGCCTATTGCAGTGTAGCTTGACAAGGCACATATTAGCATTTTTTGGAGTGATTTAAGAAAACCTTAAATAGAAAGTTACAACTCCAGTGAAACTATTTTTGTGTGGCATTACCTAGTTTTTGTGCATTGGAAGGGATCTCTGTGTAGATGATTATAATGTCACTTTCTGACCTTTGCAGCTTGAATAATTGTAAATCATTGCTTCATAACGTGTCAGAGAATGTCTGTACTAGGCAATTAAATGGCAGAATATAATAGACCAAATTATTGCCTGTCATGTTTTCAACAACACAGTTAGTATTTGAGTTACACTTAATCATTACGTGCATTAGCAACTTCATTGGAATCCAGCTTCAGGCTGAGCATGAAATACATTCCATTATTTAAACCTCTAATGGTAGAAGTCATTTATTTGTGTTGAAGTGTACAACACGCAGAGTTTCATAAAGCAAGAAACACTTGAGAGCTTAATTTATCCAAATCAAAGTCTAAATGCAGATAAACACAAGTGGCAAAAATTAGTAATTTTTATAGGCTGGAAATATTTAAAAATACATGGTTACAGATAATTGTAGGCAGCAGGGATAAATGAAAATCACAAATTTAAGTTGGCTCAAAAAAGAAAAGCTCTTGCCTGCCTAAATTGATGAAGCACACTAAGGGGACTATATTTGTATCGATACTGTTTAATATAAATATACCTACAAATGGAGCAGCACGAAATAAAAGGATTCTGTTGAAATTTGCTCAGCATACAAATCTAAACATTTTAACATGTGTGAGGGTCAGATAAGTAATTTAATCTAGCACCTTTGTCGCTGAAAGAGGAAAGATGAATGCAAACGTCAGATGGTGTTTTAGGGCTAGATGAACGCTCTTCCACATGCGGCATGTTCTTATGAACTGGTTACTCATGCATTTAGCAGATTTAAATGTGCCATTTAGAAGGAAGCTTGTAGTACTCTTCCATTTGCAGCTATTATGCATGAGTACCCTCAAACCCTTGCTGTGGGTAGACCTGCATTAAACAGTATGATGCAGGATATAATCTCAGCTTGCTGGCTCGCTAGGATTTTATTTAGGGTTAAGGTAGACATTCTGGTAAAGAATTGAAGCTGAGCTAAAGTTAGAAAACTCTTCTGTTTTTTTTTCTGCAAAATTTCAATGTGCTATATCGACAGCCTTTCTTGGAAATTAAGCTGTATAAGAGGGGAAGGGATTCTTTGGCAACATAGATTTGTAATTAAATTATTATTTCTGCTAACAGAATGAATATTGCTCAGCTTTTGGGACAGATAGGCATACTATTGCTTTTTGGTTTTTTTTTTTTGGAGACTAAGGGTGCGCTAGCATTTTTAGCTCGCGCTAATGATTAGCATGTGCTAAATGCTAAATCACCCATAGAAATATAGCGCTAGTGTACCTTAGAAATAAAAGGTCCAAATTTTCCACAAAAGTTCAACACAAAAGGAAAACAGGTGGAAACACAACTTCAAGAGATCAATCCAGGACAAGAGGTGAGATGCTCCAAAAAAACGTTTTTTTGGAGCATCTCACCTCTTGTCCTGGATTGATCTCTTGAAGTTGTGTTTCCACCTGTTTTGCTAGTGTACCTTAGTCAACAGGGCCCTAAATATGCAAAATCTCATCAATCCATGGCATTTGAAAGGCATGCATCTCACATCAGTTGTCCCGCTACTATTTATTTCTACAGTGCTACTAGACGTACGCAGCGCTGTACACTTGAACATGAAGAGACAGTCCCTGCTCAATAGAGCTTACAATCTAATTAGGACAGACAAACAGGACAAACAAGAGATAAGGGAATATTAAAGTGAGGATGATAAAATAAGGGTTCTGAACAAGTGAATAAGGGCTAGGAGTTAAAAGCAGCATCAAAAAGGTGGGTTTTTAGCTTAGATTTGATGGCCAGAGATGGAGCTTGACATACCGGTTCAGGAAGTCTATTCCAGGCATATGGCGCAGCAAGATAAAAGGAACGGAGTCTGGAGTTAGCAGTGGAGGAGAAGGGTGCAGATAAGAGAGATTTACTCAGTGAACGGAGTTCCCGGGGAGGAATGTAGGGAGAGATGAGAATAGAGAGGTACTGAGGAGCTGCAGAGTGAATACACTTATATGTCAATAAGAGGAGTTTGAACTGTATGCGGAAATGGATAGGAAGCCAGTGAAGTGACTTGAGGAGAGGGCTAATATGAGCATAACGACACTGGCGGAATATTAGTCGTGCAGCAGAATTTTGAACAGATTGAAGAGGAGAGAGATGGCTAAGTGGGAGACCTGTGAGAAGCAAGTTGCAGTAGTCTAAGTGAGAGGTGATAAGAGTGTGGATGAGGGTTCTGGTAGTGTTCTCAGAAAGGAAAGGGCGAATTTTGGTGATATTATAGAGAAAGAAACGACAGGTTTTAGCAGTCTGCTGAATATGTGCAGAGAAGGAGAGGGAGGAGTTGAAGATGACCCCAAGGTTACGGGCTGATGAGACAGGAAGGATGAGTTATCCACAGAAATAGAGAATGGGGGAGGAGGAGAGGTTGGTTTAGGGGGAAAGATAAGAAGCTCAGTCTTGGTCATGTTTAGTTTCAGATGGCGGTGAGACATCCAGGCAGCATTGTCAGACAGGCAGGCTGATACTTTGGCCTGGATTTCGGCTGAGATTTCTGGTGTGGAGAGGTAGATCTGGGAGTCATCAGCGTAAAGATGATACTGAAAACCATGGGATGAGATCAGAGTACCAAGGGAAGAAGTATAGATGGAGAAAAGAAGAGGTCCCAGGACAGATCCCTGAGGTACACCAACTGACAGTGGGATAGACGTAGAGGAGGATCTACTATAGTATACACTAAAGGTACGCTGGGAGAGATAAGAAGAAAACCAGGAAAGAACAGAGCCCTGAAATCCAAGTGAGGACAGCTTATCAAGGAGTAGGCTGTGATCAACAGTGTCAAAAGCAGCAGATAGATCAAGAAGGATAGGATAGAATAGAGACCTTTGGATCTGGCCAGGAACAGATCATTGGATACTTTAGCAAGCGCTGTTTCAGTTGAATGAAGGGGGCGAAAGCCAGATTGAAGTGGATCAAGAATAGCTTGAGATGAAAGAAAGTCAGTGCAACAGCGGTGAACAGCACATTCAAGTATCTTGGATAGGAAAGGGAGGAGAGAGATGGGGCGATAGTTGGAAGGACAGGTAGGGTCCAATGAAGGTTTTTTTAAGGATTGGTGTGACTACGGCATGTTTGAAGGCATCAGGAACAGTCGCAGTGGACAGTGGAAGATTGAGGATATGACAGATAAATGGGATGACAGTAGGAGAGATAGTGTTAAGTAGATGGGTGGGAATAGGATCAGAGGAACAGGTAGTTAGTTTCGAGGAGGAAAGAAGATGTGTAGTTTCCTCTTCAGTGATTTCGGAAAAGGAAGAAGAGGAGGCAGGGGTTGGAGGGTTGAGAGAATGGACTAAGGGAAGGAGAGGTGGAGGTGACCTGGTTGAGAATTCAAGTTTAATCTTGTGAATCTTATCATGAAAGAACTCAGCCAGAGTCTGGGGGGAAAGTGAAGGGGGGGTTGGAGGTGAAGGCACTTTGAGGAGAGAGTTCAGTGTGGCAAAGGGACGTCAAGGGTTTGAGCCGTGAGAATTTGTCAACTGGATGTAATAGTCCTTTTTGGCAAGTAAAGAGCAGACTGGAAGGAGGTCAGCAAGAATTTGAAATGTATGAAGTCAGCATGGGCACGGGATTTCAGCCAAAGGCGTTCGGCAGTGCAGGCACAGGAACATAGGTAGCGGATTCTAGAGGTCAGCCAAGGCTGGGGTTTGGTACTTTTTACAGAACAGGGAATGGTAGGAACGAGAGTATCCAGAGCAGAGGAGAGAATAGTGTTATAGGAAGAGACAGCCTCATTGACAGATTTGGATAACATAGTGGTAGAGAAGAGATTTGAAACAGTGGAGGACAGAGCAGAAGGTGAGAGTGGTTCTTTACGGCAGTGTGGCGGAAATCGTCTTGATTTCTTCTCGTTGCGTTACTAGTGTTGGTGGAAGGAGACCACCGTGTTTAGCTCCTACTCATGAGCGTTTACGATCTCTTCAGGGGCTTCATCGGGTTTCCGAGAAGGAGATACCTTTTTTAGCAGTTTTAGTGTTGGTTTTTCACCTAATCCACAAGGCAATTTGACTTCAGACAACACTAGACCCCTGACGCAGGCCTTACGGCCGAAACATGTCACGTGTCGGGTCAATTGTGCCATTGTGAATAAAGACCTTGTTCAGGAAGACACTCATTGTGAGAGGACTTTTATTGGATCCACTGTTTGTTTTACCCTGTTGGTTTTCCTGTGGAGAGCTCACCTTCTGTGGGTGTTTGCTTCGTGTGATTATTTTGTGTCATTTGGATAAATAAACTATATCGATATTTTAAATGCCTTGTGCAGAATTCCTTTTGACATGGTAAACGAGCAAATTATTCTGCCTTGGAAATCAGCACCTGAAATTAAATAATATAGTGTCCCATTATTGATCAAATAGAGTGCAATAGCTTATTATACAATATTATTGAGTAAGATTAAAATGTTTTATTCAGTTTTCAATATGAAGTTGCTAGAGGTGGTCCAGGGAAGAGCAATCAAAATGGTGCACGGTCTACAGCAGAAGACAGCTGAGATGAGACTTGAGAGTCTAAATATGTATCCGTAGAGGATAGGTAAAATGGAGCAGATATGATGCAGGTTAAATTTTTGACGAAAGGTATTAATGCTCAAGAAACAAACCCTATCTGAAAGGGACCACCCCCCACCCCCACCCCAAACTACAGAAATAGCCATAGAAGCCTTCTTGGAAAGACTGATGGCTGCCACGAAGACCTTCCCAGAAGAGAAGGTGGAGGCATAAAAAGTGATGGAATTAAAAAAAAAAAAAGTGTAGTATGGAAAATAACTAAAGGTCCCTTTTAATAAGATATGCTAAGAAATGGGCTTAGTGTGTTTTAACTTAGGAATTTCCCACACACTACACTCATTTCTAATATGTCTCTAAAAGGGGCTTTTGTTTGTGCACATCCTGTGTGTGAGACCTGCACAAAATATTAACACGGGAGCACTTACTGCCTCCCATTTAGGAGGTGCAAAATGCTCCTGTTTTAACTGTGCATATATAGAGTGGCCTTTACATTCCTAAATGAAGTTTTGGGGGTAGAGGTGACCTGCACAGGGCAGCAGTTGCAGCCATAACCACCTAACTGGGCAGACTAGATGGGTCATTTTAGTCTTTATCTGTTGTCATCTACTACTACTTAACATTTCTAGAGCGCTACTAGGGTTACGCAGCGCTGTACAAATTAATAACTAAGGACGGTCCCTGCTCAGAAGAGCTTACAATCTAAAGGACGAAATGTCAAGTTGGGGTAGTCTAGATTTCCTGAGTAGAAGTGTTGTGATTAGGTGCCGAAAGCGACATTGAAGAGGTGGGCTTTGAGCAATGATTTGAAGATGAGTAGGGAGGGGGCCTGGCGTATGGGCTCAGGGAGTTTGTTCCAAGCATGGGGTGAGGCGAGGCAGAAAGGGCGGAGCCTAGAGTTGGCAGTGGTGGAGAAGGGTACTGAAAGGAGGGATTTGTCTTGAGAGCGGAGGTTACGGGCAGGGACGTAAGGGGAGATGAGGGTAGAGAGGTAAGGAGGGGCTGCAGATTGAGTGCATTTGTAGGTTAGTAGGAGAAGCTTGAACTGTATGCGGTATCTGATCGGAAGCCAGTGAAGTGACTTGAGGAGAGGGGTGATATGAGTATATCAGTCAAGGCGGAAGATAAGACGTGCGGCAGAGTTCTGGATGGACTGAAGGGGGGATAGGTGGCTAAGTGGGAGGCCGGTGAGGAGTAGGTGGCAGTAGTCAAGGCGAGAGGTAATGAGAGAGTGGATGAGAGTTCGGGTGGTGTGCTCAGAGAGGAAGGGGCGAATTTTGCTAATGTTGTAGAGGAAGAAGCGACAGGTCTTGGCTATCTGCTGGATATCGCAGAGAAGGAGAGGGAGGAGTCGAAGATGACAACGAGGTTGCGGGCAGATGAGACGAGGATGATGAGGGTTTTATCAACTGAGATAGAGAGTGAAGGGAGAGGAGAAGTGGGTTTGGGTGGGAAAACAATAAGTTCAGTCTTGGCCGTGTTCAGTTTCAGGTGGCGGTTGGACATCCAGGCAGCAATGTCGGATAAGCAGGCTGATACTTTGGCCTGGGTTTCCGCAGTGATGTCTGGTGTGGAGAGATACAGCTTCGTGTCGTCAGCATAAAGATGATAGTGGAAACCATGCGATGAGATCAGGGAGCCTAAGGAAGAGGTGTAGATTGAAAATAGGAGGGGCCCAAGGACAGATCCCTGAGGAACTCCAACAGAGAGCGGGATAGGGGAGGGGGACGAACCATGAGAGTGTATTCTGAAGGTGTGATGGGAGAGATAAGAGGAGAACCAGGAGAGGACAGAGCCCTGGAACCCAAAGGAGGACAGTGTGTCAAGAAGTAGGTTGTGATTGACAGTGTTAATGCCAAAAAACATGATGCCGTGATTCTGTAGGATTATTTATTACCCTTTATTAAACACAGTGAAATGCTAAGGAAGTCCTAGACAGCTAGGAACTTGATGATGGATATGTGTCAAAACCATCTAGAATTGTAGCTCGTCTTTGTTTGTTGTACCTGGATATTTGTCTATAAAGTTTCTGCATTACAAATAGTCAAAATATTAGAGATCCTTTTAAAGATTCCCAAGTGTAAGAACAAAAGGTTTAGGAATAGGGTAATGGAACTTTGCCAAGTGACTGGAAGTGAGCACATCTCCATAGGCAAGTGGAGCTTGAGAGAGGGGTTGATTGTGACATTATTATACCTGAAGTCCCCTGGTTCAAATTCTTTCATGATTGACACAGCCTTTCTTCCTCCAGGTAAAACAAATATCGTTTTGAAATGGGTTACAATAATTGTTGAATCTTTAAAGGGCTTTGGTAGAAACACTATCGGTTAAGAAATATTTCACTATCCTTCCTTGTTGTATGAAAGTGGTAATTTTATGAAACATTTTCTATATGTAAAGCATATGTGCTGTTTTTAAACCACTGTAATGCAGAAACTTTATAGACAAATATCCAGGTACAACAAACAAAGACGAGCTACAATTCTAGATGGTTTTGACACATATCCATCATCAAGTTCCTAGCTGTCTAGGACTTCCTTAGCATTTCACTGTGTTTAATAAAGGGTAATGTATAATATACATACACAGAAACAATCTTCTAGCACCATAAGGCAACAATCTAGTACAAAGGTTGTTCATTCATTGACCCACTCAACTCCGTGGAGAATGGTGGGGTAATTCTATAACGAACTGTATAGATTTAAGTGGCAAATGCATACATAAATGATGATAATCTAGTCATTTACAAACACGTGTGGAACATCTCTGTATGTTAAGGAGCGTTTTC
Source organism: Microcaecilia unicolor (assembly GCF_901765095.1). NCBI lineage: Eukaryota > Metazoa > Chordata > Amphibia > Gymnophiona > Siphonopidae > Microcaecilia > Microcaecilia unicolor. Next base: position 416,492,290 of record NC_044031.1, read on the forward strand.
TGGCTAGACTGTATTCTGTAAGAATATGCCAATATTTAATGACATGTACTTTGCAGGTGGGCGTTCATATGGGCAGGATATACAATTATGCACATAGATTACACAATATTATAATCTGTGCATATTCTTTCACAATCTAGGCACGAGCTCTGTAGCAGTGCTCATGACTAAAATATAGATGCACTAATATTCGATAAAGAAAAGTAGGTGCATATTTTTCTTAATAGAATAGGCTCTAAATAGGTGTGGTCATGGTGCCAAAAAACAAGCAAACTTATAGATTACTACTACTACTACTACTTAACATTTCTAGAGCACTATGCACATTCATAGAAGGGCCCCAAATATCTGTACTCATCTACCTGGTCGCACATAGGTCAGTTTTTCAAGTGCCTCTTTGGCCAAAACATGTGCCTCCAGACCTGTAGGTCAGGCCACTTTTTCTATTGAAGGGCAAGGACATATTGTGCAGCATATAGCAAATGTGAGCCTAGATTTGTATATCACCCCTTAAATCTTAGAATTCGCCTAGCACGTTAACAAGTCAACTCTGGAGTCATTGAGAGCTATGCATCCAAATTCTTTGTAATTTCCCCATGATCTGCTGCTAAGAAGGCTGTGCATACAGACACACACTCCCACCCAGGGCCGGCATTATTGGGGGGAGGCAAACAGGGCAGCTGCCCTGGGCCTCACAGCTCCAGGGGTCCCCGTGGTCCAGGCATCTCTTCCTCTTCTCCCTACCATAGTCTGTCTCCTTCACCCTTCCAGATCTTTAACAATTTATTTCCCTTCTCAGAGGGACCCCGGTTCAGCAGCCATTCTCACAAGCTGCCTGTGGCTGCTCCAGAGCTTTCCTTCTCAGCCACGATTCGCCCCTTCTGATGCAGTTTCTGTTTCTGCCCGGGCAGATTGCAGCAGAGAGGGAAAACTTCGGGACAGCTGGAGGCAGATTGTGAGGATAGCTGCTGTGCTGGGGCCCCTCTGAGAGGGGAAATAAAAATTTTAAAGAAGACTGCGAGGTGAGAGGGGAAGGGAGGGGAGATGGACTGTGATGGGGAGAAGGGGAAGAGATCCCCGGACTGCTTAGTAGCATTGCAGGTGGGAAGATCGGGGGGAGGGGGATCAGGGGCCCCCTCCTTAATTTCTGCCCTGAGTTACCATGTCTAAAACCAGCCCTTCTCCCACCACATGTTGAAAAAGGTGTCCACCTTACCTCAGCCCCACCATCAAATTGAGGTAGTGCCAGGATAAACCTTTGGGGGAGGGGGGAAAGAGTTGTTAACAGTGTACTGTATTTAGCAGCCGCAGCAAAAGTTTTGCTCTTTCGCTACCCAGAAAGCCTAACACTCCTGTTCAGTATAGTGTACCCCTAGATCCTTCTACAACTTGCACTGAGATCATATTTTATAAGAGCACATTCACAGCTTATGTTGTCTGTATAAAAATACATCAAAATAATTCAAACCATTTCAAGAGAAACTTATAAATACAGATCATCATTCTCCATTTCTTTTTTCCACAAAACATAAATATAAACGTATGCATATTTCTTTGGTGAACCTTCAAATATGGGATAGAGTGTATTGAAATTCTTCCACAGATTAAAATCATGATTTTTTTTTAATTTTGGGGTTAGCTCTCACCTTTTCAGTAGCAGCTCAAGATGAGTTACATTTAAGTACACTAGGTATTTTCTTATCTCTGGAGGGCTTATAATCTAAGGGACCCTTTTACTAAACCACAGGAAAATTTGAAGTTACCGTGGCTTAACGTGGAATTTTACTCTCTCCGGTTCTATTCAATGTGCTCTTCACCTCATTGTGTTATACCTTGGAGGTTGCAGGATTCTGTATTTTTATATACGCGGATGATATCACAATTTTAATCTCAACCTGGGATGATATCTATGTAATAAAACACTGTATAGAATACATTTTTCAAATTATTTATTTATTTGTACCCCACTCTTTCCCACTCATGGCAGGCTCAAAGCGGCTTACATGGGGCAATGGAGGGTTAAGTGACTTGTCCAGAGTCACAAGGAGCTGCCTGTGCCTGAAGTGGGAATCAAACTCAGTTCCTCATGTTCCCCAGGACCAAAGTCCACCACCCTAACCACGAGGCCACTCCCCACAATTATCCAAAATCAAGTTTCAGTTCAATGTGGCTTACATAGCAGTTACAGGAGATTACATTGATTCGGTTAGTCATAAAATTTCCTGAAAAGGAAGATTTTTAGTTCTTTTCTGAATTGAAGGTAGATCGGGATGCTTCTTGTGACCTTGGGGATTGAGTTCCACCACTTAGAGCCCAGGTAGCTAAAATTTGCCATGTAGATGGATTTGTAAATTATGTTTTTGCAGTTGTGCAGGTGGAGTAGTAGGTATTCTCTGGTTCCTGGGTTTGCATTTCCTGGTGATAATGTGATCAGGTCTAGCATGTAGTTTGGGGTCATGCCAAACAGTATTTTGAAAATGATTGTGCATGTTTTGAATATTAATCTGGCCTTGATTGGGAGGCAGATGTATATCATTCTGAGTAATGGGATTGCTCTTTTGTAATTTTGATTTTTTAAATATCAATCTTGCTGCTGTGTTTTGGATGGTCTGCAATGATTATGGTGTGTTTTCTTTGCATCCCACGTGTGCAGCATTGCGGTAGTCTAGTTTGGACATTATCAGTGCCTGCACTATAAGACGAAATGTTTGCTTGGGGACATAGTCTCTGATTCTTCTCAATTTCCATAGTGTATGGAAGCTTTTTGATATGACTGCGGAGGCCTGATGTTCGAGAGTCGGGTATTTATCGATGATAATTCCCAGTAGTTTAAGTTGTTTCGATTGGATACATTTGTTGTTCTGTTGTGAGGTTTTGGTGAGCGGTTAGATTGTGGCGGGCTGGATAGAACAAGGAGTGTTGTTTTGTCTCTGTTCAGTTTTAAAATTGTAGCCAAATTTCCCATGAGGTCCAGCCTTTTTTTATTTTTTTTACCTTGGCCAATATCTTGGTGGTGCTGTTGTTAAAGGGTATGCAGATAGTGATGTCGTCAGCATATATTTATGGGTTAAATCCCAGTATTTCCAGTTTCCTGCTGAGTGGACCCAACATGATATTGAATAGAATAGGTGATATCAGGGAGCCCAGAGGTACTCACATTCTGAGTTCCACGATGTTGAAAGCTGATTGGACATCTTAACAATATAGTATCTAGTTCTTAGAAAGCTGTTGAACCAGGTCACTACTGCTCCATTGATTCCTATGTTGCCAAGCAAGATCAGTAGTGTTGTGTGCTCCACAAGGTTGAAGGCGCTTGACACGTCGAATTGTAGTAGTAGTATTGACTGGCCTTGACTTATTATTCTTCAGAATTTTAACTGAATTCTTCTGAGTGAGGCGTCTTGGAGCTATGGAGTGTTCTGAAACCTGATTGAGAGCTGTGGAGGATTGCAAAATGCGTTAGGTATGCCATTAGTAGTTGTTTTGGTCAGTAAACGGCATTGAAGCAACGAGTCTGTAGTGTGAGTTCGTTGATTTTACTGGTGGTGTTTTTAGGGATTGGGGTGAGTATGATGTCGCCCTTGTCATTGGGAAAAAGACCGAGAACACGTGTTCTATATGTTCGGTTAGACGGTCAGTGAACCTGTCTGGTGGATTTTTCATCATGTAGTTAGGGCAGCTATCGAATAGGCAGCTGGCTGGGGTGTATTTTGTCAGTAGTGCTTTAACTGAGCTGGTTGTAGGTATCTTGAAGGACGATCAGATTCTGTCGGTTTCGGTATGATCATTTTTGGTTTCACATTCGTTTAGGAAGTCTATGAGAGATGTTTGTGTTGCAGCAAGGTTTGATCTTATTTTTTAAAATTTTGACCTTAAAGTATTGTGCGAGCTTACCCGCTGTTGATGGTGTTTTGTTTGATGTTGGCAGGGCTTGTGTGTTTAATACATTGTTCATCAGTTCATATATATTTTTTTGTGGTTATCTCTTCCGGGCATACATATGTGTTGTAATATTCTGCTTTAGCTTTTTTTATGCTGTGTTTGTACTTGCTTAGAGCTTTCCTCCATATAGTTTTATTCATGCCCGATTTGTTTTTGGACCATTTTCTTTCCAGTCTTCTGCACAGTTTAAAAAAAATATTTAGTGGTTCGTTGTGGTACCATGAACGTGGTTGGCTTTTTCTCTTTGTTTTCTTTTTGAGTTGTGCTATTTTATTTAGTGTGTTTTTGCTTAGTTCATCCCAGTTTCTCATGAAATGTTATTGGGTGTTGTTTTTGTTTGGTCATTCAGTGCTGTTGACCAAAAATTATTACTGTCCACTTTTCATCTGGTTAGGATGATTTGAGGTATCTTCAGTTTCCTGTTCTTGCCGTTCTCTTTCCATTGGAGTGTAAAGGTGAGTTTGCTGTGATCTGACCATGGTACTTCTTCCCAGTTGTGGTTTTCTAGTATGTGGTTATTGTCCGAGAACCTGTAAGCTAGCATGTCTAGTTGGTATCCTTTTGCATGGGATGAAGTGGTTGGTGTTGTTTTGAGGTCCCATTGGTTCAGGGAGTTTGCTAAAATCCTGGTATTGGTGTCAAGATGGCTTTCTAGGTGTAGGTTTATGTCTCCTAGTAAGAGGACATTAGAGAAGTTGATGCAAATGTTTTGATGTTAAAGTCCTTGAAGTTGTCTAGGACATTGGACCACTTACCTGGGGGGGCGGCAAATTAGTATGCAGCGTAGTTGTCCAGCTAGGGTTGTGTTTGTAATTTTGCATGCCATGATTTCAATATAAAGTGATATGTGTTCAGCAACAGGTTCTAGTGTAATGGAGAATTTGAAAATTATGGCAACCCTGCTTCCTTTCTTTTTGGTCCTGTTGATGTGTGTTGATTTGTTTCCTGGTGGGCATAGGTTGAGCAGTAATGGGTTGTCTTTAAATTTTAGCCATGTTTCCATTATAAATAATAGCCCTAATTGTTCAGTTTCAATCCAGTCTCTGATTATCGCTGATTTGTTGACTGCGGACCTTGCGTTTATGTAGGAACATATTTAATATATTTAATGTTTGTTGTATTTGACGGTTTGCAATTGTCTGTGTGTTCTACCTTTCTTGGATTTTTGGTCCTGTTAGCAATTATTCAATTTCATCTTTTCGCTATTGGTTAACAGTTTGGTCTCTGGTGTATTTTGGTGGTGGGGATTTGGTTCTTCCAGTCGGTATTGTTTGCGTTGTCTGTCGGAGATGAGTACAGGGATTTTGTGTCTCTCGTTTTGTGAGGTAGCTTGTAGTCCAGTTATCCACATTATGATCGTGTAGTGGAGTATATAAACCATTTTGAAATATTCTGCGGTGCTTTTGGGCGACAGCAGTGGGTTTTTATTGTTTTTGGGGTGGGGGGGGGGGGGGCTTGAGATCGACTCTTGAATTTTTAATATTATTAGTTTATAATATTATGCAGTATAAAGCCATGTTCTCATGTTTGCCTTTTTGAGGTTGCAGTTAGAGGTTGGTTACAGGAAACACAATTGTACAATCAGTTCCAGAGAGAGGGATGGTGCTTCAGTATCAGGTATATGGGGGGAAACTGAGCATTAAAAGCGTATGATATTCTTTTTGCTGTAGACAGTATTGCAGGGAAAGCTATAATCCTTTGAGATCTTAAGCAAGTGATGTGGATTATGGATCAGCAGAAAGTAAGTCAACGCTCACAGTAATTATGAAGTGAAATTTCTAGCACACAATATAACGATTACAGAAAGAAGAAAAAAAAAAGAGAGATCCCTGGAATAAAGTCAAAAGAACAGTACCAATGGTCTAGTGAGTTGTTAGAAAAAGGGCTGTCTAATATTCTGCCTACAGGAATGGGAAATTGTCCAGAAATAACACTCAAATCAGTATCAGTGGAGATTATATCAGTGCAGAGCTTATATCAGGTTAGAGTGGTTGGTTTGAGAAGAAGTAGCTAGAACATAGATCATTACCTGCAGTAATGATGAGACTGTCCTGGAGTAACAATCAAGGCTAGAAGTACAGTGCAGCTGTACTACTTCAAATATTCTGAGAAGAGTAGCTACTACTCGTTTTTACTCGTTTTAGTTCCTGCAGCAATGAAGCATTATCCTGGAGAAAGGCTACAATGTTGAAAGTTTAAGTTGTAATGTTGATGCAACAATGATACTTCAGTTTTCTAGAAACGTAGTTAATATGCATTAGGGTGCCTGCAGCAGTGAAACATTACCCTGGTATTGAGTAGTATACTTCAGTGGTTAATCTTGCCATCCTCGTCTCGCCTACCGCATGGGACTGAGGTCTGCAAACTGTGAACCCTGGGGTGAGTCAAACCAATGGGCGCTTCAAGCGGCATGGGGAGAGAGACCATCTGGCTCATTTTCGAAAGAGAAGGACACCCATCTTTCGACATAAATCGGAAGATGGACGTCCTCACAGAAACGTCCAAATCGGTATAATCGAAAGTTGATTTTGGACGTCTCCACTGCACTCTGTCGCAGGGACGGACAAAGTTCAAGGGGGCGTGTCGGAGGCGTAGCGAAGGCGGCATGCCTAGCACTTAGACGTCTTTGACCCATAATCGAAAAAAAGAAGGACATCCCTGACAAGCACTTGGACGTTTTCACCTGGACCTGTTTTTCTTACGACTAAGGCACAAAAAGGTGCCTGAAATGACAAGATGACCACTGGAGAGAATCGGGGATGACTTCCCATTACTCCCCCAGTGATCACTAACCCCCTCCCACCCTCAAAACACATCTATAAAAGATGTCAGCCTCAGATGGCATACTCAGGTCCATGACAGCAGTATGTAGGTCCCTGGAGTAGTTTTACTGGGTGAGTGCACTTCAGACAAGCGGACCCAGCACCATTCCCCCCCCCCCCCCCCCCCCCCCCCCCCCACTATCTGTTAAGTTTGTGGAGGAAACAGCGAGCCCTCCAAAACCCACCACAAACCCACTGTACCCACATCTAGGTTCCCCCTTTACCCGTAAGGACTATGGTAGTCCTGTACAGTTGGAGGTAGTGGGTTTTGGAGGCTCAGGACACAAGATGAGGGAGCTATGTTCCTGGGAGCATTTTATAAAGTCCCCTGCAGTGCCCCCTAGGGTGTCCTGGCATGTCAGTGGGACCAGTGCACTACAAATGCTGGCTCTTCCCACGACCAAATGGCTTGCATTTGGTCGTTTCTGAGATGGACGTCTTTGGTTTCGAAAATCGATGAAAATCAGAAACGACCATGTCTAGGGACGTCCAAATCTAGGGATGGCAAAATTTAAGGTTTTGGACGTCCTTGACGGTATTTTCGAAACGAAAGATGGACGTCCATCTTGTTTCAAAAATACTGGTTTCCCCATCCTTGGATCGGGATGTTTTGCAAGGACGTCCAAATCGAAACTTGGATGTCCCTTTCGAAAATGCCCCTCCATATTAGCCAGTGGATCTTCAGACAGGGGGATTACACGGTGGTCTGTTTGAGGAAGTTCATGGCTAGGTGTTACAAGGAATGAGGCACAGTAAAGGAGAGATACTTGTCCTGCTAGTGGTGGGCAAGTTTTCTCTTTCTTCAGCTGTCATTCTTCTGTAGTGAGTTGTACAGCTTCGAATTGGGCGTCTGCAATTTGGGTGGGCCATCCAATGTGGACCCTCATATGGTCAGCGGGAGAGGCCTCAGAAACAAGCCACAGGTTATGCTGTCTTATCTGCAGTTCCCAAAAAGGTACATGTGTTCCCAATTTGGAGCTCCCCATTGAAGATGCAGCAAGTGTTCTGTAACGATTGCAGGCAGCAGCAGGCGGCCTAGTGAGTACCTGAACTGCCACGTGGGGATGAGGATGTGGCTCCGAGCATGTCCTGGAACGGGTATAGAGAAGAATGAGAGAAAACTCATATGTTGGCCAGTCCAGCAGTCTGTGCCAACTCATAAATCGTGTGCCTGTCCACTCTGATGACAAAATTATTACTGGGATGGCCGATAACCGCCTAAAATTAAATTGTGACAAGACAAAATTTCTTCTAGTTGGGCAAAATGCAACTGCTAATCAGAATTGTTCTTTTGCAGTAAATGGACTATCATATCAGTTAGAACTTTCACTGAAAATTTTGAGCATTACAATAGATCAGAATTTGTCTTAAGAACCTCAGGAGAATGGGACTGTGAAAAAATGTTTCTTCTTAATGCATAGTCTCAGGGAAGTCAGGAGGTATTTTATGGAGTGGAGGAGTAGCCTGATGGTTAATGCAACAGACCTTGATCTTGGCAACCTGGGTTCAATTCCCACTGTAGCTCCTTGTGTGCTTGGGCAAGTCACTTAACCCTCCATTGCCCCAGGTACTTAGATTGTGAGCCCTCTAGGGACAGAGAAAGTACCTGTATATAATGTGTACAGTGCTGTGTACATCTAGTAGTGCTATAGAAATGATTATTAGCAATAAGTATTTTACACAGAAGCAATTTAGACTAATAGTTCAGGCTTTGTTTTTAACTAAACTGGACTATTGTAATATAATTTACTTGGGTTGCCCTTAAAAACATATTACGGAATCTACAGCCTATATAAAACGCGACCATCAGGCTTATTTGTGGTCTGAAAAAGTTTGATAGGTTTCCCATTTATATGTCCAGTTTCACTGGTTGCCCATAGAGGCAAGAATAATTTTTAATTTTGTTGTTTTACATTTAAAATTGTCCAGGGATTTCAATCATTCTCTATGTTCTCTCTGATTTCAGTCTTGGATTCAGGCCATGGTACGAGAAGTAACCTTAGATTATCATTTCCATCTTTTAAAGGATTCCACTTAAAGAGAATTTTCTCCAACTTATTCTTTTATCAAGCCACTACGATCTGGAACACCTTGTCTATATCCGTGCTTTGTATTCTCTGAGGACAAGCAGACCTATCTATTCTAACAAGTAGGGTAACACAGGCCGCGTTGCCCTGTCCAGACCTTATGACCAGCATAAGAGCTTTTTAGAGCATGAGACACTCTCCACTGCACTTGAACGAGTGCCTTCTTGCCAGCTGCACGAATGTGGTCACCTCAGTTGCTTTTTTACCACGGTGAGAAGAGGGTGTACCTTTTCATTGTTTCCACACTTCGCATGGTCCAAGAGCTTCTTTTGTGCCTTTTGGCATGTTTTTGTTTGCCTATTTAGCGCTGCTTCCTCTCGTGAAACTTTCCCTTTCCTTTATTTTCTTAGTTTTTTTTTCCAAATTTTCTTATTTTTTTTCTTTGTCACAAGGTCACTTTTGGGCCTTGGCCGGGTTTCTTCTTATATCTGTTTGGGTGCCTTGCCCCTTTTTCAGGCACCATCGCTTCCTTTAATTTAGCTGTCAAAATTTTTCTGTCCATGTGCACTAAAGTTCCCAGTGGCTTCAAGCACTGTACTGGTGCAATCAGATTATCTCTGGAACAAACACCCATTCTTGGTGTCTCCTGTGTTTAGGGCCTGACCATAGCCCTGCAAACTGCATCCTTTTCTTCATATGAAGAAAAGGACCCAGCTTTCTAGAGAGGCTCAATGCGAGGAAACTCCAGCTTTTCGGCATTGACATCAGCATCGACACTGAGCATCGCATCAGCGTTGGGAGCATCGGTAAGCATTGCTGCACGGGAGCAGTGGTGCATCGAGTGGGTCTCCACCTGCTGCGAGGCTTTACTGCTGTGCAGAGCCCCCGAGACCATCCATCGTCGGATCTGACCCTGAGGCGACGTGTGGATTTGACGTCGTCCTTGTCGGCACTGAGGAGCCTTGGTGAAAAGCTTCGGGCTAAGGCCAAGAAGCATCATTATCAATCTTCCACGATGCATGGTGCTGGGAGTTCTGGGGCGTCAAGGGATTCAACACTGGAGATGCGTCATGCCGGGAGGACTGCTCTCCCTCCATACAGGAGGTACTGATGTGCTCTTCTACCAGCAGCCACCAGCCGGCTCCAGTATTGACCCCAACAGTCCAGTATTGACCTCGACATTCCTTCAACCTGTCTCTTAATCGGAGCTCCAGCTTTTCCCGATGTTTGCCCTTGATGAGCACATCTGGGCTTTACTTCCTGAGTTGCATGATGGTTTTATGCGCCTACCCTGCCTCCCATTGCTTCGCGGCCTCCGACACTGATACCGTGTGTGACCCCGGTGTTGACTGCCACCCAAGCCAGGACCCCCTCGATGTCGGTGGAGGAAGCTTCATCAGAGTCGAGATGGGAACAGACTCCTCTACACCATTCTCGAGGACATGGCTCTTCTGCATAGAAGCAGGCTTGGTCTTGACCCTCCCATAGAAAGGTTTTGTCTGATACCGATGAGGAGCGCTCATAGGAGTCAGAGGAAGATCCAAGGTACTTCTCCTCAGATGAGTTCTGTGGGATACCCTTTGAACCCTCCCCTCCACCTGAAAGGAGAAAGTCTTCCTCTGAGAACCTTTGATTTCCATCTTTTGTAAAGGAAATGACTGACGCCATTTCATTTCCTTTAGATTTGGAGGACGAGGCCAGGGCCAAGATGCTCGAGGTCCTGGACTACATGTCTCCTAGGGAGTCTGTGACTGTCCCTGTCCACGAGGTACTCCAGGAAGTCCCCTCTGTCGGTCTTGGTACTGCCCAAGAAGATCGATTCCATATACTGGATCCACAGCACATCTGGATTTGATAAGCCTTAGTTGCCTCACAATTCCATAGTGGTGGAATCCTCTCTCAAAAGAGCCAGGTGTTCTATGGACTTGCCTCGAAACCCCCAGGTAGAGAAGCTAGAACCCTGGATTCTTCCTACCAACTCTTCACAAGTGTCTACTTGTGAAACTCGGTGTCAAGTTGACGGACCTGGTTGAGACGCTCCCTCCAGAGCAGGCCAAGTCACTTCGCCAGTTGGCTAAGCAGCAGAAGGTGTGTCGAAAGTACTTGGACAGGGGCACTTACATACTTTTGATGTGGTATCAGGATCTCTGCCCAGAGTATAGCAATGCGCAGACTCTCATGACTGCGTGTTTCTGACTTGGAACATTCTGTTCAGCAGCAGTTTGCGGATGCCCCATGCTGGGTGCAATAGCCTTTTTGGAGAGATGGTTGAGGAGGTCGCAGACCAAATCAAGAAACATATGGATAACATCTCTTCACTCTCCTGCTGGGTGCCTTCTGCATCTACCTCCTCAGCTAGGAGGACTTTTGGCAAGCCAAGGAGGAGTACCTATTACTATCAAAGGCGTAGGTAAAACCCCTCAACTCGCCAGCATGCTCAGGCTCAACCCCAGCACGCTTGTTCACGTCAACAGCATGCACCTAAGGCCCCTTTTGCTCCCCAGGCAAGTGATGAGCTTTTGACTGGCTCCAACAGAGCATAGCCATAGTAAAAGTGTCCGTCCTGGATGACTTGCCTGTCAGGGGGGGGGGGGGGGAGGGGAGGGGAGGCTGGAATTTCGTCAAGAATGTTGGCCCCTTATCATCTCCGCCAGTGGGTTCTCCAAATAGTCTGTCTCAGATACACCCTCAGTTGGTATCAGAATCCTCCAGATTGCTCACCGAGAGCTCATTCATTCAGTTCTTAGCACAGGCAGGTACTTACTACTTATCATTTCTATAGCACTACAAGACATACGCAGTGCTGTACACCATACACAAAAGACAGTCCCTGCTCAAAGAGCTTACAATCTAGATAAGACAGGTAAACAGACAGAACAATTAAGGGTAAGGGAATACAGACAGAACAATTAAGGGAAGGGAATAAAGAGGTGAGGATAATGGACAGGGCAAGTGAGTTAGGAGTCAAAAGCAGTGGTAAAGAGGTGGGTTTTGAGTTTGGACTTGAAAACGACTAAAGACGGGGCTAGATGTACAGGCTCAGGAAGTCTATTCCAGGCGTAAGGTGCAGCAGGATAAAAGGAACGGAGTCTTGAATTAGCAGTGGAGGAGAAAGGGACAGATAGGAGAGATTTATCTACAGAATGGAGTACTCGAGGGGGGACATAGGGAGAGACAAGAATGGAGAGGTACTGGGGAGCGGCAGTGAATGCACTTTTAGGTCAACAGGAGAAGCTCGAACTGAACACGGAAACGGATAAGGAGCCAGTGAAGCGACCCAAGGAGAGGGGTAATGTGGGCAAGCGACTTTGGCGGAAGATGAGTCACGCAGCAGAGTTTTGGATTGATTGAAGAGGAGAGAGATGGCTAAGAGGGAGGCCGGTGAAAAGTAGGGTACAATAATCAAGACGAGAGGTGATAAGAGTGTGGATAAGGGTTCTGGTAGAGTGTTCAGAGATGAAGGGACGGATTTTGCTAATTTTGTAGGGAAAGAAACGACAGGTTTTGGCAATCTGCTGAATGTGATCAGAGAAGGAGAGAGAGGAGTCAAAGATGACCCCAAGGTTACGAGCAGATGAGACAGGGAGAATAAGAGTGCCATCCACCGAAATAGAGAAAGGGGGGAGAGGGGAGGTAGGTCTAGGTACTTTCAGAGGAACTCTCATCCCTTCTAAAGGCCCATGCGGTTGAGCCCATTCACCAGGGGAGGAAGAGCAGGTACTTCCTTGTGGTAAAGAAAACGGGGGAATTCGTCCCGTCCTAGACCTGAGGGCCCTGAACAAAATCCTAGTCCAGGAAAAGTTCAGGATGGTTTCTCTGGGTACCCTTCTCTCAGATTCAGATTGGCTATGTTCTCTGGACTTAAAGGATGCATATACTCGCATCCCGATACTTCCAGCCCACTGGAAGTATCTTTGATTTCGGCTGGGAACATATCACTTTTAGTACCGTGTGTTGCCCTTTGGCCTCGCGTCAGCTCCCAGATTCTTCACCAAATGTCTAGCAGTAGTTGCAGCATCATTACGCAAACTAGGAGTCCATTTGTTCCCATATCTCATTGATTGGCTGGTAAAGAGCTCCTCCGAGGACAGTGCTCAGGAGTTCATGAGGAGGACTATTGAGATGCTTGAGCTACTAGGGTTCGTTTTAAACTACCCCAAGTCCCATCTTCGCCCTGCCCAGTGATTGGAGTTTAGATGAGCCCTGCTTGACACACAGGTTTGAGCCTACCTTCCAGATGAGAGCAGACGCTCTTGTCGCACTAGCTTCAAGGGTTTGAGCCTCACAGCAGGTCACAGCTTGGCAGATGTTGAGATTGTTGGGTCACATGGCTTCCACAGTGGGCATTACATTCATGACACATCTTCACATGAGATCAGCCAAATAGACCCTGGCTTCTCAGTTGTGTCAAACCACGGGGAGCCTGGAAGATGTCATCCAAGTGTTCCCGGAGCTTGTACACTTCCTTCTTTGGTGGACCATTCGATCCAATTTGACTCTGGGACTTCCATTCCAAATTCCTCAGCCACAAAAGGTGCTGATAACTGATTCATCTCCAGGGCTGGGGGGGGCTCATGTAGATGAGCTTCACACTCAAGGTGTTTGGTTCACCCAGATCAATCTCCTGGTGGTCTGGACGATCTGGAGCTCTCTAAAGGCTTTCAGAGATCGGCTATCTCATCAAATTATGCTCATTCAAACAGGCAATCAGGTTGCCATGTATTATACTAATAAGCAGGGGGGCACCGGATCACGCCCTCTGGATTTGGATGTGGCAATGGGCTCGCCAACATTGCATGTTCCTTCGAGCCACTTATCTGGGTGGCAAAAACAACTGCCTGGCCAACATACTAGGCAGGATAATGCAACCACACGAGTGGTCTCTCAATATGGGCATTGCTTGCAAGATCTTCCGAGCATGGGGCACCTCCTTTGTGGATCTCTTTGCCACTCACATCAACCACAAGGTCTCTCAGCTCTGCTCCAGGCTTCAGGCACATGACAGACTAGCGTCAGATGCTTTCCTCCTCAACTGGGGGACAGGTCTGTATTGCAGAAGGATCCTGAAAAACTTTGCAGATTTTGCACAAATTGGAGGGGTAATTGACTTGCTCAAGGAGTGTCAGTGATAATGTGTAGTACATATTTGACAGGTTTATGTACACACTAGTAAAAAAGCCCCATTTCTGATGCAAATGAAATGGGGGGCTAGCAAGGCTTTCTTCTGTGTGCATGTGGGAGTGTGTGTGTCCCTGCCCTCCGGCCTCTCTCCCCTCCCCCCTCTGAGTCCTTCACTGTTACAGAGCCAGCGATTTGATTTCGTGCTTTGCTGTTTTCCTTCACTGACTGTTTGTGTTACAGAGAGGGCGGGGCAGACACTCATGGGGAAACCGGATATCTCTCCCCCTTCACACTTCCGGCTGGAGGCTTCATAGAACGTTGGTGTTGCCTTTTATATAGAGAGATGGGTGGGACTCGTGTAACTTATAGATTATATCAGTTCATGCTTATCTCAAGCATTTAGGCATGAGCATATATACATTAGCTCTATGGCTAGCGTTAAGTGCTTTGCTGGTGCCTAACTGCATATATGCGTATATACCTGGTTACACTAATATTCTATAAAAGAAAGTGAGTTCCTATTAGGCATCTAATTATCGGTGCACTGTTACAGTACTGACCTCCCTTAAGCAGCAGGGGCTGGGCTGTGGAACCCCTGGGGAAGTTTGTGATGAAGGATGGCATTTCTCACTGCTGGACAGGTGGGGACAAGGCAGGTTCTGGACTGGCTCATTTGCTTCTTGGCTGCAGAGCCCATGGTAGGATCCGGAGGCAGGGCTACTGCTGTCATTATTAGGCTGGGCTAGCTGCTGCTGCTTCCCTTCTGCGAAGCTCTGTGGCAGCTCTGCCCTAGCACCCTGATAGCCTCTCTTTTGCTGCATGCTTGTTAATAGTTACATTTTACAGTGGTGGAAATAAGTATTTGATCCCTTGCTGATTTTGTAAGTTTGCCCACTGACAAAGACATGAGCAGCCCATAATTGAAGGGTAGGTTATTGGTAACAGTGAGAGATAGCACATCACAAATTAAATCCGGAAAATCACATTGTGGAAAGTATATGAATTTATTTGCATTCTGCAGAGGGAAATAAGTATTTAATCCCTCTGGCAAACAAGACCTAATACTTGGTGGCAAAACCCTTGTTGGCAAGCACAGCGGTCAGACGTCTTCTGTAGTTGATGATGAGGTTTGCACACATGTCAGGAGGAATTTTGGTCCACTCCTCTTTGCAGATCATCTCTAAATCATTAAGAGTTCTGGGCTGTCGCTTGGCAACTCGCAGCTTCAGCTCCCTCCATAAGTTTTCAATGGGATTAAGGTCTGGTGACTGGCTAGGCCACTCCATGACCCTAATGTGCTTCTTCCTGAGCCACTCCTTTGTTGCCTTGGCTGTATGTTTTGGGTCATTGTCGTGCTGGAAGACCCAGCCACGACCCATTTTTAAGGCCCTGGCGGAGGGAAGGAGGTTGTCACTCAGAATTGTACGGTACATGGCCCCATCCATTCTCCCATTGATGCGGTGAAGTAGTCCTGTGCCCTTAGCAGAGAAACACCCCCAAAACATAACATTTCCACCTCCATGCTTGACAGTGGGGACGGTGTTCTTTGGGTCATAGGCAGCATTTCTCTTCCTCCAAACACAGCGAGTTGAGTTCATGCCAAAGAGCTCAATTTTTGTCTCATCTGACCACAGCACCTTCTCCCAATCACTCTCGGCATCATCCAGGTGTTCACTGGCAAACTTCAGACGGGCCGTCACATGTGCCTTCCGGAGCAGGGGGACCTTGCGGGCACTGCAGGATTGCAATCCGTTATGTCGTAATGTGTTACCAATGGTT
Organism: Microcaecilia unicolor; assembly: GCF_901765095.1. Lineage (NCBI taxonomy): Eukaryota > Metazoa > Chordata > Amphibia > Gymnophiona > Siphonopidae > Microcaecilia > Microcaecilia unicolor. The sequence goes on from NC_044031.1 coordinate 416,507,981, forward strand.
TTCGTGGTGACAGTGGTCCCAGCTGCCTTGAGATTATTGACAAGTTCCCCCCTTGTAGTTGTAGGCTGATTTCTAACCTTCCTCATGATCAAGGATACCCCACGAGGTGAGATTTTGCGTGGAGCCCCAGATCTTTGTCGATTGACAGTCATTTTGTACTTCTTCCATTTTCTTACTATGGCACCAACAGTTGTCTCCTTCTCGCCCAGCGTCTTACTGATGGTTTTGTAGCCCATTCCAGCCTTGTGCAGGTGTATGATCTTG